>NC_136061.1:169609340-170221840 GCF_964261635.1 Lissotriton helveticus | reverse complement strand
CTGCTGCTGGGAGTCCTTCCAGCAACGGAGGCCTGGACAAAGGGTTTCCTGTCAGGGGCGGTGCCAGCACCATCCCAGACAGGATTTTGTGTATCCCAGGTAGGCAGGGCTTTAGAGGAAGGTGACTGCAAGTGGCACCCCGGTGCTCACTGTGTATAGGCCGGCTCAAACCAGTTCTGGGGGCACACCAGCCCCTGAGCTGGGGGAAGACCGGACAAAGGAGAGGGGTGTAACCACCCCTCTCCTAGTCCCACCCATAGGGCAGGACTTAGTCGCGTGCCAGCCCCTTTTCTCAGGATAAAGGTAGGAGCAGGCCCCCTTCCAAACTAGATCATCTTTGAATCCTGAAAATACTTTCTACGAAAGGAACTCAAGACTTCTTCCTAAGATTTCTCCCTTGTGACTAAGGAGTAGTCACCCTGCACCCGCAGGCACCATCCAAGCATCGCGGTTTGCTGTAAGTCTCTCCTCCGGATCAAGACTGCCCAGCTCGACGAGAACCGGCTTCCCTGGCACCTCTGACCTTGTGAGAAGTTGGCCTGATGTGCAGTGCTCACTATTCTAGTGATCACTATATATCAGTCCAAACAACCCTTATTGATGATTGGTTGTAAGTCAACCTTATAGACCAGCTATCCTAGTAGCATGGATACGAGCAGTCTAAGGCTAAGACTCTAGAGGGCGTGTTAAGCCAGCTGTTTTACCATCACATTACCCCTTGAACACCAAGTGAAAGGACACCACACAAGTTGTTATGAAAATAAACAGTATATTTATTTATAACAAGACTACCCTGGCTCTTTATGAGACAGGGAGCTAAGCACACAACAAAACTCTTATAAAAATACTTCAAGTCGCACAATTTACACAAATGCCCGAGGGGCACGAAAAACCATATACTACAAAAGTGAAATGCGAATTACTAGCAGGTAAGTAACGATTCTCAGAGGCTTTAGAAACGCTAGGCCTACAATACTGAACACTCAGGTTAGGAGCAGGAGGCCTAGGGACGCCACGTGCAGAGTGGGAACTCTCACGCGTAAGGCGGGAAAAAGTCTATGGAAGCTAGAATTCACAAAGTTACTGTTCTCGGGCGAACCCGACTAGCTGGGACGAAAACGGGAGTGGATCCGAACACTTGGAGTGTTGGACTATGCTGGAGCACCGGAGTGCTGGAGTTACCTAGCCCAGGGGCTGCGGCTGCATAGGGTTCAAGTTGCGTCGGAAACCCTCGTTGACGGACCAGGAGCCTGAAGAGGAAGTTGCTGGCAGGCGGCCAGTGAAGAAGAGTTCGAAGAGATCCAAGCCTGGATCAGGGAAGAAGAAAACCTGAAAGCAGAGGGGACCAAGTTCTAAATCACTAGCCAGTGATTAAGTGGGCACCAGGATGGCACCGGGCGAAGTCACCGCAGTCAGGTGAGTGGGCGCTGCTGGGCTCTGCAGTCTCTCGGACCAGGAGGCGTTGTCGGCGACCAGGATGGAGGTGCGAGCTGTCCCACGAAGGTTCTTGCTGTCGACGTCGCTGGACCCAGGATTGGGGCAACAAGTCTTGGCAAATGCAAGGCCCACGCGGTGGACCTAATATGGCGTCTTGAGTGGACCAGGAGGGTCCAGGGTGCTTCTCTGAAGAAGGGAAGCAAGGGCCAGTCTGGAGCAACCAGACCAGCAGTCTTTGTTGTCGTGGAGCGTCGTGAGGGGGCCACTAGCCAATGGGCAAGCGACCTGGACAACGCGGTGAGCAGTCAAGAGCAGAAGGGCCCCACGCAGATCTCGTGGATGCAGGGGGGCTGAACTTCGGTGCTGGAGCTGCTCAGGGTCGGGGCTTCTCTTACCCCAAAGCACTCGGTCGAGGGTCACTCGGGAGTCGTGCTGGGCAAGCGTCGTGCAGTCTTGAAGATGGCCGGTCCCTCGAGGTCTCGTCACACCCACGAATCTCAGCGTGACTGATGATGCAGGTAGAGGTCAGAGGTGCCAGGGAAGCCGGTTCTCGTCGAGCTGGGCAGTCTTGATCCGGAGGAGAGACTGGCAACAAACCGCGATGCTTGGTTGGTGCCTGCTGCTGCAGGGTGACTACTCCTTAGTCACAAGGGAGAAATCTTAGGAAGAAGTCTTGAGTTCCTTTCGTGGAAAGTAGTTTCATGATTCAAAGATGATCTGATTTGGAAGGGGGCCAGTTCCTACCTTTATCCTAAAAAAGGGGGCTGGCAAGCGACTAAGTCCTGCCCTATGGGTGGGACTAGGAGGGGGGTGGTTACACCCCTCTCCTTTGGCGGGCTTTCCCCAGGCCAGGGGCTGGAGTGCCCCTGGAACTGGTTTCAGCCGGCCTATGCACAGTGAGCACCGGGGTGCCACTTGCAGTCACCTTCCTCTAAAGCCCTGCCTACCTAGAATACACAAAATCCTGTCTGGGATGGTGCTGGCACCGCCCCTGGCAGGAAACCCTTTGTCCTTGCCTCCTGCTCTGGGAGGACTCCCAGCAGCAGGAGGGCAGACTTGTGTCTCGGTGGCAGCATCCATTTTGTGGAGCTAAGGCTCTGTCTGACTTTAACCGGGGTTACAGGTTACCAACATGTCGTGTCCCTCTAGAAGGGTGGAATGCTAACCCCGTCACCAGAATTGGCGAGGGGTTAGTATTCCAATTCGTATGACACCTTACTCGACATGTTTTGATAATGCTATACCAAAGTTAGCATATGACCGCGAGGTACATAATGCACTTAAGAGTATATGGTATAGCGTTATCATGGAACAGCTATTAGGACTTGGTTCCGCAAGCTGCAAACGGGCTCAGCTCATGCCAGAGCACCATTTCACATTATTCCAAGCACTCTGCCTTCAGGATTGTTAAGGTCTGCCATAGGAGTGACTGATAGGAATATATGTGTCCATTTTAGGGTTAGATATAGGAATACTATATCTAAAGCAAAGGGTGTGTACACCACCTTGCCCCAGCTGTCAAGCAGCCAGTTGTGTCTGGTTTAGTTAGTCAAACCAGGGGTGGCATAATACATGCTGCAGCCCCTGGGAGACTTCTGGGTACACCTCTGCCCTGGTTACAGGGACACAATAGAGGGCCCAGTGCCAATTCAGTACCTGGGTACAATTTGGAATAGAGAGAACAGCTAGGCTGTGGGTCTGATTAGCAGGCCCACAGCCAGGGAAAGTCGTAAACCAGTGAAGCAAAAAGCAAAAATCTGGGGTGATCATAGGATTGCAGACCCTACTCTCCTACACACACCGATTCTGTTGAGGGATTTCTCACTGCCAAGATAACATCAACAACCTCAGCAGGAAGTTAAAATGAGGTCAACTGTCACCGCTCAATCTCCAAGCATGGAAATGTAAGTTTCAGAGGACTTTGTGCTACACACTACCTCATTGCTTCGACAGAAGATTATCCTGAAGCAGCAGCTTGATCGGAAGAAATATGCTCATGCCAGAGTTCCAAGTCCCACACTCTCCTTACCCAAGCGGATGCTACCAGGATGACTTTGGGCTGGATGTGCCTGATCTTCTTCAGAACTCTGGCCAGGAGAGGCAGCTACAGGGAGGCATACAGGAGTTCGGTGCTCTACTTTAGGTGGAAAGAGTCGGTGAGAAAGCCTTCATGGAAAAGCTAACACTAAAAAATGGTGACATTGCACATTCTCGACAGTGAGAAAAAGAAAGAGCCATTGTACATTCTCAACTGTGATAGAGCCAGGGTTCTCCTCATTCTTGTTAGACTCCAGGTGCCATCATCAGATGTGACTGACATTCGTGATTCTCTATGTGTTGGCAGCTGAGTTTGTCTGTCCTGGAGTTTTGAAATCCAACTAGGTGGTTCACCATCAGAGAAATTCCCTGGCAGTCCAGCCACTGCCAGAAGTGTGGAGCCTTCTGGCACAGCACCTTAGATCCCATATCTCCCTGCTTGCTTTAGTACCATATGACGGTGATGTTTTCCCTGAGCACTGTCATCAGCCTTCCTCTGATGGTAGGCAAAAAGGTCTTAAACGCCAAGCAAATCAAACTCAACTCCAACAAATTGATATGTAATTGAGCTTCTGCCGGAGATCAGAGGCATCTGATCCCTGTAGGAGAGTAGGGTCTGCAATCCTATGGTCACCCCAGATTTTTGCTTTTTTGCTTCACTGGTTTATGACTTTCCCTGGCTGTGGGCCTGCTAATCAGACCCACAGCCTAGCTGTTCTCTCACTAAATTGACATCCATGTACTTTAGGTGCACACACACACAGAGAGTCCGCCTACCACCGTACAAGTCAGAGGCCACCAAAGTCATCTGCGGCTTCCCTCAAGGATCCTCACTGAGCCCCACCCTCTTCAACGTCTACATGAGCCCCCTCGCGGCCATCGCACGCCAACACAACCTCAGCATAATCTCCTACGCCGACGACACCCAGCTGATCCTCTCCCTGACCAACGACCCCGCCGCCGCCAGAGCCAACCTGCACGAAGGGATGAAAGAGGTAGCCGAGTGGATGACGATCAGCCGCCTGAAACTGAACTCAGACAAGACGGAGGTCCTCATCCTGGGCTCTTCACCCTCCGCCTGGGACGACTCCTGGTGGCCTCCCGCCCTGGGCACCGCACCCAAACCGACAGACCACGCACGCAACCTGGGCTTCATCCTGGACTCCTCCCTCTCCATGACCAGGCAAGTCAACAACGTCTCCTCGGCGTGCTTCAACATCCTACGCATGCTACGGAAGATCTTCTGGTGGATCCCCACCGAGACCAGGAAGACCGTCACCCAGGCCCTCGTCACTAGCCGACTAGACTACGGCAACGCCCTCTACGCCGGTACCACCGCCAAGCTCCAGAAGAGACTCCAGCGGATCCAGAACGCCTCAGCCAGACTCATCCTCGACATCCCACGAACCAGCCACATCTCCGGACATCTGAGAGACCTACACTGGCTCCCCGTCAACAAAAGAATCACCTTCTGCCTCCTCACCCACGCACACAAAGCCCTACACGACCAAGGCCCGAGCTACCTCAACAGCCGAATCAACTTCTACGCTCCCAAACGCCACCTCCGATCAGCCAACCACGCCCTCGCCGCCGTCCCCCGCATCCGAAGAGCGACTACAGGAGGGAGGTCCTTATCCTACCTGGCCGCCAAGACCTGGAACTCCCTCCCGACCGACCTGCGCCTGACCCAAGACCACCTCTCCTTCAGGAAGAAGCTGAAGACCTGGCTGTTCGAGCAGTAGCGGCACCCCCCCTCCCCAGCGCCTTGAGACCCTACGGGTATGTAGTGCGCTCTATAAATGTCATTGATTGATTGATTGATTTACCAATTGGTACTGGGCCACCTTATCAGTCCCTGTACAGTGTACCTTAGGTACCCAGGGCATAGGTGTACCCAGGGCCTACCAGGGGCTGAAGCATGTATTATGCCACCCCTGGCTGGCCATCTAAACAGACACAACTGGCTGGTAAGACAGCTGGGGCAAGGTGGTGTAATCACCCTTTGCTGTAGATATAGTATACCTATATCTAACCCTAAAATGGACACATATATTCCTATCAGTCACTCCTATGGCAGGCCTTATCAATCCTGAAGGCAGAGTGCTGGGAATTATGTGAGATGGTGCTCTAGCATGAGCTGAGCCTGTCTGCAGCTTGCGGAACCAAGTCCTAATAGCTGTTCCATGATAACGCTATACCATATACTCTTAAGTGCATTATAATCCTCGCGGTTGAATGCTAACTTTGGTATAACATTATCAAAACATGTCGAGTAAGGTGTCATACGAATTGGAATACTACCCCCTCGCCAATTCTGGCGACGGGGGTAGCATTCCACCCTTCTAGAGGGACACGACATGTATGTAACTGTGAACCCCGGTTAAAGTTAAACAAAGCCTTAGCATCACAAAATGGATGCTGCCACCACAGACAGAAGTCTGACCTCCTGCTGCTGGGAGTCCTTCCAGCGAAGGAGGCCTGGACAAAGGGCTTCCTGCCTTGGGAGGTGCTAGCACCACCCCAGACAGGATTTTGTGTATTGGGTAGGACAGGCCTGAAAGGAATGAGACATGCCTGTGGCACACAAGGTGTCCCTGTGCATACACCGGTTCAAACCAGTTGCTGGGGCACTCCAGCCCCAGCTCTGGCGCGAAACCGGACAAAGGATAAGGGGTGTAACCACCCCCTTCCTGGTCTCACCCATGGGAGGGACCTAGTCAGTAGTACAGCCCCCTTTAGCAGGATAAAGGTAGGAGCTGGTCCCATTCCAAGTTAGATTATCCTGAACAACTTTACAAGAAGAAACTCTGGACTTCGACGTTCTGCTCCACAGAAGACTGAAGAATCTCCCTTGTGGGCAAGGAGTGTCCACCCTGCAACTGCAGGCACCATCAAGCGTCCTAGCGGTTCATTTTGTCAATGTCAATGTCAATTCTATTTATAAAGCGCAAACAATCATCCCCAATAGGATATCACGGCGCTGTCCTGACCGTAGTGAGTAGTTAACAGATAACAGAGTGAAGTTCATGATTAATCAGATTTTGGAAAAAGAAATGTTTTTAATTGCTTCCTGAAGGACAAATAGCAGTCTGTTAGTCTGAGTTCCTGCGGTAGCTTGTTCCAGTTGTTTGGCGCCAGGTGGGAGAACGCCCGTCCCCCCATCCTAGCTGTTTTCACACAAGTTTAACTTGCTCTAGCAGCCGTACGAGAGCGCAGGTCCCTCATAGGAGCATAGAGCCTGATTTTATTTTTTAGGATACGAGGGCCCATGTTGTGCAAGGCTCTATGCGTTATGCACATTAGCTTGAAGATAGCTCTCTGTCTCATTGGTAGCCAGTGAAGCTCACGCAGGCATGTTTTGGCTGAGTCGTACTTTCTTTTATTGCAAATTGCCTTTGCTGCAGCGTTCTGTACGACTTGTAGTTTCGCGAACAGATAGTCTGCCATTCCCACAAACAGGGAGTTTCCGTAATCCAGCCTACTCATTAATAAGGACTGGACCAGTATTTTCCTACACTCGGTGGGGATCCATGGAAAAACTCGCCGGAGCATCTTGAGTAGTGCAAAGCCTTTGCCACAAATTGTAGATAAATGAGTTTTCACGCTCAAAGAGTCGTCTAGAATCACACCTAAATTCTTAGCCGTTGATGCTGGGATAGGAGCGGTGCCAAGAGTGGTGGGCCACCAACTGCTGTCCCATAGGTGTGTATGTCTGCCAAACAACAAAATCTCAGACTTGTCTGCGTTTAATTTGAGACAGTGATTGTGCATCCAATTGGCTAGTTCAGTCAGACAGTTCAGTAGCCTGTCCTTAGGGTCATCTTCTTCATCTAATGAAATCATTAGTTGGGTGTCGTCTGCGTAAGAGCAGATCCCGACACCCCACTTTCTCCCTATTTCGGCTAATGATGAAACAAACACGTTAAATAGGGTTGGACTCAATGAGGCCCCTTGTGGGACCCCATACTTGATGTTCCGGGGAGGGGAAACAAAATCACCCATCCGTACTGACTGTGTTCTGTCTTGCATGAAAGACTGCAGCCACCCTAATGCCTTTTCCCGGATACCCTTGGCTGCAAGGATTTCCAGGAGTCGGTGGTGTGGGACGGTATCGAATGCCGCCGAGAGGTCTAATAAAATCAAGGCGACTGTCTTTCCCTGATCTACCTTTGTTCTGATATTGTCCGACACTGCCAAGAGTGTAGTCTCGGTACAGTGGTTGGCCCGGAACTTTGTCGTCCTTCCTGCCGGAACCAGACTTCAGAGCCGGACGAGACCCGGACTTCCATACCTCTCCGACCTCAACCTACATCTGCAGGACAGCTGAGATCCGTGGGTGCGACGAGACACGTGGGACCGGCCATCTTGAAGAAACTGCACTTCGCTTCCAGCACGACTTCAGAGGCATCCCCGAGAAAGTGCTTTGGGGATTGAGAAGCCCCAGCCCCGAGCAGCTCCTGCACCGAAGACCAGCCCCTCAGCATCCACGAGATCAGCGTGGGGCCCTTTTGCTTGATTGCTGCTCGACGCGTTGTCTGGTCACTTGCCGGCTGGCTAGTGGCCTCCCAGACGACGAACCTTGAAATCTTCACTGCTGGTCTGGTTGCTCCAGACTGGCCCTTGCTCCCTTCCAAAAGAGGAGCACCTGGGACCCTCCTGGTCCACTCCAGACGCCGTTTCCACTCACCGCGTGGGTTGCCTTTGCCAAGGCCTGTTGACTCCAAATCCGGATCCGACACCGCCGACAGCGAGAGCCTGCGTGGGACAGCTCGTGCCTCCATAATGGCGTCGAAGACACCTCCTGGTCCACGTGGCTGCAGAGACAAGCGTCCGCTCTTCACCTGATCGCGACGACAGCATCTGGTTCCCTCCTGGTTCCACACCGGTCACTGGCTAGTGACTTTGAACACTGTCCCCTCTGCTTTCAGGTCCTCTTCTTCCTCGATCCACCCGTGGATTGCACCGGACATCTTCCTCCTGGTCGCCTGCAGCATCTTTTCTTCCATGATCCATAGACTTCAACGCAGAAACCCGACACGACTTCGCACATATGCACCCGCAGCCCGTGGGTGAGGTAACAAGAGCATTTCGGTGCTCAAGGGTAGCTTGACTCTCCTAGTGTGCAGATTCACAGTCGTTTTAGTCCTAACCAGTCAGGATTGTCCGTACTCACCTTTTTCTTGAACTGTACTGTCCATAGACGTTGTTACACATCCCGCGTGTGAGTTCAGACTCTGCACACGCGTCCTGTGGGCCTCCTATTACTTACCTGAGGTTAGGATAGTGTAGTCCCAGCGAACCTACAGCCTCTGTGTGAGAAGTTGGCCTGATGTGCAGTGCTCACTATTCTAGTGATCACTATATATCAGTCCAAACAACCCTTATTGATGATTGGTTGTAAGTCAACCTTATAGACCAGCTATCCTAGTAGCATGGATACGAGCAGTCTAAGGCTAAGACTCTAGAGGGCGTGTTAAGCCAGCTGTTTTACCATCACATTACCCCTTGAACACCAAGTGAAAGGACACCACACAAGTTGTTATGAAAATAAACAGTGTATTTATTTATAACAAGACTACCCTGGCTCTTTATGAGACAGGGAGCTAAGCACACAACAAAACTCTTATGAAAATACTTTAAGTTGCACAATTTACACAAATGCCCGAGGGGCACGACAAACCATATATTCTAAAAGTGGAATGCGAAATTACTAGCAGGTAAGTACTGGACTAATAGGCTTTGGAATCGCTAGGACTGGACTACTGAACCCTTAGATTACGAATAGGAGGCCTAGGGGACTCGGGTGCAGAGTGTGCACTCTCACGCGGGAAGCGGGACAAAGTCTATGGAGGCTAGTAAAGACAAAGTTACTGTTCTCGGGCGAACCCGACTAGGTAGGTCGAAAACGACAGTGGATCTGGACCCTTGGATAGTGAGGCTATGCTGGGGCACCAAAATGCCGAAGTTACCTAGCCCAGGGGCTGCGGCTGCATAGGTCTGAAAAGACGTCGGGATTCCTCGTTGACGAACCAGGAGCCTGAAGAAGTAGTTGCTGGCAGGCGGCCAGTGAAGAAAAGTTCGAAGAGATCCAAGCCTGGATCAGGGAAGAAGAAAACCTGAAAGCAGAGGGGACCAAGTTCTTGAATCACTAGCCAGTGATTAAGTGGGCACCAGGATGGCACCGGGCGAAGTCACCGCAGTCAGGTGAGTGGGCGCTGCTGGGCTCTGCAGTCTTTCGGACCAGGAGGCGTTGTCGGAGACCAGGATGGAGGTGCGAGCTGTCCCACGAAGGTTCTTGCTGTCGACGTCGCTGGACCCAGGATTGGGGCAACAAGTCTTGGCAAATGCAAGGCCCACGCGGTGGACCTAAAATGGCGTCTTGAGTGGACCAGGAGGGTCCAGGGTACTTCTCCGATGGAGGGAAGCCAGGGCCAGTCTGGAGCAACCAGACCAGCAGCAGTGATGTCGTCGGGCGTCGTTAAGAAGGCCACAAGCCAGCGGGCTAGTAGCCAAACAACGCGGTGAGCAGCAAAAAGCAGAAGGGCCCCACGCAGATCGTGGAGATGCTGGGAGGCTGAACTTCGGTGCTGGGGCTGCTCAGGGTCGGGGCTTCTCGGACCCCAAAGCACTCACCAGAGGATTCCTCGGCGGTCGTGCTGGAAAGAAGTCGTGCAGTCTTGAAGATGGCCGGTCCCTCGAGGTCTCGTCGCACCCACGGTTCTCAGCTTGGCTGTAGAGGTGGGTAGAGGTCAGAGGTGCCAGGGAAGCCGGTTCTCGTCGAGCTGGGCAGTCGGATTCCGGAGGAAGGACGTGCAGCAGACCGCAGTGTTCTTAAGATGGTGCCTGCGGATGCAGGGTGACTACTCCTTAGTCACAAGGGAGAATCTTGAAGAAGAAATCTTTAAGTCCTTTCGTAGAAAGTCGTGTCTTGATTCCAAAGATGATCTAATTTGGAAGGGGGCCAGTTCCTACCTTTATCCTAAAAAAGGGGGCTGGCACGCGACTAAGTCCTGCCCTATGGGTGGGACTAGGAGGGGGGTGGTTACACCCCTCTCCTTTGGCGGGCTTTCCCCAGGCCAGGGGCTGGAGTGCCCCTGGAACTGGTTTCAGCCGGCCTATGCACAGTGAGCACCGGGGTGCCACTTGCAGTCACCTTCCTCTAAAGCCCTGCTTACCTGGAATACACAAAATCCTGTCTGGGACGGTGCTGGCACCGCCCCTGGCAGGAAACCCTTTGTCCTTGCCTCCTGCTCTGGGAGGACTCCCAGCAGCAGGAGGGCAGACTTGTGTCTCGGTGGCAGCATCCATTTTGTGGAGCTAAGGCTCTGTTTGACTTTAACCGGGGTTACAGGCTACATACATGTCGTGTCCCTCTAGAAGGGTGGAATGCTAACCCCGTCGCCAGAATTGGCGAGGGGTTAGTATTCCAATTCGTTTGACACCTTACTCGACATGTTTTGATAAAGCGATACCAGAGTTGGCATATAACCGCGAGGATTATAATGCACTTAAGAGTATATGGTATGCGATATCATGGAAACGGCTAAGGGATGGATCCCGAAAGCCGCAGACAGGCTCAGCTCATGCCAGAGCACTATCTCACACGATTTCAAGCACTCTGCCTTCAGGATTGTTAAGGCCTGCCATAGGAGTGACTGATAGGAGATCTGTGTGTCCATTTTAGGGTTAGATATAGGTATACTATATCTAAAGCAAAGGGTGATTACACCACCTTGCCCCAGCTGTCAAGCAGCCAGTTGTGTCAGATTTGGATGGCCAGCCAGGGGTAGCATAATACCTGCTGCAGCCCCTGGTAGGCCCTGGGTACGCCTATGCCCTGGGTACCTAAGGTACACTGTACAGGGACTGATAAGGTGACTCAGTATCCAATTTAGATATGTACCTAAGGTACATGGAATCCATTTTACAGAGAGAGCAGTAGGCCTGGGGCCCTGAATAGCAGGGTCCCAGGTCAACTAAGTCAGAAAACCAGCAAAACACCAGGCAAAAAGTTGGGGGCAACCATAGTCAGGGATCTACCTTCCTACACTCTGGACAGCTCCATTCCTTCTATCGTTCTACTTATACCATTTACTTAGTATATGGTTTGTCGTGCCCCTAGGGCACCATTGTAATTTGGTGCAACTTATCGTATTTTTCCTAAGAGATTGTCATGTGATTAGCTCTCTGACCTCATAAAGAGTTCAGAGGTGTTTTGTTATTAATAAATATATTGTTTATTTTCATAACAACCTGTGTGGTGTCCTTTCATCTGGTATTCAAGGGGTTATATGTGGTAAAACAGCTGGCTTCACATGCCAAAAGAGTTTAGCCTAAGACTGCTTTGTCCATGCTACCATTAGGATAGCTGGACTATAAGGTTGACTTGCAACCAATCACCATAAGGGTTGTTTGGACTGATACAAGGTGATCACTAGAACTAGTGAGCATCATATATCAGGCCAACTTCTCACAATCCCCACCTTTCCCAATTGGCCTCCCCAATCCAGAAGTGATACAGCCATCACCACTGTCAAACATTTGGTTGAGTAAGGAGAGGGGAATGCCCTGACCCAATTTCGATCAATCAGTTACCAGTACAAGTTTTTTTCAGTCTCCTCAGAAATCTGGAAACAATCTGGAAGATTCCACCGGTGCTGTGCCGACCAGGACTTCACTTACCACTACAGAGCTTGGTGTAGTTTGGAGGCACGGTGATGACGAGCATGGACCATTGGTTTAGTCAGGTTTCTGTCAGGAATAGCATGGCCAATTTGTGATGGAGGATAATTTTGGAGATGTCTGTGGCGTGGTTGATTACTGATCTGCAGCTGCGATTTTAGGGTCACTTTTGATAGGCATGAGGGATTAAAGCACAAGTTACTACTTGTGTAACAATATATCTGTAGGAGACATTAGTTAGTGATAGATTCCTTACCTTAGAATATCCCCAGGCGTCCGACTGGATCCGGAAATTTTTGCGTAGCAATACCCCTGCGCGTCGGTAGGCGTCGTCTGCGGCTCCGCATCCGTCGTCGATAGCGCCGGAATGACGTCGTCTGAGTACTTAGACGCCGCCCATGCGCGCTGACGTCAGTTCTGATACACAGCTTTTCCGCGCCAGATACGCAGAGCCATGATAGAACCAACACTGGTGCCATGAAACTAGGGCCCTGAAAGGGGATGACCTTAACCCTAGATATCGGTTCGCAGAACGGGGAGGATGGGTGGGTCGGTAAGGAATCTATCACTAACTAATGTCTCTTACAAATATATCGTTACACAAGTAGTAACTTGTGCATCTGAAAGAGACACGTTAGTGATAAGATTCCTTACCTTAGAATAGATACCCCAGCAATACCAACCCCGGTGGTGGGTCTGCGAACCAATAATCACACCAGAAAGTCCTGGAGGACGGAACGGCCAAAGAAGCCATCCCTCTGGACTTGACTGTCCAGGCAGTAGTGTCGTGCGAACGTGTGCAGCGAGGCCCACGTAGCTGCCTGGCAAATGTCCTGTAAGGGCACTCCCCGGCCCAGGGCAGTTGTAGTTGCCGTGGCCCGAGTGGAATGAGCCCTCAATCCTTCTTAGCCATGGAGTAACATGCCTGGATACACAAGATGATCCACCGGGAGATGGTCCGCTTGTGTACCGCCTTCCCCTTCTTAGCACCCACGTAGCCAACAAAGAGTTGGTCATCCACCCGGAACTGGCGTGTGCGATCCAAATAGAATGAGAGCGCACGTTTTGGGTCCAGACGGTGGAGCCGCTCTTCCTCTTTAGAGGGATGCGGAGGCGGAAAGAAGGTTGGCAAGGTGATGGACTGCCCAATGTGGAAGGCTGAGACAACCTTGGGCAGGAAAGATGGCTTCGTACGTAACACAACCTTGTCCGGATGGACAGAAAGGAAAGGTGGAGTACAAGAAAGGGCCTGGAGCTCACTCACTCTCCTGGCAGAGGTGATGGCAACCAGGAAAGCAGTCTTAAGAGTCAGAAGACGAAGAGGACAGTTGTGAAGTGGCTCAAAGGGAGCGCACATCAGAAAGGTAAGAACAAGGTTCAAGTCCCACTTGGGCATCACGAAGGGAACAGGAGGGAACATGTGCGTGATGCCCTTAAGAAATCGATTCACAATAGGGGACTTGAACAAAGAAGGCTGATCAGGTAGCCTTAAGAAGGCAGAAAGGTAGCTCTTGACAGTGCCCAGAGCAGAGCCCTGCTGGGCAAGAGAAAGAAGGAAGAGGAGAACCTCAGAAAGGGGGCAGAGAGTGGATCCACAGCCTTTGCTGTGCACCATGCCACAAATCTGTTCCACCTGCAGGCGTATACCGACTTTGTGGAGGGACGCCTGGCTGCCAGAATGACATTACAGACTTCGGGAGGCAAGTCAAATGGCCTCAACTGTCGCCGCTCAATCTCCAAGCTTGTAGGTGGAGACTGGACAGGTTCGGGTGGAGAACGGTCCCCTGCTGCTGCGACAGAAGGTCCTCCCGAAGGGGCAGACGAATCGGGGGATCTACTGACATGCTGAGTAGCTCGGGCTACCAGTATCTTCGCGCCCAGTCCGGAGCCACATGGATAACCTGGGCCCGGTCGCGCCTGATCTTCTTCAGCACTCTGGGCAGAAGTGGTATAGGCGGAAAGGCGTACAACAGACCGCAACTCCACTCGCGACGAAAAGCGTCTCCGAGCGAGCGCCGCCTTGGAAATTCCAAGCGCAGAACTGATGACATTGCGCGTTCTCTTCTGTGGCGAATACATTTAACCAAGGCTCTCCCCATTGCTGAAAGAGGCCGTGCGCCACGTCCGAGTTCAGACGCCATTCGTGATCCATCATGCACCGACGGCTGAGTTCGTCCGCCCTGGATTTCAGAGAACCTGCCAGGTGTCGAACTACCAGGGTCACACCTTGACTTTCCAGCCACTGCCAGAGGCGCAGAGCCTCCTGGCATAGGGTCCATGACCCCACCCCGCCCTGTTTGTTGCAGTACCACATGGCGGTGGTGTTGTCCGTGAATACCTGCACTACACTCCCCCGGACAGAGGGGAGGAATGCCTTCAGCGCTAGACGAATCGCCCGTAATTCCAACAGGTTGATGTGGAGCCGGGCCTCCGCCGGAGACCAGAGTCCTGTGATCTCCGCCTCTCCCATGTGGCCACCCCCGCCCTGGAGGGACGCGTCCGTCACAACTACGTGCTCCGGGTGGGGTAGGGAGAGGGACCTGCCACTGACCCAATCGCGGTCCGTGAGCCACCACTGCAACTGTCTTGCAGTGCCCTCCGAGATCAAGACGTGATCAGACAAGTTGCCCTGATGCTGGGCCCACTGAAACTTCAGGTCTCACTGCAGAGCCCGCATCCGCCACCGGGCGTGACGCACCAGTAGGATGCAGGAGGCCATCAGCACCAGAAGCCGCAGCGTCAACCCGACCGAGACTCAGGATAAAAGCTGAAAGATGGGAATCAGAGCCTGAATATCCCGAACCCGCTGTTCGGGAGGATAAACCCGAAACTGCGCCGAGTCTAGAACCGCTCCGATGAAGAGGAGCTTCTGAGAGGGACACAGGTGCGACTTCGGCACATTGATGGAGAACCCCAGCAAATGCAGGAGGTCGGCCTTAGACTGGAGGTGGCCGACGACTGTTTGGGGCGAGCCCGCCTTCAACAACCAGTCGTCGAGGTAGGGGAAGACTGACACCCCTAACCTGCGCAGATGAGCTGCGACCACCGCCATCACCTTCGTGAACACCCGTGGGGCGCTGGTAAGGCCAAAGGGGTGCACGGTAAACTGAAAGTGCTCGTGGCCTACCGTGAACCGCAGGTAACGCCGGTGGGCCGGCAGGACGGGAATGTGAAAATAAGCGTCCTGCAAGTCCAACGCTACCATCCAGTCTCCGGGGTCCAGGGCAGCTAAGACCTGAGCCAAAGTCAGCATCTTGAACTTCTCTTGACGGAGGAAGCCGTTGACGTTACGTAGGTCCAAGATCGGGCGCAGGCCCCCCTTGCCCTTCTTGTGCACCAGAAAGTAGTGGGAGTAACATCCACACCCTACTTCTGGCCCAGGAACGCGCTCGATGGCCCCCTTGGCCAAGAGGGCCGTGACTTCCTCTTGCAGCAGTTGCAAGTGATCCCCCGACACGCGGTGGAATTGCGGTGGCATGGCTGGAGGGGTCGCCTCGAAGGGGAGGGAGTAGCCCCTTCGGACGATTTGCAGCACCCACTTGTCCGATGTGACAGTGCGCCAGTGGAAGTGGTGATGGCGAACCCTGCCTCCCACACGCATCACATGGGCCTGAAAGCTCGGACTAGGAAGGTTTGGAGGCAGGTGCTGCGGAGGGAGGTGTGGACTGGCCTCGCGGCTGACCCCGACCGCCGCCGCCACAGCGGTTTCCACGGCCGCCACCGCGCTGCTGGGTATTCTGCGGTGCGTGGCTGGCAGCACACCACGAAAGGAGCAAAAGGCACCCGATTGCTGGCGCGTGGTCGAGAGACCTAAGGACTTGGCCGTAGACCTGGAGTCCTTAAAGCGCTCCAGCGCATGGTCTGCCTTGTCGCCAAAAAGGCGACGGCCATCGAACGGCATATCCAGGAGGGTGGCCTGGACATCGGCCGAGAAATTGGCGGACCTCAACCAGGCGTGGCGTCGAACCGCCACCGTCGTTGCCATCGCCCTGCCCAGTGAGTCCGTGGTATCCAGTCCACACCGGATAGAGTATCGTGCCGCATCTCGACCCTCCACAAGGGCTTGGGCGAGTTTAGCCCGGACCTCCTCCGGGCATTGTGGCAGCACGTCCGCGACCGTGTCCCACAGGGTGTGGGTGTGGCGGCCCAAGAGACACGCGGTGTTGACAGACCGCAGTCCCAAACTCAGGGACGAGAACACTTTCTTTCCGAACTGTTCGTATCTCTTGGATTCCCGATCAGGCGGGGCCGTCGGGAATGCGGTCTGGGAAGTGGAGGCCTGGATAACCAGGCTCTCGGGGGTGGGGTGGGTGGACAAAAAGCAAGGGTCCATAAAAGGGGGTGGTGATGGACAGAGTATCTGAATTAAGCAGAACACTCCTACCCAGTCAAAAGATCAGGGCTTGATCCATCACCGTTTTTTAGCTCACTGCACCATCCCAGTTCAGAACCTGGCTACATGCAAATTAGTCTGGCCCTGGCCCAGTGCATCATGGGAACAGGGCAGACCAAACTACCAAGCCAATTCTTTACTGGAAAGGAAACAAGCTTCCGGGGACCGGTTTCTGGCATTGCAGCCGTCTTTGGCCCGGCTTGCTTGAATCCTGATGGTGCAGTGAGCAAGGGACTCACATCTGAGTATACCCTTCCACACTTGTGGTGGCCAAAACGATTCATAAAAGGGGGTGGTGATGGACAGAGTATCTGAATTAAGCAGAACACTCCTACCCAGTCAAAAGATCAGGGCTTGATCCATCACCGTTTTTTAGCTCACTGCACCATCCCAGTTCAGAACCTGGCTACATGCAAATTAGTCTGGCCCTGGCCCAGTGCATCATGGGAACAGGGCAGACCAAACTACCAAGCCAATTCTTTACTGGAAAGGAAACAAGCTTCCGGGGACCGGTTTCTGGCATTGCAGCCGTCTTCGGCCCGGCTTGTTTGAATCCTGATGGTGCAGTGAGCAAGGGACTCACATCTGAGTATACCCTTCCACACTTGTGGTGGCCAAAACGATTCATAAAAGGGGGTGGTGATGGACAGAGTATCTGAATTAAGCAGAACACTCCTACCCAGTCAAAAGATCAGGGCTTGATCCATCACCGTTTTTTAGCTCACTGCACCATCCCAGTTCAGAACCTGGCTACATGCAAATTAGTACGGCCCTGGCCCAGTGCATCATGGGAACAGTGCAGACCAAACTACCAAGCCAATTCTTTACTGGAAAGGAAACAAGCTTCCGGGGACCGGTTTCTGGCATTGCAGCCGTCTTCGGCCCGGCTTGCTTGAATCCTGATGGTGCAGTGAGCAAGGGACTCACATCTGAGTATACCCTTCCACACTTGTGGTGGCCAAAACGATTCATAAAAGGGGGTGGTGATGGACAGAGTATCTGAATTAAGCAGAACACTCCTACCCAGTCAAAAGATCAGGGCTTGATCCATCACCGTTTTTTAGCTCACTACACCATCCCAGTTCAGAACCTGGCTACATGCAAATTAGTCTGGCCCTGGCCCAGTGCATCATGGGAACAGGGCAGACCAAACTACCAAGCCAATTCTTTACTGGAAAGGAAACAAGATTCCGGGGACCGGTTTCTGGCATTGCAGCCGTCTTCGGCCCGGCTTGCTTGAATCCTGATGGGGCAGTGAGCAAGGGACTCACATCTGAGTATACCCTTCCACACTTGTGGTGGCCAAAACGATTCATAAAAGGGGGTGTTGATGGACAGAGTATCTGAATTAAGCAGAACACTCCTACCCAGTCAAAAGATCAGGGCAGGCCATGATGCACTGGGCCAGGGACAGACTAATTTGCATGTAGCCAGGTTCTGAACTGGGATGGTGCAGTGAGCTAAAAAACGGTGATGGATCAAGCCCTGATCTGTTGACTGGGTAGGAGTGTTCTGATTAACTCAGATACTCTGTCCATCACCACCCCCTTTTTGAAATCAAAAAGCAAGGGTCGCCCAGGGCCGGGCGGTAGCGTCTGGCCACGTTCCTATCCACAGGCGGACCTGTGGCAGGCTTTGACCAAGTGCCCACAAGAACGTCACATAGGGCTTCATTAAACGGCAGCAGAGGCTCACTGGAGCTTGCCTGCGGTTTAAGAACCTCAGTGAGGAGGTTAGTCCTCACGGCCGCGACGGGGAGCTCCAAGACCAAGGCCTTGGCTGCCCTCATCAACACTACGCTGTAAGCAGCCCCCTCCTCCGTAGCCACAGTGGGAGGGGAGACAAATCCAGTGTCTGGCGAGGTGTCAATACCACTGGCCTCCCCAAGCTCATATGTCCAGTCCTCCTGTGACTGGCAATCCTGTGCCAGAGGGTCCTCAGACCCCTCCCAATCACCTCCGGCATCAGTCTCCTGTAATCAAGGGTCAACAGACTGGGCCTCCTCATGGAAATAGAAATCTCCAAAGGCCGTCGGAAGCGGCGTCCAACGGCGCCGTTCCGGCGCCAGAGTCGGACCGAAGGGAAGACTGGGGACGGCGTCCTGAATGGGCGCCGGGGGGCAACACCCTCGGGGCCGGCGCCGGTGAGGTCGTGAGGTCGACCGGCGACGACCCGGATCCGGAAGCGGATCCTGTGAGATCCTGCAGCGCCGGGACCGAAGTCGCCGGCGGCGCCGGGGCCGAAGCACCCGACGGCGCCGGGGCCAAAGCACCCGACGGCGTCGTGGGCCGCAGCGCCCGACCCGCTAGGGCCTCCAGCCGGGACCGCTGGGCCCGGAGGCGCCGCGGGGCCCGGCCGAGGAAGGAGGGGCTTCATGGCCATGAGGTACCGCTCGACCTCCTCCGGCGTCGGGCCGTGCCCAGGGACCCAAAGGTGTGGGGCAGGCGGCGACGCTTGCGACTCTCGTGGAGCCGCGTGGGCGGTGTCGCCCGAACCCCCGGCCGCATCGTGCGAGCGTCGGGGTGGGTCGGAGGAGCGATGATGCCGCTCCGACCTCTCATGCCTCTTACCTGAGGACTTGGATCCCGACGACCGATGTCCACTCCCGGAGCTCCGAGGACTCCGACCCCGCGACCGGTCCCTCGATCTCCCGTGGGACCGGGACCTGGAATGGCGCGGGGCCGACTGCCGGAGCTCGAGCCGCTTACGGGACCGCTCCCGCCTAGCCTTCGACGTCAGGGCCCGGCAGTCGGAGCAGGTGCGGTCGTCGTGGTCGAGGCCTAAGCACTTCAGGCACCGGCGATGGGGGTCCGTGACCGACATCAGTCGGTCGCACTTCGAACAGGGCTTGAACCCGGGCATCTCTACCGGCACCGATAGAGTCGAAGACTCAAGAAAGAAATGATCGAAAAAGATCAAAAAGTTTAGTCAAAAAATTACTAGGGGTAGAGCTTCTCCGGATCTGCGCTAGCTGGCGCGGAAAAAAGAAGAACTGACGTCAGCGCGCATGGGCGGCGTCTAAGTACTCTGACGACGTCATTCCGGCGCTATCGACGCCGACGACGGACGCGGAGCCGCAGACGACGCCTATCGACGCGCAGGGGTATTGCTACGCAAAAATTTCCGGATCCAGTTTGACGCCTGGGGATATTCTAAGGTAAGGAATCTATCACTAACGTGTCTCTTTCAGATAAATAGTGTTAGTGTGATTTCAATCAGGTTTGCATGATTTGTATTTTGAGTTTTATGTAGCGGCCATCGTCTTTTCTTGCTGTCAATGGTTGGTATGTTGTAGTTCGGTGGTGGAGCTGGCAGTGTGGAAACCCTGTAGTATAGTAGTAGGGCTTAGATGTCTGACGTGGAAAGATGATTATGCGCATGCTAGGGTCACAGAGCAGATTGCCATGGGTAGGTGATATAGCTTGTGCTTGAGGAAGGCTGTTAACCTTTGGGGTTAATGCATCTTTTATGTTTGACTTCATCTCTTGTACTGCTAGTGAAGATTCCCTGACGTTCGTAACATGTCATCTGGCATGTTTCAGCTGCAGAATGCAGGACGCCAACAATAACAGCAGCCTCAGAGTCATCTGCACTGAGATCCAGGTCCTGATTCGAGCTATGATACAGAGGTTGAAACATCTGGATCATAGCACATATGTCCTAGATTCTTCGTTTTGGGGGAAATGTACAAAACCGTACCATATCCAAGAATGGCTTTGATGAAAGGGAGAGACTGTGAAGAAGCCTGGTGTAACATTTGCACATTGATAATAAACCCCAATGATATTAGGAGGCATGCTGGTGTCTGGAGGAGGTTGACTAATGCCTGGGGTAAGCCTGTTTTCAATAGCTAGTTATCTAGGTAGGGGAACACTGGTACACCCAATTTTCAAAGGTGTGCTGCGACAACCAACATCACTTTTGTGAACACTCTAGAGACCTTTGTGAGGCACTAAGAGCAAACCCACAGGAAGAATTCTGACTGGAGGCCAATGCAGAACCTTGGGGCACCAAGTCAAGGCAGAGAGAAATGGTAACGTGGCAACAATCTGCAGTATGGCCTCTCTATAGGCTTCCACTTGATACAAAGTTGCCGATATATCCCGAAACTCTGGGTGCAATGGGACTAGACTTCAGATTCAATCAATCAAGAATTTGTAGAGTGCACTACTTACCCGTGAGGGTCTCAAGGCGCTGGGGAAAAAAGGGGGGGGGGGCTACTGGTCGAACAGCCAGGTCTTGAGTAGCCTCCTGAAGGTCAGCAGGTCTTGGGTCTGTCGTAGGCTCAGTGGAAGGTTGTTCCAGGTCTTGGCGGCGAGGTGGGAGAAGGATCTGCCGCCGGTGGTTGTTCTTCGGATGTGAGGGACGTGGCGAGGGCGGCAGAATGGAGCTGGCATTTGGGGATGTAGAAGAAGAGTCATCTGTTAAGGTAGGCTGGGCCGGTCTTGTGGAGTGCTTTGTGTGCGTGGAGGAGGAGCTTGAAGGAAATCTTCTTGTTGACGGGGAGCCAGTGCAGGTTTCTCAGGTGGGGGGGGGGTGATGTGGCTGTGGCGTGGTATTTCGAGGATCAGGCGTGCAGATGTGGTTTGAATACGTTGCAGTCATCTGATGAGCTTGGCTGGGGCTCCCGCGTAGAGGACGTTTCTATAGTCGAGTCTGCTACTGACGAGGGACTGCGTGACTGTTCTTCTTGTATCTTTTGGGATCCACCTACAGATCTTGTGGAGCATGCAGAGGGTGTTGAAGCAGGAGGAGGAGACTGCGTTGACTTGCTTGGTCATGGAGAGTGTTGAGTCCAGGATGACTCCCAGGTTGCATGCGTGTTCGGTGGGTATCGGGGCTGCTCCCAGTGCCGCAGGCCACCAGGACTCATCCCAGGCTGAAGGGTTGGAGCCGAGGATGAGGACCTCCGTCTTGTAAAAGTTTAGCTTCAGTCGGCTGATCTTCATCCAGTCGGCGACGGCCTTCATTCCTTCATGGAGGTTGGATTTGGCGGTGAGGGGGTCCTTAGTGAGGGAGAGGATCAGTTGAGTGTCGTCGGCGTAGGAGATTATGTTGAGGTTGTGCTGTTGGGCGACTTGTGCGAGCGGGGCCATGTAGATGTTGAACAGTGTCGGGCTGGGGGATGATCCCTGGGGTACGCCGCAGATGATCTTGGAGGCTTCGGATCGGAATGGGGGAGGCGGACACTCTGGGTTCTGCCGGAGAGGAAGGAAGTGGTCCAAACCAGGGCCTTGTCTCGGATCCCTGCGTCGTGGAGTCGTGTGCGTAGTGTGCGGTGGCAGACAGTGTCGAAGGTGGCGGAGAGGTACAGGAGGATGAGGGCCACGGTCTCACCGTTGTCTTGCAGGGTCCTGATGTCGTCGGTGGCGGTGATGAGGGCAGTCTCAGTGCTGTGGTTGCAACGGAACCCTGACTGGGATGGGTCCAGGATGCTGTTTTCTTCGAGGTATCGGGTTAGCTGTCTGTTGACGATCTTCTTGATGACCTTGGCTGGGAACGGAAGCAGGGAGATGGGCCGAAAGTTCTTGAGGTCTTTCTGATCTGCCTTGGGTTTTTTGAGTAGGGCGTTGATCTCGGTGTGTTTCCAGTTCTCTGGGAAGGTCGCGGTCTTGAAGGAGAGATTGATGACGTTGCGCAGGTGGGGTGCAATGGAGCTGCTGGCTTTGTTGAAGATGTGGTGCGGTAGTGGGTCTGACGGGGAGCCGGAGTGGATTATGCTCATGGTCTTGATGGTGTCATCTATGTTCACGTTGGCCCAGGCTGGCAGGGGGTCGTGGTCGATGGTGTGCGGAGGGTGTGTTGCGTTGCTGTCTGTTGGGGCTGTCTGGGCGTTGGACGCTGTTGTGGATGTCAGCGATCTTGCGGTGGAGGAAGGTGGCAAGGGAGTCGCTCAGGGCTTGTGACTGTGGGATATCGTTGGTGTTGGAGAGTTCCTTTACGATGTTGAAGAGCTCCTTGCTGTTGTGTGCGTTGTTGTCGAGGTGGTCATTGAAGGAGATCCTCTTGGCAGACCTGATGAGGTGATTGGTGTTTGCAGATGGCGTCTTTGCGGGCTGCAAAGCTGTCCGGTGTCTTTTCATTGTGCCGTTTCTTCTCTAGTTTCGGCAGGTTCGCTTGGAGGCTAGGAGTTCTGGAGTGAACCAGCTAGCTCTCTTGCTGGTGTCTCTGTGGGTGGGTTTCTTCAGCGGGACATGGGTGTTGGCGCAGTCGTTGATCCAGCGTCTGAGGTTGCAGGCGGTGTCGTCGATGTTGGAGGTGTCGGTGAGTGGGCTGAGAGTGAGGTTTGCGTGTAGTTGGTCTTCGGTGACTTTGCTCCAGCAGCGGCGAGGGATCTGTTGGGTGCGGTGGTGTGTGGTGGGTTTGTGGAAGGTGAAGTGGATGCAGCGATGGTCGGTTTAGAGGAGTTCGGTGGTGTGGCTGAAGGAGACGTGGGAGGTTGAGGAGAAGACGGGGTCGAGAGCGTGGCCGGTGGAATGGGTAGGCGTTGTGACGAGCTGTCTCAGTCCGAGGTTGTCGATCAGGGTGGTGGAGTTGCTGTTGTTTTTGTTCTCAAGGTGAAAGTTCAGGTCTCCGAGGAGGATGTAGTCGGTGGAGGTCAGGGCGTGCATGCTGATGAAGTCAGCGATGGAGTCGCTGAACTGGGGGTCAGGGTCCGATAAGGGTCTGTAGATGAGGGTACTGTAGGAAGGTAGATCCCTGACTATGGTTGCCCCCAACTTTTTGCCTGGTGTTTTGCTGGTTTTCTGACTTAGTTGACCTGGGGCCCTGCTATTCAGGACCCCAGGCCTACTGCTCTCTCTGTAAAATGGATTCCATGTACCTTAGGTACATATCTAATTGGATACTGAGTCACCTTATCAGTCCCTGTACAGTGTACCTTAGGTACCCAGGGCATAGGTGTACCCAGGGCCTACCAGGGGCTGCAGCATGTATTATGCCACCCCTGGCTGGCCATCCAAATCTGACACAACTGGCTGCTTGACAGCTGGGGCAAGGTGGTGTAATCACCCTTTGCTTTAGATATAGTATTCCTATATCTAACCCTAAAATGGACACATATATTCCTATCAGTCACTCCTATGGCAGGCCTTAACAATCCTGAAGGCAGAGTGCTTGGAATAATGTGAAATGGTGCTCTGGCATGAGCTGAGCCCGTTTGCAGCTTGCGGAACCAAGTCCTAATAGCTGTTCCATGATAACGCGTACCATATACTCTTAAGTGCATTATAATCCTCGCGGTTATATGCCAACTCTGGTATCGCTTTATCAAAACATGTCGAGTAAGGTGTCATACGAATTGGAATACTAACCCCTCGCCAATTCTGGCGACGGGGTTAGCATTCCACCCTTCTAGAGGGACACGACATGTTGGTAACCTGTAACCCCGGTTAAAATCAGACATAGCCTCAGCTCCACAAGATGGATGCTGCCACCGAGACACAAGTCTGCCCTCCTGTTGCTGGGAGTCCTCCCAGCGCAGGAGGCAAGGACAAAGGGTTTCCTGTCAGGGGCGGTGCCAGCCCCGTCCCAGACAGGATTTTGTGTATCCTAGGTAGGCAGGGCTTTAGAGGAAGGTGACTGCAAGTGGCACCCCGGTGCTCACTGTGCATAGGCCGGCTTGAACCAGTTCCAGGGGCACACCAGACCCTGAGCTGGGGAAAGCCCGCCAAAGGAGAGGGGTGTAACCACCCCCCTCCTAGTCCCACCCATAGGGCAGGACTTAGTCGCGTGCCAGCCCCCTTTTTCAGGATAAAGGTAGGAGCAGGCCCCCTTCCAAATTAGATCAATCTTTGAATCCTGAACCGACCTTCTACACGAAGAACTCAAGACTCTTCTCAAGATTTTCTCCCTTGTGACTAAGGAGTAGTCACCCTGCAGCAGCAGGCACCAACCAAGCATCGCGGTTTGTTGCCAGTCTCTCCTTCGGATCAAGACTGCTCCAGCACGACGAGAACCGGCTTCCCTGGCACCTCTGACCTCTACCTATATCATCAGTTACGCTGAGATTCGTGGGTGTGACGAGACCTCGAGGGACCGGCCATCTTCAGAACTGCACGACGCTTGTCCAGCACGACCACCGAATGACCCTCGACTGAGTGCTTTGGGGTAAGAGAAGCCCCGACCCTGAGCAGCTCCAGCACCGAAGTTCAGCCCCCCTGCATCCACGAGATCTGCGTGGGGCCCTTCTGCTCTTGGCTGCTCACCGCGTTGTCCCGGTCACTTGCCCGCTGGCTAGTGGCCCTTTTACGACGCTCCACGACGACAAACACTGCTGGTCTGGTTGCTCCAGGCTAGCCCTTGCTCCCCTCCAAAAGAGGAGCACCCTGGACCCTCCTGGTCCCTTCAAGACGCCATTTTAGGTCCACCGCGTGGGCCTTGCATTTGCCAAGACTTGTTGCCCCAATCCTGGGTCCAGCGACGTCGACAGCAAGTACCTCCGAGGGACAGCTCGCACCTCCATCCTGGTCGCCGACAACGCCTCCTGGTCCGAGAGACTGCAAAGCCCAGCAGCGCCCACTCACCTGGTCGAGGTGACTTCGTCCGGTGCCACCCTGGTGCCCACCTAAATCACTGGCTAGTGATTTAGAACTTGGTCCCCTCTGCTTTCAGGTCTTCTTCTTCCCTGATCCAGGCTTGGATCACCACGAACTTGTTCACTGGCCGCCTGCCAGCAACTTCTTTCTTCAGGCTCCTGGTTCTTCAACGAGGGTTTCCGACGCAACTTGAACCCTATGCAGCCGCAGCCCCTGGGCTAGGTAAACCGAGTACTCCGGTGCTCCAGCATAGTCCAACACTCTAAGTGTTCGGATCCACTCTTGTTTTCGACCCACCTAGTCGGGTTCGCCCGAGAACAGTAACTTTGTGATTGCTAGCATCCATAGACTTTTTCCCGCCTTACGCGTGAGAGTTCCCACTCTGCACACGACGTCTACAGGCCTCCTGCTCCTAACCTAAGTGTTTAGTATTGTAGGCCTAGCGATTCTAAAGTCTAGAAAAGTATTACTTACCTGCTAGTAACTTCGCATTCCATTTTCTTAGTATATGGTTTTTCGTGCCCCTCGGGCATTTGTGTAAATTGTGCGACTTTAAGTATTTCTTTAAGAGTTTTGTTGTGTGCTTAGCTCCCTGTCTCATAAAGAGCCAGGGTAGTCCTGTTATAAATAAATATACTTTATTTTTGATAACAACTTGTGTGGTGTCCTTTCACTTGTTGTTCAAGGGGTAATGTGATGGTAAAACAGCTGGCTTAACACGCCCTCTAGAGTCTTAGCCTTAGACTGCTCGTATCCATGCTACTAGGATAGCTGGTCTATAAGGTTGACTTACAACCAATCATCAATAAGGGTTGTCTGGACTGATACATAGTGATCACTGCATATCAAGCCAACTTCTCACAGGTACCTCTGAGGGTGGTGTTGGGGCCTGTGTGGATCTGGAAGTGCATGTGTTCAGCGGTGCTGAGAGTGTCGTCGGTGTTGGTCGAGACTCTGATGCTGTTCTTGTGGATGATGGCGATTCCTCCTCTGACTTCGTTGGTGCGGTCTCTGCGGGTGATCATGTAGCCGTCTGGGATGGCTCTGGCGATATCCGGGGATGATGTGTCGAGCAGGTCCCAGAGCTCAACGGCGTGTTTGCGTGCAGAGCGGGTGTTCAGTAGGCTGCATCGGAGGTGGTTGAGGTTTTTCTTGGCCTGTGGTTCGGCGGCTCTGAGGCTTGTGTAGCTGCAGTTCCGGCAGGTGAAGGGACCATGTGTGCATTTCGGTGCAGCCTTGAAGCAGGTGTGGATCCGTCCGGGGTTTAGGGCGTGAGGTGTGCTGGCATCGTAGCGGCAGCGGTCGTCGTGGCGGGCGTGGGGGCCAGGGGTTCTGGTGCTGGGCGTCCAGGCACGGACGAGCGCAGACGGGCTTCCCTTAGGCACGTCTTTGGCGTCGTATATAGGTAGGTGGGAGGGATGAGCAGCTGTTCAAGTTCAAGTTCAGAAATTTGAACAGCGCACTACTCACCCAGAGGGTCTGAAGGCGCTTGAGAGATGGAGGGTGCTTTACTTATCGAATAGCCAGGTTTTTAGCTGCTTTCTGAAGGAGAAGTGGTCCTGAGTAAGGCGGAGGTGAGTGGGGAGAGAGTTCCAGGTTTTGGCCGCTAGGTAGGAGAAGGATCTTCCTCCCATGGTGGATCTATGGATGCGCGGAATTGCGGCGAGGGCTTGATTGGAAGATCGTAGTTGGCGGGTGGGAGTGTAGAATGACAGTCGAGTGTTGAGGCATTCGGGTCCTAGGTCGTATAGGGCCTTGTGTGCGTGGGTGAGGAGATGGAAAGTTATTCTCTTGTTGACGGGGAGCCAGTGGAGGTCTTTCAGGTGACCGGAAATGTGAGCTTGACGGGGGATGTCCAGTATGAGTCTTGCTGAGGCGTTTTGAATGCGTTGGAGTTGGGAGTCGGGAGGCAGCGAATGGGCAGTCAGGGGGGGTGGGGCCGCGGGAGATGCAGCGGCAGGACAGAAGCAAGGGCACAGAATCACGGGGGCAATGGAGGGAACAGAAGGAGACAAAGGCACAGAATCATGGGGGCAGCGAAGGGGACAGGAGACAAAAGGCACAGAATCACAGGGGCAACAAAGGGGAGACAGATAACAGCAGTCACGGACACCAAGAGAGTGCAATACAATGGAATGACAAATGACAAACAAACCTAAGGCCTACCACTGGCCACCAGGGATGAGGCGCAGGTGGTAGCCTGCAGGTGATGGAGGGCCTCAAACATCCTCAGCAGCGGCAGCTGGGGCAGGGACACACAGGCGGTGCTGTGCGGAGGGAGAGCGACCTACCTGGTGGGGTCAAGCGTTGCTGTCCTCACCACGCAACGGCCGCCATATATGGGGAGGTGGGAGGGAGGAGCAGTTGGGAGGTTGAGGCAGGAGGCAGGGGCAGCGAATGGGCAGTCAGGGGGGTGGGGCCGCGGGGGACGCAGCGGCGGGAACGGAAGCAAGGACACAGAATACCGGGGGCAACGGAGGGGACAGAAGGAGACAAAGGCACAGACTCACAGGGGCAGCGAAGGAGACAGAGGGAGAAAAAGGCACAGAGTCACAGGGGCAGCAAAGGGGACAGAAGGAGAAAAAGGCACAGATTCACGGGGCAGCGAAGGGGACAGAAGGAGAAAAAGGCACAGAATCACGGGGGCAGAAGGAGAAAAAAGGCCCAGAATCACAGGGGCAGAAGGAGAAAGAAGGCCCAGAATCACCGGGGTAGGGAAGGGGAAGAAAGGAACAGAATCACAGGGGCAGAAGGAGAAAGAAGGCCCAGAATCACGGGGGCAGAAGGAGAAAGAAGGCACAGAATCATGGGGGCAATGAAGGGGGTAGAAGGAGAAAAAAGGCACAGAATCACAGGGGCAGAAGGAGAAAAAAGGCACAGAATCATGGGGGCAATGAAGGGGGTAGAAGGAGAAAAAAGGCACAGAATCATAGGGGCAGAAGGAGAAAAAAGGCACAGAATCACGGGGGCAATGAAGGGGACAGAAGGAGGAAAAAAAGGCACAGAATCACAGGCTCCGATTGAGATAGGGAGGGGACTGGGTGGCACATTGCTGCCCTCACAACCTCTCTGGAATTCATGAGAGAGAATTGGCTGATTTCTGCTTAGAATTTTTATGCTACTTCACAGACTTGCTGAAGAATTCAACGGAGACAATGATCTGCAGTGGGAGAGACGAACAAGTTACTTACCTTCGGTAACGCTTTTTCTGGTAGATACAATATCTGCCTGTGGATTCCTCACCTTGTGAATATCCCCCTTGCGTCAGCAACGTTCGGAAATTTTCTTCGTAGCACGCCGACGTGGACGATGTCACAGGAGTACGACCTCGCGCGTGACTCCGCCTGACGTCACCGACTCCTTATTAGGCCCACGCCGGCGTGATGACGTCAGTTCCGCCCTTTTTTCCGTGCCTTCGAGGCACACGGACGGACCAACGAAATATGCAAATATACAATGTACACAGTACAAACAAAGCAAAAATTGCACACAAAGTGTGCAGCAGAAATAACCCAATAGCAGAAACCATATATACATAAAGACCAGGTATAACAGAGTGGACAACGGGGAGGCGGGTGGGCATGTGAGGAATCCACAGGCAGATATTGTATCTACCAGAAAAAGCGTTACCGAAGGTAAGTAACTTGTTCTTCTGATAGATACATCTGCCGTGTGGATTCCTCACCTTGTGAATAGAGTCCCACAGCAGTCCCCACTCCCGGAGGAGGGTGTCCACTCTGCTATACCAGGAAATCTTGGAGGACAGAGCGCGCGAAGTGACCGTCCCTCCTCACCTCGGTATCCAAGCAGTAATGCTTCGCGAAAGTGTGGAGGGAGGCCCAAGTCCCGGCTCTGCAAATGTCCTCAACAGGTACACCCCTAGACAAAGCAGAAGTTGCAGACTTTGCTCTAGTTGAATGTGCTCTAATACCCTCAGGAGGGTCCTTACCCGCCAAAGAGTAGCAAATCTTGATGCACAGGACTATCCACCTGGAAAGTGTGCGCTTGTGCACCGCTCTGCCCTTCCGACATCCAGCAAAACCAACAAACAGCTGGTCGCCCATCCAGAAGTCTTTAGTCCTGTCCAGATAGAAAGACACCGCCCTCTTAGGGTCCAGACGGTGCAGTCTCTCTTCCTCCTTAGAAGGGTGAGGGGGAGGATAGAAGGTAGGTGTGAGAAGTTGGCCTGATCTGCAGTGCTCACTATTCTAGTGATCACTATGTATCAGTCCAGACAACCCTTATTGATGATTGGTTGTAAGTCAACCTTATAGACCAGCTATCCTAGTAGCATGGATACGAGCAGTCTAAGGCTAAGACTCTAGAGGGCGTGTTAAGCCAGCTGTTTTACCATCACATATACCACTTGAACACCAAGTGAAAGGACAACACACAAGTTGTTATGAAAATAAATGTATGTTTATTTCTAACAAGACTACCCTGGCTCTTTATGAGACAGGGAGCTAAGCACACAACAAAACTCTTACGAAAATACTTAAAGTCGCACAATTTACACAAATGCCCGAGGGGCACGAAAAACCATATACACAAAAAGTGGAATGCGAAATTACTAGCGGGTAAGTACTATTCTCATAGATTTTAGAAACGCTAGGCCTACAATGCTAAACCCTTAGATTAGAAGCAGGAGGCCTAGGGACGTCGTGTGCAGAGTGGGAACTCTCACGCGTAAGGCGGGAAAAAGTCTATGGAGGCTAGTAAAGACAAAGTTACTGTTCTCGGGCGAACCCGACTAGGTGGGTCGAAAACAAGAGTGGATCCGAACACTTAGGGCGTTGGACTATGCTGGAGCACCGGAGTACTCGGTTTACCTAGCCCAGGGGCTGCGGCTGCATAGGGTTCAAGTTGCGTCGGAAACCCTCGTTGAAGAACCAGGAGCCTGAAGAAAGAAGTTGCTGGCAGGCGGCCAGTGAAGGAGTTCGTGGAGATCCAAGCCTGGATCAGGGAAGAAGAAGACCTGTAAGCAGAGGGGACCAAGTTCTGAATCACTAGCCAGTGATTAAGTGGGCACCAGAGTGGCACCGGACGAAGTCATCTCGACCAGGTGAGTGGGCGCTGCTGGGCTCTGCAGTCTCTCGGACCAGGAGGCGTTGTCGGCGACCAGGATGGAGGTGCGAGCTGTCCCACGAAGGTGTCTGCTGTCGACGTCGCTGGACCCAGGATTGGGGCAACAAGTCTTGGCAAATTCAAGCCCACGCGGTGGACCTAAATTGGAGTCTGGAGTGGACCAGGAGGGTCCGGGGTGCTCCTCTGTTGGAGGGGAGCAAGGGCCAGTCTGGAGCAACCAGACCAGCGGTGTTTGTCGTCGCGAAGCGTCGTAAAAGGGCCACTAGCCAACGGGCAAGTGATCTGGACAACGCGGTGAGCAGCAAAGAGCAGAAGGGCCCCACGCAGATCTCGTGGATGCAAGGGGGCTGTACTTCGGTGCTGGAGCTGCTCAGGGTCGGGGCTTCTCTTACCCCAAAGCACTCAGTCGAGGGTCACTCGGTGGTCGTGCTGGACAAGCGTCGTGCAGTCTTTAAAGATGGCCGGTGTGAGAAGTTGGCCTGATAGGTGATGTTTCCAATTCTGGAACCACCTGTTATCAGACCAAACAATCCCTTATGGTGTCTGGTTGTAAGTCAACCTTATTAGACAAGCTATCCTAGGGGTAGCATGGACTAAGCAGCCTAAAGGCTTAACTTAAGAGGTCGTGTTAAGCGAGCTGTTTTACCACATACAATCCTGTAATATCAAATGAAAGGACACCACACAAGTATATATTATAAAAAATATGTATTTATTACTAAAAACAATCCCCAGTATTCTTTATGAATAAAGGGGCACAAGCGTTAAATCAAAAGCACAGTATAACATATAAAGTTGCACAAATATGGATGAGGGCGGGGGGGCCACTCAAACCATATACTAAACAAGTGGTATAAGAGATACCAATCGAACAGTGGTTAGGCCTAGGGCCTAGGGAATCGCTGGGAGCAGTCGGGACAAGCAATGCTGAAGTCGGGAAAAGCCCGCGGGATTCGGGTGCAGTGCAGAAAGCGCACGCATGCACCAATGTTAACCAATGGTGCGTAAAAGTTGTAAAGTTAAAGTTTAAGGACACTTCCGCTGAACCTAGAGGAACAAAACTTAAGACACAGACCCTAGAGATGTGTACCAGTGTGGGAACACCGGCGGAGCAAAGTTACCTCACCCACAGGAAGCGGGTGCACAGGGTCGAAGTTGAGTCGGGTTTCGTCACGCAGGCTCTTGGTGCTTGAAGCTGAAAGGGCTGCAGGCGGGGTGAAAGAGAAGTGTCCGGTGGAGTCCAAGGGTGGACTCAAGTCGAAAAGTACCTGAAAGCAGAGGGGACAGAGTCTGGGTCACTCAGCAGTGACCAGGGTGGAACCAGGACGGAACCAGGCAATGTCGGGCGCAATCAGGTGGTCGTCGAGGAGCTTCTCTCCGCTGTCACGTGGGCTCTGGGGCATCTGCGACGTCCAGGAGCGGGTCACGATCTGTCCCACGAGGGCTCTCACAGTCGGCTTCAAGTTTGGAGCAAACAACACTTGGCAAAAGCAATCCACGCGGAACCGGGAGATTGCTTCTCACTCGAACCAGGAGGGTCAGAGTGGGGGCTCCTTTTCAGGGGAGCTGGTGCAAATCTGGAGCAACCAGAATCGCAGGTCGAATTTGAAGTTTCTTCGGCACAGGGGCCACAAGCAGGCTGGCAAGTGACCGGGCCAGCGCGTTGAGCCAAAAGTAGCAGAAGGGCCCCACGCAGCACTCGGTGAGTGTAGAGGGGTGAGCTTCGGTGCAAGAGTGGCTCAGGGTTGGGGCTTCTCAAACCCCGGTGCACAGCTTCGAGGGTCACTCGTGGGCTGCACGGTCAGCGTCTCGTGGTCTTTCCAAGATGGCGTGCCCCACGCTTCCGGTCGCCTCCACGGGTCTCAGCTCTGCATGGACTGTGGATCGGGCTGTTAGAAGGCAGGCAAGCTTGATCTCGTCGATCTCTGTCGCTCGAGTTCCGGCGGGAACTGCGACAAAGCAGACGTTGATGGCTGGATGGTGCCTGTTTGCACAGGGTGGTCACTCCTTGACCACAAGGGAGATTCTTCGGGCTTCTACGTCGAGTAGGATGTCGAAGGGTCCAGAGTTTCGTTTCTTATGTTTCATCAGGATAATCTGAAGTGTCTTGGCACTGCTCCCACTCTTATTCGAATCTGGGGGGCTGGATTACCTGCTAGGTCCCCTCCTATGGGTGGGACCCAGGAAGGGGGTGGATACACCCCTTTCCTTTGATCCAGGCCGCCCTGGCACGAGGGCTGGAGTGCCCCAGAACCGGTTTGGCCGGATTATGCAAGGGGCAGCCTTGTGCGCCCCAAGCAGTGTCTGGTTTCTTTCAAACCTCCCTGCTACAATCCACTATCTCCTGTCTGAGGGGGTGTAACACCTCCCTGCGACAGGAAACCCTTTGTCCAGGCCCCATTTGGCTGAGTTTCGGTCAGCTTCAGGGGTCAGACTCTTGTCTGTGGCAGAGGCATCCATTTTGTGGATCTAAGGTCCTTTTAGAAATTAACTGCATTTAAGTAAAGTAACATGTCTTACCCCTCTAGAGGGGTGGAATGCTATCCCCGTCGCCAGAGCAGGCGAGGGGATAGTATTCCAAATCGTATGACACCTTACACGACATGTTTTGATAAAGCCAAACCAAAGTTGCTATATAACCGCGAGGATTATAAGGCACTTAAGAGTATATGGTATGGCATTATCCTGAAACAGCGTAGGGAGTTGTTCCCGTCAGCTGCAGACAGGCTCAGCTCATGCTAGAGCTCCATCTCACATTAAACCACGCACTCTGCCTCTAGGATTGATGAGGCCTTCCATAGGAGTGGCTCACAGGTTAATATGTGTCCAGATATAGGTTTAGATATAGGTATACTATATCTAAGTAAGGGGTGATTACACCACCTTACCCCAGCTGAGTGATCAGCCAGTTGTGTCAATTTAAGAACCAGCCAGGGGTGGCAAAAGATATGCTGCAGCCCCTGGTAGGCCTTGGTGGCTCCTATGCCCTGGGCACCTATAGTGCATTATACAGGGGCTGACAAGGAGTCCATTTCCAATTGTGGTATGTACCTAGGGTACATGGAATCCATTTTACAGAGAGAGCAGATGGCCTGGGGCCCTGATTAGCAGGGAACCAGGTCAACTAAGTCAAAAAACCAGCTAAACACAGGCAAAAAATCTGGGGTAACCATAGTCAGGTAGCCACCTTCCTACACAACCCCCCCCCCCAAACGAAAGGAGATAAGGCTATCCTTGGCCAGGTAAGCCTATATTGCCTGAGTGGCCATATAAGGAAGTACCTGCACTAGCATGGGTACCCCCTGTCTCATGGTCCACTAAGCAGTCCCTCACCCTTGGGTTATCAGAGGGTCTCCACCATAGGGAATCACTACCTTGGGTGTGTTTATGCAAAGTTAAAGGCTGGTTTGGATATGGAGTATTGAAGTGAGGCTCCACTAATTTAGGGCTCAGCTTCCTCCAATTATCTTCCACCATGTGTGCCTTTCTTTCTTTAACTGAGTTGCACTGTGCTCTCAGGGTCAACCTCTGGCTACCTAAAGCTGGAGGCTGGGTCCCTCTGTTTGGCTTTCTGGAGGGACAGTTCAGGTTTGGGCCCTTTGGGTCCCAGGTTTGGCTGTGCCCAACAGAATCCATCTGTGGGAGGTCCCTAACTGTTTTTAAGGGGGCTCCCTCAGGAGTTTTTAAAGTTTTCACCTCTCTAGGGCTACTAGTTTTGGTGCCCCTAATCTGTTGATGGGGGTGCTTTATTTGACAGGGGGCCCTCTGGGTCTCACTGTCCTTCTTGTCCTCTGCAGCCCTGGGCTGGCTAAGGCAAGGGAGAGAGGGGCAGGTTACCTGCTCCAGACTGGGTCCCACCTGAGAAGGGTCCACTGACATCAGAGGTTCTGTCAGGCTAGGCCCAACCACCTCTGGGGCAGTTCCTTCATCAGGGGTAAGATCAGTTCCCTGAGGAGGCTGATCCTGTCCTAAAGTCTGGTGAGGGGGAGATTTCTCTTCCTCCTCCATGCTCTCAGTTTGTGTGGAGTTATCCATCATTTCAGGCTTCACAACACACATATCAGTTTGAGTTTGGGCTGTGGCCATCACAGCCCCACCAACCTTTTCAGGAGGAGACTCAGTTTGGGTTTCTGCTGTTACCATAACAGCTTTGCTATTCTGTTCAGGAAGAGCTTTTGCTAAAGATGGGGCAGAGAGTTTCTCAGCCCTACCAACCTTTTCAGGAAGGACATCTTGAATTGGGGCTGTAGCCATTACAGCCCCACTAACCTTTCCATTGGAGTTCACCATTCTAGAATGGGTTTCCTGTTCAACCTCAGCCCAGGCTGAGATTTCCAAATCATTACCAAGTAGGCAGTCTACAGGCAAGTTTGATGACACTGCCACTCTCTTTGGGCCAATGACACCTCCCCAGCTGAGACTTACTACTGCCATGGGATGATTGGTTTTGACGCCATCAATGTTTGTTACCTGGTATGTGGCACCTGGTAAAAGTTGCTTAGAGGGGACTATACAGTCAGCCACCATGGTGATGCTAGCCCCTGTGTCTCTAAAAGCTTCAACTTTCAAACCATTGATGATGGGTTCTTGTCTATATTTGCTCAAAGGATTTGGGCAATCAGAGAAGTTGGCAAACCCCCTGCCCGTCTCATAAACAAGATCATTTGGGGATGGAGACCTGGATAGGCCAGGGTCCTCCTGGGCTCCAAAAGTAAACCCACCCAGATTCCTGGGTGTGCTCCCACTTCCTGGGGGATTACTGCTGACAGTAACAGGAGGTGTTGGAGCTGGCTTTGGAGGTATATTCTCTTTATTGCCATTCTTGGGACAACAGTTGTCTGTTTTGTAATGCCCAACCTGCTTACAGACATGGCAATAGGGCTTTTTCTCTGTTGAAGAAGTGTCTTGGGACCCACCCCCATTCTTGGAGTTTTGGGGCCTTGGGGAAGTCTTTTCTTTATTTTTATCCCCACCCTTATCTTGAGGCTTGGTAGACTCCTTCTTCTGGTTACTGTCCTGATTCTTAGGCCTAATCCTGGTTCTGACCCACTTGTCTGCCTTCTTTCCAAATTCTTGGGGAGAGGTCAGATCAGAGTCCACCAGGTGCTGGTGTAAGAGCTGGTTCTGACAATTACTTAGGATCTGCTCCCTCATAATCAAATTATACAATCCTGTAAAGTCATGTACTTTGCTGCCATGTAGCCAACCCTCCAGAGCCTTAGTTGCACAATCAACAAAATCAGTCCAGTCCTGAGTCTGTGCCTTCTGGGTGTCTCTGAACTTCAACCTGTACTGTTCAGTGGTTAAGCCAAACCCATCTATCAGAACACTCTTCAGGACTTTGTAATTGTTTGCATCCTCATGTCTAACAGTGAGGAGCTTATCTCTCCCTTTCTCTGAAAAGGAGTACCATAAGATTGCTGCCCACTGTTCCTCAGGAACCTGCTGTACCATGCAGGCTCTCTCAAGAGCAGTTATCCACTTGTGGATGTCATCCCCTTCCTTGTAGGGGGGCACAGTCTTTGTCAGGTTTCTACTATCATAGGACCTGGGTTTCTCTTTAGGAATATTGCTGCCACCAGTGGCATCTAAGCCACACATTTTCTGCTCTCTTGCCAAGGCAAGTCTAGCTTGAGCCAAGGCTACCTCCTCCCTCTCTATTTGGAGTTTGACAGCCCTCATTCTGGCCCTATGCTCTATCTTCTGAGAGGCAGTCATACCTCTCTGAGATTCTCTTGAGGCACTAGAAATATGAGAGTCCCCTGAGGGAGATCTCACTCTTCTGTTGCCTGAGAGAATGACATGGTGGGATCTGGGGAGGTGCTGGCCCTCTCCATTTCCCAGTAGGTCTAAGTTGGCCTGGTTAAGCCTGGCAACTAGGACCTGGCTAACCCTCTGATCCTGTTTTTCTGGGTCCTCTACATCTGAGTCCTCCTCCTCCTCCTCTTCCTCCTCTTCTTCCTCTTCTTCTGGGGGAGTATCAGTTACAGGGGGGTTCACTCCATCTCCTGACTCTAAGGGAACTTCATTTGCCTTCTCTAAGTCATCCTGTTCTAGAATGGCTATCAGGATAGGACAGGTGGGACTTCTGCCCCTTTTTAACCCTCTTGAGATGCACAAGGCAATCAAGTCCTTTCGGGTTAATTTGTCATAGCTGGAAGTTGCCTTGGTAAGGTCAACTGTCACAGGAGCAGACCCTGAGGCTTTTCCTGTGTCAGACATGACTCTAGTGTGGTGTAAGTGATGCACCTACCTACACTAAGTGTTTCCCTACTGTACCTTGCTAGTGAGTTGTAGTCAGGGTGTGCTAATCCCTTTAATCTACAACTACTAAGTTCAGTAGAACTTAAATATGCTAAGCTTTTGATTTATATGTACCTAGAGGTACTTGATGTGATCTTTCAATTTGATAAAAGATTGCAATGGTAAAACAACAGCAAGCTCAAATCCGCACCGCTGCTCACCAATGTGAGAAGTTGGCCTGATAGGTGATGTTTCCAATTCTGGAACCACCTGTTATCAGACCAAACAATCCCTTATGGTGTCTGGTTGTAAGTCAACCTTATTAGACAAGCTATCCTAGGGGTAGCATGGACTAAGCAGCCTAAAGGCTTAACTTAAGAGGTCGTGTTAAGCGAGCTGTTTTACCACATACAATCCTGTAATATCAAATGAAAGGACACCACACAAGTATATATTATAAAAAATATGTATTTATTACTAAAAACAATCCCCAGTATTCTTTATGAATAAAGGGGCACAAGCGTTAAATCAAAAGCACAGTATAACATATAAAGTTGCACAAATATGGATGAGGGCGGGGGGCCACTCAAACCATATACTAAACAAGTGGTATAAGAGATACCAATCGAACAGTGGTTAGGCCTAGGGCCTAGGGAATCGCTGGGAGCAGTCGGGACAAGCAATGCTGAAGTCGGGAAAAGCCTGCGGGATTCGGGTGCAGTGCAGAAAGCGCACGCATGCACCAATGTTAACCAATGGTGCGTAAAAGTTGTAAAGTTAAAGTTTAAGGACACTTCCGCTGAACCTAGAGGAACAAAACTTAAGACACAGACCCTAGAGATGTGTACCAGTGTGGGAACACCGGCGGAGCAAAGTTACCTCACCCACAGGAAGCGGGTGCACAGGGTCGAAGTTGAGTCGGGTTTCGTCACGCAGGCTCTTGGTGCTTGAAGCTGAAAGGGCTGCAGGCGGGGTGAAAGAGAAGTGTCCGGTGGAGTCCAAGGGTGGACTCAAGTCGAAAAGTACCTGAAAGCAGAGGGGACAGAGTCTGGGTCACTCAGCAGTGACCAGGGTGGAACCAGGACGGAACCAGGCAATGTCGGGCGCAATCAGGTGGTCGTCGAGGAGCTTCTCTCCGCTGTCACGTGGGCTCTGGGGCATCTGCGACGTCCAGGAGCGGGTCACGATCTGTCCCACGAGGGCTCTCACCGTCGGCGCAGTCGGCTTCAAGTTTGGAGCAAACAACACTTGGCAAAAGCAATCCACGCGGAACCGGGAGATTGCTTCTCACTCGAACCAGGAGGGTCAGAGTGGGGGCTCCTTTTCAGGGGAGCTGGTGCAAATCTGGAGCAACCAGAATCGCAGGTCGAATTTGAAGTTTCGTCGGCACAGGGGCCACAAGCCGGCTGGCAAGTGACCAGGCCAGCGCGTTGAGCCAAAAGTAGCAGAAGGGCCCTACGCAGCACTCGTGAGTGTAGAGGGGTGAGCTTCGGTGCAAGAGTGGCTCAGGGTTGGGGCTTCTCAAACCCCGGTGCACAGCTTCGAGGGTCACTCGTGGGCTGCACGGTCAGCGTCTCGTGGTCTTTCCAAGATGGCGTGCCCCACGCTTCCGGTCGCCTCCACGGGTCTCAGCTCTGCAGGGACTGTGGATCGGGCTATTAGAAGGCAGGCAAGCTTGATCTCGTCAATCTCTGTCGCTCGAGTTCCGGCGGGAACTGCGACAAAGCAGACGTTGATGGCTGGATGGTTCCTGTTTGCACAGGGTGGTCACTCCTTGACCACAAGGGAGATTCTTCGGGCTTCTACGTCGAGTAGGATGTCGAAGGGTCCAGACTTTCGTTTCTTATGTTTCATCAGGATAATCTAAAGTGTCTTGGCACTGCTCCCACTCTTATTCGAATCTGGGGGGCTGGATTACCTGCTAGGTCCCCTCCTATGGGTGGGACCCAGGAAGGGGGTGGATACACCCCTTTCCTTTGATCCAGGCCGCCCTGGCACGAGGGCTGGAGTGCCCCAGAACCGGTTTGGCCGGATTATACAAGGGGCAGCCTTGTGCGCCCCAAGCAGTGTCTGGTTTCTTTCAAACCTCCCTGCTACAATCCACTATCTCCTGTCTGAGGGGGTGTAACACCTCCCTGCGACAGGAAACCCTTTGTCCAGGCCCCATTTGGCTGAGTTTCGGTCAGCTTCAGGGGGTCAGACTCTTGTCTGTGGCAGAGGCATCCATTTTGTGGATCTAAGGTCCTTTTAGAAATTAACTGCATTTAAGTAAAGTAACATGTCTTACCCCTCTAGAGGGGTGGAATGCTATCCCCGTCGCCAGAACTGGCGAGGGGATAGTATTCCAAATCGTATGACACCTTACACGACATGTTTTGATAAAGCCAAACCAAAGTTGCTATATAACCGCGAGGATTATAAGGCACTTAAGAGTATATGGTATGGCATTATCCTGAAACAGCGTAGGGAGTTGTTCCCGTCAGCTGCAGACAGGCTCAGCTCATGCTAGAGCTCCATCTCACATTAAACCACGCACTCTGCCTCTAGGATTGATGAGGCCTTCCATAGGAGTGGCTCACAGGTTAATATGTGTCCCGATATAGGTTTAGATATAGGTATACTATATCTAAGTAAGGGGTGATTACACCACCTTACCCCAGCTGAGTGATCAGCCAGTTGTGTCAATTTAAGAACCAGCCAGGGGTGGCAAAAGATATGCTGCAGCCCCTGGTAGGCCTTGGTGGCTCCTATGCCCTGGGCACCTATAGTGCATTATACAGGGGCTGACAAGGAGTCCATTTCCAATTGTGGTATGTACCTAGGGTACATGGAATCCATTTTACAGAGAGAGCAGATGGCCTGGGGCCCTGATTAGCAGGGAACCAGGTCAACTAAGTCAAAAAACCAGCTAAACACAGGCAAAAAATCTGGGGTAACCATAGTCAGGTAGCCACCTTCCTACAGCCGGTCCCTCGAGGTCTCGTCACACCCACGGATCACAGCTGGGCTGATGATGCAGGTTGAGGTCAGAGGTGCCAGGGAAGCCGGTTCTCGTCGTGCTGGGCAGTCTTGATCCGGAGGAGAGACTTACAGCAAACCGCGATGCTTGGTTGGTGCCTGCTGCTGCAGGGTGACTACTCCTTAGCCACAAGGGAGAAATCTTAGGAAGAGTCTTGAGTTCCTTTCGTAGAAAGTCGGTTCAGGATTCAAAGATGATCTGATCTGGAAAGGGGCCTGCTCCTACCTTTATCATGCAAAAGGGGGCTGGCACGCGACTAAGTCCTGCCCTATGGGTGGGACTAGGAGGGGGGTGGTTACACCCCTCTCCTTTGGCAGGCTTTCCCCCAGCTCAGGGGCTGGTGTGCCCCTGGAACTGGTTCAAGCCGGCCTATGCATAGTGAGCACCGGGGTGCCACTTGCAGTCACCTTCCTCTAAAGCCCTGCCTACCTAGGATACACAAAATCCTGTCTGGGACGGTGCTGGCATCGCCCCTGACAGGAAACCCTTTGTCCGTGCCTCCTGCGCTGGGAGGACTCCCAGCAACAGGAGGGCAGACTTGTGTCTCGGTGGCAGCATCCATCTTGTGGAGCTGGGGCTATGTCTGACTTTAACCGGGGTTACAGGTTACCAACATGTCGTGTCCCTCTAGAAGGGTGGAATGCTAACCCCGTCGCCAGAATTGGCGAGGGGTTAGTATTCCAATTCGTATGACACCTTACTCGACATGTTTTGATAAAGCGATACCAGAGTTGGCATATAACCGCGAGGATTATAATGCACTTAAGAGTATATGGTACGCGTTATCATGGAACAGCTATTAGGACTTGGTTCCGCAAGCTGCAAACGGGCTCAGCTCATGCCAGAGCACCATCTCACATTATTCCAAGCACTCTGCCTTCAGGATTGTTAAGGCCTGCCATAGGAGTGACTGATAGGAATATATGTGTCCATTTTGGGGTTAGACATAGGAATACTATATCTAAAGCAAAGGGTGAGTACACCACTTTGCCCCAGCTGTCAAGCAGCCAGTTGTGTCTGTTTAGTCAGTCAGCCCAGGGGTGGCATAATACATGCTGCTGCCCCTGGGAGACTTCTGGGTGCACCTCAGCCCTGGGTACCGGGACTTAGAGGGCCCAGTGCCAATTCAGTACCTGGGTACAATTTGGAGTAGAGAAAACAGGTAGGCTGTGGGTCTGATTAGCAGGCCCACAGCCAGGAAAGTCGTAAACCAGTGAAGCAAAAAGCAAAAATCTGGGTGATCATAGGATTGCAGACCCTACTCTCCTACAGTAGGAAGGGTAATGGATTGTCCTAGATGGAAGGGAGTTACCACCTTAGGCAGAAAAACAGCCGTGGTCCTAAGAACCAGTCTTTCAGCATGAATGGTCAGGAATGGGGGTTTGGAACTAAGAGCCTGAAGCTCACTCACCCTCCTTGCCGAGGTGATTGCTACTAAGAAGACCGCCTTGAAAGACAAAAGCCTCAAGGGACACTTGTGTAAGGGTTCGAAGGGAGAACCCATCAAAAAGGTCAACACAAGATTCAAATCCCAATGAGGAACAACAAAGGGAGTAGGAGGGAATCTATTAGTGAGTCCCTTCAAAAATCTTAAAACCACCGGAGACTTAAAAAGAGAGGGCTGATCCGGCAAACAGAGGAATGCCGATAAGGCTGAAAGATACCCCCTGACCGTGGCAACAGCAAATCCTTGCCGCGCCAGAGAAAGAGCAAACTGTAAAATGTCAGACAAATGAGCCTTCAAAGGGTCAACATCCCTCTCCCTGCACCAAGAGACAAATTTAGACCATCTATACGAATAAATGGACTTAGTGGAGTCACGCCTGGCAGAAAGAATGACATCCACCACATCGTGAGGGAGAGAAAAAGAACTCAAGTTGCCCCGTTCAATCTCCAGGCATGAAGGTGTGGGGGTGTAGAACCTGCCCCTCCATCTGAGAGAGGAGATCTGCCCTGTGAGGGAGACGGAGCGGCGGGTGAGAGGAGAGGTGGAGAAGGTCTGTGTACCACACCCTTCTTGGCCAATCCGGGGCGATCAATATGACTTGGGCCCGGTCTTGGCGAATCTTCCTCAGAACCCGAGGAATCAAGGGTATGGGAGGAAACGCGTAGAGGAGTTGCGAGCCCCAATTCAACTGAAACGCGTCCCCCAAGGCTCCTTGCATCGGATACTGGAGAGTGGCGAACAGGTCCACCCGAGGAGTCCCCCACATTTGAAAGATGTCGTGAACCACCTCCGGGTGAAGCCTCCACTCGTGGTCGGCAGAAAACTGCCGACTGAGACTGTCCGCACGAACGTTCTGAACCCCGGCCAGATGATTTGCCATCAGACAAATCTGATGGTCCTGAACCCAGGACCAGAGACGCAGAGCCTCTCTGCAGAGACCCTGCGACCCCACTCCTCCCTGTTTGTTGATGTACCACATCGCGGTCGTGTTGTCCGTCAGGACTTGTACCGACAGACCGCGAAGGGAAGGGAGGAAGGCCTTGAGCGCCAAACGTATCGCCCGCAATTCTAGAAGGTTGATGTGAAGCAACCTTTCCTCTGGAGACCAAAGACCTTTGACCTCCAGATCCCCCAGATGAGCACCCCACCGAGAGTGGAAGCATCCGATATCACCGTGGCCACTGATGGAGGAAGTTGAAAAGGCTTTCCTTGAGACAGATTGCCTTCCACGCCCCACCAAGACAGATCCGCCGGAGCTTCTCTGGAAATCCTCACTGACTCCCTGAGATCTCCGTTGTGCTGATACCACTGCCTGCGGAGGCACCACTGGAGTGCCCTCATGTGCCAGCGTGCATGACTGACCAACAGAATGCAAGAAGCCATCAGACCGAGCAAACGAAGGAACTTCAGGACTGGAACAACCGCTCCATTGTAAAATAAAGGAATCATCTCTTGTATGTCGTGAATCCTTTGAGGTGTAGGGAATGCACGACATACAGTAGTGTCCAGTACCGCACCTATGAACAGGTTGCGCTGGGAGGGCACCAGGTGAGACTTGGGCACATTTATTGAAAAACCCAACTTGTGCAACAACTGAATTGTCTCTTGCAGATGATGGAGCACAATCTCCGGCGACTCTGCTTTGATCAACCAGTCGTCCAGATAGGGGAAAACGGGAATCCCCGACCTTCTGAGATGCGCAGCCACCACCGCCATCACCTTGGTGAAAACTCGAGGCGCAGTAGTAAGTCCAAAAGGAAGGACCGCAAACTGGTAATGCTGCGACCCCACCGTAAAACGGAGATACTTCCTGTGCGACTTCAGAATGGGGATGTGAAAATACGCATCCTGCAAGTCGATCAACACCATCCAGTCTTCTTCCATCAGCGCTTGAAGAACCTGAGCAAGGGTGAGCATTTTGAACTTCTCCTGTTTGAGATAGAAGTTCAAAATCCTGAGATACAGGATTGGCCGCAGCCTGCCATCCTTCTTGGGTATCAGGAAATACCGGGAGTAGCACCCCTGACCCCTCTCCTGCTCTGGAACCACCTCTATCGCACCCTTTCGGAACAGAGCCAGGACTTCCTCCTGCAGGAGAAGCAGGTGGTCCTCTGAACAATAACCTTGACAAGGAGGGTAATTGGGAGGGAACTCCTGAAAAGGAAGTGCATACCCATTTTCCACGAGATTGAGAACCCAAAGATCTGATGTAACCGATTCCCAATCTCGTAGAAAATGAGTAAGCCGACCCCCTACTGGCCCCACATGATCCAGAATGGTGGATCTAGGGCTGCTTTGCTGATGCGGGTGGGGGTTGGGCATTATTGGAGGAAGTGGAGGAAGAGGAGACTTGACGCCCACGTCCACGACCCTTCTGTCTACCTCTATAGGATTTGTACAGAGGGTTCTGGTGTTGCTGCTGTTGCTGTTGGCCCTGCCTGAAGGGACGAAAAGAGGATCTACCAAAGCCTCTAAACTTTCTAGTCGTCGATCCTCTCATCTGGAGACCCAAAGATCTTGCAGTAGCCCGGCTATCTTTAAATCTTTCCAAGGCGACATCCGCCTTTTTCCCAAAAAGGCCAGTCCCATCAAAAGGTAAGCCCAGCAACGTGGATTGCACATCTGCAGAGAAATCAGAGGATTTCAGCCATGCGGCTCTCCTGGTTGCCACAGTAGAGCCCATAATCCTGGCAACAGAATCAACTGTGTCTACGCCACTCTGAATGACCATGCGTGCTGCAGCCTGAGTATCGGAAATCACTTCATTAAAGTTCTTTCTATCCTCCTCTGGAAGCTTAGATGATAACTGCTTCACAGAATCCATCAACGCATGGACATATCTTCCCAAAAGGCAAGTAGCATTAGTGGATTTGAGAGCCATGCCTCCCGAAGAGAAAATCTTCTTTGCAGACTGATCCAACTTCCTAGAGTCCTTGTCTGCCGGTACCTGAGGAAAAGAACCTGCAGACCTGTTACAACATGCAGCCTGCACCACTAGACTCTCCGGAGAAGGATGTGAAGAGAGAAACTCCGGGTCATCAGGAGCCACCCTGTAGCGTCTTGCAACAGATCTTGAAACAGCAGGAGCAGTCAATGGTTTCTTCCAGACCTCTTTTATAGGATCAGTTAAGGCATCAGTGAACGGCAGTGTAGGTTCAATAATAGAAGAGGGAGAGTGCAAGACTTCTGTAAGGATGTTGGGCTTGTACTCAACAGTAGGCAAGGTTAAGTTGAGAAGATCTGCAGCCTTCCTAATAACAACATGGTAGGGTGCCACGTCCTTAGATGGTGTATCAGACACCGAAGGCAAACCCCACTCAGGAGAAAGCTCCAGACCACTAGCATTATGTAGGTCTTCAAAATAATCATCATGATCAAGAAGCTCACCCTCTTCCACATCAGAATCTTCACCTCTCTTTTCTTCCAAGAGACGCTGAGCCCTGCGCCTCGACCACTCCATACGAACCGAAGTCGACGGATCCGGTAACGACTCCGACGGAGCCGGTTCCGACGTCGAGCGAGGAGCCGGGGCAGATGGAAGACGAGACTCACGGACTGGCGTGGCACCTCGATCCAAACTACGAGGTCGATCCGGAGTCGGCGAAGCCGCATACGGAGTTGAAGACCTCGGCGGAGCCGTACCGAGCCAAGGTGTAAGAGGCGCCGGCATAAATGGCATAAATGGAGCTGGGGCGTAACTCTGAGGAATGCCCAAGTTGTAAGACAACAGACCCATGGGACCAACAGGTGCTCTAGTGGGGTACATCGCTCTCGAGTAAACTCCAAACATCGCATTAAGAAAATGCGAGGGGTCCTGTCCTGGACCAGGAAAAGGAGGGTACGAACCTACCGGATGTTCTGAAGGAGGTCGTTCTGACATAGGCTCATTCTGACCCTCTTGGTCTACAGGAGTCTCCATCGGAGCTGGAGATTGAGGAACTACCTCCTCTTCTTCCTCGTGCTCCGAAGAATGTTGAGATACCGGATCCGGTTCTTGCTCCGGAGTCGGGGAACCTCCGAGGGACTGGGCAGGAGAAGGAGAAACAAAGTCTTTATGATGCTTACGAGACTTCTTCGTCGAATCCCAAGACTCCTTTCCTGAATGATGTCTAGAGCTGTGCTTCTTCCTCTTGTGCCTCCTCTTCGAAGAACTCGAAGCTTGACCCGAAGCCGATTTGGATCCAGATCTCGATCTCTCCCTGGACCTCGACCTCGCTCTGGACCTCGACCTCGAAGCCGACCTTGACTTCGAGTGAGATTTCTGCCTCGACTTCGAGCGTCTCGACGTCGACCTCGAAGATCTCCCAGTCTCTCTTCCTTTTACCTTCGCAAGAAGCTTTGCTTCACGTTCACGAAGTGCCTTAGGGTTCATCTTGAAACAAGACCGACAGTTCTTAACATCGTGGTCTGATCCAAGACACCACAAACAATCGCCATGTGGATCGGTGATTGACATCATACGAGTGCAAGACCCACATTGCTTGAATCCTGTCTTCCTCGACGACATCTTCGACGAAGAAGGAAGAATTAAAGGAAAAACAGCAACACTGTAATAGAAGTAAGATACTAAGTATCGCAGAAGATCCCGAAAGCCGTTAGCGTCGGAGACGCGGAAAAAAGGGAACTGACGTCATCACGCCGGCGTGGGCCTAATAAGGAGTCGGTGACGTCAGGCGGAGTCACGGGCGAGGTCGTACTCCTGTGACGTGGTCCACGTCGGCGTGCTACGAAGAAAATTTCCGAACGTTGCTGACGCAAGGGGGATATTCACAAGGTGAGGAATCCAGACGGCAGATGTATCTATCAGAATTTTGATGCGGTAACAGGATGTCCCTTTTGACTTCGACCAGCCACGAAGTGAAGTCTTCCGATGTTTGGCGACATACAGCTTCACCTCACAGTCCTGTACAGCCTTCCGATTCATCTGAGTGCAATTTAGGATATTTTTTTTTTTTTTTTTTTTTTTTGTGGATTGCCGAAGCACTCACATGTGAGTAATCAATGTCCAGTTACAATTTACAAAAATTACAAACACCAATATGACAGAAGTGACAAGATATCCAGAAGATGAGTAAATCTTGGAGTCTTTAATGGAGATTACAGCCAGCCGACACGTGTTTCATCGCCTTCGCGATTCATCAGGGCTGAAACAAACAAATGAGTAGCGTCTAGCATAATCTGTGAGCAAAAACCATTTATATACAGGGCCATAATGTCTGGCCGTTGTGTTACATGCACTAAAGCTTCCTCCTGCAGTGGACATATAGTGAGTGCATCATTTCACAAGTATTGACTCACTCGTGCCACCACAACACATCCGTGTCGAAATTCCAGTGTATGCTATCGACTATACATAATGACGTGCCTATATGTGATAGTGATAGTATTTGGACATGTGCGGCGACGAGATCACCATTGTTTCTCTAAAAAAAAAAACAATGACACATGCTCTGTATTGATGACTAGAGTGTCCTAATCGTGAACGGCTCTTGCATCATCCATGCTGGTTCTTAAGTGAAAGTCGTGAGAGAAAGTGTCATTTCCAAAAACATACCTAGAAGGCCGTATCGATGTCAGAAGGTCTATATATATCCAAGAAATGAAAGAAAAAACCGAAAAATCTCATCACTATCAGCGATTCCGGTAATATTCAGGCAAGAGGTCACCAAATGAGACTGTAAGCCACTAATTGCACGCCGGCTTACCGCTCAGCTGGTGATAATTCCGACCCAGCCGGGCCCGTGACTAATACTGCTGGCGGTGGTTCGTTCAGCAGCGATCAATATTTCTGTATCTATAATCAAGTGAGATAATTTATGTTTTATTTCTAGTAGGGAAAATTGTCAATTTTTGTAACTCAGATGTCACATGCATTCTCACTGGAGTCCTGGTATTAGTTATTCGAGATTAGATCCTTTATTATTGCTTATAAACATTAGATCTTACGTGCTATCATCGTCTAGCGTTGTACGCAGAATTCACCTATAGTTAATCCACTTACATGTGTGAAGATTAATGTACAAACTAATGTGCTCGGAGGTGACCCGATATCGCTGTTCCGGTTTGCGGTTGTCGATATCAAATGATATTACTGTTAAAGGAATAACAATAACAAATAAGTTACTATCTCACATAAGTCATTAGAACGTCATTCCTCGTTATACCAGTATAGATACCAAATTTTACCTATTTCCTTTTACTTCATGGATACCTGTTGCGGTTCCAAAATTGTGGTGTGTTTCATGCTAGAGGGGAACGAGTAATGAGAGTCTTAGTTTCAAAAATTACACCACGTATCTTAGAATTCGAAGACCATCGGGCCCCTGACTCACCCGTGTTTGGCGTCCTCTGCGGGTGTGGCGGGTTCACCTCCTTCGCGCTCAGTTCCTGTTTGGACACGTGATTGAGTGCGAAGCGACGTATATGGGTACTTCCATATGACGTAGTTCATAGACTAGAGCGCGTTTAGTGCTCGTATGTGCCGACCATATTGCACGCTCTCTTGTTTGCCTAATTATTCGTGTAGATTAATAATGACGTTATTGATTGCGATCTCTCAAAGGTAGAAAAAAGCGAAAAAACCACGAAAAAAACCACGAAACAAACGAAAAAAACACAACCATCACGATGAGAGGATCGCAATGAAAAAACGAAAATATGACCATCAAGTATATGAGCAAGAGTGTGAATAGACGCTCACATATGAGAATGCGTATGATCCCTGGAAAATTCCGAAATTCTCATATTTATTGACTAATGTCAGTATATACCGTGACATGAGTCTCAAATGATTAGTGCTGGTGAAGTGCACACCGTGAATGATTCAAACTGGTTAAATCCGTGAGAAACCCAGTCATACAGTGACTTATTTACTATCTAACATATTAGCTGTTTGGCATTTCTTCTTTCCCTAGGTTATAGCTTAGAGATCTCATGACATTACTTAATTGTACAGGAGAAAAACACCCCAGCATTTAGAGAGATTAAGGTATCGACGAAATCTTACGGGTCTACAGTAGGTTACAGTGTTCTTGTATCTTAAACATAATTCAGATTATACAGTTCAAGCAGTATCTATTATTAATCCCCCAGAAAAAATTGCATCTCCTGGTCGTAATTTAATCCAGACTGTACCGATTGCAAACGCATAATCCAAGTTGCCTCAGTGCGTCTTAATTTCAATTCTCGGTTACCACCTCTTATTGCCACTGGTATGGTTTCAATTCCAAAACATTGTACATTTTTGTTCTGTCGATCTTTTTGGCACGAGGCTACATGCAAAGCCACTGGATATTTAGGGTCACAGTTTACAATCGCTCTTATATGTTCCATCATTCTTTCCTTCAATGGCCTGATTGTGCTACCTACGTAGTGCTTGCCACATTCACATTCAATAATGTAGATAACAAATTTCGTAGTACAATTAAGGTTGCTCTTGATGGTATAACAAACGTTATCAGGGCCTGTGAAATTCGTAGTTCCATGTTTGGCCCATTTGCACATACTGCAGAACCCGCATTTGTGAAAACCCAGACCTCGTTGTGTCAACCAATTGGTACTTCTCATATCACGGGGTACTGTGGGACTCAACTTGTTTCTTAGTGTGTTGCCTCTTCTAAATGAGATCTGTGGCCTCTCTGTGATATACTTAGTCAGTGTTTTTTCGGATTTCAGTAGGCTCCAATGTTTAGTTAAACTTTTCCTTAAGTCCAGATGGAGTGAGTTGAAATCCGTAACCATTCTTATGTGTTCTTTATTATCTGAGTTAGGCTTTTGTTTAGTGGTGAGAGTGTCTACTCTCCTCACCCTTTTAATCCTTTTTTCAGCTTTTCTAATGGAGTTGTAGGCATAACCCCTTGTAAGGAATCTTTCTTTCATGCTTTCAATGCATCTCCTGAATTCACAGTCCTCACTACAGTTCCTTCTTGCCCGAATAAATTCGCCAAAGGGTATGGCGTTAATCTGGTGTGAGGGGTGTGAGCTTGAAGCATGCAAGATTGCATTGCACGCTGTCGACTTTCTGAACAATCTACTGTGTAGACAGTTGGAAGAAATATAGAACTCGATATCTAAGAACTCTATATTTGTTTTGCTCCACTTCATAGTGAAGTTAATCTTCCATGTATTGTCATTCAAGTATTTAAAGAAATTATGCAAAAGCTCCTCTGAGCCTGCCCAAATGAGGATGCAGTCGTCAATATATCGACCCCAAAATATTATGGAGTCGATATATTGAGCACCCTTTGTGCCCCAAATCAGATCTGCTTCCAGTGCCCCCATAAATAGATTAGCAAACGAGGGTGATATTTTAGAGCCCATGGCTACACCTTGTTTCTGTCGGTACCAGTTTTTGTCACACATAAAGAAGTTATTCTTAAGGACCAATTCTATCATTACCGATAGCATCTCTGTATGCTTCCATAGTGTGGCTGATCTGTTATATAGGATTTTGTTAATGGCCTCTATACCCAGCTGTGTGTCAATGCTGGTGTACAGGGACACCACGTCCAGTGTTACCAAGAGAAAATCATCTTGCCATTCCATATCTGCTAGTGTACTCAGAATGTGTTTGGAATCCTGTATGTAGGACGGCAAGTTCTTAACTAGCGGACCCAGATACAGATCTACGTATTCCGCTAGCCTCTCTGTTGGGCCCCCTATGCCCGAAACAATGGGTCTCCCTGGTGGAAATGGGAGTTCCTTGTGAACTTTAGGCAAGGTGTAAAGCCATGGATAGGTGGGTCTAAAAACTTTCAAATATAAGTATTCCTCCTCGTTTAATAACCCTGATTGCTTCCACTTTAACAAATGTGAGTTGATTTCTATTGTTAAGGGACCAATGGGGTTATATGTGAGGCGTTCGTAGCATACTTCATCCTGTAATTGTTGACTAATTTCTGATTGGTAGTCTATGCGATCCATAATCACTACGTTTCCTCCTTTATCTGCCTCTCGTATGATGATAGTATTGTCATTCATTAGTGTATTGAGTGCTATTCTTTGTCCCTTACTAAGTAAGGTTGTCCTTATATTTGAACATTCTGTCCTTGTGTAGATGGTTCAGTTTGTCGAGATCCTCTACCACCCGCTTATGAAAATTATCTATGGCATTGCCACCAGGTAGTGTAGGGATCCATTTAGATTTGGACTTTAGTCCACTAACAATGCTAAAGTCGGATTCTATGTCCAACTCCTCTAGCAGTCTGTCCATCTCTAGAGGAGAATCCTCCATGTCAGTCAATGATAAGAGAAGATGAGTTGCATGCACATCATTTATTGATAAGGATTCAGTGGTGCTGGTAACAGGTGGATTGACAGCCCCTCTACCCTTTTTCTCCATACCATAGAAATGCTTTTTCAGTTTCAGGTTCCTTATAAATTTAAACAGATCAATTTTCAATTTGCAAATATCCCCCGTTGCAAACGGGTTGAAACTAAGACCTTTGCTTAAAAGGGAAACCATATCTGGAGTAAGGTTTATTTTAGAGAGGTTGATGACCTGCACATCTCCCGTGTTTGCACCATCTAATTCCTGTTGGCCCCTGATCTCAGCTTCTTTCTGTAGTCCTCTGTGTTTCCGTCCCCTGCCCCTCCTGGTTTTGGATCGGATTGGTTTCTTGCTATAGGGTATCTGTTGCCCTTCCTGATCCGTAAAACCTCTTGGAAAAAAGGTGGCATACCTTGTCTGTCTTGGTTGTCTGATTCCCCTCCTGTGGTACTAATGGAATTAAGTGAGGAGCTACTGGAAGAGACAGAGGTGGGTTCCGGACCCTGAGATTTTTTGTACATGTTTTTTGAGCTGTTTGGGATCAGGGAATCATATTTTTTATCAAAAGTGAAAATTCGACCACAGGTGTAATCCAACTCATCCCTTCTTAGTTGCCTGGCTTTCCTATTTTTAATTTCTGATTGGTGTTTCAATATGATTTCATCTAGGATGGTGTAATTCTTAACAGTGCTCTCTGGTCTATTTAGATCCTTGATTTCTTGTTCAATGACAGCTATTTCTGCTTGTAATTTGGCCCCCTTACGTTCAGCACTAACAATTAATATCTCCATAAGGGTAGTGGAATTGATAGAGAGAGATTCTTCCCATTTGATCATGAGATCGGCATCTAGGTCATCGTAGGTGGGAAAGATTTGGCCTCTAAGACCTCTGGGAACGCGTTTTAATCTCAAGTACTGTTTGAGGGTCGCGCCATCCCACCATTTTGAGTTCTCCATTTTCTTAAGGCGTTCTAATTTAACAAATTTGTCTCTGAGTCCCTCTGTACGAGGGGGATTAGTGCTGGTGGAAGCGCTTTGGGTTGACATCCCTTTCGCTAAATTTTCAAAAAGCTCTTCTGCCATTTTGGTTCTATCCATATTGGTATAATATGGTGTGATCTAGCAATGTAATGCTAGAGTAACCTCACAAGTAATATAGTTGCGTGGCGGCTACCCTCAACTGGAGGCTAATTGAAACAACAGAAAGGTTTTTAAACAGTTGAAGTTGGGTGCACTGCCAGTTTATACGCATATGCTCATTACAAATGTCTACGGTGCTTCACGGCGAGTGGACAAACCTAAACCACTCTCTGGAGTAGAACAAACTACTGCTGATTGCTTTGTGGATTGCCGAAGCACTCACATGTGAGTAATCAATGTCCAGTTACAATTTACAAAAATTACAAACACCAATATGACAGAAGTGACAAGATATCCAGAAGATGAGTAAATCTTGGAGTCTTTAATGGAGATTACAGCCAGCCGACACGTGTTTCATCGCCTTCGCGATTCATCAGGGCTGAAACAAACAAATGAGTAGCGTCTAGCATAATCTGTGAGCAAAAACCATTTATATACAGGGCCATAATGTCTGGCCGTTGTGTTACATGCACTAAAGCTTCCTCCTGCAGTGGACATATAGTGAGTGCATCATTTCACAAGTATTGACTCACTCGTGCCACCACAACACATCCGTGTCGAAATTCCAGTGTATGCTATCGACTATACATAATGACGTGCCTATATGTGATAGTGATAGTATTTGGACATGTGCGGCGACGAGATCACCATTGTTTCTCTAAAAAAACAAACAATGACACATGCTCTGTATTGATGACTAGAGTGTCCTAATCGTGAACGGCTCTTGCATCATCCATGCTGGTTCTTAAGTGAAAGTCGTGAGAGAAAGTGTCATTTCCAAAAACATACCTAGAAGGCCGTATCGATGTCAGAAGGTCTATATATATCCAAGAAATGAAAGAAAAAAACGAAAAATCTCATCACTATCAGCGATTCCGGTAATATTCAGGCAAGAGGTCACCAAATGAGACTGTAAGCCACTAATTGCACGCCGGCTTACCGCTCAGCTGGTGATAATTCCGACCCAGCCGGGCCCGTGACTAATACTGCTGGCGGTGGTTCGTTCAGCAGCGATCAATATTTCTGTATCTATAATCAAGTGAGATAATTTATGTTTTATTTCTAGTAGGGAAAATTGTCAATTTTTGTAACTCAGATGTCACATGCATTCTCACTGGAGTCCTGGTATTAGTTATTCGAGATTAGATCCTTTATTATTGCTTATAAACATTAGATCTTACGTGCTATCATCGTCTAGCGTTGTACGCAGAATTCACCTATAGTTAATCCACTTACATGTGTGAAGATTAATGTACAAACTAATGTGCTCGGAGGTGACCCGATATCGCTGTTCCGGTTTGCGGTTGTCGATATCAAATGATATTACTGTTAAAGGAATAACAATAACAAATAAGTTACTATCTCACATAAGTCATTAGAACGTCATTCCTCGTTATACCAGTATAGATACCAAATTTTACCTATTTCCTTTTACTTCATGGATACCTGTTGCGGTTCCAAAATTGTGGTGTGTTTCATGCTAGAGGGGAACGAGTAATGAGAGTCTTAGTTTCAAAAATTACACCACGTATCTTAGAATTCGAAGACCATCGGGCCCCTGACTCACCCGTGTTTGGCGTCCTCTGCGGGTGTGGCGGGTTCACCTCCTTCGCGCTCAGTTCCTGTTTGGACACGTGATTGAGTGCGAAGCGACGTATATGGGTACTTCCATATGACGTAGTTCATAGACTAGAGCGCGTTTAGTGCTCGTATGTGCCGACCATATTGCACGCTCTCTTGTTTGCCTAATTATTCGTGTAGATTAATAATGACGTTATTGATTGCGATCTCTCAAAGGTAGAAAAAAGCGAAAAAACCACGAAAAAAACCACGAAACAAACGAAAAAAACACAACCATCACGATGAGAGGATCGCAATGAAAAAACGAAAATATGACCATCAAGTATATGAGCAAGAGTGTGAATAGACGCTCACATATGAGAATGCGTATGATCCCTGGAAAATTCCGAAATTCTCATATTTATTGACTAATGTCAGTATATACCGTGACATGAGTCTCAAATGATTAGTGCTGGTGAAGTGCACACCGTGAATGATTCAAACTGGTTAAATCCGTGAGAAACCCAGTCATACAGTGACTTATTTACTATCTAACATATTAGCTGTTTGGCATTTCTTCTTTCCCTAGGTTATAGCTTAGAGATCTCATGACAAAAATTGACAATTTTCCCTACTAGAAATAAAACATAAATTATCTCACTTGATTATAGATACAGAAATATTGATCGCTGCTGAACGAACCACCGCCAGCAGTATTAGTCACGGGCCCGGCTGGGTCGGAATTATCACCAGCTGAGCGGTAAGCCGGCGTGCAATTAGTGGCTTACAGTCTCATTTGGTGACCTCTTGCCTGAATATTACCGGAATCGCTGATAGTGATGAGATTTTTCGGTTTTTTCTTTCATTTCTTGGATATATATAGACCTTCTGACATCGATACGGCCTTCTAGGTATGTTTTTGGAAATGACACTTTCTCTCACGACTTTCACTTAAGAACCAGCATGGATGATGCAAGAGCCGTTCACGATTAGGACACTCTAGTCATCAATACAGAGCATGTGTCATTGTTTTTTTTTTTAGAGAAACAATGGTGATCTCGTCGCCGCACATGTCCAAATACTATCACTATCACATATAGGCACGTCATTATGTATAGTCGATAGCATACACTGGAATTTCGACACGGATGTGTTGTGGTGGCACGAGTGAGTCAATACTTGTGAAATGATGCACTCACTATATGTCCACTGCAGGAGGAAGCTTTAGTGCATGTAACACAACGGCCAGACATTATGGCCCTGTATATAAATGGTTTTTGCTCACAGATTATGCTAGACGCTACTCATTTGTTTGTTTCAGCCCTGATGAATCGCGAAGGCGATGAAACACGTGTCGGCTGGCTGTAATCTCCATTAAAGACTCCAAGATTTACTCATCTTCTGGATATCTTGTCACTTCTGTCATATTGGTGTTTGTAATTTTTGTAAATTGTAACTGGACATTGATTACTCACATGTGAGTGCTTCGGCAATCCACAAAGCAATCAGCAGTAGTTTGTTCTACTCCAGAGAGTGGTTTAGGTTTGTCCACTCGCCGTGAAGCACCGTAGACATTTGTAATGAGCATATGCGTATAAACTGGCAGTGCACCCAACTTCAACTGTTTAAAAACCTTTCTGTTGTTTCAATTAGCCTCCAGTTGAGGGTAGCCGCCACGCAACTATATTACTTGTGAGGTTACTCTAGCATTACATTGCTAGATCACACCATATTATACCAATATGGATAGAACCAAAATGGCAGAAGAGCTTTTTGAAAATTTAGCGAAAGGGATGTCAACCCAAAGCGCTTCCACCAGCACTAATCCCCCTCGTACAGAGGGACTCAGAGACAAATTTGTTAAATTAGAACGCCTTAAGAAAATGGAGAACTCAAAATGGTGGGATGGCGCGACCCTCAAACAGTACTTGAGATTAAAACGCGTTCCCAGAGGTCTTAGAGGCCAAATCTTTCCCACCTACGATGACCTAGATGCCGATCTCATGATCAAATGGGAAGAATCTCTCTCTATCAATTCCACTACCCTTATGGAGATATTAATTGTTAGTGCTGAACGTAAGGGGGCCAAATTACAAGCAGAAATAGCTGTCATTGAACAAGAAATCAAGGATCTAAATAGACCAGAGAGCACTGTTAAGAATTACACCATCCTAGATGAAATCATATTGAAACACCAATCAGAAATTAAAAATAGGAAAGCCAGGCAACTAAGAAGGGATGAGTTGGATTACACCTGTGGTCGAATTTTCACTTTTGATAAAAAATATGATTCCCTGATCCCAAACAGCTCAAAAAACATGTACAAAAAATCTCAGGGTCCGGAACCCACCTCTGTCTCTTCCAGTAGCTCCTCACTTAATTCCATTAGTACCACAGGAGGGGAATCAGACAACCAAGACAGACAAGGTATGCCACCTTTTTTCCAAGAGGTTTTACGGATCAGGAAGGGCAACAGATACCCTATAGCAAGAAACCAATCCGATCCAAAACCAGGAGGGGCAGGGGACGGAAACACAGAGGACTACAGAAAGAAGCTGAGATCAGGGGCCAACAGGAATTAGATGGTGCAAACACGGGAGATGTGCAGGTCATCAACCTCTCTAAAATAAACCTTACTCCAGATATGGTTTCCCTTTTAAGCAAAGGTCTTAGTTTCAACCCGTTTGCAACGGGGGATATTTGCAAATTGAAAATTGATCTGTTTAAATTTATAAGGAACCTGAAACTGAAAAAGCATTTCTATGGTATGGAGAAAAAGGGTAGAGGGGCTGTCAATCCACCTGTTACCAGCACCACTGAATCCTTATCAATAAATGATGTGCATGCAACTCATCTTCTCTTATCATTGACTGACATGGAGGATTCTCCTCTAGAGATGGACAGACTGCTAGAGGAGTTGGACATAGAATCCGACTTTAGCATTGTTAGTGGACTAAAGTCCAAATCTAAATGGATCCCTACACTACCTGGTGGCAATGCCATAGATAATTTTCATAAGCGGGTGGTAGAGGATCTCGACAAACTGAACCATCTACACAAGGACAGAATGTTCAAATATAAGGACAACCTTAGTAAGGGACAAAGAATAGCACTCAATACACTAATGAATGACAATACTATCATCATACGAGAGGCAGATAAAGGAGGAAACGTAGTGATTATGGATCGCATAGACTACCAATCAGAAATTAGTCAACAATTACAGGATGAAGTATGCTACGAACGCCTCACATATAACCCCATTGGTCCCTTAACAATAGAAATCAACTCACATTTGTTAAAGTGGAAGCAATCAGGGTTATTAAACGAGGAGGAATACTTATATTTGAAAGTTTTTAGACCCACCTATCCATGGCTTTACACCTTGCCTAAAGTTCACAAGGAACTCCCATTTCCACCAGGGAGACCCATTGTTTCGGGCATAGGGGGCCCAACAGAGAGGCTAGCGGAATACGTAGATCTGTATCTGGGTCCGCTAGTTAAGAACTTGCCGTCCTACATACAGGATTCCAAACACATTCTGAGTACACTAGCAGATATGGAATGGCAAGATGATTTTCTCTTGGTAACACTGGACGTGGTGTCCCTGTACACCAGCATTGACACACAGCTGGGTATAGAGGCCATTAACAAAATCCTATATAACAGATCAGCCACACTATGGAAGCATACAGAGATGCTATCGGTAATGATAGAATTGGTCCTTAAGAATAACTTCTTTATGTGTGACAAAAACTGGTACCGACAGAAACAAGGTGTAGCCATGGGCTCTAAAATATCACCCTCGTTTGCTAATCTATTTATGGGGGCACTGGAAGCAGATCTGATTTGGGGCACAAAGGGTGCTCAATATATCGACTCCATAATATTTTGGGGTCGATATATTGACGACTGCATCCTCATTTGGGCAGGCTCAGAGGAGCTTTTGCATAATTTCTTTAAATACTTGAATGACAATACATGGAAGATTAACTTCACTATGAAGTGGAGCAAAACAAATATAGAGTTCTTAGATATCGAGTTCTATATTTCTTCCAACTGTCTACACAGTAGATTGTTCAGAAAGTCGACAGCGTGCAATGCAATCTTGCATGCTTCAAGCTCACACCCCTCACACCAGATTAACGCCATACCCTTTGGCGAATTTATTCGGGCAAGAAGGAACTGTAGTGAGGACTGTGAATTCAGGAGATGCATTGAAAGCATGAAAGAAAGATTCCTTACAAGGGGTTATGCCTACAACTCCATTAGAAAAGCTGAAAAAAGGATTAAAAGGGTGAGGAGAGTAGACACTCTCACCACTAAACAAAAGCCTAACTCAGATAATAAAGAACACATAAGAATGGTTACGGATTTCAACTCACTCCATCTGGACTTAAGGAAAAGTTTAACTAAACATTGGAGCCTACTGAAATCCGAAAAAACACTGACTAAGTATATCACAGAGAGGCCACAGATCTCATTTAGAAGAGGCAACACACTAAGAAACAAGTTGAGTCCCACAGTACCCCGTGATATGAGAAGTACCAATTGGTTGACACAACGAGGTCTGGGTTTTCACAAATGCGGGTTCTGCAGTATGTGCAAATGGGCCAAACATGGAACTACGAATTTCACAGGCCCTGATAACGTTTGTTATACCATCAAGAGCAACATTAATTGTACTACGAAATTTGTTATCTACATTATTGAATGTGAATGTGGCAAGCACTACGTAGGTAGCACAATCAGGCCATTGAAGGAAAGAATGATGGAACATATAAGAGCGATTGTAAACTGTGACCCTAAATATCCAGTGGCTTTGCATGTAGCCTCGTGCCAAAAAGATCGACAGAACAAAAATGTACAATTTTTTGGAATTGAAACCATACCAGTGGCAATAAGAGGTGGTAACCGAGAATTGAAATTAAGACGCACTGAGGCAACTTGGATTATGCGTTTGCAATCGGTACAGTCTGGATTAAATTACGACCAGGAGATGCAATTTTTTCTGGGGGATTAATAATAGATACTGCTTGAACTGTATAATCTGAATTATGTTTAAGATACAAGAACACTGTAACCTACTGTAGACCCGTAAGATTTCGTCGATACCTTAATCTCTCTAAATGCTGGGGTGTTTTTCTCCTGTACAATTAAGTAATGTCATGAGATCTCTAAGCTATAACCTAGGGAAAGAAGAAATGCCAAACAGCTAATATGTTAGATAGTAAATAAGTCACTGTATGACTGGGTTTCTCACGGATTTAACCAGTTTGAATCATTCACGGTGTGCACTTCACCAGCACTAATCATTTGAGACTCATGTCACGGTATATACTGACATTAGTCAATAAATATGAGAATTTCGGAATTTTCCAGGGATCATACGCATTCTCATATGTGAGCGTCTATTCACACTCTTGCTCATATACTTGATGGTCATATTTTCGTTTTTTCATTGCGATCCTCTCATCGTGATGGTTGTGTTTTTTTCGTTTGTTTCGTGGTTTTTTTCGTGGTTTTTTCGCTTTTTTCTACCTTTGAGAGATCGCAATCAATAACGTCATTATTAATCTACACGAATAATTAGGCAAACAAGAGAGCGTGCAATATGGTCGGCACATACGAGCACTAAACGCGCTCTAGTCTATGAACTACGTCATATGGAAGTACCCATATACGTCGCTTCGCACTCAATCACGTGTCCAAACAGGAACTGAGCGCGAAGGAGGTGAACCCGCCACACCCGCAGAGGACGCCAAACACGGGTGAGTCAGGGGCCCGATGGTCTTCGAATTCTAAGATACGTGGTGTAATTTTTGAAACTAAGACTCTCATTACTCGTTCCCCTCTAGCATGAAACACACCACAATTTTGGAACCGCAACAGGTATCCATGAAGTAAAAGGAAATAGGTAAAATTTGGTATCTATACTGGTATAACGAGGAATGACGTTCTAATGACTTATGTGAGATAGTAACTTATTTGTTATTGTTATTCCTTTAACAGTAATATCATTTGATATCGACAACCGCAAACCGGAACAGCGATATCGGGTCACCTCCGAGCACATTAGTTTGTACATTAATCTTCACACATGTAAGTGGATTAACTATAGGTGAATTCTGCGTACAACGCTAGACGATGATAGCACGTAAGATCTAATGTTTATAAGCAATAATAAAGGATCTAATCTCGAATAACTAATACCAGGACTCCAGTGAGAATGCATGTGACATCTGAGTTACAAAAATTGACAATTTTCCCTACTAGAAATAAAACATAAATTATCTCACTTGATTATAGATACAGAAATATTGATCGCTGCTGAACGAACCACCGCCAGCAGTATTAGTCACGGGCCCGGCTGGGTCGGAATTATCACCAGCTGAGCGGTAAGCCGGCGTGCAATTAGTGGCTTACAGTCTCATTTGGTGACCTCTTGCCTGAATATTACCGGAATCGCTGATAGTGATGAGATTTTTCGTTTTTTTCTTTCATTTCTTGGATATATATAGACCTTCTGACATCGATACGGCCTTCTAGGTATGTTTTTGGAAATGACACTTTCTCTCACGACTTTCACTTAAGAACCAGCATGGATGATGCAAGAGCCGTTCACGATTAGGACACTCTAGTCATCAATACAGAGCATGTGTCATTGTTTTTTTTTTTAGAGAAACAATGGTGATCTCGTCGCCGCACATGTCCAAATACTATCACTATCACATATAGGCACGTCATTATGTATAGTCGATAGCATACACTGGAATTTCGACACGGATGTGTTGTGGTGGCACGAGTGAGTCAATACTTGTGAAATGATGCACTCACTATATGTCCACTGCAGGAGGAAGCTTTAGTGCATGTAACACAACGGCCAGACATTATGGCCCTGTATATAAATGGTTTTTGCTCACAGATTATGCTAGACGCTACTCATTTGTTTGTTTCAGCCCTGATGAATCGCGAAGGCGATGAAACACGTGTCGGCTGGCTGTAATCTCCATTAAAGACTCCAAGATTTACTCATCTTCTGGATATCTTGTCACTTCTGTCATATTGGTGTTTGTAATTTTTGTAAATTGTAACTGGACATTGATTACTCACATGTGAGTGCTTCGGCAATCCACAAAGCAATCAGCAGTAGTTTGTTCTACTCCAGAGAGTGGTTTAGGTTTGTCCACTCGCCGTGAAGCACCGTAGACATTTGTAATGAGCATATGCGTATAAACTGGCAGTGCACCCAACTTCAACTGTTTAAAAACCTTTCTGTTGTTGCAATTTAGGATATGTCACAGACATCTATGCGTGACAGCAACTACACATATTGAACCATGTTGTCTTGGGGGTGATATTTTCCTTGTAAAATGATAAAAGTTTGCTGAAAAGGTTCTTGAAAAGACAAAGGAGTATGTCAAGATCTGTGTCTGAAGGTACAGAAAGAAAGGAATTGATTTCAGCACGTATAATTGTACATATGGTGCTTATATGTGGCCCTGCTCATCACTTCTGGATCAAACCAACATCGGTGTGGAGCTACACGCCGTAAACTGCCAGCATGCATGCAGGAGTACTGCTTGAAAGTTTCCTGATCCAGTTTGGTATCTGGGGAATATTGACAAGGGCAGGAATCTGCGGTTAGAAACATCCACCAGAACCAGGATGCAAAGGGTTACATTTGTGCAGTAAGGTAAAATCACAATTAGGTGATTAACAGACTTGTTTCTTTAAGCAAAGTAATTGTTACAATCAGTGAGGCAGTAAAAATTGTTTTTTAATGTCAATTTTGCTGTACTATGGCAAAAAAAAAGAATTTCACTTTTGCACTATAGTAATTAATGTCTGAATGTGTTTGTGCAAAAAATATATATATATACATATATATATATATATATATATACACACACACATATACACATGTATATATACGCACACACATGCCACAAATACAGAATTGATATTATTGCAGACTCTGTCAATACATATAAACAAACAAAATTATTAAAACCCACACTGCTTTGTACTACATTAATTAATAGGAACCTGTCTTACCTGTCGCTCTTTGTGTAGCCCTTGAGAGTCTAGATCTTTAGACATGATCACATTGGTTCCTTTTCCAGGTAGTGTGGATACTTCCAAAAAATTGGAAGGGACAAGTCCTCTATGTCCATTTAGCTCCCCCTGAAATAGGAAAATTGGATATACACAACTTAATAATATTATAATAATCTTCTGGTATGTGAAACCTTAAAAGGTAATCAGCAACAAAAAAGAAAAAGTCACTTACCTGCAGTAATGAACTTTCTGGTGGATCCTCTACCTGTAGATTCCTCACCTGTCAAACAATCTCAAGCGTCAGACTGGATTCTGAAGCTTCAAAGCCCTAACATCACCAATAGAGTGTGCTGGCTTCATATCGTAGGAAGTGGCATTAGATGACGTCACCGAAGCGATACAGCACCCATACTAAGCTCGCTCTATCATGAGGGTCGTGAGATTTTTCCTCACAGAAAATTCATGCATACTGTTACCTAGATTCCTCACATGTAGATTACAGAGCAATATCTTGCCCTTAGAGGAGGGTTGATGGATGGTTGGACTAGGAAATTCTTCAGAACAGCCCTTGCAAAGTGCGTGTCCCTCAACTCTTCAGATTACAGACAGAAGTGTTTGGCAAAGGTGTGCATGGATGCCCATGTCACCACCTTGCAGATCTCTGTGATAGGAACTCTTTTGGCAAGGGCCCAAGTCATTGATTTGGCCCTAGTAGAATGGGCCCTAAGTCAGTCTAGAGCGTCTTTCTTGGACAAGATGAACAAGTTACCTTTGGTAACGCTTTTTCTGGTGGGTACAGTATTTACCTGTGGGTTCCTCACCTTTTGAATATTCCAATGCGACAGATTTACACTAAAACTTTTCTTTACAGCTCTACCACAACAATGAGGGCGTCATAATGCCAGTGCTCCAAAAGAGACTCCGCGTGATGTCATCGGAGCCATAAGAAGCTCTTGTTGGCGTGCTGACGCCATTTCCACTATTTTTTTTTCTTCCTTTGAGATGAATGGGATAAACCAACAGTACCCATGCAAAAGTATCTGACAGATCTCAAATATATAACTTGTATATGAAAACCTTTTAGGAAAAGGCTGGTGTTGGAGAGTAATCAGCAGCGTCCACTGAAGGGCATGCTGGGACATGCAGTTTTAATGACGATCAGGCTTCCTCCAATTGGAGTGAGTTAACACACATTTAAATGAAGCTGTGAATGAGAACCAGAGTGTTTGGCATTTGAGGAAGGCATTAGCCGAAAGGCATCATGCCATGAGAAATAAACATATCTGTGCAGATCCGCTGTGTTCCCTGTTGCTTCTTGGAGGAAGCAATGTAGGGCGATATTTGCATGCGGCCACTAGCATGCTGGGGAACCTGTCCTTCAGTGTTCAGAGTCAACAGTGGCACTTGGTGTTTGTTGATTTCAAGGTATCGAAAGACTTTGGACTGCTGCGAACCCGAGAGGGGATGTAATCTGCTGGAAATTGGGCCATTACTTTGTGGAGAGACAGCGTGTACTTACACTGCGCCTTTAGGTTTGCAGAGCATTGGGAACTGCAGAGGACGTATGCTCTGCAGAGGCAGTGACAGTATTCAGCAGCGTCCACTGAAGAGGATGCTGGGACATGCACTTTTAATGACTAACAGGTTTCCTCCAATGGGAGTTAACACGCATTTAAATGGAACTCTGAACGAGAACCAGAGTGTTTGGCATTTGAGAAAGGCATTAGCCCAAAACGCGTCATTCCATGAGAAATAAACATACCTGTGCAGATCCGTTGTGTTCACTGTTGTTTCTTGGAGGACCCGATGTTGGGCGATATATATATATATATATATATATACATATAAACACACACACACACACACATATATATTTATATACACTCAAAAATATACATAAAACACACAATAAATAAATAGCATTGTTTTGATATAAGCAGGCAAGCAACAGTGAGGTGGGTGGGTCAGTGAGGAATCCACAGGTAGATACTGTATTCACCAGAAAAAGCATTACCAAAGGTAAGTAACTTATTCTACTTGTGTATTTCTCACCTTTTGAATAGAATCCCTAAGCAGTCCTGCACTCAAAAGTGGGTGCCTGTCTGCCTATACCAAAAGATCCTGCAAAACTGAACAGACAAAGTTGACCATCCCTCCTCACTTTGGAGTCTAAGCAATAATGCTTCCCAAACGTGTGGAGGCAGGCCAAAGTTGCTGCTTTACAAATGTCAATCACAGAGGCAGCTCTAGCTAAATAGGAGGTAGAAGACTTAGCTTCAATAGAATGAGCTCTAATACTTGAGGTGGTCCTTTGTTAGCCACGGCGTAGCAGATCTGGATGCACAAGGTTATCCATCTGGACAATGTCCTCTTATACACTGCTTTTCCTTTCATCTTGCCCACGCAGTCAACAAACAGATGATCATCCAGCCAGACATCATGAGTTCTGCCCACATAAAAGCTGACTACCCTTTTACAATGATGCCTTCCCCCCTCTTTAGATTGATGTGCAGGAGGCTAAAAAGTAGGAAGGGTGATAGACTGGCCCAAGTAAAAGAGAGTTACCACACCCATCGTGGCTAGTCCTGGGCTATTATTATGTTTTGGACCAGGTCTTGGCGAATCTTCGTCAGTACCTGAGGAATCCAGGGTATGGGGGAAATGCGTAAAATAGCTGAAGGCCCCAACCAGTCCAATTGAAAAGCATCCTCCAGAGCACCCTGCAATGGAAACTGAAGACTGTAGAACGAATGAGCAGTATGTGTTCTCTTGAGTAGCAAATAGGTCTATCTGAGGGAACCTCACAGCCAGAAAATGTGCTGCACTACTTCCGGATGGAGATGCCTTTCATGTTCGAATGAAAGAACAAGTTACCTACTTTCGGTAACGATATATCTGTAAGAGACATAGATTAGTTATAGATTCCTTACCTTAGAATAGATACCCCAGGCGTCAGACTGGATCCGGAGTACCCCTGCGTGTCGAAAGGTGGCGCCGGTCGGTTCTGCGTTCGTCGTTGACATTGTGGTCGCCGGGATGACGTCGCAGTAGCTACTTCGACGCTGCCTTCGCACGCTGACGTCAGTTCTTTTACACAACATTCCACGCCAGAAGCGCAGAGCCATGCAAGACACTGACCACTGGTGCACAAAACTAGGCCCTGAAAGGGATTCTCAGACCCTAGAAGTCAGTTCGCAGAACGGGGAGGATGGGTGAGGCGGTAAGAAATCTATAACTAATCCATGTCTCTTACAGCTAAATCGTTACCGAAGGTAAGTAACATCTGAAAGAGACAATTCATTATAGATTCCTTAGCTTAGAATAGATACCCTGCAATACCAACCCCGGATGAGGGTCTGCAAACCAAGTTGTGAGAAGTTGGCCTGATGTGCAGTGCTCACTATTCTAGTGATCACTATATATCAGTCCAAACAACCCTTATTGATGATTGGTTGTAAGTCAACCTTATAGACCAGCTATCCTAGTAGCATGGATACGAGCAGTCTAAGGCTAAGACTCTAGAGGGCGTGTTAAGCCAGCTGTTTTACCATCACATTACCCCTTGAACACCCAGTAAAAGGACACCACACAAGTGTTATGAAAATAAACAGTGTATTTATTAGAATCACAACAACCCTGTACTCTTTATGAGGACAGGGTGCTAGGCACACAACAAAACTCTTACGAAAATACTTAAGTTAGCACAGTATATACAAATGCCCGAGGGGCACGAAAAACCATATACTCTAAAAGTGGAATGCGAATTACTAGCAGGTAAGTAACGATTCTCAGAGGCTTTAGAATCGCTAGGACTGGACTACTGAACCTTTAGATTACTAGCAGGAGGCCTAGGGAACTCGGGTGCAGAGTGTGCACTCTCACGCGGGATGCGGGACAAAGTCTATGGGTGCTAGAATTCACAAAGTTAGTGTTCACGGGCGAACCCGACCTGGTAGGGAGAAAACGACAGTGGATCCTGACCCTTGGATAGTGAGGCTATGCTGGGACACCGAAGTGCCGAAGTTACCTAGCCCAGGGGCTGCAGCTGCATAGGTCTCAAAAGACGTCGGGAATCCTCGTTGCCGGACCAGGAGCCTGGAAGAAAGATGCTGGCAGGCGACCAGTGAAGATAGTTCGAGTCGATCCAAGCCTGGATCTTGAAGATGGATGACACCTGAAAGCAGAGGGGACCAAGTTCGTGACTACTAGCCAGTAGTCAGTGGGCACCAGGAGGGCACCGGATGGTAGTCACCTCGACTAGGTGAGTGGGCGACGCTGGCTCTGCAGATCTCACGGACCAGGAGGCGTTGTCGGCGACCAGGATAGAGAGGCGAGCTGTCCCACGATGGATGAAGCTGTCGGCGTCGAAGTTACCCAGGATTGGGCAACAAGCCTTGGCTAATTCAAACCCACGCGGTGGACTCAAAATGGCGTCTTGAGTGGACCAGGAGGGTCCAGGGTGCTCCTCTTCGGGAAGGGAGCAAGGGCCAGTCTGGAGCAACCAGACCAGCAGCAGTGATGTCGTCGGGCGTCGTCAGGAAGGCCACAAGCCAGCGGGCTAGTAGCCAAACAACGCGGTGAGCAGCAAAAAGCAGAAGGGCCCCACGCCGATCGTGGAGATGCTGGGGGGCTGCTCTTCGGTGCTGGAGCTGCTCAGGGTTGGGGCTTCTAAGACCCCAAAGCACTCACCAGGAAATTACTCGGTGGGCTTGCTGTGCAGAAGTCGTGCAGTCTTGGCGATGGCCGGTCCCTCGAGGTCTCGTCGCACCCACGGTTCTCAGCTGGGCTGTAGAGGTGGGTAGAGGTCAGAGGTGCCAGGGAAGCCGGTTCTCGTCGAGCTGGGCAGTCGGATTCCGGAGGAAGGACTTGCAGCAGACCGCAGTGTTCTTAGATGGTGCCTGCGGATGCAGGGTGACTACTCCTTAGCCACAAGGGAGAATCTTGAAGAAGGAAATCTTGAAGTCCTTTCGTAGAAAGTCGTGTCTTGATTCCAAAGATGATCTGATTTGGAAGGGGGCCAGTCTCTACCTTTATCTTGGAAAAGGGGGCTGGCACGCGACTAAGTCCTGCCCTATGGGTGGGACCAGGAGGGGGGTGGTTACACCCACTTCCTTGGCGGGCTTTTCCCCAGCACAGGGTCTGGAGTGTCCCTGGAACTGGTTTGAGCCAGCCTATGCACAGTGAGCACCGGGGTGCCACGTGCAGTCACCTTCCTCTGAAGCCCTGCCTACCTACAATACACAAAACCCTGTCTGGGACGGTGCTGGCACCGCCCCTGGAAGAAAACCCTTTGTCCTTATCTCCTGCTCTGGGAGGACTCCCAGCAGCAGGAGGGCAGACTTGTGTCTCGGTGGCAGCATCCATTTTTTGGATGCTAAGGCTCTGTCTGACTTTTAACCGGGTTATAGGTTACACACATGTCGTGTCCCTCTAGAAGGGTGGAATGCTAACCCCGTCGCCAGAATTGGCGAGGGGTTAGTATTCCAATTCGTATGACACCTTACTCGACATGTTTTGATAAAGCGATACCAGAGTTGGCATTTAACCGCGAGGATTATAATGCACTTAAGAGTATATGGTATGCGATATCATGGAAACGGCTAAGGGATGGATCCCGAAAGCCGCAGACAGGCTCAGCTCATGCCAAAGCACCATCTCACACGATTCCAAGCACTCTGCCTTCAGGATTGTTAAGGCCTGCCATAGGAGTGACTGATAGGAGATCTGTGTGTCCATTTTAGGGTTAGATATAGGTATACTATATCTAAAGCAAAGGGTGAGTACACCACCTTGCCCCAGCTGTCGTGCAGCCAGTTGTGTCAGTTTAGTTAGTCAGCCCAGGGGTGGCATAATACATGCTTCAGCCCCTGGGAGACTTCTGGGTGCACCTCAGCCCTGGGTACAGGGACTTGGAGAGGGCCCAGTGCCAATTCAGTACCTGAGTACAATTTGGATAGAGAGAACAGCTAGGCTGTGGGTCTGATTAGCAGGCCCACAGCCAGGGAAAGTCGTAAACCAGTGCAGCAAAAAGCAAAAATCTGGGTGATCATAGGATTGCAGACCCTACTCTCCTACACAAGTTCACACCAGAAAGTCCTGGAGAACGGAACGGCCAAAGCGCCGTCTCTCTGGACTTAACTGTCCAGGCAGTAGTGTTTGGTAAACGTGTGCATAGATGCTCACATAGCTGCCTGACAGATTTTATTGAGGGGGATTCCACGTCCCAAAGCAGTGGTAGCTGTCAACGCCCTGGTGGAATGGGCGCGCAGTCCCACTGGAGGATCCTTTTTTGCCAAAGAGTAGCAAGCTTTAGTGCAAAAAATGACCCGCCTAGAGATGGTCTGTTTGTGCACGGCCCAAACTTTTTTCGACACCCATATAGCCCACAAAGAGCTGGTCATCTACCCGGAATTGTTTAGTGCATTCCAAATAAAATGAAAGCGCACGTTTTGGATCAAGACAGTGAAGCCTCTCTTTCTCCTTAGAAGGATGAAGAGGCGCAAAGAAGGCGGGCAAAGTGATGGTTTGACCAATGTGGAAAGAAGTAACCACTTTGGGAAGAAAAGAGGGTCGAGTTCGAAGGAGAACCTTGTCCGGATGAACCACCAGAAAGGAAAATGCTACTTACCAGTATGCATCTGTTCTTGGCATGTAGAGCTGCAGTTGTACACTTAGCATTAGATCGCCACCTGGTGTTGGGCTCGGATGATTGCATGTTGTTGTCATCTTGGAAGAAGTCTTTGTAGTCACGAGATAGGTGACTCCTCCTTTGGACGATAGTGCGCATGAGCATCGGCTTCATCCTTAGATTGTTTTTCGCCATGATGGGAAATGATGGAGTTAGTAGAAAGAAGAAAGTTTGTCCATGCGTGTATATCTAATTAAGATCAAACTGGAACAGACATAGGTCTCGGGGAGCAGGGGGGGCGTGTACAACTCTGCAGCTCTACATGCCAAGAACAGATGCATACTGGTAAGTAGCATTTTCCGTTCGAGGCATATGAGCTGCAGATTGTACACTTAGCATCGATTGTGCAGCAGTGTCTCCCCTACCGGTGGTCACCCGTGTCTGTTGCAGTAGTTTGAAAAAGAGTTTTGAGAACAGCTTGGCCTACTGCAGCTTGCTGCTTGGCTTGCACATCAACACAATAGTTTTAATCATTCCATAAAAGCTTTTATTGCTGGTACTTTAAACAACGACATATGTTGTCCGTTTTGCAGATATGCTGCAATGGCTGAAAGATGTAAACGTATAAATTAATAGGCTAGATTACATCTTTGTAAATGTAGAAGGTAACAGATGATATTTTGCATGGAAGCATCTAAGGGATCAATTTGATTATTATTGCAATAAATGGAAAATCTTTTCCATTTAGCAGCATAGCAAGCTCTATTAGTAGGTCTTCTGGCTTCTTTAATGATATTCATACAGTCTGGTGACAGGATAAGGTAACCAAACTCTAAGACTTCAGGAGCCAGATCGCCAGATTCAGTTGATTTGGATACGGATGCGGGATGTCTCCATGGTTCTGCGTTAACATCGATGGTGTGAGAGACAGTTTTTGGTGTGGAACTAGAGAGAGTTCTGCCCATGTGGGCGCTACCAGAATTAGTTTGAGAGACTGTTGTCTGAGCTTGCGTACCACTAGTGGTAATAGTAGGGTTGGCGGAAAAGCGTACGCAAATCTGCATGACCAGTTCATCCATATCGCATTGCCTTTGGACAACGGGTGTGGAAACCTGGCGGCAAAGGTTGGGCATTTTGCGTTTTCGTGTGTGACAAACAGGTCTATGTCTGGATGTCCCCACTTGTGAAAGAATGGTTGAAGAACTTGCAGATGTAGTTCCCATTCGTGAATCTGTTGTGTCTGTCGACTTAACAGATCGCCTATCTGATTGTGAACTCCTGGAAGGTGTTCTGCAAGCAGATATATCTTTTGTGGAATGGCCCATCTCCAAATGTTTTGTGCGAGCTGGGACAAGTGCAGGGAATGTGTGCCTCCTTGTTTCTGTATGTAGTACATGGCTGTCATGTTGTCCATCCGGATTAAGACAGCTTTGTTCTGTATGTGTACTTGGAAGGACTTTAGTGCCAGGAAAATCGCCAGCAACTCTAGGTGATTGATGTGAAGCACCTTTTGTTGAGCAGTCTATCTTTCCTGAGTTGTGTGGTGGAGCAGATGTGCTCCCCATCCTGTCAGGGATGCGTCTGTTGTCAGTACTATTTGTGGAACATGCTCGAGGAACGGCCGCCCTCTGGACAAGTTTTTGGTGTTCCACCAATGCAGAGAGCGATGTGTGCGGCTGTCTACCAACACCAGGTCTGTCAGTTGTCCTTGTGCCTGATTCCACTGATGTGCTAGACATTCCTGCAATGGACGCATTTGCAGTCTTGCATATGGTACAATAAAAATGCAAGATGCCATCATGCCTATTAGTTGCATGAACACTCTGGCTGGGAGAGAGTGTTGGTTTTGAAACTTTGTGACTAAGGCTTGAATGCTCCGCATCCTGGCTGGACTGGGATAAGCTAGAGCTGTATTGGTGTTTATGGTAGCCCCTAGGTATTAATGTACATAAGAGGGCTGTAGATGTGACTTGGTGTGGTTTATTGTAAACCCCAAGTTGTGCAGGGTCCTAATTGTGTGGGATGTGTGTTGAACACACTGGTTGAATATCTTGGCCTTTATGAGCCAATCGTCTAAGTATGGGAAGACGTGGATATGCTGTCTTCTGAGATGTGCTGTACTACTGCTAGGCACTTTGTGAACACTCTTGCGGCCACATGCATCAACGGTTCCGTTTGCGATTCCTAAATTGCGAAAATTAAGGAATCGCAATTTCGAAATCGCAAACGGCAATGCATGAAATAAATCACAATTTTTTTGCGATTCGGTATTTTTCGTTAATTGCGATTCACATTTTGCAAATCGCAATTAAGGACAACCCTTCCCATTCATTCCTATGGGCCAAAAGGCCCATAGGAATGAATGGGAAGGCATTCACATTTTGCGAATTTAAAATTGCGATTCGCAATATGTAAATGCAATTTCAAGGGTGCAGGGGGGGGTCCAAAGAACCCCTCCCTGCACCCCTGAAATGCGACTTTAAAGAACAAGTTACTTACCTTCGGTAACAATATATCTGTAAGAAACAGTAGTTAGTATTAGATTCCTTACCTTAGAATATCCCCAGGCCTCAGTCTGGATCCGGAAACTTTTGCGTAGCAGTACCCCTGCGTCGTCTGCAGGCGTCCCCTGCGGCTCCGCGTCGTCGGCGTCGTGCGCCGTGATGACGTCGCTGGAGTATATAGACGCCGCCTCCGCGCGCTGACGTCAGTTCTTTGCACACAGCTTTTCCGCGCCAGAACACGCAGAGCCATGTGAGAACCAACACTGGTGCCATGTGAAACTAGGGCCCTGAAAGGGATGTCCTTAACCCTAGGTATCAGTTCGCAGAACGGGGAGGATGGGCGGGGCGGTAAGGAATCTAATACTAACTACTGTTTCTTACAGATATATCGTTACCGAAGGTAAGTAACTTGTTCATCTGAAAGAAACAGGTTAGTATTAGATTCCTTACCTTAGAATAGATACCCCAGCAATACCAACCCCGGTGGTGGGTCTGCGAACCAATACAACCTACACCAGAAAATCCTGGAGGACCGAACGGCCAAAGAAGCCGTCCCTCCGGACTTGACTGTCCAGGCAGTAATGCCTCGCAAAGGTGTGCAGCGAGGCCCACGTAGCCGCCTGGCAAATGTCCTGCAAAGGGACTCCCCGGCCCAGGGCAGTAGTAGCCACCGTGGCCCGAGTGGAATGGGCCCTCAGCCCAACAGGAGGCTCCTTCGGAGCCAAAGAGTAGCATGCTTTGATGCACAGGACGACCCACCGAGAGATGGTTCGTTTCTGTACCGCCCTTCCCTTCTTCTCACCCACGTAGCCAACAAACAGTTGGTCATCCACCCGGAACTGGCGTGTGCGATCCATATAAAATGAAAGCGCACGTTTTGGGTCCAGACGATGGAGCCGCTCTTCATCTTTTGAAGGATGCGGAGGCGGGAAGAAGGAGGGTAAGGTGATGGACTGCCCGATGTGAAAAGCAGAAACTACTTTGGGCAGGAAAGAAGGCCTAGTCCTAAGAACCACCTTGTCAGGATGGACGGACAAGAAAGGAGGTTTAACCGAAAGAGCCTGGAGCTCACTCACTCTCCTGGCAGAGGTGATGGCAACCAGGAAGGCCGTCTTTAAAGTGAGAAGACGGAGAGGACAGGAATGAAGCGTCTCAAAGGGAGCACACATCAAGAATGTCAGAACCAGGTTCAAGTCCCACTGAGGCATCACGAACGGAACAGGTGGATACATGTGCGTGATGCCTTTCAAGAACCTCAGCACAATAGGGGACTTGAATAAAGATGGCTGATCAGGTAGCCTTAAGAAGGCGGAAAGGGCAGAAAGGTAGCCCTTGATAGTGCCCAGAGCAGAGCCCTGCTGGGCAAGGGAAAGAAGGAAGAGGAGAACCTCGGAAAGAGGGGCAGAAAGGGGATCCACAGCCTTTGCTGTGCACCATGCCACAAATCTGTTCCACCGGCAGGCGTATACCGACTTTGTGGCGGGACGCCTGGCTGCCAGAATCACATCACAGACTTCAGGAGGCGAGTCAAATGGCCTCAACTGTCGCCGCTCAATCTCCAAGCATGGAGGTGGAGACTGGACAGGTTCGGGTGGAGGACCGTCCCCTGCTGCTGCGACAGAAGGTCCTCCTGAAGGGGCAGGCGGATCGAGGGGCCGACTGTCATGCTGAGTAGCTCGGGATACCAGTACCTTCGAGCCCAGTCCGGAGCCACAAGGATAACTTGGGCCCGGTCGCGCCTGATCTTCTTCAGCACTCTGGGCAGAAGTGGTATAGGCGGAAAGGCGTACAACAGACCGCAACTCCACTTGCGCCGAAAGGCGTCGCCGAGCGAGTGCCGTCTTGGAAACTCCAACGCGCAGAACTGATGACATTGCGCGTTCTCTTCTGTGGCGAATAGATCTAACCAAGGCTCTCCCCATTGCAGAAAGAGACCTTTCGCCACGTCCGAGTTCAGACGCCATTCGTGATCCACCGAGCACCGACGGCTGAGTTCGTCCGCCCTGGCGTTCAGGGAACCTGCCAGGTGTTGAACCGTCAGAGTCACGCACTGACGTTCCAGCCATTGCCAGAGACGCAGCGCCTCCTGGCAAAGGGTCCACGACCTCACACCGCCCTGTTTGTTGCAGTACCACATGGCGGTGGTGTTGTCCGTGAACACCTGCACTACACTCCCGTTGACAAAGGGGAGGAAGGCCTTCAGTGCTAGGCGAATCGCCCGCAGCTCCAACATGTTGATATGGAGCCGGGACTCCGCCGGAGACCAGATGCCTCTGATCTCCGCCTCTCCCAAGTGGCCACCCCAACCCTGGAGGGACGCGTCCGTCACAACCACGTGCTCCGGTTGGGGAAGGGAGAGGGATCTGCCTCTGACCCAATCGCGGTCCTGGAGCCACCACTGCAACTGTCTCGCAGTGCCCTCCGAGATCAGGACATGGTCGGATAGGTTGCCCTGATGCTGGGCCCACTGAAACTTCAGGTCCCACTGCAGAGCCCGCATCCGCCACCTGGCGTGATGCACCAGAAGGATGCAGGAGGCCATCAGCCCCAGAAGCCGCAGCGTCAACCTGACCGAGACCCGGGATAACGGCTGAAAGATGGGAATCAGAGCCTGAATATCCCGGACCCGCCGTTCCGGAGGATAAACCCGAAACTGCGCCGAGTCGAGAACCGCTCCGATGAAAAGGAGCTTTTGAGAGGGACACAGGTGTGATTTCGGCACATTGATGGAAAACCCCAGCTCGTGCAGGAGGTCTGCCGTCATCTGAAGGTGGTGGACGACTGTTTGGGGCGAGCCCGCCTTCAACAACCAGTCGTCGAGGTAGGGGAAGACTGAAACCCCTAACCGGCACAGATGAGCTGCGACCACCGCCATCACTTTCGTGAACACCCGTGGGGCGCTGGTAAGGCCGAATGGGAGCACGATAAACTGAAAGTGCTCGTGGCCTACCGTGAACCGCAGGTAACGCCGGTGGGCCGGCAGGACGGGGATGTGAAAATACGCATCCTGCAAGTCCAACGCTACCATCCAGTCTTGTGGGTCTAGAGCAGCCAAGACCTGAGCCAAAGTCAACATCTTGAACTTCTCCTTCCGGAGGAAGCCGTTGACGTTCCGTAGGTCCAAGATAGGACGTAGGCCCCCTTTGTCCTTCTTGGGCACCAGAAAGTAGTGGGAGTAGCAACCACACCCTACTTCTGGCCCAGGAACGCGCTCGATGGCCCCCTTGGCCAAAAGGGCCGTAACTTCCTCCTGCAGAAGTGTCAAGTGGTCCCCCGACACACGGTGGTTCTGCGGTGGCATGGCTGGAGGAGTGGTCTTGAAGGGGAGGGAGTAGCCCCTTCGGACGAGCTGCAGCACCCACCTGTCCGATGTGATAGTGCGCCAGCGGGAGTGGTGATGGCGAACCCTGCCACCCACTGGCGTCACATGGGCCTGAAAGCTCGGACTAGGAGGATTTGGAGGCTGCTGCGGGGGGAGGTGTGGACTGACCTCGCCGCTGTCCCCGACCGCCACCACGGCGGAATCCACGGCCGCCACCGCGCTGAGGAGCGTTCTGCGGTGCGTGGCTGGCAGCACGTGTTGGACCGCCCCTTCCGTGGCCACGAAAGGAGCGAAACGAACCCGTTTGCTGGCGCTGGGTCGAGAGACCTAAGGACTTGGCCGTGACCCTGGAGTCCTTGAAGCGCTCAAGCGCGTTGTCCGCTTTGTCGCCGAACAGGAGACTGCCATCGAATGGCATGTCCATCAGGGCATTCTGGACATCCGGCGAGAAGTTGGCGGATCTCAGCCAAGCATGGCGACGAATCGCCACCGTCGTGGACATTGCTCTGCCCAGCGAGTCGGTCCTGTCGAGACCACACCGTATGGAATACCTCGCCGCGTCCCGGCCTTCAACCAAGGCCTGGCTCAGCTTGTCCCGCACCTCCTGCGGGCATTGCGGCAGACACTCCGCGACCGTATCCCACAGGGAGTGGGTGTAGCGGCCTAGGAGGCACGCGGTATTGCAAGACCGCAGTCCTGCACTCAAAGACGAAAAGACCTTCTTGCCAAATTGGTCATATCGCTTAGATTCCCGATCGGGCGGGGCCGTCGGGAATGCGGACTGGGAAGTGGAGGCTTGGATCACCAGACTCTCCGGGGAAGGATGGGTGGAGAGGAAGGCAGGGTCGTCCGAACACGGACGGTGACGCCTGGCAACGTTTCGGTCAACAGGTGAACTGGAAGCGGGCCTGGACCAGGTGCCCAAAAGGACATCCGTCAGGGCGTCATTAAACGGCAGCAGAGGCTCCTGTGGGCATGACTGCGGTTTAAATACCTCGGTGAGGATGTTAGGCTTCACCTTAGCGACGGGGAGCTCAAGGCTCAAGGCCTTGGCAGCCCTCATCAGGACCACCGAATAGGCAGCCCCAGCCTCCGACGCCACAGTGGGAGGCGAGACAAACCCAGGGTTAGGCGACTCGTCCAGACCACTGGCATCACCTAAGTCACCTACCCAGTCCACGTCGTACTGGCATTCACGTGACAAAGGGTCCTCAGACCCCTCCCAACCCTCTCCATAATCGTCCCCATCGCCATAGTTGGAGTCAACGATATAGACTGGCTCCTCGGAGCCAAGGGGCCCCATCGGCGCCGGACTCGGCGTCGGACGATGCCGGTCCGACTCCGTGTCCGGAGTCGGAGAGGGATTGGGGGTGGCGCCGCGCGGCGCCGGAACCCCGACGCCGGCCGGAACCGACAGCGGAGCCACGGCGCCGCGCGGAGGCGGTACCACTGGTTGCCCCGATGGAATCGGCGCCGGAGAGGCCGGTTGACCAGCCGGCGACGACCCTGAAGGGCCCAACGGCGCCGGGGCCGGAGCCGCCGGCGGCGTCGGAGCCGGAGCACCCGGCGGCGTCGGGACAGGAGTACCCGAACCGCTCAGGCCCCCAGACGGGACCGACGGGCCCGCAGGCGCCGTAGGACCCGCCGGAGGAGACAGGGCCCTCATAGCCATGAGGAACTCCTCAACCTCCTCGCGCGACGCGCCTTCCCCAGGGACCGACGGGTATGGGGTAGACGACGTCGGCGACCCACGCGGGGCCGCGGGGGTGGGGCCACCCGAACCCCCGGCCGCATCGCGCGGGCGTCGGGGGGAATCGGGGGTACGATGACGATGCCCCGACTTCTTGTGTCGCTTACCTGAGGAACCGGAGGAATGGTGACGACTTCCGGAGCGCTCATGGCGGCTCCGCGAACGCTCTCTCGACCGCTCCCTCGACCTCCGGCCGGACCGGGACCGCTCTCGACGCGGGGCCGACACCCGGAGCTCGAGTAGCTTGCGGGACCGCTCCCGCCTAGCCCTACTCGTCAAGGCCCGGCAGTCGACGCAGGAGTCCACGTCGTGGTCCGCGCCCAGACACCGGAGGCAGAGTCGATGGTGGTCGGTGACCGACATCAGGCGGTCGCAATCGTCGCAACCTTTGAAGCCGGGCATCCTACCGGCACCTGGAACAATTTAGAGTTATCAAAAAACTTTGGTCAAAATACCGGAGTACTGCTCTTCGGATCTGCGCTAACTGGCGCGGAAAAAAGAAGAACTGACGTCAGCGCGCGGAGGCGGCGTCTATATACTCCAGCGACGTCATCACGGCGCACGACGCCGACGACGCGGAGCCGCAGGGGACGCCTGCAGACGACGCCTACCGACGCGCAGGGGTACTGCTACGCAAAAGTTTCCGGATCCAGACTGACGCCTGGGGATATTCTAAGGTAAGGAATCTAATACTAACCTGTTTCTTTCAGATTGCAATTTACACACACACATGCCCTAAGGGCATGTGTGTGTGTAAAGTAAAACTTAAAAAAATGCAATACATATTTGTACGTTTTCGGTAAATTAGCATGAAGGTCAACTTCATGCTATTTTACCGCTTCCAAATTGCGAATTCGCACATAAAAATTGATCATGCATTGCATTTAAGGAATCTGAATTTGCGATTTCTTAAATGCAACCGCAATTTTAGAAATCGCAACATGGTTGCGATTAATAAAATTGCGAAATGCATGATGCATTGCAAATTAGTCAATTGCATTCGGAAACGGCCGAAAATTGTGATTCGCACCGTTTGCGAATGCAATTGACGTTGATGATGTGGCCGTTGGTGCTGTTGTTACCCCAAATGGAAGGACTTTGAATTGATAGTGTTGTCCTTCTCGCACAAACCTGAGATACTTCCTGTGAGAAGGATGTATGGGAATATGAAAGTAGGCGTCTTTGAGGTCTAGTGTAGTGAGAAAATCGCCTTGTTGCAATAATGGGAGCACTTGTTGTAAAGTGATCATGTGAAAATGATCTGAGTGTATATACAGAATGAGAGGCCTCAAATCTAGAGTTGGTCTTAGTGTTCCATCCTTTTTGGGTATTAGGAAGTAGAGTGAATAGACACCTGTTCCTTGATGTTCCAATGGAACTAGCTCTATTGCATCTTTTTGTAGCAATGAGAGAACCTCTTGTTGGAGCAGCGTCAGATGTTCTGTGGACATTGGACGCTGTCTGGGTGGCATATTTGGAGAGGTAGCTGTAAGTTCTAGGCAGTAACCATACTGGATAATCTGTCTTACCCACTTGTATGTTGTGATGGAATTCCAGACAGGTAGGAACTGTGTTAATCTCCCCCCTACAGGAGTGGTATGCTGTTGGGGGAGCTGAAGGAAGTCACTGTTTAGTGGTGGAAGAGGATCGATTGTTGTTGTTACCTCAACCTCTTCCCTTATTGTTATTACCTCTGTAGCCCCCTCTAAAGTATCCTTTATTAGAGGATGCTTGTGTATTAGTTTTAAAGGAAGCTGAATTGTCTGCTCCAGGTTGTTTGGAGCCTCCTCTGTAAAAGGAGCGACGAAAGGAGCCTATTGCTTGGGTGGATTGCAAAGCTCCCATTGACTTGGCTGTGTCAGTGTCTTTTTTCATTTTTTCAAGAGCTGTGTTTCTTCTGGACCAAACAACTGGTGTTGGTTGAATGGGTGATTTAAGATAGTAGTCTGTACTTCTTGCTTAAATCCTGAAATGTGTAGCCATGCGGGATGTCTAAGAAGGACACTGGTGTTCATTGCCCTGGATGCAGTGTCTGCTACATCTAGTGCGCATTTAATGGAGGCGTTAGATATAAGCTTACCCTCTAGTGATGAGGTCATCTCCTTGTGCTTTATATTGATCAGGTAGATGTTGTAGAAGCTCCTCTAGCTGATCATAGTGAGCCCTATCATATCTTGCGAGAAGGGCCTGTGTGTTAGCAATGCGCCATGCATTGCTAGCTTGGGCAGCCATTCTTTCCCCTGAAGCAGCTATGATTTTGAATTCTTTATCAGGAGGTGGTGCTTCTCCTGATGTTTGTGAATTTGCTCTTTTCCTAGCGTTTGCAACTACTAGGGAGTCTAAGGGTAGCTGTCCCTTAATGTAAGCAGGATCCCAGGAGCTGCTCTGTACTTTTTTTCTATCCTTGGGTTTATGATTCTAGCCCGAACAGGATCTTTAAACACTTCTGGGGCATGTTTAATAACTCCTTTAATCATTGGCAGTATTTGCACAGTTTTTTGGGAATGTTCAAAAGTGTCTAGTAAAAGGTCCTCTTCCGCCTCATCTGAATGCATGGTGACATTGTGATAGATGGCAGCCCTATTAATCAAGTGTCCAAACTAATATTGTCTTCTGGAGGAGAAGGTTTAGATGGATATACATGTGGGTCAGGAATATCTGGTATATCCTGTGGGTATAGATACTCCCAGTCTGGTGAACCTGTTGGGTAGGGAAAAGGGTCATCTGGGTCTTTCCCTCCCCCCATGCTATACTGATCATCATCAGCATCCTGAGGAGGTGTATGTTGTGGAGAATGAAGAGAATTTTGAGGTGAAATGTTTTGAGGGACAGCAGGAGAGGGAGATACAAGAGTAGAAGGGTGCATAGGAGATGTGGCAGAGTCCTTCTTCTTGACAGGCACTGGATGCTGTATCTGAATTTCTCTTCCTGTGTGGTGTGGTGTGGTGGAAACATGTCCTGTTTCTGGGTCTATATATATCGTTTTTTGCAAAGGATCAGCTCTAAAAAGCTCTTCTTCTTCAGAAAATGCTTTTCGGCGCCTTTTTATTTCGGCTCCGGGCCTGGTTTCTGCTTTTCTTTAGCCTTAGGAGTTGTTGTATAGTCCTTTGGCGTAGTTTTCGGCACCAAAGGTATCGTTTTCGGCGTACAGGCCTGGTTCGAGGGCTTGGAGGCATCGGTAGCAGGCTGGAAGCTGTTTTGGTCGGCTTGGAAGCATTTGAAACAGGCTTCATTGGTTTCGGTGCCGTATTGTCTTTAGGAGTTGGCGGTTTCTGGGTCTTTTTCGGAACCGGGACTTATTTCGGTTTCGGTGCCAAGGGAGCTGGTTGTATCATCATGTGCGGTTTGCTCGGTATGGAGCTAACGGAAGGCTTTAATATTTTCTTCGGAGCCAAGCTCGATGGCGGGGCTTTCGAAGGAATGTCTCGGTCTTGACTGGGCCCCGAAGGCGGAGTTTTGACCTTAGCCTTTGGTTTAGGTGTTGGGGCTGGGATAGGGGAAGTCGTACTCACGCGTTGACCTGATGGTATGGAGTCATCAGAGTTGTCTGCCTCAGATACGATCTGGAGATCATCGGAATCTTCCTCGGGGACACATGGACCTTCGTCGAAGATATCCACCGGTTCTGGAGCTGATCTCTGCATGTTGTGTCGACGGGCCCTCCGATCACAAATGGTCTTCTTGGATTTAAAGCACGCAAAAGCTGTGCAGCTCGACTCGTATATTCCGGTGATAAACACAGGTTACACACCTCGTGATGGTCGCTGTGAGGAAATTTTGCTCCACACTTGGGGCATCTTTTGAATGGTGTCCTTTCCATGAGGTGTAGGCCTCACAAAGTGGGTAGGCCTGACGGCCCGCGTCAACGACCGGAATCGAAGTGATGAGGTCGAGTCTATGTATATTGAGGTTAAAGTTAGCTTTTAGGTTTAAAGTATTTTATTCAGCACAACATGTAAAGACCAACAAACATTTCAAGAGGGAATAGCAGGGCGGAACAGCTAGTGTCCAAGAGAGCTACCAACAGTTGTCATTCCATGAATCACGCCCGCCTAGTAGCAAAGTGCGCTTGCCGCCTCAACATGTTATGACATTTCCCGTGTAATCCCCCCACCCAACATTCCCCCCAAACATCCTACCACCCACCCCCCGTCTAGTGCACAGTCCCTAACCACGATACACATCAGAGTCGTAATACCCAGGAGGAGAAGTCCAACGGGAGATCACTGGGCTGACACCACCGGGGTCGGAAGCCGCAGGAGGCGGAGATATTTGGGGCAAGTAAGTTCTCTAAACTCAGTAAGCAATAAGGAATGAAATGGTTGCCAAAGCTCCCTAAACTGGTCTACATCCCCCGCCACAGTGAGGGAAAGCTTCTCCATACCCAACACATGCCACAACCTGTGGAGCCAGCCAGTGATAGACGGTACCGTATCCGTGTGCCAGTGAATCAAGATGTTCTGGACAGCGGAGCCTAGAGCTATCGCTATCTGCCTGCCCCTGCGTGATCGAAGAGGATACATTAGGTCATTCGGGAGCCCCAACAGGGTATAGGCAGGGAAGCGCGGCAGTTCAATTTCGAAATGAGAATCAATTTCAGCCAGCAATTCCTTCCAGTAGGGTTCTAGAAGCGGGCAGTCCCATAATATATGTGTGAGAGTACCCCTGTGGCCGCATCCCCGCCAACATGTGTCATCCTTACTACGATCAAACTCATGCACTCGTACAGGTGTATAGTACCAATAGGTAGAGACTTTAGTCAACGTATCCGTGAGCCCCATGTGGTAAGCTGAGTGTCGCGCTCTATAAGATATGTGTTCCCATTCCTTAGGGCTCAATGTCCCCCCCAACTCCCTTTCCCAGCGTTCCCTCCCAGGGTGATAGAAGTGTGTCGTCGGTGGTTGCAACAGCTTGTATAAATCAGTTATCAGTTTGGAGTCCGAAGACCGCGTCATGAGCCAACGCTCGTAGGGGAGAAAAGGCCGATCGGCCGCCTCTCTCACTTGCGGCTGGAGGGCCCAATGGCGAGCCTGCATATAATGCAGTCGCTCCGTCTCTGGGAGTGAGAACTCCTGACGGAGGTGGGGAAAAGAGACAACCCCCTCCGGGCCATAAAGATGACATAAGGCTCTACACCCCGCCCGTCGCCAACCGGCAAACGCTCCCCTCTCCATCCCCGGAGTAAAGTCCGGGTTGTCCGCCAGCGGGGTCAATGGTGACGGAAACGTGGTGAGGTCGCGCAGAACGCAGGTAGCATCCCACACTCGCAGAGGTACCCTCGTGACAAAGGAGGCATAGAGGTTTTTGGGCCGATGAGGGCGGCGTAGGAAAGGGATCTCCTGCAGGGGTCTCCCAGCTACTGCCTGATCTTGAAAGAGCCAGTGCTTATCAGACTCCCACCTACTCCATTCCACCAGATAACGCAACTGCGTAGCTTGAAAGTACTTGCGAAAATCGGGGATACCCAATCCTCCAGCCTCCGGAGCCAGCAGCGAGAGAGCTCTGCGCATTCTAGGCTTCTTACCCTGCCAGACAAACCGAGAAACGTCTGCCTGCAGTTGCGAGATCCACCCCACCGGCGGTTGGAGTGGCAGGGCCCGAAACAGGTACAATACCTGAGGCAAGACCGTCATTTTGACAGCAGCTATCCTGCCGAGCCAGGAAAGGGTGCCCCGGTTCCACCGACCCAGCTCCTCCCTAATCTTGGCACCCAGGGCACGATAATTCACCAAGACCATAGCCGGCAAGGTAGGAGCAATCTGGATCCCCAGATAGGGTACTGCCCCCGACGACCAGAGCATGGGAAACTGCCGCTGCAAACAGGCTCTAGTATCCGGCTCGAGGGAGATGTCTAGCACCACTGACTTCCCCAAGTTCATCTTAAACCCTGACACCGCGCCAAAAGAAGCCAGTTCCTCCATGCACGCTGGTAGAGCCAGTCGGGGCCTGTCAATGGATAAAATGACATCGTCAGCGTAGAGGCTGATAGCGTGCGTGAAGCCTCCCATCCGGACGCCAGTTACCATAGGGTTTTCACGCATCCGCTGAGCAAACGGCTCCATGTATAGCGCAAAAAGCAGGGGTGAGAGCGGGCAACCCTGCCGGGTGCCACGCTCAATGCTAAAAGAGTCAGAAGCAAGCCCGTTGACACGGACTACCGCCGACGGGCGACTGTAACAATTAAGAATCATGGAGCGGAACTTTTCTCCGATACCCGCTTTCATAAGCACCCGCTCCAAGTAAGGCCAGTGGACTCGGTCAAATGCCTTCTCCGCATCCACCGCCAGCATCATCCGTTCCCCCGGAGTCCGGGAGGCTTTCTCTAGTAGGTGAACAATTCGTTTTGTATTGTCCACTGTCTGCCTACCAGGGACAAAACCCGCTTGGTCAGGATCGATGAGACCGGGCAAGTGGACAGCCAACCTAGCGGCCAGGATCCCTGTATACAGTTTCAGATCGATGTTCAGCAGAGAGATCGGCCTATACGACCCACACTGCTTCGGATCTTTACCTGGTTTAGGGATAACCGAGATGGTGGCCCGGAGCAGATCGGGCGGAATGGCCCCGAGGTCCGCAAAAGAGTTGAAAAGGCGCGTCAGAATGGGGGCTAACGTCGTGCAAAACGTCTTATAATAAAGTGCTGTGTAGCCATCCGGGCCCGGCGCCTTGCCATGCTTAAGCTTGGCAATAGCGGAGACCACTTCCTCAATCCTTATGTCTCTGTCCAAATGATCCGCCTGTGAAGGCTCCAGAGAGGGCAGCGCAACCGAGTCTAAGTACGCATCCGCGGCCACCCCGTCCGGGGGATCCCCGGTGTAGAGATCTTTGTAAAAACCGCGAAAGACGGCCGCAATACGATCGTCCTCAGTCTCCCGCAGCCCCCCCGGGCCAGAGATCTCCTTTACTAGCTGGTTCTGCCTCGCCACTCGGAGCCTATTCGCTAACAGCCTGCCGCAACGGTCCCCTCCAGTGTAGAAGGTGTGACGTAGCCGCAATGCCGCATATTCCGCACGGTCAAAGTCCAGGGCCACTAGGAGCTTCCTGGCCTCTTTGAGCTGCCGCCAGATTCGGGGAGCCCCTGTCCTGCGATGGATCTGTTCAAGTTCCCGAACCCGGTCCGTAAGTTCATCTCTCTTGGCCTGCCGCTCTTTGTTATCCGCCGAGGAAATCGCTATGAATTCCCCTCTGATAACGGCCTTAAGAGCTGCCCACTGCGTGGCCCGGCTAGTGTCCGCATTATCATTATGGGATTGGAATTCCCGAACCGCCGTCTCAATACGAGCTACCACCTCCGCCCTATGCAGCAGCGTGTCAAGGAGGCGCCACGTTCGAGGGCGGGGAGCCGTCGGGGGCAAACTCAGCAGGACCTCTACCGGGGCATGGTCAGAGAGGGAGATCACGCCCATCTACGACCCTGAGGCCAGCGCCTTCACCGGAGAGGTAACCAAAAGGTGATCCAACCGTGCGTAGGTCTTGTGCGCATGGGAGTAGTACGAGTAATCCCTATCAGTCGGGTGTAGGTATCTCCAGAGATCAAGGAGGTCTACCTCCTCTAGCTGCGCCCTACGGTCCGCGGAGAGTTCTCCGACCGGGGGGGAGCGTTGCGCCGACCTATCCAGTGCGGAGTCAAAGACAATATTGAAGTCCCCCCCGAGTATGATGTGCCGATCCTGGGAGGTGGTGACCTCCATGATCGCTGCTTGTAGAAAGCGGTCCTGTCGCTCATTGGGACCGTATAAGGACCCGATCGTGAACAGAAGACCCCCAACCCTAAATCGATAAGCCAAGAGTCTACCCTTTTGTTCAGTGAATTTGTGGAGAATTTCTCCCCGGAAGTGTCGCGCAACCAGTATCGCCACCCCAGCCGTTTTAGTGGTGCAAGAGGAAAAGAATTGTGAACGGAGTCTATGTGTGTCTTGTGATAACAAGTGCGTCTCCTGGAGGAGACAGATATCTGCCTGGGTATTCTCCAAGAGTGAAAGGACAGCTCGCCTCTTGACAGGGTTATTCAAGCCCCGAACATTCAGGGTCACGACCTTACATGTGGTTGGGGGCATGAGTAGTGGTGTAGCAAACAGCGACAAGGCCCCCCATCAGCAAGGCCGGGAGGACAATAGCATCGCTCGGCCTAGGGTACAGCAGAGCACTGAGCAAAGGGCATGGATATAAAAAGCAGACGGTTCCGAGCAAACCAAGGCACAGACAAACCATCCAAGGACTCACAGCCCGCGGAAAGCATCTAGTGACCCTCCCCTCCCCTCTCCATTTGTCATGCAAAGCAAAAAGACAAGCCAGACTGTAAATACCATAGCCAGGCGGAAGCAAAGCAACAAGCACATATAGTGCCAACATGACTAGGAACCCCCACGTGCACTGGACGCCCCACCCTCCCCACCTCGAACTCCCGGATCCCTCCCTCCAACCCAATCCCCAACGTCCCCAAACCCCCCCAACTGGCTCCCGACCCTCCCAACCCCCCCCCCGCTCCCAGCCCCTTCCCGCAACTGGGACTGGCTCAACAACCCCAAACACCCCCCCACTCCCCCCCAGAACCCCCATGAACCCAGTGTCCCAGTCCGGTCCTTATCGGACAAGCCTGCGGAAAGTCAATGAAGTGGACGTTCAGCCACTGCGCACCCCTCCGTCCCCCCCCCCCCCCCAGACCCCCAAACCTGCAGATCCACGATAGCGATGTCGATCTCCCCCGGGAGTTCATTCAAGCTGTCCGCGCTACCGCCACCACCACAGGAGCCCCGGATCCATCCTGCGTAGCAGCAACCGACCCCGCCTGGGTCACAGGAGAGTCCGGCCGTGTCGAAGAAGCAGACGACCGTCGGCCGGGGACTGTCTGCCATCCATCTCTGGTCATACGGCGCCGGCGAGGCGTGTGATCTCCGTCCTCAGTAGCAGTGATTCCCAGCACTCCACACGTTTCTTGAAGAGAACGCAACTGGTGCAAAGTCCCATTCCACCTGAAAATAAGCCGGAAGGGATGTCCCCAGGAATACTGAGTACCATGCTCCCTAAGAAAGTCAGTCGCAATCTTAAAAGCTTTGCGTTTCTGCAGCGTGGATGCGGCCAGGTCCTGATAAAGGGCCACCCGGTGTCCCCGAAATTCCAGGGAGGGTCTCCTCTGAGCCTCCCTCAGTATCCGCTCTTTCAAGGGGTAGTCCGGTAGGAAGGCCAAGATGTCGGGAGGAGGCGCTGAAGCCCGACGCTGCAAGCCCACCCTGTGCGCTCTGTCAATCCGGATAGGAAAATCAACCGATTCCCCCAGCACCTCTCTGAACAGCTCTCCTAGGTACGCCGCCACATCCTCCCCTTCCTCTCGGGATGGAATTCCCCGGACACGAATGTTGTTCCGTCTGGAGCGGTTTTCAAGGTCCTCCGTATGCGATTGCAGGTCAATATGTTGTTCTCGGAGTCGGACGACCTCCTGCTGTAGTTGCGTGATGTCTTCATCCCTTGCATGGCCCGCATCCTCCACCGCGGCCACTCTGTCCCCCAGGCCATCAACCTCCCTCCTTATCTCACGGACCTCGCCTGCCACCTCCTGCTTAAGCGTTTGGAAGTCATCCCTTAGGGAGCTGAAGAGGGACTCCAAGAAGGACCTCGTAACCGGCGGCTCCCCTCCACTTGCTCCCTGGGAACTACTCGAGTGAGGTGGGGACGGCTGTACCCTATCATGTCTCACAGTGCCCCTATTCAACATCTCCGGCAAAGTGCGTTCTCCCTTCCGCGACCCTCTGTTCTGCGCCATTACATTAATCGAGGCGTCCTGCCAGGGGATACAATAGTCCAGCTCCCAGAGCAGCCCGGGAACCGAGCAAGCGGCCCCTCACGGGGTTCCGCAGATGGCTAATGGGGCCGGACCGCACCACCGGGGGAACAGGAACAGCGGCGGGGCCCACGATCCGGTCCGCCAGCGACCGGGCGCCCCCCGGGGCCCTCAAGTCCGACCAGCCCGGTTCCGCTCGCGGCCCTCACTCCCCGGGCTCCGCGGCACCAAGCCGAGCGTCACCTACGCCAGCGCCACCGGGGGATCTCCCCTCGAGTCAGGCCACAGCAGGCCCCAAGGCACCACGAGGGAGTTCGCAACAATGTCCAAAAGGCCTCCTCTTCTTCCCAGGCAATGCAGGAGTGAGCACTCTGTCCGCCCCGGGGCCGGCCCGACCCACGGCAGGGGTCACCACGAAGGAAGGATCCGACCAGCTCTCCACCCGCGGACAGGCCCAATCACGGCTCAAAGTGCGGTAGTCCGGACCCCGGGCCCTCGTGGCTTCAAAGGGGCGCAGGCCGCAGCACCCCTCCCCAGCGTCTCTCAGCACTCACCGCGAAGGGCCCTCGTCGCCCAGGTCGGCTGCACCGCACTCCGCAGTCTCAACCCGTGGGCCGGCGGGCCGGCGCTGTTCAGCTTCGCCAAGGTCCGGGATGTAGGCCGAAGCCACGGCCTCGCGTAGTGAGAGGCCCCAGGTCCGGCACCTCTCTCGTCCCACCTCTGCCCCAGCTGGTCCAGGCCTCGGAGGGGCACCGCCAGGCGAGAATGTCCGGGTCCGGAGAGCGGGGGTCCGCTGCTCCTGCACACTCCTTAGGCGGCCGCTAAAACAGTCGAGGTCCGGAGCCCAGGCCAGAGCCCCGGCCTCGCGTGAGGTCCCACTCCGGATCCGGTGCTGTGATCCTCCCGTCCCCGGGATAGGCGGTCCAGGCCCCCGGCCGGGTCGCAGCGGCCAGCAGGGCGTCCGGGGCAGGCGGGCAAGGTCAACGGCACCACCGCGTGCACCCGGGCCGATGTCTGAGCCCGGGCAGGGTTCGCCTCCTCCTCCGGCCGCGCACTAGGCCTCGCCCGCCCTCAGCAATGGCGCCGCGTTCGGGACCGGGCAAATGTCTCGAAAGGAGGCAGCAGTCTCTCAGCCGCAGCTCCGTGGCTACACACCTCCGCTCCGTGAATTGCAGCGTCCCGGGGGGGAGAATCAGCGCATTTACAGCAGGCTTAGGGTCTAGGGCCGGCGGAGCTCACTTCGGGTGCGACCACTCAGCCCGCCATCTTGGCCACGCCCCTAAAGTTAGCTTTTAGAAAGTTTTGCGCGGAAAAGTTGCATCCGAACCCAGTGGCGGAAAAAAACAATCTAAGGATGGAGCCGATGCCCATGCACACTATCGTCCAAAGGAGGAGTCACCTATCTGGTGACTACAAAGACTTCTTCCAAGGCAACAACAACATGCAATCATCCGAGCCCAACACCAGGTGGCGATCTAATACTAAGTGTACAATCTGCAGCTCATATGCCTCGAACAGGAGGTTTTGAAGAAAGAGCCTGGAGCTCACTCACACTGCAAGCAGAGGTGATGGCAACTAGAAAGGTAGTCTTTAAAGTGAGAAGCCTGAGAGGACAGTTATGTAGCGGGTCAAAGGGAGCGCACATAAGATAAGTAAGAACCAAGTTCAAGTCCAACTGAGGCATTACTAAGGGAACAGGAGGAAAAAGACGAATAATGCCCTTAAGAAAGCGATTTACAACAGGGAACTTGAAACGAGAAGGCTGATCAGGGACCCTAAGAAAGGCTGAAATGGCTGAGAGATAGCCCTTAAGAGTGCCCAGAGCAGAGCCCTGTTGGTGGAGGGACACCTGGCTGCCAAGATAACATCACAGACTTCGGGAGGAAGGTAGGAGGCTGTCAACTGTCACCACTCAATCTCAACGCAAGGAAGTGGAGGCTGGACAGGTTCGGGTGAAGGACCATTCCCTGCTGCTACAGAAGATCCTCCAGAAGAGGTAGTCTGATCGGAGGATCGATGGCAATGTGCAACAGCTCGGGAGACCAGACACTTCGTGCCCAATCCGGAGCCACGAGAATGACTTGGGGCTGGTCGTGCTTGATCTTCTTCAGCAATCTGGGAAGAAGTGGTATAGGCGGAAAGGTATAAAAAAGACCGCAACTCCACTCGCAATGAAAAACGTCACCTAGTAAGTGCCACCTTGGAAATTCCAACGTGTAGAATTGCTGACATTGCGCGTTGTCGTCGGACAAGTTACTTACCTTCGGTAACGATATATGTGTAAGAAACATTAGTAGTGATAGATTCCTTACCTTAGAATTACCCCCAGTCGACTGGATCCTGAAAGTTTTCGTCAGCAGTACCCCTGCGCGTCAGTAGGTGGCGTTGTGCAGCTCCGCGTCCGTCGCCAGCGTCATGGTTGCTGAGATGACGTCACGGGCGCTACTTAGACGCCGCCCATGTGCGCAGACGTCAGATCTATACACGACTTTCCGTGCCAGGAACGCCAAGCCATGCAAGAAACTGACAACTGGTGCATTGAAACTAGTACCCTGAAAGGGATGACCTTAACCCTAGCAATCAGTTCGCAGAACGAGGATGGGTGGGGCGGTAGGGAATCTATCACTACTAATATTTCTTACAGATATATCGTTACCGAAGGTAAGTAACTTCTCCATCTAAAAGAAACACATAGTGATAGATTCCTTACCTTAGAATAGATACCCCAGCAATACCAACACCGGTAGTGGGTCTACGAACCAAGATCACAACAGAATGTCCTGGAGAACAGAACGGCCAAAGAAGCCATCCCTCCGGACTTGGCTGTCCAGGCAGTAATGCTTAGTAAATGTGTGCAGTGAGGCCCACGTTGCTGCCTGACAAATGTCTTGCAGGGGGACACCACGTCCCAATGCAGTAGTGGCTGCAGTTGATCTAGTGGAATGAGCAGCGAGTCCCACCAGAGGTTCCTTTTTAGCGAAAGAATAACAGGCTTTGATGCACAAGTTACTACTTGTGTAATGATATATCTATAAGAGACAGACAGTTAGTGATAGATTCCTTACCTTAGAATATCCCCAGGCGTCAGACTGGATCCGGAAACTTTTGCGTAGCAATACCCCTGCGCGTCGGTAGGCGTCGTCCGCGGCTCCGCGTCCGTCGTCGGCGTAGTTAGCGCCGGAATGACTTCGCCGGAGTACTTAGATGCCACCCTCACACGCTGACGTCAGTTCTTATACACAGCTTTTCCGCGCCAGATACACAGAGCCATGATAGAACCAACACTGATGGCATGAAACTAGGGCCCTGAAAGGGGATGACCTTAACCCTAGATATCGGTTCGCAGAACGGGGAGGATGGGTGGGTCGGTAGGGAATCTATCACTAACTAATGTCTCTTACAGATATATCTTTACACAAGTAGTAACTTGTGCATCTGAAAGAGACACGTTAGTGATAGACACCTTACCTTAGAATAGATACCCCAGCAATACCGACCCCGGTGGTGGGTCTGCGAACCAATAATCACACCAGAAAGTCCTGGAGGACGGAACGGCCAAAGAAGCCATCACTCTGGACTTGACTGTCCAGGCAGTAGTGTCTCGCGAACGTGTGCAGCAAGGCCCACGTAGCTGCCTGACAAATGTCCTGCAAGGGGACTCCTCGGCCCAGGGCAGTAGTAGTTGCCGTGGCCCGAGTGGAGTGGGCCCTCAGCAAAACAGGAGGTTCCTTTTTAGCCAAAGAGTAACACGCCTGGATACACAATACGATCCACCGAGAGATGGTCCGCTTGCGCACCGCCCGTCCTTTCTTAGCGCCCCCGTAACCAACAAAGAGTTGGTCATCCACCCGGAACTGGCGTGTGCGATCCAGATAGTAAGAGAGCGCACATTTTGGGTCCAGACGGTGGAGCCTCTCTTCCTCTTTTGAGGGATGCGGAGGCAGAAAGAAGGTGGGCAAGGTGATGGACTGCCCGATGTGGAAGGCTGTGACTACCTTGGGCAGGAAAGAGGGTCTTGTCCGCAACACAACCTTGTCCGGATGGACAGAAAGGAAAGGAGGTTTGGAAGAAAGAGACTGGAGCTCACTCACTCTCCTGGCAGAGGTGATGGCAACCAGGAAAGCAGTCTTCAGAGTAAGAAGACAGAGAGGACATTATGAAGTGGCTCAAAGGGAGCGCACATCAGATAAGTAAGTACAAGGTTCAAGTCCCACTGAGGCATCACGAATGGAACAGGAGGGAACATGTGTGTGATGCACTTAAAAAACCTATTTACAATTGGGGACTTGAACAAAGATGGCTGATCAGGTAACCTTAAGAAGGCGGAAAGGGCAGAAAGGTAGCCTTTGATAGTGCCCAGAGCAGAGCCCTGCTGGGCAAGAGAAAGAAGGAAGAGGAGAACCTCAGAAAGGGGGGCAGAGAGTGGATCTACAGCCTTTGCTGTGAACCATGCCACAAATCTGTTCCACCTGCAGGCGTATACCGACTTTGTGGAGGGACGCCTGGCTGCCAGAATGACATTACAGACTTCAGGAGGCAAGTCAAAGGGCCTCAACTGTCGCCGCTCAATCTCCAAGCTTGTAGGTGGAGACTGGAGAGGTTTGGGTGGAGGACCGTCCCCTGCTGCTGCAATAGAAGGTCCTCCTGAAGAGGCAGACGAATCGGGGGATCGAAAGACATGCTGAGTAGCTCTGTATACCAATATCTTCATGCCCAGTCCGGAGCCACAAGGATAACCTGGGCCCGGGCGCGCCTGATCTTCTTCAGCACTCTGGGCAGAAGTGGTATAGGTGGAAAGGCGTACAATAGACCGCAACTCCACTCGCGACGAAAAGCGTCTCCGAACGAGTGCGGCGTTGGAAATGCCAACGCGCAGAAATGATGACATCGTGCGTTCTCTTCTGTGGCGTATAGATCTAACCAAGGCTCTCCCCACTGCTGAAAGATACCTTGCGCCACGTCTGAGTTCAGGCGCTATTCGTGATCCATCATGCACCGACGGCTGAGTTCGTCCGCGCTGGCGTTCAGAGAACCTGCCAGGTGTTGAATCACCAGGGTCACGCCCTGATGTTCCAGCCACTGCCAGAGACGCAGAGCCTCCTGGCATCGGGTCCACGACCCCACCCCGCCCTGTTTATTGCAGTACCACATGGCGGTGTTGTTGTCCGTGAACACCTGCACTACACTCCCTCGGACGGAGGGGAGGAATGCCTTCAGTGCAAGATGGATCGTCCGCAGCTCCAGAAGGTTGATGTGGAGCTGGGACTCCGCCGGAGACCAGAGGCCTCTGATCTCCGCCTCTCCCATGTGGCCCCCCCAGCCCTAGAGGGACGCGTCCGTCAAAACTATGTGCTCTGGTTGGGGTAGGGAGAGGGATCTGCCACTGACCCAATCGCGGTCCGTGAGCCACCACTGCAACTGTCTTGCAGTGCCCTCCGAGATCAAGACATGGTCGGACAAGTTGCCCTGATGCTGGGCCCACTGAAACTTCAGGTCCCACTGCAGAGCCCGCATCTGCCACCGGGCGTGTTGCACCAGAAGGATGCAGGAGGCCATAGCCCCAGAAGCCGCAGCGTCAACCTGACGAGACTCGGGATAAAGGCTGAAAGACCGGAATCAGAGTCTGAATATCCCGAAACCGCTGTTCGGGAGGATAAACCCGAAACTGCGCCGAGTCTAGAACTGCTCCGATGAAGAGGAGCTTCTGAGAGGGGCACAGGTGTGACTTCGGCACATTGATGGAGCACCCCAGCAGGTGCAGGAGGTCGGCCGTAGTCTGGAGGTGGCTGACGACAGTCTGGGGCGAGCCCGCCTTCAACAACCAGTCGTCGAGGTAGGGCAAGACTGAAACCCCTAACCTGCGCAGATGAGCTGCGACCACCGCCATCACTTTCGTGAACACCCGCGGGGCGCTGGTAAAGCCGAAAGTGAAAGTGCTTGTGGCCTACCGTGAACCGCAGGTAACGCCGGTGGGCCGGCAGGACGGGGATGTGAAAATAAGAGTCCTGCAAGTCCAACGCTACCATCCAGTTTCCAGGGTCTAGGGCAGCTAAGACCTGAGCCAATTTCAGCATCTTTAACTTCTCCTTCCGGAGGAAGCCGTTGACGTTCCGTAGGTCCAAGATAGGGCGTAGGCCCCCTTTGCCCTTCTTGGGTACCAGAAAGTAGTGGGAGTAACAACCACACCCTACTTCTGGCCCAGGAACGCGCTCAATGGTCCCCTTGGCCAAGAGGGCCAGAACTTCCTCTTGCAGAAGTTGCAAGTGATCCCCCGACACGCGGTGGTATTGCGGTGGCATGGCTGGAGGGGTCGCTTCGAAGGGGAGGGAGTAGCACCTTCGGACGATTTGCAGCACCCACATGTCCGACGTGACAGTGTGCCAGTGGAAGTGGTGATGGCAAACTCTGCCCCCGGTGGCGTCACATGGGCCTTAAAGCACGGACTAGGAGGGTTTTGAGGCGGATGCTACAGGGGGAGGTGTGGACTGGCCTCGCTGTTGTCCCCGACCACCGCCACAGCGGTTTCCACAGCCGCCACCGCGCTGTGTATTAGTCTGCGGTGCGTGGCTGGCAGCACGTGTGGGGGCGCCACTTCCTTGGCCACAAAAGGAGCGAAAGGCACCCGTTTGCTGGCGTGGGGCCCAAGGACTTGGTCGTAGCTCTAGAGTCCTTAAAACGCTCAAGTGCATGGTCTGCCTTGTCGCCAAAGAGGCGACGGCCATTAAACGGCATGTCCAGAAGGGTGGCCTGGACATCAGCCGAAAAGTTGGCGGTCCTGAACCAGGCGTGACGTCGAACCGCCACCGTCGTTGCCATCGCTCTGCCCAGTGAGTCCGTGGTATCCGGCCCACACCGGATGGAATAGCGTGCCGCATCTCGACCCTCCACAAGGGCTTGGGCGAGTTCAGTCCGGGCCTCCTCCGGACATTGTGGCAGCACGTCCGCAACCTTATCCCACAGAGTGTGGGTGTAGTGGCCCAAGAGGCATGCGGTATTGACTGACCGCAGTCCCAAACTCAGGGTCGAGAACACCTTCTTACCGAATTGTTCGTACCTCTTGGATCCCCGATCGGGCGGAGCCGTCGGGAATGCGGTCTCGGAAGTAGAGGCCTGGATAACCAGGCTCTCGGGGGTGGTGTGGGTGGACAAGAAGCAAGGGTCGCCCGGAGCCAGGCGGTAGCGTCTGGCCACGTTCCTATCCACAGGCTGACCTGTAGCGGGCTTGGACCAAGTGCCCAAAAGAACGTCACACAAGGCCTCATTAAACGGCAGCAGAGGCTCAGTGGAGCTTGCCTGCGGTTTAAGGACCTCAGTGAGGAGGTTAGTTCTCACGGCCGCGACGGGGAGCTCTAGGACCAATGCCTTGGCCGCCCGCGTCAACACTACACTGTAGGCAGCCCCCTCCTCCGAAGCAACGGTTGGAGGGGAGACAAAACCAGTGTCTGGCGAAGTGTCCAGGCCACTGGCATCCCCAAGCTCATATGTTCACTCCTGTGCCAGGGGGTCCACAGACTCCTCCCAATCACCCTCGTCACCCATCACCTGAAATTCAGGTTTAACGGATGGGGCCAGTTCGTGGAAGTAAAAGTCTCCATACAACGTCGAGAGCGGCGCACAGCGGCGCCGCTCCGCGCCGGAACCGAATCAAGGGTAGGATTGGAGACGCTGTCGCCTGTAGGCGGCGCCGGGGGCGACACCCTAGGGGCCGGCGCCAGTGAGGTCGCCCGGCGACGACCCGGATCCCGTGGGGGCCTGCGGCACCGGGACCGAAGTCGCCGGCAGCGCCGGGGCCGAAGCGCCCGACGGCGTCAGAGCCGAAGCACCCGACCCGCTAGGCCCCCCAGCCGGGACAGCTGGGCCCGAAGGCGCCACGGAGCCCGGCGGAGGAGGTAGAGACCTCATGGCCATGAGGTCCCGCTCGACCTCCTCAGACGTCGCACCGTGCACAGGGACCAGAAGGTATGGGCCAGGTGGCGACGCCCGCAACTCGGTGGGCGGTGACACCCGAACCCCCGTCCCCATCGCGTGAGCGTCGGGGTGGGTCGGAAGAACGATGACGCCTTTCCGACCTCTCATGCCTCTTACCTGAGGACCTGGATCCTGAAAACCGATGCCGACTCCCGGAGCTACGAGGGCTCCGACCCCGCGACTGGTCCCTCGACCTCCTGTGGGACCGGGACCTCGAACGGCACGGGTCCGACTGCCGGAGCTCAAGCCGCTGCCGGGACCGCTGCCGGGACCGCTCCCGCCTAGCCTTAGACGTCAGGGCCCAGCAGTCGGAGCAGGTTCGGTCATCGTGGTCGAGGTCTAGACACTGAAGACACCGGCGATAGAGGTCGGTAACCGACATCATGCAGCCACACTTGGAACAGGGTTTGTTTGAACCCGGGCATCCCTACCGGCACCGTAGGAGTCGTAGCGACTCGAGAAAAACAGATCAAAAGATCAAAAAAATGTTGTCAAAAAGTGACTACGGGGTAGAGCTTCTCCGGATCTGCGCTAGCTGGTGCAGAGAAAACAAGAACTGATGTCAGCCCGTGAGGGCGGCGTCTAAGTACTCCGGCGACGTCATTCCGGCGACGACGGATGCAGTGCCGCGGACGACGCATACCGGCGCGCAGGGCTATTGCTACGCAAATTTTTCCGGATCCAGTCTGACGCCTGGGGATATTCAAAGGTAAGGAATCTATCACTAACGTGTCTCTTTCAGATACATAAGATGACCCAGCGGGAGATAGTCCTCTAGTGCACCACCCGACCTTTCTAAGTGCCAACATAGCCAACAAAGAGTTGGTAATCCACCCAGAACTGCTGAGTGCAGTTGAGAGAAAAAGAAATCGCACGTTTTGGGTCCAGACGGTGGAGCCTCTCTTCCTCTCTGGAAGGATGCGGAGGAAGAAAGAAGATGGGCAAAGTGATGGTCTGCCTGATGTGAAAGGCCGTAACAACTTTTGGCAAAAATGGAAGGACGGGGCCTGAGCATAACCTTGTACGGATGGACTGACAGAAAAGGAGGCTTACAAGAAAGAGTCTGGAGTGCAGTTGAGAGAAAAAGAAATCGCACGTTTTGGGTCCAGATGGTGGAGCCTCTCTTCCTCTCTGGAAGGATGCGGAGGAAGAAAGAAGATGGGCAAAGTGATGGTCTGCCTGATGTGAAAGGCCGTAACAACTTTTGGCAAAAACGGAAGGACGGGGCCTGAGCATAACCTTGTACGGATGGACTGACAGAAAAGGAGGCTTACAAGAAAGAGTTTGGAGTGCAGTTGAGAGAAAAAGAAATCGCACGTTTTGGGTCCAGACGGTGGAGCCTCTCTTCTTCTCTGGAAGGATGCGGAGGAAGAAAGAAGATGGGCAAAGTGATGGTCTGCCTGATGTGAAAGGCCTGAGCATAACCTTGTACGGATGGACCGACAGAAAAGGAGGCTTACAAGAAAGAGTCTGGCGCTCACTCACTTGCCTAGCGGAGGTGGTGGCAACCAAGAAGGCAGTCTTCAAGGTCAAGAGATGGAGAGGACAGTTATGAAGGAGCTCGAAAGGAGCACACATCAGATAAGTAAGAACCAGATTCAAGTTCCACTGCGGCATCACAAACGGAATAGGAGGGAAAAGGTGTGTAATGCCTTTCAGAAATCTATTGACAACAGGGCACTTCAAAAGAGAAGGCTGATTAGGGAGCCTGAGAAAGGCTGAAATGGCAGAAAGATAACCTTTTATAGTGCCTAGAGCAGAGCCCTGCTGGGCCAAAGAGAGAAGGAACAAACAGACCTTGGAGATGGGTAGAAAATGGATCCACAGCCTTTGCTGTGCACCATGCCACATATTTGTTCCACCTGCCGGCGTATACCACCTTAGTGGAGGGAAACATGGCTGCCAGAATGACATCACAAACTTCAAGAGGCAAGTCGAAAGGAATCAACTGCCACCGCTCAATCTCCACGTAAAGAGGTGGAGGCGTGGACAGGTTAGGGTGGAGGACCATCCCCTGCTGCGGCGACAGAAGATCCTACTGAAGAGGTAGTCTGATTGGAGGATCGATGCTCATACTGAGTAGCTTGGGATACCAAACTCTTCGAGCCCAGTCCGGGACACAAAAATGACTTGGGCCCGGTCGCACCGGATCTTCTACAGCACTCTGGGTAGAAGTGGTATAGGCGGAAAGGCCTCTGATCTCCTCCTCTCCCATGTGGCCGCCCCATCCCAGGAAGGACGCATCCGTCACTACTGCGAACTCCGTTTGGGGTTGGGAGAGGGATCTGCTGTCGACCCAATGCCGGTTCGTGAGCTACCACTGCAACAGTTGTGCAGTGCCTCTCTGAACGTGTTCCCGTGATGCTGCGCCCACTGAAACTTCAGGTCCCACTGCAGATTGATCAGCAGGATGCAGAAGGCCATGAGGCCTCGCTGTTCAGGAGGATAGACCCGAAACTGCGCCGTGTCCAGAACCGCTCCGATGAAGAGGAGCTTCTGAGAGGGAATCAGGTGCGACTTTGGCATATTGAAGGAGAACCCCAGCAAATGCAGGAGGTCGGCCGTAATCAGGAGGTGGAAGACGACTGTCTGGGGCGAGCCCACCTTTAACAACCAGTTGTCGAGATAGGGGAAGACTGAAACCCCTGATCTGCGACCACCGCCTTTACTTTCGTGAACACCAGAGGGGCGCTGGTAAGGTCAAAGGGGAGCATGGTAAACTGAAAATGCTCATGGCCTACCGTGAAACGCAGGTAACGACGGTGGACCCGTAGGACTGGGATGTGGAAGTAAGCATCCTACAAGTCCAGAGCTACAATCCAGTCTTGTGGGTCGAGAACAGACAAGACCTAAGCCAAAGTAAGCATCTTGAACTTCTCTTTGCGGAGGAAGAGATTTACGTCCGGAGATCTAAGATAGAACGCAGGCAATTGTCCTTCTTTGGCACCAGAAAGTAGTTGGAATAGCAACCACAACCTACTTATGGCGTCAGAACTAGCTCGATGGCCCCCTTGGCCAAGAGGGCCCCAACTTCCTGCTGAAGAAGCACCAAGTGATCCCCCGACATGCAGAGGTGGCATGGCAGGAGGGGTAGTCTTGAAGGGGAGGGAGTAGCCCCTTCTGACTATTTCTAAAACCCATCTGTCCGATGTGACGGTGAGCCAGTGAGAGAGGTGATGGCGAAGCCTGCCACCCACTGGCATCTGATGGGCCTGAAAGTTTGGACTAGGAAAGTTTGGAGGCAGGAGCCCCTGTGGTGGGCCTGGACCAAGTACCCAAAAGAATTTCCGAAAGTGCTTTGTTGAAAGGAAGCAGCAGCTCTGCAGAAGTAGTTGCTGGCTGAAGCACTTCCGTCAGGAGGTTAGTCCTGACAGTCACAGTAGGGAGCTCGAGGTGTAGGGCCTCGGCCGCCCTACACAACACCATGGCATAACTAGCCCCCTCCTCCGTAGCCATGGTAAGAGGAGACAGAATGCCACGGTCTGGTGAGGTATCCAGACAACTGGCATCCCCCAACTCCTCTGCCCAGTCCTGCTCAGACTCGCAAGCAGCTGCGAGAGGGTCCTCAGACTCCTCCCAGTCCACCCATTCCTCCTCAGGCTGGTGTACAGGCCAAAATTAAGGAGTAGGGACACAGGGATAAAAATCCCTGAGCCGTGTCCACTACGGGGCTGAAACCAGGGCCAACGTCGTCCCGAAGAGCGGGCGACGTCAGAAGTGGTGCCAGCGGGGTCGACGTCGGTGAAGGTGTTATAAGGTCAACCGGTGTCGACCAGGATCCACGGGGGTCTCGCAGCGCCGGGCCGGGGCCACCAGCGGTGAAAGGTAAGGACCCCCGAAGGTGCACCAGAGGATCCGATGGCCCAAACAGGTGAGTCATGGCCGACAGGAATTCCTGTTTCTGGGCCAGAGTCGCTGACGAACCCGGAAAGGGCGGGAAGGCCGGCGGCAACTGCTTATGCTCCGCCTGAGCCGCGGGAGAGGCACCACCAGCACCCTCAGCAGTATCGCACAACCGGCGTGGGGAAGTCGCAGAACGATGTTAGTTCTTCGACTTATTGTGCTTCGCTGTTAGACCTGGCACCTTGGCGTGAGTTTCCCTTCCACTTTTTGCTGATGTGCCTCAGATATTTTTGCTGGTGTCCGCTGCTCAGGGCACTGCGCCACGGCCAATCCGTGCCGCAGTACAAGTGCTCCCAATGTAAAGTGTAAATATGATTGATGTTCATGATTGGTTCATTGGATTTACTGTCAGTCCCCAGTAGAGTGCACCAGGAGTGCCAGGGCTTGTGAATGCCAATACTGCTAGTGGGCCTGCAGCGCTGGTTGCGCCACCCACAGAAGCAGCCTTTTAAAATGTGTCTAGGGTCTGCCATTGCAGAACCGTGTGCAGTCTGGTACTGTCATGCTGGCTGGGCAAGTGCACACACTTGCCAGCCTCTAAACCTTCCCTTACCTTCATATTAGTCACCCCTATGGTAGGCCCAAGGGCAGGGTGCATTGTAAGTGTAAGGTAGGACGAGCCCTGATGTGTGTGGCATGTCCTAATAGTGAATTACAGCCAAATTCGTTTTTCACTATTGTAAGGCTACCTGTTCTCTTAGGCCAAGATGGGCTGCTGGAATTATTACACTCTATAATCCCAGCAGGCTCAGGGAACATGGTAGAAAGTCAAGTTTAGTATGCCTGAACTCAGAATAATAAAATACTTCTTTTAGTAAAGTTTATTTGAATATCCTGTGTTTGCAAATGCTACTTTTAGAAAGCTAGCATTTGCTTGCCTAACCATTTCAGCCCGCCTCTGCTAGGATGTGTATCTGACTGTCTGGGATATGTGAGTGACAGGGCTGGGGGATGACAGGTGGTGAATGCCAGGATTACACCTTAGTGGGAGGTGGGAGTGCCCCTGGACTCTGAATAGGGCTGTGCTCTGCCACCACAATGCTGACTCCACCCCCTGGAGAGCGACTGATGACTCAGCCCGACACCTGGCCCAGGAAGGGAGAAGCCCTGTCAACAAAGTACTCCTGGCTGCCCCTGTCCACACAATGCTGGCTCCACCTCCTGTGGAGCGTCTGATGTGCCATCCCTGCTCCCTGAAAGGACAGCCCAGAGTACACCCCACAAAGTGCTCAGAGACAAAGAAGTTATGCAGAGGCCCCCCTGGCCTGTAAGAACAAAGAAAATGCTGTACAAAAGTAGGAGCCCTGCTCCTTGCAAATCAGATCTTGTTTCCCACAAAGAACCTCTGCCCAACTAGATGGAGAAGAAGAAGCTGGAAGGACTGGCCTGCTGATTGCCTTGCTGAGGAAGGAGAGGAAAAGACTTGCTGAAAAGACTTTGTAAACTTGTGCTAGAAACTTTCTCCAAGGGCTTGACTGAGCTTGCCCCCTGACCTGAGCCACAGGATCATCTGGTTCAACCTGCTCCCTGCTCGTTTACCGGTATCCGTGAGGATTTCTGCCCTGCCGGTGCCGTGACCCTGGTGCCCCCCAGCCCCTCCTTGAGGCCGTGACTGATGCTGTTTGGACGTTCCCGCCGAGGAAGAGCCCCGCTCCGCTGAGCCGCTCTTCCCCCGGTGTCAAACCGCCTGGTCACCTCGCCACTGGAGGCTTGCTGCCGTGACCCTGGTGCCCCCCAGACCCTCCTCGAGGCCGTAATTGCTGCTGTTTGGCCGTCCCTGCCGAGGACGAGCCCCGCTCCGCTGAGCCGCTCTTCCCCCGCTGTGTCAAGCCGCCTGGTCACCTCACCACTGGAGGCTCGCTGGTGTGCCCCCCACGCTCTCGCTTGAAGCCCCCACCGGACCCAAAGACCCAGAGAGCAGACCCCACCAAGATCGGATGCACCGGACGCCGGCCTCGCCCTGCCTAGAGCCGTGGTGCGCCCCGCATCCGCCTTCGCTGGAATATCAGGAAAATAAAGGTAGAGTGCACACAGGACTCTGGATCTGCAACGCCTGACTTCCCCGTACTTCAGCGCATAATCACTGCCTGTGCGCTTTGTATTCCCAGCAAAGGATTGTGCGCTTCACATTTCAAGGAACTGGGCGTTCCGTATCTCCCAGTACAAGACTGTACGCTACTGTGCGCATCGTAGGGCCGGGTGAACTGCTCGCGTCGCACTCTGAACTGTAGGCTTCCCCCCTTTTTAGACTTGAACTGTACTTCGCACCGCTGTGCGCACCGTATAACCTGAGCTAGACTGCACGCTCCGTATCTTCATCGCAAAGCTGTACGCCACGTACCCGGCTCACGCGTGAGGCGTAGGGTGCCGCGATTTCTCCCGTTCAGAGCACACAGAAGCGCTACGATGCGCTCAGCTGGCCTAAAACTGGCCTAAGGCACCTAAAAGTACAGAAGAGGCATTTTTAAAGGAGTATCACACTTGCCAAAGAGACTAAGGGGAAGCAGCTGTTAATCCAAAGAGAACACTTGCCTATTTACAATCTTGTGGCCTAAGCTAGAAGCACAAGTTACTACTTGTGTAACGATATATCTGTAAGAGACATTAGTTAGTATTAGATTCCTTACCTTAGAATATCCCCAGGCGTCAGACTGGATCCGGAAAATTTTGCGTAGCAGTACCCTTGCGCGTCGGTAGGCGTCGTCTGCGGCTCCGCGTCCGTCGTCGGCGTCGTGGGCGCCGTCATGACGTCGTCGGAGTACTTAAACGCCGCCTCCGCGTGCTGACGTCAGTTCTTAGACACAGCTTTTCCGCGCCAGAAACGCAGAGCCATGTCAAAAACCAACACTGGTGCCATGAAAACTAGGGCCCTGGAAGGGGATGACCCTAACCCTAGATATTGGTTCGCAGAACGGGGAGGATGGGTGGGTCGGTAAGGAATCTAATACTAACTAATGTCTCTTACAGATATATCGTTACACAAGTAGTAACTTGTGCATCTGAAAGAGACACGTTAGTATTAGATTCCTTACCTTAGAATAGATACCCCAGCAATACCAACCCCGGTGGTGGGTCTGCGAACCAATAATCACACCAGAAAGTCCTGAAGGACGGAACGGCCAAAGAAGCCATCCCTCCGGACTTGGCTGTCCAGGCAGCAGTGTCTAGCAAATGTGTGCAGCGATGCCCACGTAGCTGCCTGACAGATGTCTTGTAAGGGCACACCCCTGCCCAGGGCAGTGGTAGTAGCCGTGGCTCGGGTGGAATGAGCCCGCAATCCAGCAGGGGGCTCCTTCCTAGCCAAAGAGTAGCATGCCTGGATGCCTAAGATGATCCACCGGGAAATGGTCCTCTTGTGCACCGCTTTCCCCTTCTTAGCGCCCACGTAACCAACAAAGAGTTGGTCATCCACCCAGAACTGGCGTGTGCGATCCAGATAAAATGAGAGCGCACGTTTTGGGTCCAGACTGTGGAGCCGCTCTTCCTCTTTAGAGGGATGCGGTGGCGGGAAGAAGGTTGGCAAAGTGATAGACTGCCCGATGTGAAAGGCCGTGACAACCTTGGGCAGGAAAGAAGGACGAGTCCTCAGAACAACCTTGTCCGGATGGACAGAGAGGAAAGGGGGTTTAGAAGATAGAGCCTGGAGCTCACTCACTCTCCTGGCAGAGGTGATGGCAACCAGGAAAGCAGTCTTCAAAGTCAGAAGGCGAAGAGGACAGTTGTGAAGTGGCTCAAAGGGAGCGCACATCAGGAACGTCAAGACCAGGTTCAAGTCCCACTGAGGCATCACAAACGGAACAGGAGGAAACGTGTGAGTGATGCCTTTAAGAAATCTGTTAACAATAGGGGACTTGAACAAAGAAGGCTGATCAGGTAGCCTGAGAAAGGCTGAAAGGGCAGAAAGGTAGCCCTTGATAGTGCCCAGAGCAGAGCCCTGCTGGGCAAGAGAAAGAAGAAAGAGAAGAACCTCTGAAAGAGGGGCAGCAAGAGGATCCACAGCCTTTGCTGTGCACCATGCCACAAATCTGTTCCACCTGCAGGCGTATACCGACTTTGTGGAGGGACGCCTGGCTGCCAGAATAATGTTACAGACTTCAGGAGGCAAGTCAAATGGCCTCAACTGTCGCCGCTCAATCTCCACGCATGTAGGTGGAGACTGGACAGGTTCGGGTGGAGGACCTTCCCCTGCTGCTGCGACAGAAGGTCCTCCTGAAGAGGCAGACGAATCGGGCTATCGACTGACATGCTGAGTAGCTCAGGATACCAGTATCTTTGTGCCCAGTCTGGAGCCACAAGGATGACTTGGGCCCGGTCTCGCCTGATCTAATTCAGCACTCAGGGCAGAAGTGGTATAGGCGGAAAGGCGTACAACAGAACGCAGCTCCACTTGCAACGAAAAGCGCCTCCAAGCGAGTGCCGCCTTGGAAATTCCAACGCGCAGAACCGATGACATTGCGCGTTCTCTTCTGTGGCGAATAGATCTAACCAAGGCTCTCCCCACTGCTGAAAGAGACCTTGCGCCACGTCCGAGTTCAGACGCCATTCGTGATCCATCATGCACCAGCGGCTCAGTTCGTCCGCCCTGGCGTTCAGGTGCCAGGTGTTGAACCACTAAGGTGAAGCCCTGGTGTTCCAGCCATGTCCAGAGGCGCAGAGCCTCCTGACAAAGGGTTCACGATCCCACCCTGCCTTGTATGTTGCAGTACCACATGGCGGTGGTGTTGTCCGTGAACACCTGCACTACACTTCCCCGGACAGAGGGAAGGAATGCCTTCAGTGCAAGCCAGATCGCCCACAGCTCCAGAAGGTTGATATGGAGCCAGGACTCCGCCGGAGACCAGAGGCCTCTGATCTCCGCCTCTCCCATGTGACCCCCCCATCCCAGGAGGGACGCATCCGTCACAACTACTTGCTCCGGTTGGGGAAGGGAGAGGGATCTGTCGCTGACCCAATCGCGGTCCGTGAGCCACCACTGCAACTGACACGCAGCGCCCTCCAGATGTGGTCGGACAGGTTGCCCTGATGCTGTGCCCACTGAAACTATAGGTCCCACTGCAGAGCCCGCATCCGCCACCTGGCGTGATGCACCAGCAGGATGCAGGAAGCCATCAGCCGCAGGAGCCGCAGTGTCAACCTGACCGAGACTCTGGATAAAGGCCGAAAGATCGGAATCAGAGCCTGAATATCCCGAACCCGCTGCTCGGGAGGATAAACCCGAAACTGCGCTGAGTCCAGAAATCCTCCGATGAAGAGGAGCTTCTGAGAGAGGCACAGGAGTGACTTCGGCACGTTGATGGAGAACCCCAGCGAGTGCAGGAGATCGACTATAGTCTGGAGGTGGGAGACAACTGTCTAGGGAGAGCCCGCCTTCAACAACCAGTTGTCGAAATAGGGGAAGACTGACACCCCTAACCTGCGCAGATGAGCTGCCATCACTTTCGTGAACACCCGAGGGGCACTGGTGAGGCCGAAGGGGAGCATGGTAAACTGTAAGTGCTCATGGCCTGCCGTGACCCGCAGGTAGCGCCGGTAGGGTGGCAGGACGGGGATGTGGAAATATGCGTCCTGCAAGTCCAACGCTACCATCCAGTTTCCAGGGTCTAGGGCAGCCAGGATCTGAGCTAAAGTCAGCATCTTGAACTTCTCCTTCCAAAGGAAGCAGTTGACGCTCCGGAGGTCCAAGATAGGGCGAAGGCCTCCTTTGCCCTTCTTGGGTACCAAAAAGTAGTGGGAGCAGCAACCACGTCCTACTACTGGCCCAGGATCGTGCTCGATGGCCCCCTTGGCCAAGAGGGCTGTAACTTCCTCCTGCAGAAGCTGCAAGTGATCCCCATGCACGCGATGATACTGCGGTGGCATGGCTGGAGGGGTCGCTTCGAAGGAGTGGGAGTAGCCCCTTCGGACCATTTGCAGCACCCACCTGTCCGAAGTGATGGTACGCCAGTAGAGGAGGTGATGGTGGACCCTGCCCCCCACTGGCGTCGAATCGGCCTGAAAGCTCGGACTAGGAAGGCTCTGAGGCAGATGCTGCAGGAGCGGATGTGGACTGACCTTGCTGTTGTCCCCAGGCACCGCCACGGAGGTTACCACATCCGCGTTGAGGCTGGTTCTGCAGCCTGTGGCTGGCTGGACATGTGGGGGTGCCCCTTCCTTGGCCACATCTGCTGGTGCTGGCCCGACAGGCCCAAGGACTTGGCCGTAGCCCTGGAGTCCTTGAAACGTTCAAGCGCACTGTCTGCTTTGTCGCCAAAAAGGCGACGGCCATCGAAGGGCATATCCATGAGCGTGGCCTGGACATCCCACGATAAATTGGCGGACCTCAGTCAGACGTGGCGGCGGACCGCCACCGTCGTGGAAATCGCCCTGCCCAGCGAGTCCGTGGTATCAAGTCGACACCTGATCCAATAACGTGTTGCATCCCGCTCCTCACAAGGGCTTGGGCGAGCCAAGCCCGGGCATCCTCCGGACACTGGGGCAGCACGTCCGCAACCGTGTCCCACAAGGAGTGGGTGTAACGGCCCAAAAGGCAACGCGGTGTTGATAGACCGCAACCCCAAACTCAAGGAGGAGAACAGTTTCTTCCCAAACTGGTCAAACCTTTTGGATTCCCAATCCGGGGGAGCGGTCGGGAATGCGGTCTGGGACGTAGAGGCCTGAATCACCAGGCTCTCGGGGGTGAGGTGCACGGACAGAAAAGTGGGGTCGCCAGGAGTCAGGCAGTGGCGTCGGACCACGTTCCGATTCACAGGGGGCACTGTGGAGGGCTTGGACCAAGTGCCCATCAGAACGTCCGTCAGACTCAGAGGCTCTAAAGAGCTTACTGGCGGCTGAAGCACCTCAGTGAGGAGGTTAGTTCTCACGGCCGCGGCAGGGAGCTCAAGAGCCAAAGCCTTGGCTGCCCTGCGCAACACCACGCCATAGGTAGCACCCTCCTCTGTAGCCACGGAGGGAGGAGAGATGAATCCAGTGTCATGCGAAGTATCCAGACCACTGGCCTCCCCCAGCTCATCTGCCCAGTCCTGACTTAACTGGCACTGTTGTGCCAGTTAAGTCAGACGACGCCTACCGACGTGCAGGGGTACTGCTGACGAAAACTTTCCGGACGCCTGGGAATATTCTAAGGTAAGGAATCGAACACTAACCTGTTTCTTTCAGATCATCAGGACAGTAGTGTTTTTTAAAAAACATATGCAGCGAGGCCCACATAGCTGTCTGACAGTTGTCACTTAGAGGAACCCCTCATCCCAGAGCAGTAGTTGCTGCCGTCGCCCTGGTAGAATGGGCGCGCAGCCCCACTGGAGGCTCCTTCTTCACCAGAGAGTAGCTTGCTTTGATACACAAGGCGACCCATCGGGAGATGGTTCGCTTGTGTACAATCCAACTTTGTTTGCACCCACGTACCCAACAAAGAGCTAGTCATCCACCCGAAACTGTTTTCTGTGATTCAGATAGAAGGAAAGCGCACGTTTTGGGTCTAGATAGTGGAGTCTCTCCTCCTCTTTCGAAGGACATGGAGGCAGGAAGAAGGTGGGCAAAGTGATGGTCTGCCTGATGTGAAAGACAGTGACAACCTTTGGCAAGAAGGATGGACGGGTTCTAAGGAACACTTTGTCCTGATGGACAAACAAGAAAGCAGGTTTTGATGAAAGAGCCTGGATCTCACTCACTCTCCTGGCAGAGGTGATGGCAACCAGGAAAGCCGTCTTAAGTGTGAGAAGCCTTAAAGGACAGTTGTGGAGCGGCTCAAATGGAGCACACATTAAATAGGTAAGAACAAGATTCAAGTCCCACTGAGGCGTAATTAACGGTATTGGAGGAAAGAGATGCGTTAAGCCTTTTAAGAAACGGTTAACCACCGTGGATTTGAAAAGAGAAGGTTGATCTAGCAACCGAAGGAAGGCAGAGATGCACAAATTACTTACCTTCGGTAACGATATATCTGTAAGAAACAGTAGTTAGTATTAGATTCCTTACCTTAGAATATCCCCAGGCGTCAGACTGGATCTGGAAACTTTTACGTAGCAGTACCCTTGCGCGTCGGTAGGCGTCGTCTGCGGCTCCGCGTCTGTCGTCAGCACCGGGATGACGTCGCCGGAGTACTTAGACGCCGCCCTCGCGCGCTGACGTCAGTTCTTATACACAGCTTTTCTGCACCAGAAATGCAGAGCCATGATAAAAACCAACACTAGTGCCATGAAACTAGGGCCCTGAAAGGGGATGACCTTAACCCTAGATATCGGTTCGCAGAACGGGGAGGATGGGTGGGGCGGTAAGGAATCTATCACTAACTACTACTGTGGAGAAGTGTGGCTCACTGGCTAGAGGAGGCAGACCTGGAAGCAGAGGTCAGCCTGGGACCAGGGTTCAATTCCCGGCTCGGCGGGGTCTTGAGTCCTAAAATGTCCATGGACTCGACAATTCCCGCTCCGGTGCCTACTCGATTCACGGGTTCACACTCTGCGACTCTGGGCAATAGCTTGCTTAATCTCCACAACGGCCCCTCGCGGCGGGATGCCTGGCTTTCACCTTGCGGATACCCTGCCGGGGTTATCTCACAGGGGAATACCAGGATGGGTTCCCTAAGCAAGCGCTTAGAAACCGCTTGGTGATTTGCGCTATATAAATTCCTGTACATTTACATTTACATTTACTATTTCTTACAGATATATCGTTACCGAAGGTAAGTAACTTGTGCATCTGAAAGAAACAGGTTAGTATTAGATTCCTTACTTTAGAATAGATACCCCAGCAATACCAACCCCGATGGTGGGTCTGCGAACCAATGATCACACCAGAAAGTCATGGAGAACGGAACGGCCAAAGAAGCCGTCTCTCCGGACTTGGCTTTCCAGGCAGTAGTGTCTTGCAAATGTGTGCAGCGAGGCCCACGTAGCCGCCTGACAGATGTCCTGCAAGGGGACTCCCCGGCCCAGGGCAGTAGTAGCCGCTGTGGCCCGAGTGGAATGTGCGCGTAGCCCCACAGGAGGCTCCTTTTTAGCCAGTAAATAACGAGCCTTGATGCACAAGACGACCCATCGGGAAATGGTCAGTTTGTGCACCGTCCATCCCTTCTTAGCGCCCACGTAACCAACAAAGAGTTGGTCATCCACCCGGAACTGGCGTGTGTGATCCAAATAGAATGAGAGCGCACGTTTTGGGTCCAGACGGTGGAGCCTCTCTTCCTCTTTCGAGGGATGCAGAGACGGAAAGAAGGTGGGCAAAGTGATGGACTGCCCGATGTGGAAGGCTGTGACTACCTTGGGCAGGAAAGAGGGTCGCGTCCGCAACACAACTTTGTCCGGATGGACTGAAAGGAAAGGAGGCTTAGAAGAAAGGGCCTGGAGCTCACTCACTCTCCTGGCAGAGGTGATGGCAACTAGGGAAGGGGTCTTCCCAGTAAGGAGGCGGAGAGGACAGTTATGAAGTGGCTCAAAGGGAGCGCACATCAGAAAAGTTAGAACAAGGTTCAAGTCCCACTGAGGCATCATGAAAGGAACTGGAGGAAACATATGAGTGATGCCCTTCAAAAACCTATTTACAACAGGGGACTTGAACAAAGAGGGCTGATCAAGTAGCCTCAAGAAGGCGGAAATGGCCGAGAGGTAGCCCTTCAGAGTGCCCAGAGCAGAGCCCTGCTGGGCAAGAGAAAGAAGAAAGAGTAGATCCTCTGAAAGAGGGGCAGAAAGGGGATCCACAGCCTTTGCTGTGCACCATGCCACAAATTTGTTCCACCGGCAGGCGTATACCGATTTTGTGGAGGGACGCCTGGCTGCCAGGAGTCAGGCAGTGGCGTCGTACCACGTTCCGATTCACAGGGGGCACTGTGAAGGGCTTGGACCAAGTGCCCATCAGAACATCCATAAGACGCAGAGGCTCCAAAGAGCTTACTGGCGGCTGAAGCACATCAGTGAGGAGTTTAGTTCTCACGGCCACGGCAGGGAGCTCAAGAGCCAAAGCCTTGGCTGCCCTGTGCAACACCACTCCATAGGTAGCACCCTCCTCTGTAGCCACGGAGGGAGAAGAAATGAATCCAGTGTCAGGCGAAGTATCCAGACCACTGGCCTCCCCCAGCTCATCTGACCAGTCCTGACTTAACTGGCACTGTTGTGCCAGTTAAGTCAGACGACGCCTACCGACGCGCAGGGGTACTGCTGACGAAAACTTTCCGGATCCAGTCTGACGCCTGGGGATATTCTAAGGTAAGGAATCGAACACTAACCTGTTTCTTTCAGATCATCAGGACAGTAGTGTTTTTTAAAAAACATATGCAGCGAGGCCCACGTAGCTGTCTGACAGTTGTCATTTAGAGGAACCCCTTATCCCAGAGCAGTAGTTGCTGCCGTCGCCCTGGTAGAATGGGCACGCAGCCCCACTGGAGGCTCCTTCTTCACCAGAGAGTAGCCTGCTTTGATACACAAGACGACCCATCGGGAGATGGTTCGCTTGTGTACAACCCACCTTTGTTTGCACCCACGTACCCAACAAAGAGCTAGTCATCTACCCGGAACTGTTTTCTGTGATTCAGGAAAGCGCACGTTTTGGGTCTAGATGGTGGAGCCTCTCCTCCTCTTTTGAAGGACATGGAGGCAGGAAGAAGGTGGGCAAAGTGATGGTCTGCCCGATGTGAAAGACAGTGACAACCTTTGTCAAGAAGGATGGACGGGTTCTAAGGACCACTTTGTCCTGATGGGCAAACAAGAAAGCAGGTTTTGATGAAAGAGCCTGGATCTCACTCACTCTCTTGGCAGGTGATGGCAACCAGGAAAGCGGTCTTCCCAGTAAGGAGGCGGAGAGGACAGTTATGAAGTGGCTCAAAGGGAGCGCACATCAGAAAAGTTAGAACAAGGTTCAAGTCCCACTGAGGCATCACGAAAGGAACTGGAGGAAACATATGAGTGATGCCCTTCAAAAACCTATTTACAACCGGGGACTTGAACAAAGAGGGCTGGATCAAGTAGCCTCAAGAAGGCGGAAATGGGCGAGAGGTAGCCCTTCAGAGTGCCCAGAGCAGAGCCCTGCTGGGCAAGAGAAAGAAGAAAGAGGAGATCCTCCGAAAGAGGGGCAGAAAGGGGATCCACAGCCTTTGCTGTGCACCATACCACAAATTTGTTCCACCGGCAGGCGTATACCGATTTTGTGGAGGGCTGCCTGGCTGCAAGGAGTCAGGCTGTGGCGTCAGACCACGTTCCGATTCACAGGGGGCACTGTGGAGGGCTTGGACCAAGTGCCCATCAGAACGTCCGTCAGACGCAGAGGCTCCAAAGAGCTTACTCGCGGCTGAAGCACCTCAGTGAGGAGGTTAGTTCTCACGGCCGCGGCAGGGAGCTCAAGAGCCAAAGCCTTGGCTGCCCTGCGCAGCACCACTCCATAGGTAGCACCCTCCTCTGTAGCCACGGAGGGAGAAGAGATGAATCCAGTGTCAGGCGAAGTATCCAGACCACTGGCCTCCCCCAGCTCATCTGCCCAGTCCTGACTTAACTGGCACTGGTGTGCCAGTTAAGTCAGACGACACCTACAGACGCGCAGGGGTACTGCTGACGAAAACTTTCCGGATCCAGTCTGACGCCAGGGGATATTCTAAGGTAAGGAATCGAACACTAAACTGTTTCTTTCAGATCATCAGGACAGTAGTGTTTTTTTAAAAACATATGCAGCGAGGCCCACGTAGCTGTCTGACAGTTGTCATTTAGAGGAACCACTTATCCCAGAGCAGTAGTTGCTGCCGTCGCCCTGGTAGAATGGGCGCGCAGCCCGACTGGAGGCTCCTTCTTCACCAGAGAGTAGCATGCTTTGATACACAAGACGACCCATCGGGAGATGGTTCGCTTGTGTACAACCCACCTTAATTTGCACCCACGTACCCAACAAAGAGCTAGTCATCCACCCGGAACTGTTTTCTGTGATTCAGATAGAAGGAAAGCGCACGTTTTGGGTCTAGATGGTGGAGCCTCTCCTCCTCTTTCGAAGGACGTGGAGGCAGGAAGAAGGTGGGCCAAGTGATGGTCTGCCCGATGTGAAAGACAGTGACAACCTTTGGCAAGAAGGATGGACGGTTTCTAAGGACCACTTTGTCTAAGGACCACTACACTCCCTCGGACAGAGGGGAAGAATGCCTTCAGTGCAAGCTGGATCGCCCGCAGCACCAGAAGGTTGATGTGGAGCCGGGACTCCGCCGAAGACCAGAGGCCTCTTAACTCCGCCTCTCCCATGTGGCCCCCCTAGCCCTGGAGGGACGTGTCCGTCACAACTACGTGCTCCGGTTGGCATAGGGAGAGGGATCTGGCGCTGACCCAATCACGGTCCGTGAGCCACCACTGCAACTGTCTTGCAGTGCCCTCCGAAATCAAGATGTGGTCGGACAAGTTGCCTTGATGCTGGGCCCACTGAAACTTCAGGTCCCACTGCAGAGCCCGCATCCGCCACCGGGCGTGATGCACCAGAAGGATGCAGGAGGCCATCAGCCCCAGAAGCCGCAGCGTCAACGTGACCGAGAATCGGGATAACGGCTGAAAGATCGGAATCAGAGCCTTAATATCCCGAACCCGCTGTTCGGGAGGATAAACCCGAAACTGCGCTCCGATGAAGAGGAGCTTCTGGGAGGGACACAGGTGCGACTTCGGCACATTGATGGAGAACCCTAGCAGGTGCAAGAGGTCGGCCGTAGTCTGGAGGTGGCTGACGACTGTCTGGGGCGAGCCCACCTTCAACAACCAGTCGTCGAGGTAGGGGAAGACTGAAACCCCTAACCTGCGCAGATGAGCTGCGATCACCGCCATCACTTTCGTGAACACCCGTGGGGCGATGGTAAGGACGAAGGGGAGCACGGTAAACTGAAAGTGCTCGTGGCCTACCGTGAACCGCAGGTAACGTCGGTGGGCCGGCAGGACGGGGATGTGAAAATATGCGTCCTGCAAGTCCAACGCTACTATCCAGTCTCCAGCAGCTAAGACCTGAGCGAGAATCAGCATCTTGAACTTCTCCTTCCGGAGGAAGCCGTTGACGTTCCGCAGGTCCAAGATAGGGCGTAGGTCCCCTTTGTCCTTCTTGGGAACCAGAAAGTAGTGAGAGTAACAAACACCCTACTTCTGGCCCAGGAGCGCTCAATGGCCCCGTTGGACAAGAGGGCCGTAACTTCCTCTTGCAGAAGTTTCAAGTGATCCCCGACACACGCTGGTTCTGTGGTGGCATGGCTGGAGGGGTCGCCTTGAAGGGGAGAGAGTAGCCCCTCCGGACGATTTGCAGCACCCACTTGTCCGACGTGACGGAGCACCAGTGGAGGAGGTGATGGCGAACACTGTCCCCCACTGGCGTCAAATGGGCCTGAAAGCTCGGACTAGGAGGGCTTTGAGGCGGATGATACGGGGGTGGATGTGGACTGGCTGCGCCGTTGTCCCCTGTTACCGCCGCGACGGTAACCACATCCGCCGCCGCGCTGAACGGTAGGCTGCGGCCCGTGGCTGGCAGGACGTGTGGGGGCGCACCTTCCGTGGCCACAAAAGGAGCACTGGGGAGTAGATTGCTGGCACGGTCTGACAGGCCCAAGGACTTGGCCGTAGCCCTGGAGCCCTTAAAGCATTCCAGCGCACTATCTGCCTTGCCACCGAAGAGGTGGCTGCCATCGAACGGCATGTCCATAAGAGTATTCTGGACATCGGCCAAAAAGTTGGCGAACCTCAACCAGGCGTGGCGTCGAACCGCGACGGACGTGGAAATCGCTCTTCCTAGCGAGTCCGTGGTATCCAGTCCGCATCGTATTGAATACCACGCTAAATCTCTTCCCTCCGCGAGGGCTTGAGCGAGTTTCACCCGGGCCCCCTCCGGGCACTCAGGTAGCACTCCCGCGACTGTATCAGACAGAGAGTGGGTGTAGCGGCCCAAGAGGCACGCGGTGTTAACTGACCGCAATCCCAAACTAAGGGAGGAGAACATCTTCTTGCCGAATTGTTCATACCTCTTGGATTCCTGATTTGGTGGTGCAGTTGGGAATGCGGATTGGGAAGTAGAGGCCTGGATAACCAGGCTCTCTGGGGTTGGGAGGGTGGACAAGAAACTAGGGTCACCCGGAGCAGGGCGGTGGCGCCTAGCGTCGTTCCTATCCACAGGGGGACCTGTAGCGGGCCTGGACCAGGTGCCCAACAGAACGTCCGTGAGAGCCTCATTAAACGGCAGTAGAGGCTCTTCGGAGGTTACCTGCGGTTTAAGGACCTCCGTGAGGATGTTAGACCTCACCGTTGCGACGGGGAGCTCAAGAGCCAAGGCCTTGGCTGGCTCATCAGCACCACACTTTAAGCAGCCCCCACCTCCGTAGCCATGGTAGGAGGGAAGACAAAACCAGTATCTGGGGAGGTATCCAGACCACTGGCTTCCCCTAGTTCCTGTGTCCAGTCCTGTGTCCTGTCCGTGCCAGGACCCCCCGCCCAGTCACCCTCGTCGTCCATGTCCTGAAATTCAGGGGTAAAGGATGGACCCAGATCCTCGAAGAATTCCTCTTCGGCCGGCGTGGAATGCAGCGCCGAGCGACGCCGCTCCGACGCCGGATCCGGACCGAGGGGTGAACCAGGGACGGCATCGTGCAGGGACGGCGCAAGGGGTGACACCCTAGGGGGGTTAGTAAGGTCGACCAGCACCGTCCCGGATCCGGATCCAGTGGGGCCTTGCGGCGTCGGGACCGAAGTCGCCGATGGCGCCGAAGCACCCGGCCAGCTTGGGCTCCCAGTCCGGGCCGCTGGGCCCGAAGGCGCCACGCTACCCGACGGAGGAGTGAGCGAACTCATTGTGAAAAGTTGGCCTGATATATGATGTTCACTAGTTCTAGTGATCACCTTGTATCAGTCCAAACAACCCTTATGGTGATTGGTTGTAAGTCAACCTTATAGACCAGCTATCCTAATAGTAGCATGGACAAAGCAGTCTTAGGCTAAACTCTTTTGGCATGTGAAGCCAGCTGTTTTACCACACATAACCCCTTGAATACCAGATGAAAGGACACCACACAGGTTGTTATGAAAAATAAACAATATATTTATTACTAACAAACACCTCTGAACTCTTTATGAGGTCAGAGGGCTAAGCACATAACAATACTCTTAAGAAAAATACAGTAAGTCGCACAAATTACAATGGTGCCTTAGGGGCACGGCAAACCATATACTAAGTAAATGGTATAAGGAAATCGATAGAGGAAATGAAGATGCCCAGGGGCTGTAGGATCGCTGGGACTACACTACCCTAACCTTAGGTAAGTAGCAGGAGGCTCACGGGACGCGTGTGCAAAGTGTGAACTCACACGCGAGATGCGGAACAAAGTCAATGGGCAGAACAAATTACGAAAAGGTAAACAAAAGACAGTTCCAACTAGTTACGACTAAAACGACAGGATACCTGGACACTAGGAGAGTCAATCTACCTATGAGCACCGAAATGCTCTCGTTACCTCACCCACGGGCTGCGGGTGCATAGGTGTGAAAGTGTGTCGGGTTTCCGCGTTGAAGTCAATGGAGCCTTGAAGAAAGATGCTGCAGGCGACCAGGAGGAAGATGTCCGGTGCGATCCAAGGGTGGATCGAGGAAGAAGAGGACCTGAAAGCAGAGGGGACAGTGTTCAAAGAACAAGATGCTGTCGTTGCGATCAGGTGAAGATTGGACGCTTGACTCTGCAGCCACGTGGACCAGGAGGTGTCTTCGATGACCAGGATGGAGGCATGAGCTGTCCCACGCAGGCTCCCCCCTGTCGGCGGTCTCTGATCCGGATTCGGAGTCAACAGGCCTTGTCAAAGGCAACCCACGCGGTGAGTGGAAATGGGTCCGGGTGCTCCTCTTTTGGAAGGGCGCAAGGGCCAGTCTGGAGCAACCAGGGCCCCACGCAGATCTCGTGGATGCTGGAGGGCTGGTCTTCTGTGCAGGAGCTGCTCGGGGCTGGGGCTTCTCAATCTCCAAAGCACTTACTCGAAGATGCCTCGAAAGTCGTGCTGAAAGCTAAGTGCAGTTTCTCCAAGATGGCCGGTCCCACATGTCTCGTCGCACCCACGGGTCTCAGCTGTGCTGCAGATGTGGGTAGAAGGTCGGAGAGGTCTGGGAGTCCGGGTCTCGTTGAGCTCTGAAGTCTGGTTCCGGCAGGAAGGACGACAAAGTGAACCGCTAGGACGCTTGATGAACAAGTTACTTACCTTCGGTAACAATATATCTGTAAGAAACAGTAGTTAGTATTAGATTCCTTACCTTAGAATATCCCCAGGCGTCAGTCTGGATCCGGAAACTTTTGCGTAGCAGTACCCCTGCGCGTCGGTAGGCGTCGTCTGCAGGCGTCCCCTGCGGCTCCGCGTCGTCGGCGTCGTGCGCCGTGATGACGTCGCTGGAGTATATAGACGCCGCCTCCGCGCGCTGACGTCAGTTCTTTGCACACAGCTTTTCCGCGCCAGAACACGCAGAGCCATGTGAGAACTAACACTGGTGCCATTTGAAACTAGGGCCCTGAAAGGGATGTCCTTAACCCTAGGTATCAGTTCGCAGAACGGGGAGGATGGGTGGGGCGGTAAGGAATCTAATACTAACTACTGTTTCTTACAGATATATCGTTACCGAAGGTAAGTAACTTGTTCATCTGAAAGAAACAGGTTAGTATTGGATTCCTTACCTTAGAATAGATACCCCAGCAATACCAACCCCGGAGGTGGGTCTGCGAACCAATACAACCTACACCAGAAAGTCCTGGAGGACCGAACGGCCAAAGAAGCCGTCCCTCCGGACTTGACTGTCCAGGCAGTAGTGCCTCGCAAAGGTGTGCAGCGAGGCCCACGTAGCCGCCTGGCAAATGTCCTGCAAAGGGACTCCCCGGCCCAGGGCAGTAGTAGCCGCCGTAGCCCGAGTGGAATGGGCCCTCAGCCCAACAGGAGGCTCCTTCCGAGCCAAAGAGTAGCATGCTTTGATGCACAGGACGACCCACCGAGAGATGGTTCGTTTCTGTACCGCCCTTCCCTTCTTCTCACCCACGTAGCCAACAAACAGTTGGTCATCCACCCGGAACTGGCGTGTGCGATCCATGTAAAATGAAAGCGCACGTTTTGGGTCCAGACGATGGAGCCGCTCTTCATCCTTTGAAGGATGCGGAGGCGGGAAGAAGGAGGGCAAGGTGATAGACTGCCCAATGTGAAAAGCAGAGACTACCTTGGGCAGGAAAGAAGGTCTAGTCCTAAGAACCACCTTGTCAGGATGAACAGACAAGAAAGGAGGTTTAACAGAAAGGGCCTGGAGCTCACTCACTCTCCTGGCAGAGGTGATGGCAACCAGGAAGGACGTCTTTAAAGTGAGAAGACGGAGAGGACAGGAATGAAGAGGCTCAAAGGGAGCACACATCAGGAATGTCAGAACCAGGTTCAAGTCCCACTGAGGCATCACGAACGGAGCAGGTGGATACATGTGCGTGATGCCTTTTAAGAATCTTAATACAATAGGGGACCTGAATAAAGATGGCTGATCAGGTAGCCTTAAGAAGGCGGAAAGGGCAGAAAGATAGCCCTTGATAGTGCCCAGAGCAGAGCCCTGCTGGGCAAGGGAAAGAAGGAAGAGGAGAACCTCAGACAGAGGGGCAGAAAGGGGATCCACAGCCTTTGCTGTGCACCATGCCACAAATCTGTTCCACCGGCAGGCGTATACCGACTTCGTGGAGGGACGCCTGGCTGCCAGAATTACATCACAGACTTTAGGAGGCAAGTCAAATGGCCTCAACTGTCGCCGCTCAATCTCCAAGCATGGAGGTGGAGACTGGACAGGTTCGGGTGGAGGACCGTCCCCTGCTGCTGCGACAGAAGGTCCTCCTGAAGGGGCAGGCGGATCGAGGGACCGACTGTCATGCTGAGTAGCTCGGGATACCAGTATCTTCGAGCCCAGTCCGGAGCCACAAGGATAACTTGGGCCCGGTCGCGCCTGATCTTCTTCAGCACTCTGGGCAGAAGTGGTATAGGCGGAAAGGCGTACAACAGACCGCAGCTCCACTCGCGCCGAAAGGCGTCGCCGAGCGAGTGCCGTCTTGGAAACTCCAACGCGCAGAACTGATGACATTGCGCGTTCTCTTCTGTGGCGAATAGATCTAACCAAGGCTCTCCCCATTGCTGAAAGAGGCCTCTCGCCACGTCCGAGTTCAGACGCCATTCGTGATCCACCGAGCACCGACGGCTGAGTTCGTCCGCCCTGGCGTTCAGAGAACCTGCCAGGTGTTGAACCGTCAGAGTCACGCCCTGACGTTCCAGCCATTGCCAGAGGCGCAGAGCCTCCTGGCAAAGGGTCCACGACCCCACACCGCCCTGTTTGTTGCAGTACCACATGGCGGTGGTGTTGTCCGTGAACACCTGCACTACACTCCCGTTGACAAAGGGGAGGAATGCCTTCAGTGCTAGGCGAATCGCCCGCAGCTCCAACATGTTGATATGGAGCCGGGACTCCGCCGGAGACCAGATGCCTCTGATCTCCGCCTCTCCCAAGGGGCCACCCCAGCCCTGGAGGGACGCGTCCGTCACAACTACGTGCTCCGGGTGGGGAAGGGAGAGGGATCTGCCTCTGACCAATCGTGGTCCGTAAGCCACCACTGCAACTTTCTCGCAGTGCCCTCCGAGACCAGGACATGGTCGGATAGGTTGCCCTGATGCTGGGCCCACTGAAACTTCAGGTCCCACTGCAGAGCCCGCATCCGCCACCTGACGTGATGCACCAGTAGGATGCAGGAGGCCATCAGCCCCAGAAGCCGCAGCGTCAACCTGACCGAAACCCGGGATAACGGCTGAAAGATGGGAATCAGAGCCTGAATATCCCGGACCCGCCGTTCCGGAGGATAAACCCGAAACTGCGTCGAGTCGAGAACCGCTCCGATGAAAAGGAGCTTTTGAGAGGGACACAGGTGTGATTTCGGCACATTGATGGAAAACCCCAGCTCGTGCAGGAGGTCTGCCGTCATCTGAAGGTGGCGGACGACTGTTTGGGGCGAGCCCGCCTTCAACAACCAGTCGTCGAGGTAGGGGAAGACTGAAACCCCCAACCGGCGCAGATGAGCTGCGACCACCGCCATCACTTTCGTGAACACCCGTGGGGCGCTGGTAAGGCCGAATGGGAGCACGATAAACTGAAAGTGCTCGTGGCCTACCGTGAACCGCAGGTAACGCCGGTGGGCCGGCAGGACGGGGATGTGGAAATACGCATCCTGCAAGTCCAACGCTACCATCCAGTCTTGTGGGTCTAGAGCAGCCAAGACCTGAGCCAAAGTCAACTTCTTGAACTTCTCCTTCCGGAGGAAGCCGTTGACGTTCCGTAGGTCCAAGATAGGACGCAGGCCTCCTTTGTCCTTCTTGGGCACCAGAAAGTAGTGGGAGTAGCAACCACACCCTACTTCTGGCCCAGGAACGCGCTCGATGGCCCCCTTGGCCAAGAGGGCCGTAACTTCCTCCTGCAGAAGCGTCAAGTGGTCCCCCGACACACGGTGGTTCTGCGGTGGCATGGCTGGAGGAGTGGACTCGAAGGGGAGGGAGTAGCCCCTTCGGACAAGCTGCAGCACCCACCTGTCCGATGTAATCGCGCGCCAGCGGGAGTGGTGATGGCGAACCCTGCCACCCACTGGCGTCACGTGAGCCCGAAAGCTCGGACTAGGAAGATTTGGAGGCTGCAGCGGGGGGAGGTGTGGACTGACCTCGCCGCTGCCCTCTACCGCCACCACGGCGGAATCCACGGCCGCCACCGCGCTGGGGAGCGTTCTGCGGCGCGTGGCTGGCAGCACGTGTGGGACCGCCCCTCCCTTGGCCACGAAAGGGGCGAAACGAACCCGTCTGCTGGCGCTGGGTCGAAAGACCCAAGGACTTGGCCGTGACCCTGGAGTCCTTGAAGCGCTCAAGCGCGTTGTCCGCCTTGTCACCGAACAGGCGACTGCCATCAAATGGCATGTCCATGAGGGCATTCTGGACGTCCGGCGAGAAGTTGGCAGATCTCAGCCAAGCATGGCGACGAATCGCCACCGTCGTGGACATAGCCCGTCCCAGCGAGTCGGTCGTGTCAAGACCACACCGTATGGAATACTGCGCCGCGTCTCGGCCTTCAACCAAGGCCTGACCGAGCTTGTCCCGTACCTCCTGCGGGCATTGCGGCAGGCACTCTGCGACCGTATCCCACAGAGAGTGGGTGTAGCGGCCCAAGAGGCATGCGGTATTGCAAGACCGCAGTCCCGCACTCAGAGACGAGAAGACCTTCTTGCCATACTGATCGTACCGCTTAGATTCCCGATCGGGCGGAGCCGTCGGAAATGCGGACTGGGAAGTGGAGGCCTGGATCACCAGACTCTCAGGGGAGGGATGGGTGGACAGGAAGGCAGGGTCGTCCGAACACGGACGGTGGCGCCTGGCGACGTTCCGATCAACAGGTGAACCGGAAGCGGGCCTGGACCATGTGCCCAAAAGGACATCCGTCAGGGCGTCATTAAACGGCAGCAGAGGCTCCTGTGGGCATGACTGCGGTTTGAATACTTCGGTGAGGATGTTAGGCTTCACCTTAGCGACGGGGAGCTCAAGGCTCAAGGCCTTGGCAGCCCTCATCAGTACCACCGAATAGGCAGCCCCAGCCTCCGACGCCAGAGTGGGAGGCGAGACAAACCCAGGGTTAGGCGATTCGTCCAGACCACTGGCATCACCCAAGTCACCTGCCCAGTCCACGTCGTACTGGCAGTCTCGTGACAGAGGGTCCTCAGACCCCTCCCAACCCTCTCCATACTCGTCCTCATCGCCATAGTTCGAGTCAACGATGTAGACCGGCTCCTCGGAGCCAAGGGGCCCCAACGGCGCCGGACTCGGCGTCGGACGACGCCGGTCCGACTCCGCATCCGGATTCGGAGAGGGAATGGGGGTGGCGTCGCGCGTCGCCGGCGCCGGAGCCCCGACGCCGGCCGGAACCGGCGTCGGAGTCACGGCACCGCGCGGAGGCGGCACCACGGGTTGCCCCGATGGAATCGGCGCCGGAGAGGCCGGTTGACCAGCCGGCGACGACCCTGAAGGGCCCAGCGGCGCCGGGGCCGGAACCGCCGGCGGCGTCGGGGCAGGTGCACCCGAACCGCTCGGGCCCCCAGACGGGACCGACGGGCCCGCAGGCGCCGTAGGCCCCGCCGGAGGAGACAGCGCCCTCATGTCCATGAGGAACTCTTCAACCTCCTCGCGCGACGCGCCTTCCCCAGGGACCGACGGGTATGGGGTAGACGGCGTCGGCGACCCACGCGGGGCCGCGGGGGTGGGGCCACCCGAACCCCCGGCCGCATCACGCGGGCGTCGGGGGGAGTCGGGGGTGCGATGACGACGCCCCGACTTCTTGTGTTTCTTACCTGAGGAACCGGAGGAATGGTGTCGACTTCCGGAGCGCTCGTGGCGGGTCCGCGACCGTTCTCTCGACCGCTCCCTCGACCTCCGACCGGACCGGGACCGCTCTCGACACGGGGCCGACACCCGGAGCTCGAGTAGCTTGCGGGACCGCTCCCGTCTAGCCTTACTCGTTAAGCAGGCCTCCACGTCGTGGTCCGGGCCCAGACACCGGAGGCAGAGTCGATGGTGGTCGGTGACCGACATCGTGCGGTCACACCCGTCACAATTCTTGAAACCGGGCATCCTACCGGCACCTAAGAAGTAGATATTAATCAAAAAACTTTGGTCAAAAGACCGGAGTACTGCTCTTCGGATCTGCGCTAACTGGCGCGGAAAAAAGAAGAACTGACGTCAGCGCGCGGAGGCGGCGTCTATATACTCCAGCGACGTCATCACGGCGCACGACGCCGACGACGCGGAGCCGCAGGGGACGCCTGCAGACGACACCTACCGACGCGCAGGGGTACTGCTACGCAAAAGTTTCCGGATCCAGACTGACGCCTGGGGATATTCTAAGGTAAGGAATCTAATACTAACCTGTTTCTTTCAGATGGTGCCTGCAGTTGCAGGGTGGACACTCCTTGCCCACAAGGGAGATTCTTCAGTCTTCTGGGGAGCAGAATGTCGAAGTCCAGAGTTTCTTCTTGTAAAGTTGTTCAGGATAATCTCACTTGGAATGGGACCAGCTCCTACCTTTATCCTGCTAAAGGGGGCTGTACTAGTGACTAGGTCCCTCCCATGGGTGGGACCAGGAAGGGGGATGGTTACACCCCCTATCCTTTTTCCGGTTTCGCGCCAGAGCTGGGGCTGGAGTGCCCCAGCAACTGGTTTGAACCAGGGTATGCACAGGGATACCTTGTGTGCCCCAGGCATGTCTCATTCCTTTCAGCCCTCCCTACCTCAATACACAAAATCCTGTCTGGGGTGGTGCTAGCACCTCCCAAGGCAGGAAACCCTTTGTCCAGGCCTCCCTCGCTGGAAGGACTCCCAGCAGCAGGAGGTCAGACTTGTGTCTGTGGTGTCAGCATCCATTTTGTGATGCTAAGGCTCTGTTTAACTTTAACCGGGGTTCACAGTTACATACATGTTGTGTCCCTCTAAAAGGATGGAATGCTACCCCCGTCGCCAGAACTGGCGAGGGGGTAGTATTCCAATTCGTATGACACCTTACTCAACATATTTTGATAATGCTATACCAAAGTTAGCAATAACCGCAAGGATTATTGCTAACTTTGAGTATACGGTATAGCGTTATCATGGAACAGCTATAAGGACTTGGTTCCGCAAGCTGCAGACAGGCTCAGCTCATGCTAGAGCACCATCTCACATAATGCCAAGCACTCTGCCTTCAGGATTGATAAGGCCTGCCATAGGAGTGACTGATAGGAGTATATGTGTCAATTTTGGGGTTAGATATAGGTATACTATATCTACAGCTGTGTTAGCAGCCAGTTGTGTCAGTTTGGATGGCCAGCCAGGGGTGGCATAATACATGCTGCAGCCCCTGGTAGGCCCTGGGTACACCTATGCCCTGGGCACCTTAGGTACACTGTACAGGGGCCGATAAGGTGACCCAGCATCCCATTAGGTATGTACCTAAGGTACATGGAGTCCATTTTACAGAGAGAGTAATTAGTCTGGGGTCCTGAATAGCAGGGCCCAGGCCAACTAGGTCGAAAACCAGCTAAACACTAGGCAAAAATTCTAGGGTAACCATAGTCAGGTATCCACCTTCCCACACTCATGGCCATGAGGAAGGCCTCGATGCCTGTGGCTCTGGTGGAGCCGCGTGGCCGGTGTCACCCGAACCCCCGGCCGCGTCGCGGAGCGTCGGGTGGGGAGTCAGAAGAGGGATGTTGTAGGAAGGTAGATCCCTGACTATGGTTGACCCCAATTTCTTTGCCTGGTGTTTTGCTGGTTTTCTGACTTAGTTGACCTGAGGCCCTGCTATTCAGGACCTCAGGCCCACTGCTCTCTCTGTAAAATGGATTCCATGTACCTTAGGTACATATCTAAATTGGATACTGAGCCACCTTATCAGTCCCTGTACAGTGTACCTTAGGTACCCAGGGCATAGGTGTACCCAGGGCCTACCAGGGGCTGCAGCATGTATTATGCCACCCCTGGCTGGCCATCCAAATCTGACACAACTGGCTGCACAACACAAATGTGGCACTAGAAGATCTCTAGTGTCATCCCTTCACGGGCACTCAAATATTTATCTTCCCATACAAAGAAGACTTTCAATCCAATGTTTCAATTGTTCATAGAATTTATTTTATGCTTGTTGACAAATTTATCATCATCATTTCATCTTGTTCATTTAATATTGTTCATGCGTTTGTAGATCAGACATTGTCATAATAAAGCATCCAATGCATTTCGGGCATTATGTAGCATGCCCTTCATCAGGGACATAGACACAGGTGTCGACGTCATCTTAGTCTCTGCTGGCTTACTTCAGGAGTGCTCCTCGAGACCTTGACCTTAGGTACCCAGGGCATAGGCGTACCCAGGGCCTACCAGGGGCTGCAGCAGGTATTATGCTACCCCTGGCTGGCCATCCAAATCTGACACAACTGGCTGCACGACAGCTGGGGCAAGGTGGTGTAATCACCCTTTGCTTTAGATATAGTATACCTATATCTAACCCTAAAATGGACACACAGATCTCCTATTAGTCACTCCTATGGCAGGCCTTAACAATCCTGAAGGCAGAGTGCTTGGAATCGTGTGAGATGGTGCTCTGGCATGAGCTAAGCCTGTCTGCGGCTTTCGGGATCCATCCCTTAGCCGTTTCCATGATATCGCATACCATATACTCTTAAGTGCATTATAATCCTCGCGGTTAAATGCCAACTCTGGTATCGCTTTATCAAAACATGTCGAGTAAGGTGTCATACGAATTGGAATACTAACCCCTCGCCAATTCTGGCGACGGGGTTAGCATTCCACCCTTCTAGAGGGACACGACATGTGTGTAACCTATAACCCGGTTAAAAGTCAGACAGAGCCTTAGCATCCACAAAATGGATGCTGCCCCCGAGACACAAGTCTGCCCTCCTGCTGCTGGGAGTCCTCCCAGAGCAGGAGATAAGGACAAAGGGTTTCCTGCCAGGGGCGGTGCCAGCACCGTCCCAGACAGGGTTTTGTGTATTGTAGGTAGGCAGGGCTTCAGAGGAAGGTGACTGCACGTGGCACCCCGGTGCTCACTGTGCATAGGCTGGCTTAAACCAGTTCCAGGGACACTCCAGACCCTGTGCTGGGGAAAAGCCCGCCAAGGAAGTGGGTGTAACCACCCCCCTCCTGGTCCCACCCATAGGGCAGGACTTAGTCGCGTGCCAGCCCCCTTTTCCAAGATAAAGGTAGAGACTGGCCCCCTTCCAAATCAGATCATCTTTGGAATCAAGATACCACTTTCCACGAAAGGACTTCACGATTTCTTCCTCAAGATTCTCCCTTGTGGCTAAGGAGTAGTCACCCTGCATCCGCAGGCACCATCTAAGAACACTGCGGTCTGCTGCACGTCCTTCCTCCGGAATCCGACTGCCCAGCTCGACGAGACCCGGCTTCCCTGGCACCTCTGACCTCTACCCACCTCTACAGCACAGCTGAGAACCGTGGGTGCGACGAGACCTCGAGGGACCGGCCATCGCCAAGACTGCACGACTTCTGCACAGCAAGCCCACCGAGTAATTTCCTGGTGAGTGCTTTGGGGTCCGAGAAGCCCCCACCCTGAGCAGCTCCAGCACCGAAGAGCAGCCCCCCAGCATCTCCACGATCGGCGTGGGGCCCTTCTGCTTTTTGCTGCTCACCGCGTTGTTTGGCTACTAGCCCGCTGGCTTGTGGCCTCCCGAACGACGCCCGACGACAACACTGCTGCTGGTCTGGTTGCTCCAGACTGGCCCTTGCTTCCCACCATCGGAGAAGTACCCTGGACCCTCCTGGTCCGGCTGAGACGCCATTTTAGGTCCACCGCGTGGGCCTTGCATTTGCCAAGACTTGTTGCCCAATCCTGGGTCCAGCGACGTCGACAGCAAGAACCTTCGTGGGACAGCTCGCACCTCCATCCTGGTCGCCGACAACGCCTCCTGGTCCGAGAGACTGCAGAGCCCAGCAGCGCCCACTCACCTGACTGCGGTGACTTCGCCCGGTGCCATCCTGGTGCCCACTAAATCACTGGCTAGTGATTCAAGAACTTGGTCCCCTCTGCTTTCAGGTTTCCTTCTTCCTTGATCCAGGCTTGGATCCATCGAACTTTTCTTCACTGGTCGCCTGCCAGCAACTTCTTCCTTCCAGGCTCCTGGTCCGGCACGAGGATTCCCGACGTCTTTTCAGACCTATGCAGCTGCAGCCCCTGGGCTAGGTAACTTCGGCACTTCGGTGTCCCAGCATAGCCTCACTATCCAAGGGTCAGGATCCACTGTCGTTTTCTCCCTACCAGGTCGGGTTCGCCCGTGAACACTAACTTTGTGAATTCTAGCTTCCATAGACTTTGTCCCGCATCCCGCGTGAGAGTGCACACTCTGCACCCGAGTTCCCTAGGCCTCCTGCTAGTAATCTAAAGGTTCAGTAGTCCAGTCCTAGCGATCCCAAAGCCTCTGAGAATCGTTACTTACCTGCTAGTAATTTGCATTCCACTTTTAGAGTATATGGTTTTTCGTGCCCCTCGGGCATTTGTGTATAACGTGCTAAACTTAGTTTTGTTGTGTGCTTAGCACCCTGTCCTCATAAAGAGTACAGGGTTGTTGTGATTCTAATAAATACATTGTTTATTTTCATAACACTTGTGTGGTGTCCTTTCACTGGGTGTTCAAGGGGTAATGTGATGGTAAAACAGCTGGCTTAACACGCCCTCTAGAGTCTTAGCCTTAGACTGCTCGTATCCATGCTACTAGGATAGCTGGTCTATAAGGTTGACTTACAACCAATCATCAATAAGGGTTGTTTGGACTGATATATAGTGATCACTAGAATAGTGAGCACTGCACATCAGGCCAACTTCTCACAGATGTCGTCTCTTCGACTTCTTGTGCCTCTTACCTGAGGACTTGGAGCCCGACGAGTGGTGTCAACTCGCCAAGCTGTGATGACTCCGGCCCCGGGACCGGTCCCTCGACCTCCGTCCGGACCGGGACCGTGAGCGGCGCAGGGCCGACTGCCGGAGCTCGAGGCACTTATGGGACCACTCCCGCCTAGCCTTCGACGTCAAGTCCCGGCAGTCGGGGTACGACTTGTCATCATGGTCGGCCCCAGGCAATGTAAGGTACCGGCGATGGGGGTCGGTAACCGACATCAGTCGGTTGCAGTTGGCACAGGGCTTGAACCCGGGCAAACCTACCGGCACCGATAGAGTAGTAGACTCGAAACGGATCCAAAAAGGATCGAAAAAGCTTAGTCACAAAATGACTAAAGTGTACCACTTTCTCCGGACCTGCGCTAGCTGGTGTGAAAAAAAGAAGAACTGACGTCAGCGTGCGAGGGCGGCGTCTAAGTACTCCGACAACGTCATCGCGGCGCCAACAATGCCGACGACCGACGCGGAGCCGCAGCCGACGCCTACCGACATGCAGGGGTACTGCTACGCTAAATTTTCCGGATCTAGTCTGACGCCTGGGGATATTTTAAGGTAAGGAATCTAATACTAACCTGTTTCTTTCAGGTTTGCATGTTACCACAGTTTATGTTCATCTTTTGATTCTCTGCCGGGCTATAACGAATCCCCTATGTTGTCAGCTGCGTTTTGCAGACATTATATGTAAAGAGGAAAGCACTTGTTTAAAGTTGGTCACGAAAAACGCGGTTGAGTAAGTCTGCATGTGATTTACCACTTTATTTACAGGTAACCATGCACTTGTTTGTTTTAACTTGCGCATAGCCAGCGTTGTTAAAAGCACAATTGCACTCAGGATGTTCAAATCAAATACTCGTTTATATTGAAGGATAATTTGGGATCACCTCACAGTTGTTCACTTCGCTTACCCTCTTCTATTTTAACTAATCTTACTTGAGACCTGTATTTACTAATTCAGTGAACTTGTCACCACAAATGTTTCTTCCTGAATAAAAGCAACTTGCATGCAGCACAACTCTATTACAAAGTATCTCACTTCACGTTTCATCCTCGGTTTTTCACTCTACTGATTGCTAGTAGAGATCTAACATTCTATAATTTTGTAAAAATGAGTGTGGCAAGTTTGCCATTTACAGTACTGAGCTCGAGTTTTCTCTTTCTTTTAGAAAAATCCCCTGATGAAGGGCAACAGCCCGAAATGCATGGGCATCAGAGCATATGTAAAGAATAAACATATGAATGATATATATTGTCATGAATTATCAATGAACGGCAAACGATAACTCAATAAAGAAATTTGCAAATAATTTGAAACTAATGGAATAACTGATTTTATAGTCACGATTGAGTGCATGTTGGACACGCCCCTCAAGGTTGAGGATTGAGCTTCTAATAAATATAATTATCCTCATACACAGGAGGATTAACCAATTTGCACCACCAACCTTCAGAGAGAGTACGCTCATCTATCCATTTATTGATTTGCTTAACCTGTTTTTCTGCACAACACACCACAAGCTTGCTCCAACAGCAGGAGTGTACCGTCTTGGTGGAGGGATGCCTGGCTGCCACAATGAAATTATAGACTTCGGGCGGAAGGTCGAAAGCTATCAACTGTCGGCACTCAATCTCCACATATAAAGGTTGGAGAGTTGACAGGTGGGGATGGAGAACATTACCCCGCTGCTGCGACAGAAGATCCTCCCAAAGGGACAGCCTGATTGAACGATAAATGGACATGCTCAGCAACGCAGGATACCAGACTCTCTGAGCCTAGTCTGGAGCCACAAGGATGACTTGGGCCCAGTTTTTCCAAACCTTCTTCAGAACTATGGCCAGGAGTGGTATGACCGGAAAGGCGTACAGGAGGCCTGGGATCGCGACCGACGAAAAGCATCTCCGAGTGAGCGCCACCATGCAAACTCTAATGTGCAAAATTGCCAACACTGCGCATTCTCCGCAGTGGTGAACAGATCTAACCAAGGCTCTCTTCACTGTTTAAAGAGACCTTGCTGCACCACCTCCGGATGGAGATGTCATTTGTGAAACGCTAGGCATCTCGGCTCAGTTTGTCTGCCCTGGTGTTCAGAAAGCCTGGCAGGTGTTGAACCACCAGGGATATGGCCTGACGTTCTAGCCATGTCCAGAAACACTGGGCCCCTTGACAAACGGTCCATGACACTGTTTGTTGCAGTACCACATGGACATTGTGTTGTCTGCAAACACCTGCACTAGCCTTGCCTTGATAGACGGTAGAAAGGCTTTAAATGCCAGCTGGATCACTCGGAGCCCCAACAGGTTAATGTGGAGTCTGGATTCCTTGGAGACCTGAGGCCTCTGATCTTCTCCTCTCCCAGATGGGCACACCTTCAGGTGAAGCACCACTAGGAATGGAATACAAGCCTTCACCCTAAACATCACAATAAAATCCTGCATCCTCTACTTGTGAAGAGTCAATGTATAATAAAACACTTGATATTGTGAACCTTGAAATAAAATGTGTTTGAAACTAAATTTCTGTGAAAAATAATACTCAAAGGTAATTAGTGTGTTCTGGGATCCTTGTCAACAAGCTGGAAAAGACAAAAGTGACAGGCCCACTATCACTGTGCTATATGCTGTGATGGTGGAGGTTCGCGCTCAACAGTACAACTGCAATGCAAGTTTTTCACAAGGTTAGGCTCTCCATGCACATGAATATATTGTAATTTATGTTTTCTTCTTTTAGAAGAGGGTAGAGGAAAATGTGTTTTAGGTACTATGCTGATATTGTCTTTCCTGTCCATTTTAAGAAGTGGTTGAGGATCATACACATGGGTGGGTCTATACAGAGTTAATGAATTTAAAGACGATACCTTTGCTGGAGAACTAGGATCAATAGTACATTGCCTTCACTTACGTTATTCCAGGAAATGCGGTTTCTAGTTTCATTTCTTCTATTTTCCTTTTATATGTAGATTTAAAAGTTTATAAATGAAGTACATTGTTTCAATAATTTTAATTTTCAATTAACACTGGCATAAAGACAGGAAATGTTATCTATAGGCAATGCTTAAATGTTCAAATGTGTGTGATATTTTGACATAAAATTGCTTCTAGGATCTTACAAATAGAGATGTTGACTATTCATAAATATTAATAAATATCCCACGATGTTTGTCTATGCCTATGAAAATTACCTCAAGTGCCACTGGATCTAACTCTATCCTAGAACACTTGACGAGACACATATATGTCGGACATTCAATTATATGATGAGAGATCTCTCATATATGTTACCTACATAATAGAATCCATCGTCATCCATGCTCCCATAGACAGTTATAATATCGCCTGCATTAAACGTCAGCTCAGCCTAGAAAAGAGATAGCAAGAAAATAGGTTAATGTAGTGATTCACGTCTGGACTATAAAAAGTGGTGGATGCACATACACACACACAAACACTTGCTGTAAATGGATGAAATACGGAGCAGCCTATGCATCCGTGAATTTGTATGGATGTAAGTTTTCGAAAGAGTCATTCCTTACATTTTACTCAACTTATTTCAAATGTTTGTAGCACTATCACTGACAATAAAGCGACTCTTAATACTGCCAAAGAAATTAATATGTCCATCATCACATTAGAGGTTAGTTATTATGTACATTTTTTGCAACACCACTCTACCATTGAGGTGTTGGTGCGCTTTGAACTGTGGAGGCAGAGGACTTTGTTAAAGTGCAAGAAATTGTGGAGGTGTAAGTCTTGAAGTTATCAAAGAAATCCTGAATATTTCTGTAGAAGTGTAGTGTTAAGTGCAGATAGAAAACGACATAGCGCAAATGCTTAAATGTAGAGTGGTAAGGAACGAGAGAAAAAAAAGAAGGGGAGGGTAGAGAAGAACCAAGAGGAAACAGCGCATAGGAAATGGACAGAAAGTAAGGGAAGGAGGAGTGAGAATGGGGTAGGCAGAACAGAAGGTCTATGATTCCGTAAGTCCATTGTGAGAAGTTAGCCTGGCATATGATGTCCACTATTCTAGTGGGCACCTTGCACCAGCCTAACTGACCCTTATTGATGGTGGTGGTAAAGCCAACCTTATAGACAAGCTATCCTAGTGGTAGCAAGGACCAGCAGTCTTAGGCTAAGACTTCAGAGAGCATGTGAAGCAAGCTGTTTTACCAATTATAATCCCTTGAATACCAAATGAAAGGACACAACACAAGGTATATTTCAAATATATATGTATTTCTTTCTAACACAACCCCTCTGCACTCTTTGTAAGGTCAGAGGTCAAAGTACATCACAAGCTACTCAAGTAGCATACGATAAGTTGTACAAATACAGTTATGCCCTAGGGGCCTCCCAAACATATACTAAGGAAGTGGTATAAGAACCACGTGAGAGTTAGACAGCAGGACTAGGGCCTGTAGAATCGCTGGAACTACACTAAACAACCAAAGGTTAGGAAGTAGGAGGCCCACGGGAGACGCGTGCAGTGTCTAAACACAGTCGCGAGTTACCATTGAATTATAATGGGAAACAAAGAAGTTACAAAATTACTGTTTAAGGACACTTCCGGATGGACTAGGATGGAACCCTTTTAAACTAGGACACTACGAGAGTGAAGACCCACGGGAGCACCGGAGTACTCGTGTTACCTCACCTAGGGAAGCCGGTGCATAGGTGTCTTTTCGTGTCAGGTTTCGTCGTCATTTTCTATGGAGATCTGCAAAGAAGTGCTGCAGGCGACCAGAGGAAAAAAGTCTTGGTGGATCCAAGGGTGGATCGGTGATGTGAAGAACCTGAAAGCAGAGGGGACAGAGTCTGGGTCACTAGCCAGTGACCAGGAAGGAACCAGGCGATGTTGCATGCTTGAAGGTGAAGAAGGTGAGCTTGTCTCTTCAGCCACGAGGTCCAGGAGGCATCGACGATGACCAGGAGCTGGATACGAGCTGTCCCACGATGGATCTAGTTGACTGCGGTGTCGGTATCCGGATTGGACCCAAAAAGCCTTGGTAACCGCAACAAACGCAGGATGACGAGATTGCCTCTGTTGCAGACCAGCAAGGTCTGTGGCGCTTCTCCTTTGAAGGGAAGCTGGAGCTAGCCTGGAGCAACCAGGAAAGCAGTTTAGTTCGAAAGAAAAGTCATCAGGGGGCTCACTAGCCAACAGGCAAGGAACCGGGAAGACGCGTCGAGCTGAAATGCAAGAGCAGGCCCCACGCGGCACTCGTGGAGTGTGGAGGGCTGAGCTTCGGTGCAAATGGTGCTCAGGTCTGGGGCTTCTCGTACCCCGAGGCACAAATGCGAGGGTACCTCGGTAGTCGAGCTGTTAGCAAAATGCAGGATGTCCAGGGTGTCCGGTCTCTCGGGTACGCCACGGGTCTCAGCTTTGCTGTGGATGTGGGTCGGAGTTAGAGAAGTCTGAGAGTCCAGTTCCTGTGTCGCTGAGTCTTCGGGTTCCGGCGGGAGCGTCGACAAAGCAGACCGGCAAGTTACTGGTGGTGCCTGTTTGCACAGGGTGGTCACTCCTTGACCACAAGGGAGATGTCTTCCGTCTTCTAGTCAGAATAGAATGTCGAAGGTCCAAGAGTTCTGAATCAAAGTTTCTTTCCAGGATAATCTAAAGTCCTGGGGTCACAGCTCCTATACTTATACTAAGCTAAGGGGCTGGATTACCTGCCTAGGTCCCTCCTATGGGTGGACCTGAAAAGGGGGTGGTTACACCCCTTTCCCTTTGTCCAGTTTCGCACCAGAACTGGGGCTGGAGTGCCCCAGCAACTGATTAGAACCGGGCTATGCATGGAGCACCTTGTGTGCCCCAGGCAATGCCTAGTTGCATTCACTGAATGCAGACCTCCCTGCTCCAATACACATAACCCCTGTCAGGGGAGGTGCTGGCAGGAAACCTATTGTCCAGATCGCTCTTGCTGGAGTTTCCCCCAGCACCAGGAGGTCAGACTCGTGTCTGTGGCAGCAGCATCCATTTTGTGATGCTAAGCCTCTGTTTAACTTTAACCGGGTAAAGCAGTAACATACATGTCTTTTCACTCTAGAAGGGTGGAATGCTACCCCCGCTGCCAGTGCACCCTCTCACATAAAGCCAAGTACTCCAGGATTGTCGAGGCCTACCATAGGAGTGGCTTATAGGTGTATATGTGCCTATATGTAAAGGTAGATATAGGTATACTATATCTAAGTAAGGGGTGATTACACCACCTTACCCAGGCTATGTGAAGAGACCTGTGGTGTCAGTTTGGAAGGCAATCCAGGGGTGGCACAATACATGCTGAAGCCCCAGGTAGGCCTAGGGTACACCTATGCCCTGGGTACCTATGGTACACTATACAGGGGCTCACAAGAGTGACCCAGTAACCAATCTGGTATGCACCTAAAGTGCATGGTATCAATTTAGAGAGAGAACAACTGGGCTGAGGGTCTGATTAGCAGGCCCACAGGCACATTAAAGTAGAAAAAACAGAGAATCACAGCAAAAAGTGGGGATGACCATAGGAAGCAGACTCTACTCTCCTACACAACCCCCCACCCCCACCAAAGCAGGGACATTAAACTAACCTTGACCAGTTGAGTCTTCATGTTCTAAGTGAAAATATATGGAGAGTCCATCTGTATTGGCATGGTTAGTCCCAGGTCTATGTTCCACTGTAAAGTCCATCCCCGGAAATGGACCACCTGAGCAGCTTGGGATTTTCACCCTTCATCTGATTTCGCCACAAGAGGGGCTTATGGTCTGTCTGAATCCTGAAGTGAGTATCAAACAATGATGGCCTCAGCTTCGTCTGTGCCCAAACCACAGCAAAGGCCTCCCTCTCAATAGCTGACCAACGTTTCTCTCTAGGGCTCAGCCTTCTGCTAATAAAAGCTACTGGCTGGTCTTGACCATCTTTATTCAGTTGTGAAAGAACAGCACCTACACCCAACTCAGAAGCATCTGTTTGAACAATGAATTCTTTGGACTTTGCAGAATAGGAGCCGTGCACATGGCCTCCTTCAGGTCATCAAGGGCCTTTTGACAGCTTACTATCCACTGAACTTTCTTTGGCATTTTCTTGGAAGTTAAGTCATTAAGGGGTGTCACTATGGAACCATACCCCTTGACAAATTTCCTGTAGTACCCAGTCAAGCCCAAGAAAGCTCTGACCTGTGTCTGGGTGGTGGGAGCAGTTCAGTCCTTTATGGTCTGGATCTTGCTCTCCAATGGTTGAACCTGACCTCCACCTACAAGGTGGCCCAGGTATACAACCTTTCTCTGCCCTATCTGGCACGTGGCAGCCTTGATAGTTAGGCCTGCTTTTTGCAGGGCCCCCAAAACATTCTTCAGGTGGATCAGGTGATCAACCCAAGTGGAGCTAAAGACAGCAATATAATCAAGATAAGCTTCACAGTAGTCACCCAGACCTGAGAGAGGCTTGGTTCACCAACCTTTGGAATGTGGCAGGTGCATTATTCAGACCAAAGGGCATTAACACAAATTGATAATGTCCTCCTGGGGTTGAAAATGCTGTTTTGGCTTTAGCATCATCAGTTAGTCTGATCTGCCAGTAGCCAGCTGTCAAGTCAAAAGTACTCAAAAACATGGCAGATGCCAATCTGTCAATGAGTTCATCTGCCCTTGGTATTGGGTGGGCATCTGTCCTAGTGACAGCATTGAGGCCTCTGTAATCCACGCAAAACCTCATCTCTCTCTTACCATCTTGGGTGTGAGGTTTAGGCACCAGGGCTACTGGACTGGCCCAAGGGCTCTCTGAGGGCTCAATGACTCCCAACCCCAACATCTTTTGGACCTCTGTCCTGATACAGTTCCTGAGATGATCAGGTTGCCTGTAAATCTTACTTTTAACAGGCAGACTGTCCTCAGTATCCACTTCATGAGTGCACCAGGTAGTCTGACTTTGAGTCAGAGAAAACATATGTCTGTAGGACTGTAGAACTTGTCTGCAGTCCTGCTGCTGTTGGTCAGTGAGGCTGCCTGCCAAGGCTACACCATCAACTGAACCATCATCAGGGTTCTGAGAAAGCAGGTCTGGGAGAGGGTCACTCTCCTCCTCCTGTCCCTCATCTGTAGCCATGAGCAAGCCCATGTCTGCCCTGTCAACATATGGTTTCAATCTGTTGACATAAAGCACCCTGTGGGGGCTCTTGGGAGTTCCAAGATCAACCAAATAGGTTACTTCTCCCTTTTGCTCAACTATAGTGTGGGGTCCAGACCATTTGTCATGGAGAGCTGCTGAGGCCACTAGCTCCAAAACCCACACTTTCTGTCCTGGCTGGTAAACAGTCAGCATTGCCTTTTGGTCATGCCAGGCCTTTTGCAATTCCTGACTAGCCTCAAGGTTTTTGGATGGCTTTTTCATGTACTCAGCCATCCTGGAGAGGAGACCAAGTACATAGTCCTCAATGTCTTGCTCGGGAGGTTTGAGAGTTAACGGCCCATTCGCCTTCACCAGACAGAGGGGTCCTCTTACAGGATGCCCAAACAGAAGTTCTAAAGGGCTGTAGCCAACCCCCTTCTATGGGACCTCTCCGTAAGCAAACAAAAGGCAGGGCAACAGGATGTCCCATTGTAGGAAGGTGGATTCCTGACTATGGTTACCCCAGATTTTTAGCCTAGTGTTTAGCTAGTTTTCGACTTAGTTGACCTGGGATCCTGCTAATCAGGGCCCCAGGCTATCTGCTCTCACTTTAAAATGGACTCCATGTACCCTAGGTACATCTCCAATTGGATATTGGGTCACCTTATGAGCCCCTGTACAGTGTACTATAGGTACCCAGGGCATAGGTACATCCAAGGCCTACCAGGGGCTGCAGCATGTATTATGCCACCCCTAACTGGCCACTCACATTGACACAACTGGATGATCACTCAGCTGGGGCAAGGTTGTGTAATCACCCCTTGCTTAGGTATAGTATTCCTATATCTACCCTTATATATAGACACACAGGAACCTATAAGTCACTCCTATGGCAGGCCTTAATTATCCTGGAGGCAGAGTGCTTGGTTATGTGTGAGATGGTGCTCTAGCATGAGCTGAGCCTGTCTGCAGCTATCGGAACCATGTCCTTATAGCTGTTCTATGATATCGCCATACCATATACTCTTAAGTGCATTATAATCCTCGCGGTTGAATGCTAACTTTGGTTTGGCTTTATCTAAACATGTCATGTAAGGTGTCATACGCTTTGAAATACAACCCCCTCACCAATTCTGGCAGCGGGGGTAGCATTCCACCCTTCTATAGGGAGAAGACATGTTGTTGCTGACTATCCCGGTTAAAGTTAACCAGAGCCCCAGCGTCACAAAATGGACGCTGCTGCCACAGACACAAGCCTGACCTCCTGCTGCTGGGAGTCCTTCCAGTCACGGAGGTTTGGACAATAGGTTTCCTGCCTGGAGAAGTGCGAGCACCACCCCAGACAGGACTTTGTGTATTGGGACAGGGAGGGCTGAATAGAATGAGACACTGCCTGGGGCACACTAGGTGCTCCATGCATAGTCCAGTTCAAACCGGTGCTGGGGCACTCCATGTAATGTAATGTATGTTATGTTATGTTATGTTATATATTTATTTTTATAGCGCACGGCTACTCCAGGGGAGTGTCCCGGCGCTTTATCGAGGCAGCTCAGAATAAAAAACATAACACCGATGCAGACAACAAACAAAATAACAAAAGAAAAGGGGCTCCTAAAGATTAAAAAGCCAAGTCTTCAGGCCTTTCCTGAACAGGAGCAAATTCGAGGAGGAACGTAACGCCAAAGGCAAGGTGTTCCACAACTGAGGGGCCCTCAGACTAAAGGAGCGACCCCCAGTGCGCGCCTTCCTCACTCGTGGCACCATGGCCAAAAACAAAGACTCTGATCGCAGTGATCTAGTCGGACGATAGAAGGTCAGCCTGCGTTGTAGATACTTTGCTCCTGCGCCAAATAGCGCTTTATGCGCCAAGGTCAAAGCCTTGAACATGACCCGCTTTCGGATGGGCAGCCAGTGAAGCGACTGCACCAATGCGGAGGCTCTCGCTCGCCTATGAAGGCCTAAGATCGCGCGGGCCGCGGAATTCTGCACAACCTGCAACCGCTGCACAAGATATTCCGGGAGTCCTAGATAGAGGACGTTCGCATAGTCCAATCTAGAGCCCACTAAGGCTTGAACGGTGATCTTCCTATGCTCTTCTGAGAGCAAGGGTAGAAACTTCCGGAGCATCTTGAGCAGCCCATAGCAGGTACCCGTCAGACCCTGAATATGTGGAATCAGCGACAGGCTATTGTCCAACTTTACTCCCAGGTTCTTGGCCACCAGCGATACCTGGGCAGGAGGACAGCTATCCACAGGCCACCACGCGCGCCAATCAGGATCCTGGGAGCAGCCGAAGAACAGCACCTCCGATTTACTGGGGTTGGCCTTAAGACTGTTCCGCTGAAGCCAGCTAAAACCCAGCTCCAAACATCCCCGGATGTTCTCTCCATCGAAGGCCTGATCCTTCCCACACGCAAACAACAATTGCGTGTCATCCGCGTAGGACACGATCCGGGCCCCCAAAGACTCCACCAGTGCCGCCAAAGGTGTCATAAAGATGTTAAAGAGAGTCGGGCTCAACACAGAACCCTGTGGAAGCCCGACTCCCAATGGCGGCATTTCGGCGGAGCTCGGAGAGGCCCAGACCGTTTGTCGGCGGCCCTCAAGAAAAGATGTAAACCAATTAAACACCGTCCCCCTCAGACCGATGTCATGTAGTCTGGCAAGGAGCACCTCATGTGGGACGGTGTCAAAGGCCGCCGACAGGTCAAGCATGACCAGCATGGCCCTACCTCCCGCATCCAGAGTCTCCCTAATGATCTCCGACACCTCCAACAGTGCCGTCTCCGTGCTTAAATTAGGGCAGAAACCGGACTGTGAAGAGTGAAGCAGATCACTGGACTCTAGAAAGCCAGAGAGGACGCCATGCACATGCTTCTCCGTGATCTTAGCCAATGCAGGGAGGAGGGAAATCGGCCTGTAATTGGCCAAAACCTCTGGGTCCGCACCGGCCTTCTTAAGGAGGGGGATCACCATGGCCCTTTTCCAGGGCGACGGGACCTTCCCCACACTGAGAGACAGATTCACAAGTGGATTGACCAGTGGGTTAACCACGGTAGCCATCTTAGCCAAAAATTTGGCCGGACAGGGGTCTAGAGGCGAGCCCGATTTAAGATTGGCCAAGAGCGCTAGGGAGGCATCGATGGAAATAGCAGGGAACTCTGCGAGAACCGCAGCCGGCGCGGACAGCCGTGCCGGTCCTGTCACCGCACTCAAACCCTCCCCTGAAGACTCCACTGTGAACGAGTCCTGGATAGTTTTAATCTTATCTGTAAAGAATTTGGCCAGGTCACAGACCCACAGCTCCGATGGAACACCCTGAGAAAGGTTGGATCTGGGGGCCAAAAACTCCCTGACCACCGTGAAAATCTCTTTACAAGAATTGGAGGCGGCATCAATCCTCCTAGCCAGATAGTTTCTTTTTTCCCGGAGAATATCACAATGGTATGATTTAACCATGGTCTTATAGGCCAATCTCGCCCCCTGATCATAATTAAGGCGCCATGCCCTCTCCGCAACCTTACACTGGCTGCGAGCAGCCCGCAGTGCCTCAGTGAACCACGGGGCCGAAACCCTCTTAGGTGTCTCCCGCAGGGCAATAGGGGGGGCCAGATCATTCAGCCTCTCCAACAACCATCCCTGCAGGGACTCGACGTCCTGTTCTAAATCGCCTATAAGAGGGCACGGATGGTCCATAGCGGCCATGGCTAACAAATCAGGCGTGACTCTATGCAAGGCCCTCCTAACAGGGCCAAGTTGTCTGGGCGCACTACACGGGAGAGACTCACTGGCCAGGATGGAAAATCTGGCCAGCCTATGGTCAGTCCAGAGCATCGGAAGGAGCTCAATGTCGACCAGAGGGAACGAAGAGAAAATCTGATCAAGAGTATGCCCTTCATCATGTGTGGGGCCTGTAAGAAAAGGGACAAGACCCAAAGGAGCCGTAATGTCCAACAATTTCTTGGCGTCCGAATCGTCGCCCACGTCCATGTGAAAATTAAAATCTCCTGCCAACAGGCAATGCTGTGTGCTCAAGGCCAGACCAGCAATAGCCATCTGGAGATCATCGAAAAAGGAACCCACTGGTCCAGGGGGTCTATACACCACCAGTCCTTTCACAGCTTGTTGCGGGGTCAATCTAATCGTGAATGCTAAGGAGTCAGATCCTGTAATGGTGTTAAGAGAAAGAATAGAGCAGGATACTGACTTATTTACTACCACCGCCACCCCTCCTCCTCTGCCTTTGACTCTATCCTGCCGGAAGATGTTATAATCCGGCGGAATTGCCGCCCTAATGTCCGGATTGGACGTCTCCCCCAGCCATGTTTCAGTCAGAAGAAGAAATAGAGGTTTTTCTCTGACAAGGAGATCAAAGATTTCCAAGGCATGCTTGCCTACCGATCTGGTATTAAGCAGTAGGACGAGGTGTCTCACACCGGCATTCCCTCTCCCTCGTGGCACAGCGGGGGTATAAATAGGCGCCCAACCACATCCAGGGCATAGACGTTTCCCCCTATAACGGGCCGGAAACACTGACCGGCAGGTACTAGAATGTTTTTGCAAAGCGCAGAGTTCCATAGCAGAGTAGTGAATCATTTTACCCGAGAATGAATATAAAGGAGGAAATAACCTACAGACCCCTACCTCCGCTCCGCCGCCTCCGGGACGCTGACGGGCGCAGACGGGTAGGACTCTGGCAAGACTCAGGCAAACACGAGGGCAACCCCGCTGCGCGATCCCGCTGCGCTGAGAGGAACGGTTTAAGTAGGTCCTCCTGAATGGGTCTCACCTGCCCCACGAGGACGCTCAAGATGGCGCTACCAGAGCGCCACTGCCCATTCAAATATGGCAGCCAAAGTCAGGACACTGCTAAGCCCAACCGCCCCAGAGCCCGGACCCGCTAAAAGAGCGGTGTTTTACAATTATGAGCAGTCAGGGGGCCGTCCTGGTTAAAAACAAGGGAAGAGAAACACAAAATAAAGCAAATACAAAAACGGGAGTTTTAAAAGGAAACGGTATACTTGTAAAGCGCACTGTTACCTCGTTACGTGGCGTCCTGGCGCTGTATACCGCTGGGGAACCCGTCCTGGCTTTCCCTGTGAGAGGGCACCCCAAGCTGAAGCCAGGCATCCCCGACGTTGCTGGGGCCGTTGTGGAGATTAAGCAAGCTATTGCCCAGAGTTGCAGAGTGGGACCCATGGTTAGCGTAGGCACCTAAGCGAGAATTATCGAGTACGCAGACATTGACCCAAGACCCTGCCGCGTCGGGAATTGAACCCTGGTCCCGGGCCGACCTCTGCTTCAGGGTCTGCCGCTTCTAACCAGTGAGCCACACTTCTCCACTCCACTCCAGCCCCAGCTCTGGCGCGAAACTGGACAAAGGAAAGGGGGTGTAACCACCCCCCTTCCTGGTCCCACCCATATGAGGGACCTAGTGAGTAAACCAACCCCTTTAGTTGTATAAAGGTAGGAGCTGACCCAGGAGATTTTAGGTTAATCCTGGACTCGACTTGAAACGAAACTCTGGACCCTTCGACATTAACCTGAGCTGAAGACTGAAGAATCTCCCTTGTGGCCAAGGAGTGACCACCCTGGGCAACCAGGCACCATCGAGCAACTCGACGGCTTGCTTTGCCCCCGTTCCCGCCGGAACCCGAGCTCAGAGCCTGACAAGACCTCGACTCCCGGACCTCTCTGACCCCACTGCACGACTACAGCACAGCTGAGCCCCGTGGAAGGCGTCGGAACCCGTGGACCCAGGCAACTTGGAAAGTCTTCAACTTGCTAACAGCGCAGCTCCTGAGGCATCCTTAAAGCTGTGCACTGGGGACTGAGACACCCCGACACCGATCTCCACCTGCACCGAAGACCAGCCCTCCACACTCCACAAGATCTGCGTGGGGCCCTTCTGCTTGTGTTCTGCTCGACGCGTTGTCCTGGTTGCTGGCCAGTTGGCTAGTAGCCCTGTGACGACGATCCCTTGAAAATCCATCGCTGGTCTGGTTGCTCCAGACTGGCACTTGCTTCCCTGAAAAGGTGAAGTACCTCAGACCCTCCTGGTCTGCACCAGAGGCTCTGTGTGTATCCTGCGTGGGTTGCCTTTGCTTAGGCTTGTTGGCTCCGATCTTGAAGTCGACCCCTCCATCTGCGAGAACCTTCGTGGGACAGCTCCTCTCCAGCACCTGGTCGTCCTCGACGCCTCCTGGTCCGCGTGGCTGCAATGACAAGCTTCACGACAGAACCTGATTGCTCCTCGACGACATCTGGTTCCTTCCTGGTTCCACCCGGTCACTGGCTAGTGACCTAGACTCTGTCCCCTCTGCTTTCAGGTCTTCTTCAACTCCGATCCACCCTTGGATCCACCCGGACATCTTCCTCCTGGTCGCCTGCAGCATCTTCTTCCGAGGCTCCATAGGAATCAACGAGAAAACACGACACACTTTGACACCTATGCACCCGCAGCCCGTGGGTGAGGTAACGTGAGTACTTCGGTGCTCCTGTAGGGATTGACTATCCTAGTGTCCAGTTTTGTTAGTTGTACATTCCTAGTTAGACCGGAAGTGTCCTAAATCTTCCTTTACTTACCGTTAAGGTTCCCATTGACTTTCTATTCACTCTCGCGTGAGTGTACTGACACTGCACGCGCCGCCTGTGGGCCTCCTACTCCTAACCTAAGGGTCAGATAGTGTAGCCCCAGCTATCCTCTAGGCCCTAGGCCTTTCCTTTTCCCGAGTCGTGGTTCTTATACCACTTACTTAGTATATGGTTTTACGCGTCCCTAGGGCCTAACTGTAAATTGTGCTATTTAAAGTGTTTCTAAGAGTAACTTGTTATGTGCTTTGGCCTCTGATCTCATAAAGAGTTCAGAGGAGTGTGTTAGAAAATAAATACATATATATTTCATATATATCCTGTGTGGTGTCCTTTCATTTGATATTCAAAGGGGTTACATATGGTAAAACAGCTGGCTTTACACGCCCTCAAGAGTCTTTTAGCCTAAGACTGTTCTGTCCACGCTACCACTAGGATAGCTGGTCTATAAGGTTGACTTACAACCATCACCATAAGGGTTGTTTGGACTGGTGCAAGGTGTTCACTAGAATAGTGAACATCATATACCAGGCCAACATCTCACACCCATCTTCGCCTAAGCTTTTCAGGTAAACCCTTGATCATGCCCTTTAAGGCCTTGTTGAATCTCTCCACCAGACCATTGCACTGTGGATGATAGGGTGTGGTGAACTTGTAGTTCACTCCACACTCCTTCCACATAGCAGTCAAATATCCAGACAAAGTTTGCACCTCTGTCTGAGACAACCTCCTTCGGAAAACCCACTCTTGAGAAAACTCCCAGGAGGGCTCTTGCCACAACAGGTGCTGTTGTGGTCCTTAAGGGAATAGCTTCTGGGTATCTGGTGGCATGATCCACTACCACCAAGTCAAGTCAAGTCAAGTCATAAAATTTATATAGCGCACTACATACCCAGAGGGTTTCAAGGCGCTTAGGAAGGGGAGGGGGATTATTTGTCAAAAATCCACGTTTTAAGCTGCTTTCTGAACGCTAGGTGATTCTGGGTGAGGCGAAGGTAAGCGGGGAGTGAGTTCCATGTTTTGGCAGCCAGGTATGAGAAGGATCTGCCTCCCATGGTGGTCTTGTTGATGCGAGGTACAGTGGCGAAGGCTTGGTTGGAAGAGCGAAGTTGGCGGGAGGGGGTGTAGAAGGACAGTCGAGAGTTGAGGCAGTCTGGTCCGATGTCGTAGAGTGATTTGTGTGCGTGGGTAAGCAGTCGGAAAGTAATCCTCTTATTGACGGGTAGCCAGTGGAGGTCTTTAAGGTGACCAGAGATGTGTTCGTAGCGTGGGATGTCTAATATGAGCCTGGCTGAGGCGTTTTGGATTCGTTGTAGTTTCTTCTGGAGTTTAGTGGTGGTACCTGCGTAGAGGGTGTTTCCGTAGTCCAGTCGGCTCGTGACTAGAGCGTGGGTGACTGTTTTCCTTGTTTCGGTGGGGATCCAGCGAAATGTTTTTCTGAGCATGCGAAGAATGTTAAAGCAGGAAGAGGATACGGCGCTGACTTGTCTGTTCATTGAGAGTGAAGAATCCAGGATGACGCCAAGGTTCCGTGCGTGGTCTGTCGGGATGGGTGCCTTTCCGAGGGCTTCCGGCCACCAGGAGTCGTCCCATGCAGAGGGGGATTTACCGAAGATGAGGACTTCTGTTTTGTCTGAGTTCAGTTTCAGACGGCTTTGTTTCATCCATTCGGCGACTTCTTTCATTCCTTCGTGTAGGTTAGTCTTGGCGGTGCTGGGGTCATTGGTGAGAGAAAGGATCAGTTGAGTGTCATCCGCATAAGAGATGATGTTGAGGTTGTGTTGGCGTGCGATGGCCGCGAGGGGGCTCATGTATATGTTGAAGAGGGTGGGACTGAGTGAGGATCCTTGTGGTACGCCGCAGATGATTTCAGAGGCCTCGGATTTGAATGGTGGGAGGCGGACTCTCTGTGTTCTTCCGGTGAGGAACGAGGTGATCCATTCCATTGCCTTTCCTTGGATTCCGATGTTTCTGAGGCGTTGTAAGAGGGTGTTATGACAGACTGTGTCGAATGCTGCAGAGAGGTCGAGGAGGATGAGGGCGACTGTGTCTCCATTGTCCAGTAGAGTTCGAATGTCGTCTGTTGCTGCGATGAGGGCGGTCTCAGTGCTGTGTTTTGCTCGGAAGCCGGACTGTGAGGAGTCGAGGGATTTGTTGGTTTCGAGGAATGCGGCGAGCTGGTTGTTGACAGCTTTCTCGATGACTTTGGCCGGGAATGGAAGAAGCGAGATGGGGCGGTAGTTTTTGAGTTCGGTGGGGTCCGCTGTTGGTTTTTTCAGAAGGGCGGTGAGTTCAGCGTGTTTCCAGTCTTCTGGGAAGGTAGCGGAGTTGAAGGAGCAGTTGATGACGTCTCGGAGGTGCGGAGCTATGACGGAGTCTGCTTTGTTGAAGATGTGGTGAGGGCATGGGTCTGTGGGGGACCCAGAGTGGATGGAATTCATCAGGCGGATGGTGTCCTCAGTGGAGATTGGGTTCCAGGCGTTAAGGGTGTTAACGGGGGGATGATGGTCAGCTGATGGTAGGGTGGGTTGGCTTCCGGGTTGGATGTCAAAGCTGTTGTGGATGTCAGCAATCTTGTTGTGGAAAAAAGAGGCTAGGGAGTCGCAGAGGGTTTGAGAGGGGGTGACGTCGTTGGAGTTGGCCGAGGGGTTGGAAAATTCCTTGACGATGTTGAAAAGTTCCTTGCTGTTGTGGGCGTTGTTGTCAAGTCGATCCTTGAATGCTGTTTTCTTGGCTTTTCGGATCAGTTGGTGGTGAGTACGGATGGCGCTTTTGAAGGCGTCCTTGTTGCTGGTGGATGGGTCTTTTTTCCAGGCCTTTTCAAGGGAGCGGCACAGTTTCTTGGACTTCTTGAGGTCATCGTTGAACCATGAGGCCTTCTTGATGCCAAGTTTGTGTTGACGTTTTTTCAGTGGTGCTAAGGTGTCGGCGGTGTTGGATAACCAAAGGGTGAGGTTGGAGGCGGCTTCGTTGGCGTTAGAAGAGGGGGCTGGGGAGGTTTGAAGGAGCGATGTGGAGATCTGCTCCGTGGTGATTTTGTTCCAGTTTCTTTGTAGAGTTGGTTGGAGGTGGATGATGGGTTTCGGCTTGTTGTAGGTGAAGTGAACGCAGCTGTGGTCAGTCCAGAGGAGATCTGTAGTGTGGCTGAAGGAGACATGATTGCTGGAGGTGAAGATGGGGTCGAGTGTGTGACCTGCGATGTGGGTGGGGGAAGTGACCAGTTGTTTAAGTCCGAGGTTGGCTAGGTTGTCCAAGAGGGCGGCGGTGTTGCGGTCGTTGATCTTTTCAAGGTGGAAGTTGAGGTCTCCCAGAAGGATGTAGTCTTTGGAGGGGAGCGCGTGTGGGGTGATGAAGTCCGTGATGTCTTCACTGAATTTTGCGCGGGGTCCTGGTGGTCTGTAGAGGAGGGTGCCTCTGAGTGTGGTCTTGGGGTCGATGTGGATCTGGAAGTGAAGGTGTTCGGAGTTAGCGAGGTTGGCGTCAGAGCTGGTTGAGATGCGGATTGATTTCTTATGGACGATAGCGATTCCACCTCCTGTATGGTCGGTGCGGTCCTTGCGTGTGATCTTATAGTCGTCAGGGATAGCGATGGCGATGTCAGGGGCGGAGGAAGCGTTCATCCATGTTTCCGTTAGGAAGGCGACGTCAGGAGAGATGGTGTCTAGTAGGTTCCAAAGGTCAATGGCGTGCCTGTGGACCGAGCGGGTGTTGAGAAGGATGCATTCTAGGTGGTTGGGGTGGGGAATCTGTGTTGTGGTCGTAGCGGAGATGTTGTCGGTGCCGTTATATTTGCAGGAGAGGCAGGAGAACGGTCCATGGGTGCGTCCAGGAGCGGCTTGGACGCAGTTGGGGGCGCGACCGGGGTTAAGGGCTAGGAGGGTGGCGGCATCGTAGGTAGTGCGGGAGGGCTGGGCAGCGCGAGGGGCAGGGGGTCTGGCGCTGGGCGCGGTCCAGGCGCGGACGGGCGTAGACGGGCTTACCTTTGGCGCACCTTCGGCGTGGCCGAAGCGCGTGGACGCTGCGCGTGGGACCATTGGCCATAAATGGATGGTGGAGGGGGCGGAGCGTGGGAGGGTCAGCAGCTGGGAGGCGGTGGCGGGAGGAGGGGCGGCAACAACAACAACAACGCAAAATGGAGGGTCAAAGGCGAGAGCCTTACACGCAGTAGCAGCTGAATAAAGTTTAAATGCAAAGTAACTGCCTCAGCGACGTCGCGTTAAAAATTAAATAAGAGCGACAGTGCGGCGCTGATTAAATGAGTCAGATACACAGAGCAGCACAATTAATTAAATCGTTAAGTTAATCTCAGCAGTGCAGCGCTATGAAGCGATCGTGTAGCGCTGTACAATGAAAGGTTATCTGAGACAATGCAGCGCTAGGAGATGAAACGATACCAGGCTGGAGCGTGGGGGAGCAACCGTGCTGAAGGAGGGTCCAGGCGGTCACAGTGGTCTCGGGAGCGAGGAAGGGTTCTAATCGTGGGTGGGAGGGTCAGCAGCTGGGAGGCGGTGGCGGGAGGAGGGGCGGCAACAACAACAACAACGCAAAATGGAGGGTCAAAGGCGAGAGCCTTACACGCAGTAGCAGCTGAATAAAGTTTAAATGCAAAGTAACTGCCTCAGCGACGTCGCGTTAAAAATTAAATAAGAGCGACAGTGCGGCGCTGATTAAATGAGTCAGATACACAGAGCAGCACAATTAATTAAATCGTTAAGTTAATCTCAGCAGTGCAGCGCTATGAAGCGATCGTGTAGCGCTGTACAATGAAAGGTTATCTGAGACAATGCAGCGCTAGGAGATGAAACGATACCAGGCTGGAGCGTGGGGGAGCAACCGTGCTGAAGGAGGGTCCAGGCGGTCACAGTGGTCTCGGGAGCGAGGAAGGGTTCTAATCGTGGGTGGGAGGGTCAGCAGCTGGGAGGCGGTGGCGGGAGGAGGGGCGGCAACAACAACAACAACGCAAAATGGAGGGTCAAAGGCGAGAGCCTTACACGCAGTAGCAGCTGAATAAAGTTTAAATGCAAAGTAACTGCCTCAGCGACGTCGCGTTAAAAATTAAATAAGAGCGACAGTGCAGCGCTGATTAAATGAGTCAGATACACAGAGCAGCACAATTAATTAAATCGTTAAGTTAATCTCAGCAGTGCAGCGCTATGAAGCGATCGTGTAGCGCTGTACAATGAAAGGTTATCTGAGACAATGCAGCGCTAGGAGATGAAACGATACCAGGCTGGAGCGTGGGGGAGCAACCGTGCTGAAGGAGGGTCCAGGAGGTTTATTCCACCAGAATAAACCTGTGCCCAAAGGCTGTTTGGGGATCCATTGATCCAACAATGTCAATCCCTACTCTTTCAAAGGGAACCCCCACCACAGGTAGTGGTATTAGGGGGGCCTTTGTGGTGCCACCTGATTTGCCACTGGCTTGGCAGATGACACAGGAGCGACAAAACTCCTTGGTGTCTTCTGACATGTGGGGCCAGTGAAAGTGAGGGACAAGCCTGTACCAAGTCTTGTTCTGGCCAAGATGTCCTGCAAGTCAAAGTCAAAGTCAAAAGATCTTATATAGTGCACATATCACCGTTAGGTCTCAAGGCGCTTGCAGACCCTTCAACTGGCTGAGTTATAACTCATTTCACTTGGGGAACAGCCATGTTTTTAATTCACTACAGAAGCGTCGATAATCTGCGATGGACATAAGATGGGGCGGAAGCTGGTTCCAAAAATACGGGGCGAGATGGGAAAAGGATCGACAACCGTTACGCACAGAGCGAACCCGCGCGGGAAGTAAAAGGAGCTTAGAACTGGATCTAAGAGTTCTCAAAGGTTGATATTCTTTCAATTTTTTCCCAAGATACCCAGGACCGGTGCCATAAAAGCTTTTATGTGTGAGGCGTAGGATTTTATACTGCCCTCTCTTCCTAATTGGAAGCCAATGAAGAATCTTCAAATTAGGGACGGATGGAGACCTGGGAGGCAGATCCAAAATTAATCGGGATGCAGTGTTCTGCAGAATATGTAGTTTGGAAAAGAGATCTTCATTTATAGAGGCCAATAAGGCGTTTCCATAGTCCATGCGACTAACAATGAGGCCCTGCACCAGTGGCTTCCGTGTTTCAATTGGTAGCCATTTAAAGATTTTTCGTAATTTGCGTAAGATGGCATAGCAGGTGCCCAGGACACGATTCACATGTTCTTTCATGGAAAGTTTGTTATCGATGGTAATTCGCAGATTGCAGACGGTTTGTTTTGGAGATGGCCGAGTGTCTGGGGCCACCAGCTGCTGGACCAGGGAGCTTCGGCCTTGCCAAACAGAATGATCTGGGTTTTGCTGTTGTTTATGGCAACTCGATCTAAGCCAAAAGAAATATATTTGATAGTCAAAAGTCTTTCCAAAACCTCCCCTCCCATGACTCCAACCGACAACCCTACAGCCCGATGCAACGAGTTGGCTGACTTCTTCTTTCAAAAAATCAATAAAATATACTCATCCTTCACAGCCCCCACCTCAGTGACTATTACTGCCACGCTATCATCCCCAAGCGATACAGCACACCCTCCTCGAGCCTCCATGAATACATTTTCACCACTAGATCTGGATTCACTCAAATCCCTCGCGCACCAAATAAAATCAGGTTCCCCCCTTGACCCAGTGCCCCCTCAGATGATGAACATGGCTAATCAAGTCATTTTCCCTACCTTCATGGACCTACTTATTAGCTCCATGCAAACTGGAGTGGTTCCTCCCCCCTTGAAACAGGCTATGGTGAGGGCACTGCTTAAAAAACCCAACCTCAACCCTATGGACCCCAACAATTTCCGTCCAATATCTCTGTTACCTTGAGCAAGTAAAATTCTAGAAAAACACATTAATCTCCACCTCACCAACTTCCTTGAGGAGAACTCCCTACTGGACTCCACCCAAACAGGATTCCGTCCAAAACACGGCACAGAAACTGCTCTTCTGGCCGTAACGGAGAAATCTAGGAGGATCTTAGACCAAGGGGGGTCAGTGGCAGTGATCCTCCTTGACCTAAGCGCCGCGTTTGACACGGTGTGCCACAAAACCCTGCTGTCTCGTCTAGTTGATATGGGGATCGCAGGAAAAGCTCTTGACTGGTTGGGCTCCTTTTTGAGCGGAAGGACCTTCCAGGTCTTTGATTGCGACTCCTGCTCCACTAGCAGACCTTTAAACTGTGGGGTTCCCCAAGGCTCCTCCCTAAGCCCCACGCTGTTCAATGTGTACATGAGGCCGCTGGCTGAGGTCGTCCGACAATACGGTGTTAAGATCATCTCGTATCCGGACGACACTCAGCTGGTGGTCTCTCTGGCACAGAAGAACAGCAGGCTTCCGCAAATCAACCTAGCAGCATGCATGGAGGACGTCAGGAGATGGATGACAGCATCCTCATTAAAACTCAATGGTGATAAGACCGAGATAATGCTCCTTGGCCCCCCTACTCTCACTCCCATGGACCAACTATGGCCTCCCAGTTTGGGTCCGCCCCCATCCCCGAAGGAGGACATCAAGAGTCTGGGAATCTGGCTGGACAAATCCCTTACTTTCAATACGCAGGCTACAAAAACAGCAGCAACGTGCTTCAGGATTATCCGAATGCTAAGGAAGATTCTGCCTATTTTACCCCTAGAAGCCAAACAGATTGTTATCCAGGGCCTCATTCAATCCCGACTCGATTTCAACAATGCCCTTTACCTAGGAGCCCCTGACTACGTGCTGCAGAAACTTCAGCGCACACAGAATTGTGCAGGTCGCACGCTTCTCCAAATTCCACACAGAGAATCGGCTAAACCAGGGATCAGGTCACTACACTGGCTCCCGGTCAGGAAGAGAATAAAATTTAAGACTCTGTGCATATCGCACCAAGCCTTCCACAGAGCCAGACCTGAGATTAACCACACTCTTCTGACTCCCTACTGTCCCGGTAAGTCACTCCGCTCAGAGAACGCTTTCCTTGCTGCAGTTCCCAGAGTAAAAAGGTCCAGAGCAGGAGGTAGGTCCTTCTCGCTTAACGCTGTTAAATTATGGAACTCCCTTCCCTTTTCACTTAGGTCTAACCCTATCTTATCATCCTTCCGTAAAGAGTTAAAAACACATCTTTTCACCAATTAGCCCCCCACCTGGATCCCTCCCCCCTCTCCTCGGAGCTCTGCTATCTTTACTCAGCGCTTGGACGCCTTTGGGCAGCAGCCGCGCTCTACAAAACTCCTTTTCATTTCATTTAATTTCGTTTAACTGTAGCTTATTTAGACCCATCCCAATGTGGGTCATACAGTTTTAAAACCGGATCAAAGTATCGGTTAGGTCTGGGCCAAAGGTGATCAGCAGCTGGGTATTGTCTGCATACGAGACGGCCTCAAACCCATAGGATCTAATAATCTTGGCCAGCGGTGTGACATACATATTAAAGAGCATAGGGCTCAAGATAGATCCCTGGGGAACTCCAATACATACTGGTCTGCTACATGCAGCCAGTGGGCCTAACTGCACGGTGGTGAAACGATACTTTAGATAGTTGTTAAACCAATCATGAGCCTTCCCTTGGACCCCCATCTCCCAGAGTCGCTGTAACAAGATATCATGGGAGATGGTGTCGAAAGCAGCCGACAAATCTAAAAGAACCACCATGGCTGATTCCTTTTTGTCCAAGGCCAGTTCGATGTTGTCTACTATTTCAAGTACTGCAGTTTCAGTACTGTGTGCCGCTCAAAACCCTGATTGAGAGGAATCAAGAAGCTTGTGGCTTTCTAAGCGATTTGTTAGTTGATTGTTTACCAGGGCCTCAAGAGCTTTGCCGAAATAGGGCAGCAGTGAAATAGGGCGGTAGCTTTCAGGTTCGTTTACATCGAATGCAGGCTTCTTTAGAATGGGTCTGACTTGCGCTATTTTCCAGTTTCTTGGTACAATCGCTTGTTCCAGAGACATATTGAAAATCTCTGTTAACCACGGTGTCAGCTGAGAGGCTATTTTCCTATAGATCGGGGGGAAGAGGATCGGCAGGAGAGCCAGATTTAATTTTGACCATAACTTCTGACACCTGTTCACAAGTTAATGGTTTAAATTCCATCACCAAAGGTACAGGTGAGTGATTCTTCATAACTAAAGACGTAAGACTTTGTTTTCTTGGGGGAAGGATCTATAGATGGTTTTAACTTTGTCATCAAAGAAGAAAGATATTTTGTCGACCCAATCCAGTGTAGGAACAGCAGAGGGTTGAATGGCTTCTGGAGAGATAAACTCTTTCAAAAATGTTATATAGTTCCTTACTGGAACTGGCAGCATTCTCAAACCTCTCTGTTAGGTACAGCTTTTTTGCTTGTTTAATAGTATTTAGATATAAGCGGTGAGTTTCTTTATATTTGGCTCCATCACTGACGGATTGTGTTTTCCTCCAGAGACGTTCTGCGGCCCTGATAGACAATTTCTCAGCTTTTAATGCTGCGGTAAACCAAGGAGAAGGTTTAATCCTGGACTTGACTCTTAACATAGAGGAAATGATGTCCAGAGTATGGTATGGCGTCTTCAAATGCCTTAGTGGCTTCTTCTATGTAAGGGGAATCTCATGGGCTAGTGTGAGAAGGAAGCCCCTGAATGCCAAAGGTATGACCAACCTCCTGGAAGCACCAGGCTTGGGGTCTCTAGCCTCTGAATACAGGAGCCCATCATCCCAATAGACTTTGTGGGTCGCACTAGCAAACCCAGCAGCCTCAGCAGCAGCTAGCTGTTTGATGGGTTCAAGAGAAGGGCAGTCCAACTGCGCCTGCCTCAGATCTGCCCTGGAGGGTCCCCCTGTCCCAAGAAACTCAACCTGATCCTGTCCACGAGTTATTAGCATGTACTGGCATAGCGCTCTTGATGAATCGTACTGTTGATGTATTGCCAACCATACAAAATGGAAGAATTACTTTGACTGTACAGATGTGCCTAATGTGTTTTGGAATTTACAAATACCAATAAACAGATTTATGAAAAAAAATGAGAGAGCAAATCCTTAACAACTGTCAAAACCAGTTATTGCATCAGTGCTTGATTGACTCTGATCTGACCTCTCCCCAAGAATTGGGAAACAAGGCACCCAAATGGGTCAGAACCAGGATTAAGCAGAAAAACCAGAATCAGGGCGGTGATCAGAAGAAAGCAGACCAGAAGGGTAATGAGCAGAAACCAAAAGACCAGAAGTCTTCACCAGGCCCCCAAAAGGCACAGGGGGAGGGTGGCTCCAAAAAGAACAAACAGAAACAAGAAGGCCCAAAGAAGCCCTGGTGTGGATAATGTAAATCAGTCTCTCACTGGTTTAGTGAGTGCACCAAGAAGGGCACAGCACCAACCACCATTGCCCCTAAGGCAACTGTTCCCCCTAGTCCAGCTGTTAGTGGTGGTTCCCAGCAAAAGGGTATAGTAGGGCTGACCCTGGGAACTGAGGTGGATTCTGGCCTAGTCAGAATACCCACTCAGGCTGTTCTTGCCATGTCCTCTACTGTAAGCCCCAGTAATCTGAGCAAGTACAGGCAGACGCCTTTAATTAATGATAAGATGGCTCAGGCCTACAGGGACAAATGTGCCAGTGTCACCATGGTGACACCTAACTTTGTGGACCCTGAACAGATCATACTAGGTGAGAATTACCTAGTGACCAACTATTTTCATAACACTTGTGTGGTGTCCTTTCACTGGGTGTTCAAGGGGTAATGTGATGGTAAAACAGCTGGCTTAACACGCCCTCTAGAGTCTTAGCCTTAGACTGCTCGTATCCATGCTACTAGGATAGCTGGTCTATAAGGTTGACTTACAACCAATCATCAATAAGGGTTGTTTGGACTGATATATAGTGATCACTAGAATAGTGAACACTGCACATCAGGCCAACTTCTCACAATCCTTCTCCCATTATACCATCTGAGTTCACCCCAAGTAATATTACTGAGGGGGACAAGGTGACTACTAATTTTAGAGCCCTCTGCATGAATTTTTTAATATCTTCCAAGATTATTGATAAGTGTGGGCATGTTGCAAATATATGCACTATGTCTGCCTGATTGCTTCCACATCTTGGACAGTTAATTCCAGTAACCGCCCCCCATTGTGCTAATTTTGCCGGGGTATAATATAGACGGTACAATGTCTTATAATGTTGAGCCTGTAATGCAGCAGAGCACAATACATTGTGTCCAAGTTCTAATGACATTTTAAAGCAATCCAGTTCGACCTCCAACTTATTTGCCCAACCTTCCCCCCACTTATCCATGTCATCTTGTCTTGATTTAAGTAGTTCAGCATAAAACTTTTTAATCTTACATTCGACTCCCTCCTGTATCACCTCCAGAATGTCATTTTTCTCAAAACCACATGGCCCCCCCCTTTTGTTTGCCATAAAACTTCTTACTTGTAGGTATTTGAAAAAATGTCTAGTGTCAATACCATATTTCAATTGCATATCAATAAATTGCATAATACCATCAATATCCATCAAGTCTCCTACCCTCACTATTCCCTTCCTCTGCCATGTCGCAAACACCGTATCAGAAAAAATATCAGGGGGGAACACTGGATTATTCTTAATTCTTGTATATCTGTTAATTTTCCCCAGACCATACTTTTTACAAAAGGCCTTCCAAATACCGTGTGCGGCTATAAGAGTCTTAAACCGAGTTCTCTTGAAATAGGCTGTGTCAAACTGTCTGAGTAGTATATTATTTACCTCTTCTCCCATTAAAAGTCCATATATAGCTAATGTTCCTAATTCATCCTCCCCTTCCGCCTCAGCTCCTCCTATCAATCCAACCATGTATTGTAAGGCAGCAGCCCAATAATATAGTTTCAAATCGGGGAGTGCCCAACCTCCTCGCTCCCGTGGTAGTGCCATAAATCTTAGTGCTCTTCTAGTCTTACCCTTGGACCAGAGAAATCGATTAATCATTTGCTCTAACTTTTTGAACCAGAGATTGTCAAACATAAGTGGAATTGCCCTGAAAATATACAAGAACTTGGGTAGTACAAGCATCTTGATGATATTTGTCTTGCCAACTATCGAGAGGTGGAGATTTTGGAGTCTATCTAGATCTTTACTGACTTTAGTCAAGATAGGATCCATATTTAATTCCACCACTTTTTCCAACTCTGATGTAATTATAATTCCAAGATATATTCCCGCCTTTATCACTCGTTGATCCTGACATGGTGTTTTATAATTTTTTATTATTTGAGTCTTACTAGTATTTAGGGAGTACCCTGATATTTTTCCAAATTTCTTAGCTTCCAGTTCCACCTCCTTTATAGCCTCTGTGGGTGACGATGTTATAACAGCCACGTCATCGGCATACGCAAGTATTTTACAGTCCCCTCTATATGTACTAATAGGTATTATATTTTCATTCAATTCCATCCTACGAATAAGTGGATCCAAGTACATAGTGAAGAGCAGCGGCGAGCAGGGACACCCCTGTCTGGTTCCCCTATTAATTTGTATTGTTTTAGTTACTCCTGAATTTATTCTTACAACAGCAACCGGATCCCTATATAATACTTTTATTGCATTCACAAAATTCGCCCCAAATCCTGCCCTGCTTAACACACTCCATAAATATTTCCAAGAGACCCGATCGAATGCCTTTTCGGCGTCTAACAGTAATGCCGCGATCGGGTCTCCTGTAACTTCCATTTTATCAAATAGGGTTATAAGTTTCCGTGTATGATGGGTAGTTCCGCGCCCTGGTATAAACCCATGCTGGTTATTGGTAACAAGCGGGGTTATAGTGCTCGCAAATCTAGTTGCTAACACCTTTGAGTAAATCTTTGTGTCTGTATTCATTAAAGTTATAGGTCTGTATGACCCAGGTTCCATAGATGTTTTCCCTTTCTTTAAAATAACTACAATCTCAGCAGCTGACCAAGAGACTGGTATCGATACCCCCAACTGAGCCTGTTGCATAGTAACCACCATATCCTTCCCAAGGACTTTCCAGAAGACTTTATAAAACTCTAACGGTATCTTGTCCGGGACAGCTGCTTTCCCAGAGGGTAGACTCGTAAGTGCCATTTCAACTTCTTGTAAATCAAGTGGGGTATCTAACCTCTCCCTTTCTTCATCTTTCAATTCTGCCCTTGGAGTATCATTCAGGTATGCTGTAATTTCATCTATATCTTTCTCTTGCTGTTCTTCGTACAATTTCATATAGAATTGTCTAAAAACTTCTCTGATCTCCAGAGTGTCTGTCACGACCTGCCCAGAACTATCTTTAACCGCTTTTATCTCCCCTAACGCTATCTTTTGCCTTGCTCGTACTGCTAATGTTCGACCTACTCGTTCACTTGCCTCATGACACTTCTCCCTATTAGATACATATATATTTGCTGCCTTAAGTGCAATATGTTCTCTACCTCCATTCTTGCCTTAGCTAATTTCATTATAGCAGACTCCACTGAATTATCAGGTGATGTTGTCACTCCCCCTACTACCTTTGCTACACATTCATTCAGTTCTTCCTCAGCTAGGAGTAACTTTTTGTTGAGGATTTGATTTCTATGTTGTTCTTGCTTCCTTTTATTTACGCTAAAACTTAAAGTCTCCCCTCGCACCCCAGCCTTAAAGCTGTCCCAAACCATACCTTCCACTGTAGTCCCTCTATTTACTGCCAGATATTCCTCAATCCAACGCGTCATGTGCTGAATGTATATCTCGCCCTGTAAAAGTGCTCTTTCAAAAGTCCATACTATATCCCCTCTTGGAATTACTGTCACTCTTATAGTTATAATTAGGGGATTGTGGTCAGCCAATAAGCGTGGTAGCCGTTCGATCTGTATATTTGAAACATAAATACTGCTAACCAAAAAAATAATCCAATCTTGTACTCACCCTATGAGGCGCAGAGTAGTATGTATATCCCATCTCTCCCGGCTTTAAAACATCCCATATATCTAGCAAACTATTATTCCTTGCCATAGAACAAATTGCTCGATAAACTCTTTTTTCCTTCCTTGATATCTTGAAGATGATCCTAGTCCTAGTCCCAGCCCCGTTAATATTGAGATCTCCTCCCAACAAAATACGAGGGGCCCAAGTGGCCAACTCTACATCTAATTGTTCAAAGATTTCTGGATCGTCCCCTGTAGAGCCATAAATAGAGCCGAGAGTTATCCATTCGCCCCCCACTAAACATTCTATCAGGGCCCATCTCCCCCAAATATCTTCCAATCTCTTCCTAGTAGTTACTCTGTCTAGATAGTATTGCACCTCCTCTATTCCTAGACATCTGTTTTGAGAAAGCTAAAACAGTAAAGCCCAATTGTTCCAGTAATTGTACTTCAGTTGCTTGAATATGTGTTTCTTGTAGGAGTAAAAAATCCAGTCTCAGACTTCTTATTAAAACAGACACTTTTTGCCTTTTTTGTCTATCATTTAAACCGCACACATTCCATGTCATTATCCGTAAAGCCATCAGGAAAAATCACTTAATTGAACAAATCTTGTCTTATCCCTCAAATCAACCATTATCTTAACCAAACATAAATTCCACTCCTGTTTAATATTCAATATCTTTGAATTCTCTTTTCTTTTATTCCTCTGTAATAGCTTGTTACATTGTGTCCCACACCCCCTTTGCAACCCCTCCCCCACCCCTGTGTCTCCCCCCCCCCGACGGTCCCACCCCCCCTACTGGCAAATAGGTCCGTAGGACCTATGTGTGGCAGCTGTGGCCGCATGGGAGCTTCGTGTCCTCCGCCCTCCCCTACCTTAAGTCCTACCATAACATTCATTAGAAATCACCACAAACCCCCTAAACAAACAGATACCCCCCTGAAGTTATTATTTACAATTATTCCCCCCCTCTCGTTCCAAAGCTCCCATATCACATCTATTTCTTTTTACCGCCTCTTGCCATAAGAGCCACTGTACTCTCCTTATCCTTATCAGCATGTGGCGAATTCTCTTTTAACCATGTCAGGAATTCTTGGGCTTTGATCTCAGAGTGGAAAATCTTAAACTGGCCGTCCCTTACCACTTTCAGTCTACTGGGAAACAGTAAATATGCCTCACACCCTATCCTTTGAAATGGTGAGATCAGTTCACGCATTCTCCATCTCCTTTCTACTGTCGTATGGCAAAAATCTGGTCTTGTAAAGAATTCAACATCCTTATACCTAGATTTAGCCTGTGGTTTTGCCTTTGCCATGATCTCCTCTCTCAAAAGATAGTTGCCTACATATATAAGAATCGCTCTGGGCTTAACTAATCGATTTCCCTTGCTCTGTGAAAATGGGAACCTGTGTGCCCGCTGAATTTCTGCTTCCCAGTTCCAACCTGTCATCTCCGGGAACGCCCCCTTGAATAATTCAATTACGAATGCCCGCACATCCTGCCCCTCCTTCCCTTCCGCCACACCCAAAAGTCTGATATTGTTCCTTCGTTGCCTGTTTTCAAAGTCTTCCAACTTCCATAAAACATCCAATGTAGTCTTCTCTTTGAATTCCTGCCATTTCCTGACTTCGTCCTCTAAGTTACCAGTCCGTTCCTCAACTTCTGTGACCCTCCCGGCCAGATCTGCATATAGTTTATTCACCTTCCGGAGAGAGCCTTGTATCTTTTTGCTTTCTTGTCTTGCTCTTTGACTCTCTATTCTTGCTTCCACCTGTATCTGCTTTAACACCGAGTACATCATATCGAACCCAGGAGATGATTGTTCATGTCTCTGAATCTGATCTGCTAGAGGGGGGGCCCTGCCCCTGCACCTGCGCCTGCCTCCGCCCCCTCTCGATACAGCTTCGATGTTGCAGAATAGTCCCAATCCAGTCTTTTTATCACCTCTGTGTGCATTGGACTTGTTTGTACCCTCCTTTTTTTGCTTCGCCGTTTTTTCGTTAAGTTTTTTGACCTTCTGCACGATGGTGATTTTTGAATAGTCTCCTCCCCTGAACCTGAAGTATCATACGAGATTGAGGCCAATCCAGGTACATTTGGATCACTTTCCGTGCCAGAGGGGTCCAGTGTGGATACAGAGACAGCTTCCACCCCCGTACTCCCTTCGTCTTCTTCACCCTCCCCCTCATTTACAGAATAGAAGCAATCATCGCTGAGTGAGCCCTGAATTAAACCGGAGGGGAGGATAGGGGCCTCATTCTCCAACTCAGCAACCCTATTATCGAGGTCAGATCGAGCTTGGGAGGGCGCTGGGGTCAATGAAATGGTATTTTTATCATGGCCCCCCCCCCATCAGAGTGGTTGCTCCTCTCACTAGAACCTGGGTTGCCCGGATTGTCCCCTATATTGTGTGGAGAGTGGGCATCCAGTTCCGCTTGCGTAATTATTCTGTCCAGACAGATTACTGCACCTGTTCGGTCATTGTTTACTTTCCCCACAGACCCCTGGTCTTGCCCCTGTTCTTGCTCTTTCTCTTGCTCTTGCTCTACAATTTTTGTTGTATCTGGAGCAGTTTCAGCCATTTTAATTGTAGAATCTGTACGTATGACCACACCCCTCTCATCTGCTGCCACATCCTCTAACAGTTCTACATCGCTCAACACATTATGTGGAAAATCAGCTAACTGCTGTTGCATTCCCCCCTGTAAGTCTGTCGCCTCCATACCTGTGGGGAGAGCCTCCCTTATGGCTGCCGCGGAAGTATCGTCTTTACTCGGCATTTGTTCCGACTGTAGTTCTGGAAGGGGTTCTGATAGGGGTGTATCTGCCAGATTAGCTCCTACAGCAATTACCGCTCCTTCTTTCGGAAATGCAGAGTTATGACCTTCATTTAATTGCTCCGTTCTGCTCCGCGCCATGCGTGATGGATCGATTCCTTGCTGTAGTACCGCCCTCTGAGAGCCTGTCAGCTCTGTGCCTGTAGCCGCAGCCGCGGCCGTGGTGATTGCAGACGTACCGCCGCCCTCTGTATCCAAGCTCGACATCCCTTCAGAAGAGTAAGCGTCACGTTCCAGGGATCGGGGGTCTAATTGTGCCCTCTGTCACACCGGCGCTCAGCATCTGTCTCGCGTTCGCGTGGCAGGTGTATTTTTCAAACCTGTAGTCTACACAAAACCTCATCTCTCTCTTACCATCCTGGGTGTGAGGCTTTGGTACTAGAACTACAGGACTAGCCCAAGGGCTCTCTGAGGGTTCAATGACTCCCAATTCCAACATCTTTTGTACTTCTTTCTTTATGCAGTCCCTGACGTGGTCAGGCTGCCTGTAGATTTTACTCTTTATAGGCAGATTGTCACCAGTGTCCACCTCATGGGTGCACCAGTTTGTCTGACGGGGGGTCAGAGAAAACATTTGTCTAAATGATTGAAGGACCTGCTTACAATCATCTTGTTGATGTTCAGAGAGGCTGTCAGAAAAGACTACACCATCTACTGACCCATCATCAGGGTTCTGAGTGAGCAGGTCTGGGAGAGGGTCACTCTCTTCCTCCTGCCCCTCATCTGTGGCCATGAGCAAGCCCATGTCCTTCCTGTCAACAAATGCTTTGAGCCTATTCACATGAAGTACTCTGTGAGGGCTCCTGGGAGTTCCAAGGTCCACCAGATAGGTGACCTCTCCCCTTTGTTCAATGATGGTATGGGGTCCAGACCATTTGTCTTGGAGAGCTGCTGGGGCCACTGGCTCCAACACCCACACCTTCTGTCCTGCATGATAAACAGTTAGGACAGCCTTTTGGTCATGCCAAGCTTTTTGAAGTTCTTGGCTGGCCTCAAGGTTTTTGGATGCCTTCTCCATGTACTCTGCCATCCTGGAGCAGAGACCAAGTACATAGTCCACTATGTCAAGTTTAGGCTTTTTGAGAGGTAACTCCCATCCTTCCTTCACAAGACATAGGGGTCCTCTTACAGGATGCCCAAACAGAAGCTCAAAAGGGCTGTAACCAACCCCCTTCTGTGGGACCTCTCTGTAAGCAAACAGAAGGCAGGGTAAAAGGATGTCCCACTGTCGCCTAAGCTTTTCAGGTAACCCTTTTATCATCCCTTTGAGGGTCTTGTTGAATCTCTCCACAAGCCCATTGCACTGTGGGTGATAGGGTGTGGTAAATTTGTAATTTACACCACACTCCTTCCACATTGCAGTCAAGTATCCTGACATGAAGTTTGCACCTCTGTCAGAGACAACCTCCTTAGGAAACCCCACTCTGGAGAAAACTCCAAGCAGGGCCCTGGCCACAACAGGAGCTGTAGTGGTCCTAAGGGGAATAGCTTCTGGATACCTGGTGGCATGATCCACTACCACCAATATACATCTGTGCCCAGATGCTGTTGGGGGGTCCATTGGTCCAACAATGTCTATCCCCACTCTCTCAAAGGGCACCCCTACCACAGGTAGTGGTATAAGGGGGGCCTTTGTGGTGCCACCTGATTTGCCACTGGCTTGGCAGGTGACACATGAGCGACAAAACTCTTTAGTGTCCTCAGACATATGAGGCCAGTGAAAGTGTGGGGCAAGCCTGTCCCAAGTCTTGTTCTGGCCTAAGTGACCTGCAAGGGGAATTTCATGGGCTAAGGTGAGAAGAAAACCTCTAAGAGACAAGGGGATGACCAGCCTCCTGGTAGCACCAGGCTTGGGGTCTCTTGCCTCAGAGTATAGGAGTCCTTCATCCCAATATACCTTATGGGCACCTGTAGCATTCCCTGCAGCCTCAGCAGCAGCCTGCTGTCTGAGGGGTTCAAGGGAGGAACAGTCTAACTGGGCCTGCCTCAAGTCTGCCCTGGAAAGTCCCCCTGTCCCAAGAAACTCAACCTGTTCAGGTTCAAGCTATTCTAGGACAGTTCCTTCTGGGGTCTTGGGGTCAGCCTCCTGAGAGGGCTGATCCTCAACCTGAGGCAGGGGGGAAGGCTCAGCCTTACCCCTACTGCTCTTCCTCTTGGGTAGTTTCTGGTCCATTCTTCCAGGATCCAGCACTTGTTCAACTGGGCATTTCTTGGCCCGTGACCTGGTCACAGCAAGGACATGTGAGGAGAGACCTAGCATTTCTACACGAGTCCTGTACTCCACATCTGACCACAGTGAGGATTCCAAATCATTGCCCAAAAGACAATCTACTGGGAGGTCTGAACTAACTACAACCCTTTTGAGGCCAGTTACCCCTCCCCAGGAGAAATTAACAACTGCCATATTGTGATTGGTAGTGACATTGCTAGCATTGGTCACTAGGTAGTCTGAACCTAGCATGATCTGGTCAGGGTCCACAAATGTTGGTGTCACCATGGTGACACTGGCACATGTGTCCCTGTAGGCCTGAGCCATCTTTCCATTTATCAAAGGCGTTTGTCTGTATTTGCCCAGAGTACTAGGACTAACAGTAGGGGTCATATCCATGTCCCCAGTACAAACTAGAACTGCCTGAGTAGGTATTCTAACTAAGTCAGAACCCACCTCAGTTCCTAGGGTTAACCCAACTATAGCCTTGGGAGGTACACTACCACTACTAACTGTACTAGGGGGTGCAGGTGTCTTAGGGACAGTAGTGGTAGGAGTTTGGCCTTTCTTGGTGCACTCACTAAACCAGTGAGTCTTACTTTTACAGTATTGGCACCATGGTTTCTTAGGACTGTAGGAAGGTAGATCCCTGACTATGGTTGCCCCCAACTTTTTGCCTGGTGTTTTGCTGGTTTTCTGACTTAGTTGACCTGGGGCCCTGCTATTCAGGACCCCAGGCCTACTGCTCTCTCTGTAAAATGGATTCCATGTACCTTAGGTACATATCTAATTGGATACTGAGTCACCTTATCAGTCCCTGTACAGTGTACCCTAGGTACCCAGGGCATAGGTGTACCCAGGGCCTACCAGGGGCGGCAGCATGTATTATGCCACCCCTGGCTGGCCATCCAAATCTGACACAACTGGCTGCTTGACAGCTGGGGCAAGGTGGTGTAATCACCCTTTGCTTTAGATATAGTATTCCTATATCTAACCCTAAAAGGGACACATATATTCCTATCAGTCACTCCTATGGCAGGCCTTAACAATCCTGAAGGCAGAGTGCTTGGAATCGTGTGAGATGGTGCGCTGGCATGAGCTGAGCCTGTCTGCGGCTTTCGGGATCTATCCCTTAGCCGTTTCCATGATAACGCATACCATATACTCTTAAGTGCATTATAATCCTCGCGGTTATATGCCAACTCTGGTATCGCTTTATCAAAACATGTCGAGTAAGGTGTCATACGAATTGGAATACTAACCCCTCGCCAATTCTGGCGACGGGGTTAGCATTCCACCCTTCTAGAGGGACACGACATGTTGGTAACCTGTAACCCCGGTTAAAGTCAGACAGAGCCTTAGCATCCACAAAATGGATGCTGCCACCGAGACACAAGTCTGCCCTCCTGCTGCTGGGAGTCCTCCCAGAGCAGGAGGCAAGGACAAAGGGTTTCCTGCCAGGGGCGGTGCCAGCACCGTCCCAGACAGGGTTTTGTGTATTCTAGGTAGGCAGGGCTTTAGAGGAAGGTGACTGCGAGTGGCACCCCGGTGCTCACTGTGCATAGGCCGGCTTGAACCAGTTCCAGGGGCACACCAGACCCTGAGCTGGGGAAAGCCCGCCAAAGGAGAGGGGTGTAACCACCCCCCTCCTGGTCCCACCCATAGGGCAGGACTTAGTCGCGTGCCAGCCCCCTTTTGCAGGATAAAGGTAGGAGCAGGCCCCCTTCCAAATTAGATCAATCTTTGAATCCTGAACCGACCTTCTACCCGAAGAACTCAAGACTCTACTCAAGATTTTCTCCCTTGTGACTAAGGAGTAGTCACCCTGCAGCAGCAGGCACCAACCAAGCTTCGCGGTTTGTTGCCAGTCTCTCCATCGGATCAAGACTGCTTCAGCACGACGAGAACCGGCTTCCCTGGCACCTCTGACCTCAACCTACATCATCAGCCCAGCTGTGATCCGTGGGTGCGACGAGACCTCAAGGGACCGGCCATCTTCTGAACTGCACGACGCTTGTCCAGCACGACCACCGAGTGACCCTCGACCGAGTGCTTTGGGGTAAGAGAAGCCCCGACCCTGAGCAGCTCCAGCACCGAAGTTCAGCCCCCTTGCATCCACGAGATCTGCGTGGGGCCCTTCTGCTCTTGGCTGCTCACCGCGTTGTCCAGGTCGCTTGCCCGTTGGCTAGTGGCCCCTTCACGATGCTCCACGACAACAAACACTGCTGGTCTGGTTGCTCCAGACTGGCCCTTGCTTCCCTCCATCAGAGAAGCACCCTGGACCCTCCTGGTCCACTCAAGACGCCATTTTAGGTCCACCGCGTGGGCCTTGCATTTGCCAAGACTTGTTGCCCCAATCCTGGGTCCAGCGACGTCGACAGCCAGAACCTTCGTGGGACAGCTCGCACCTCCATCCTGGTCGCCGACAACGCCTCCTGGTCCGAGAGACTGCAGAGCCCAGCAGCGCCCACTCACCTGACTGCGGTGACTTCGCCCGGTGCCATCCTGGTGCCCACTTAATCACTGGCTAGTGATTCAGAACTTGGTCCCCTCTGCTTTCAGGTTTTCTTCTTCCCTGATCCAGGCTTAGATCTCTTCGAACTTTTCTTCACTGGCCGCCTGCCAGCAACTTCTTCTTCAGGCTCCTGGTCCGTCAACGTGGGTTTCCGACGCAACTTGAACCCTATGCAGCCGCAGCCCCTGGGCTAGGTAAATCCAGCACTCCGGTGCTCCAGCATAGTCCAACACTCCAAGTGTTCGGATCCACTCCCGTTTTCGTCCCAGCTAGTCGGGTTCGCCCGAGAACAGTAACTTTGTGAATTCTAGCTTCCATAGACTTTTTCCCGCCTTACGCGTGAGAGTTCCCACTCTGCACGTGGCTTCCCTAGGCCTCCTGCTCCTAACCGGAGTGTTCAGTATTGTAGGCCTAGCGTTTCTAAAGCCTCTGAGAATTGTTACTTACCTGCTAGTAATTCGCATTCCACTTTTGTAGTATATGGTTTTTCGTGCCCCTCGGGTATTTGTGTAAATTGTGCAACTTGAAGTATTTTTATAAGAGTTTTGTTGTGTGCTTTGCTCCCTGTCTCATAAAGAGCCAGGGTAGTCTTGTTATAAATAAATATACTGTTTATTTTCATAACAACTTGTGTGGTGTCCTTTCACTTGGTGTTCAAGGGGTAATGTGATGGTAAAACAGCTGGCTTAACACGCCACCTAGAGTCTTAGCCTTAGACTGCTCGTATCCATGCTACTAGGATAGCTGGTCTATAAGGTTGACTTACAACCAATCATCTATAAGGGTTGTTTGGACTGATATATAGTGATCACTAGAATAGTGAGCACTGCACATCAGGCCAACTTCTCACATTGGTGAGCAGCGGTTGGGATTTGAGCTTGCTGTTGTTTTACCACACATATCCTAAGAATATCATTTGAAAGATCACATAAGTACTAAGGTACATATAACTTAGCTTAGAATACTCTGAGTTCTACTGAACCAGCTGTTGTAGCTCCTAGGGCCTAGCACACCCTAAACTACAACTCTAGCAAGGGATCAGTAGGAAAACATATAGTGTAGGTAAGTGCACCACTTACACCTCACTAGAAAAGCATGTCTACCCAGGGAGAGTCTACTGAGACCCCCCTTGTGGTTATTGACCCTCCACAGGTCACTTCAAGATATGCAGCTCTCAGTTTCCAGGAGATGAGACAAGTGTGTACCTCCAGGAAACTGAAACAGGGGTCTAACCCCACCATTCCCTTTCTGATAGGTCTCTTAGAGACTTATGATGCGAGCAAGATTTCTCAGCTACATGGGAATATGCCAGCCTTAGAGGGTACCTCTGGGGATCCAGACCTCCCCAACACTGCCAATGCAGTTGAGGAGGAGGATCAAGAGGAACTCTCTGGGGATGAGGTAGACAAAGGTCTTGAGGTAGTCAGAAGGCTAACTAGGGCCAACTTAGACTTACTTGGGCTAGGATCTGGGGGACCCCCAGTACTGACCCGAAGTGGGCCTAACCTTGGAGTTAGGAGAGATAGATCTCTTTCTATGGACTCCAATAGGTCTCTGCACTCTAATGCCTCTTCCCAGAGGAGAAGGAACTCTCCCCAGAGGAGATTGACTTCCCCCCAGAGAATAGAGCATGAAGCTAGAATGAGACAGGCTGCTCTGAGGATTGAAAGGGAAGAACTTGCCCTGGCCAAAGAAAAGCTTGCCTTTGCTAGAGAGCAGCAGATGAGTGGGATAGTTCCCACTGGTGGCAGCAATCTCCTAAGAGATAGAGAGAAGGGTTTAGATACTAAACACCTGACAAAAATAGTGCCCCCCTTTAAGCAAGGGGATGACATCCAGAAATGGATGGCTGCTTTGGAGAGGGCCTGCACTGTGCAGTGCATTCCCCAGAGTCAGTGGGCAGCTATAGTGTGGCTCTCCTTTGATGGCAAAGGTAGAGATAAGCTCCTCACTACTAGAGTTGAGGATGCTAACAATTACCAGGTCCTGAAAAATGCACTGGTTGATGGGTTTGGCTTAACCACTGAGCAGTACAGGTTGCTGTTCAGAGACACCCAGAAAACTCAGTCTCAGGACTGGTCTGACTTTGTTGATTGTGCCACTAAGGCTTTGGAAGGCTGGCTACTGGGTAGTACGGTTACTGATTTCAAAGGATTGTATAATCTAATTATGAGAGAGCAAGTCTTAAATAATTGTCAGAACCAGTTATTACACCAGCACCTGGTAGACTCTGATCTGACCTCTCCACAAGAATTGGGTAAGAGGGCAGACAAATGGGTCAGAACCAGGATTAGGCCCAAGAACCAAGGTGGTGACCAGAAAAAGGAATCAACCAAGCCTCAAGAGAAGGGTGGGAATAAATCTACAGATCAAACCACATCAGGGCCCCAAAAATCCTCTGAGGAGGGTGGGTCCCAGAATCCTTCTAATAACCAGAAGAAACCTTATTGTTATCCCTGTAAACAGGTGGGTCATTTGAAAACTGACAGCAGTTGCCCAAAGAACAACAATAAGGAGAACATACCCCCAAGTAACATTCCCAAACCTCCTGTTACTACTAGTAGTAATCCCCCAGGTGGTGGGAGTGCCCCCAAGAATTTGGGTGCATTTACTTTGGGAGTTCCTGGGGACTCTGGCCTAACCAGGTCCCCAAACTTAGATACTCTTGTCTGTGAGACTGGCATGGGGTTTGCCAACTTCACAACTTGTCCCAACACTTTGGGCAAGTACAGACAGGAACCCCTCATCAATGGTATAAAAGTTGAGGCCTATAGAGATACAGGGGCTAGCATCACCATGGTGACTGAGAGTCTAGTCCCCTCAAGGCAACTTTTACCTGGTGCCACATACCAGGTGACCAATATTGATGGAGTACAGAGAGATCATCCCATGGCAGTGGTTAATCTCAGCTGGGGAGGTGTCACTGGCCACAAGAGAGGTGCAGTGTCACCAAACTTGCCTGTAGATTGCCTACTGGGGAATGATTTAGAGCTCTCAGCCTGGGCTGAAGTAGAGCAAGAAACCCATTCTAAAATGGTAAACCTCCATGGTAAGGTTAGTGGGGCATTGATAGCCACAGCCCCAGTCCAAGATGTCCTCCCTGAACAGGTCAGGAGGGTTGTGCCAGTCACAACCCAATCTCAGACAACTTCCTTCCCAGAACAGGTTGTCAAGGCTGTGATGGTCACAGCCCATACCCAAACTGAGTCCCCTCCTGAAAAGGTTGGTAGAGTTGTGATGGCCATAGCTCAAACTAAGACAGATAATAGTGTTGTGAAGCCTGAAACCATGGATCACTCCACTCAGACAGAGAGCATTGAGGAGGAAGAGAAATCTCCCTCCCACCAGACTTTAGGAAAGGATCAGCCTCCTCAGGGAACTGATCTGACCCCTTGTGAAGAAACTGCCACAGAGGTAGTCAGGCCTAGCCTGGCAGAACCCCTGATGTCAGTGGACCCTTCCAAGGTGGGACCCAGTCTGGAGCAGGTAACCTGCCCCTCTCTACCCTGCCTCAGTCAGCCCAGGGCTGTAGAGGTCAGGGAGGCCAGTTTTGGACCCCAAAGGGCCCCCTGTCCAAAAGAATTCCCCAATCAGCAGATTAAGGGCACTGAAGCTAGCAGACCTAGCCAAGTGAAAATAAAACACACTCCTGAGGGATCCCCCTTAAAATTAGTTAGGGACCTCCCACAGATGGACACTGTTGGGCACGGCCAAACTTGGGACCTGAGGGCCCCAGACCTGACCTGTCCCTCCAGTAAGCCAAACAGAGGGACCCAGCCTCCAGCTTTAGGTAGCCAGAGGTTGACCCTGAGAGCTCATAGCAACTCAGTCCTGGAAAGAAAGGCACACATGGTAGATGGTGATTGGAGGAAGTTGAGCCCAACATTAGTGGAGTCTCACTTCAGTACTCCATCCCAGCACCAGTCTTTTACTTTGCCAAAACACACCACAGGTAGAGATTCCCTATGGTGGAGACCCTCAGATACCCTTAGGGTGAGGGATTGCTTAGTGGACCATGAGATAGGGGGTAACCATGCCAGTGCTGGTACTTCCTTATATGGCCACTCAGGCAATATAGGCTTACCTGGCAAGGATAGCCTTATCTCCTTTCGTTTGGGGGGGGGTGATGTAGGAAGGTAGATCCCTGACTATGGTTGCCCCCAACTTTTTGCCTGGTGTTTTGCTGGTTTTCTGACTTAGTTGACCTGGGGCCCTGCTATTCAGGACCCCAGGCCTACTGCTCTCTCTGTAAAATGGATTCCATGTACCTTAGGTACATATCTAATTGGATACTGAGTCACCTTATCAGTCCCTGTACAGTGTACCCTAGGTACCCAGGGCATAGGTGTACCCAGGGCCTACCAGGGGCTGCAGCATGTATTATGCCACCCCTGGCTGGCAATCCAAATCTGACACAACTGGCTGCTTGACAGCTGGGGCAAGGTGGTGTAATCACCCTTTGCTTTAGATATAGTATTCCTATATCTAACCCTAAAATGGACACATATATTCCTATCAGTCACTCCTATGGCAGGCCTTAACAATCCTGAAGGCAGAGTGCTTGGAATCGTGTGAGATGGTGCTCTGGCATGAGCTGAGCCTGTCTGCGGCTTTCGGGATCTATCCCTTAGCCGTTTCCATGATAACGCATACCATATACTCTTAAGTGCATTATAATCCTCGCGGTTATATGCCAACTCTGGTATCGCTTTATCAAAACATGTCGAGTAAGGTGTCATACGAATTGGAATACTAACCCCTCGCCAATTCTGGCGACAGGGTTAGCATTCCACCCTTCTAGAGGGACACGACATGTTGGTAACCTGTAACCCCGGTTAAAGTCAGACAGAGCCTTAGCATCCACAAAATGGATGCTGCCACCGAGACACAAGTCTGCCCTCCTGCTGCTGGGAGTCCTCCCAGAGCAGGAGGCAAGGACAAAGGGTTTCCTGCCAGGGGCGGTGCCAGCACCGTCCCAGACAGGGTTTTGTGTATTCTAGGTAGGCAGGGCTTTAGAGGAAGGTGACTGCGAGTGGCACCCCGGTGCTCACTGTGCATAGGCCGGCTTGAACCAGTTCCAGGGGCACACCAGACCCTGAGCTGGGGAAAGCCCGCCAAAGGAGAGGGGTGTAACCACCCCCCTCCTAGTCCCACCCATAGGGCAGGACTTAGTCGCGTGCCAGACCCCTTTTTCAGGATAAAGGTAGGAGCAGGCCCCCTTCCAAATTAGATCAATCTTTGAATCCTGAACCGACCTTCTACCCGAAGAACTCAAGACTCTACTCAAGATTTTCTCCCTTGTGACTAAGGAGTAGTCACCCTGCAGCAGCAGGCACCAACCAAGCTTCGCGGTTTGTTGCCAGTCTCTCCATCGGATCAAGACTGCTTCAGCACGACGAGAACCGGCTTCCCTGGCACCTCGGACCTCAACCTACATCATCAGCCCAGCTGTGATCCGTGGGTGCGACGAGACCTCGAGGGACCGGCCATCTTCTGAACTGCACGACGCTTGTCCAGCACGACCACCGAGTGACCCTCGACCGAGTGCTTTGGGGTAAGAGAAGCCCCGACCCTGAGCAGCTCCAGCACCGAAGTTCAGCCCCCTTGCATCCACGAGATCTGCGTGGGGCCCTTCTGCTCTTGGCTGCTCACCGCGTTGTCCAGGTCGCTTGCCCGTTCGCTAGTGGCCCCTTCACAACGCTCCACAACAACAAACACTGCTGGTCTGGTTGCTCCAGACTGGCCCTTGCTTCCCTCCATCAGAGAAGCACCCTGGACCCTCCTGGTCCACTCAAGACGCCATTTTAGGTCCACCGCGTGGGCCTTGCATTTGCCAAGACTTGTTGCCCCATCCTGGGTCCAGCGACGTCGACAGCCTGAACCTTCGTGGGTCAGCTCGCACCTCCATCCTGGTCGCCGACAATGCCTCCCGGTCCGAGAGACTGCAGAGCCCAGCAGCGCCCACTCACCTGACTGCGGTGACTTCGCCCGGTGCCATCCTGGTGCCCACTTAATCACTGGCTAGTGATTCAGAACTTGGTCCCCTCTGCTTTCAGGTTTTCTTCTTCCCTGATCCAGGCTTGGATCTCTTCGAACTTTTCTTCACTGGCCGCCTGCCAGCAACTTCTTCTTCAGGCTCCTGGTCCGTCAACGTGGGTTTCCGACGCAACTTGAACCCTATGCAGCCGCAGCCCCTGGGCTAGGTAAATCCAGCACTCCGGTGCTCCAGCATAGTCCAACACTCCAAGTGTTCGGATCCACTCCCGTCTTCGTCCCAGCTAGTCGGGTTCGCCCGAGAACAGTAACTTTGTGAATTCTAGCTTCCATAGACTTTTTCCCGCCTTACGCGTGAGAGTTCCCACTCTGCACGTGGCTTCCCTAGGCCTCCTGCTCCTAACCTGAGTGTTCAGTATTGTAGGCCTAGCGTTTCTAAAGCCTCTGAGAATCGTTACTTACCTGCTAGTAATTCGCATTCCACTTTTGTAGTATATGGTTTTTCGTGCCCCTCGGGTATTTGTGTAAATTGTGCAACTTGAAGTATTTTTATAAGAGTTTTGTTGTGTGCTTAGCTCCCTGTCTCATAAAGAGCCAGGGTAGTCTTGTTATAAATAAATATACTGTTTATTTTCATAACAACTTGTGTGGTGTCCTTTAACTTGGTGTTCAAGGGGTAATGTGATGGTAAAACAGCTGGCTTAACACGCCCTCTAGAGTCTTAGCCTTAGACTGCTCGTATCCATGCTACTAGGATAGCTGGTCTATAAGGTTGACTTACAACCAATCATCAATAAGGGTTGTTTGGACTGATATATAGTGATCACTAGAATAGTGAGCACTGCACATCAGGCCAACTTCTCACAAGGACCATCGTTCTTCTTCTTTTGGAAAGTTTGGCACCCACCCTCCTTAGGTTGTTGGGGCCCTGTTGAAGACTTCTGGTCATTTTGCTTATTCTCATTACCCTTCTGGTCTGCTTTCTTCTGGCCACCACCCTGGTTCTGGTTCTGCTGCTTGACCCTTGTCCTGACCCATCTGTCTGCCTTTTTTCCCAATTCTTGGGGAGAGGTCAGATCTGAGTCAATCAAGTGCTGATGCAACAACTAGTTCTGACAATTATTTAAGATTTGTTCTCTCATAATTAGATTATACAATCCTGTGTAATCAGTAACTTTACTTCCCAGTAACCAGCCTTCCAAAGGCTTAGTGGCACAATCAACAAAGTCAGTCCAATCTTGAGCCTGAGTTTTCTGGGTGTCTCTGAACATTAACCTGTACTGTTCAGTGGTAAAGCCAAACCCATCAATCAGTACATTTTTCAAGACTTGGTAATCATTACCATCCTCATCTCTAACAGTGAGGAGCTTGTCTCTTCCTTTACCTTCAAAGGAGAGCCACAATATAGCTGCCCACGGACTCTGGGGTACCTGCTGTACTTTGTGGGCCATCTCCAGAGCAGTTATCCACTTGTGGATATCATCTCCTGTCTTATAGGAGGGCACTATCTTGCTCAGGTTTCTAGTATCAAAACCCCTTTCTCTATCCCTAGGGATATTGCTGCCACCAGTGGGGAGTACCCCACTCAACTGTTGCTCTCTAGCAAAGGCATGCTTTTCTTTGGCAAGGGCAAGTTCTTCCCTCTTGATCCTCAGATTAGCTTCCCTCATCTTTGCTTCATGCTCTCTCCTCTGAGGGGAAGTCATTCTCCCCTGGGGGGAAGTCATTCTTCTCTGAGCAGATGCATGAGAGTGCAAAGATCTATTGGAGCCCCTAGAATGAGATCTATCTCTTCTGACCCCAAGGTTAGGCCTGCTCATGGACAGCACTGGGGGTCCCCTAGTACTATCCATAAGTAAGTCTAAGTTGGTCCTGGTGAGTCTGCTGACTACTACAGGACCTTTGTCTGCCTCATCCCCAGATGATTCCTCCTGCTCCTCCTCAGCTACATTCTCTGTCTCAGGGAGGTCTGGATCACCACGAGTACCTTCTAAGGGGGGCATGCTACTATCTGGATTAGAGGGGTCTGTGTCAGCAGCCCTTCTGGCATCATATGTCTCTAAGAGACCTAACAGAAAAGGAGTGGTAGGGTTAGAACCCTGTTTCAATTTCCTGGAGGTACACAATTCTCTCATCTCCTGGAAACTGAGAGCTGCATATCTGGAAAGGACCTGTGCAGGGTCACTAACCACTAGGGGAGTCTCTGAAGACTCTCCATGGGTAGACATGCTTTCTAGTGAGGTGTAAGTGATGCACCTACCTACACTATGGGTTTTCCTACTGATCCCTGTAGGAGAGTAGGGTCTGCAATCCTATGATCACCCAGATTTTTGCTTTTTGCTTCACTGGTTTACGACTTTCCCTGGCTGTGGGCCTGCTAATCAGACCCACAGCCTAGCTGTTCTCTCTATTCCAAATTGTACCCAGGTACTGAATTGGCACTGGGCCCTCTCTTGTGTCCCTGTAACCAGGGCAGAGGTGTACCCAGAGGTCTCCCAGGGGCTGCAGCATGTATTATGCCACCCCTGGGCTGACTAACTAAAACAGACACAACTGGCTGCTTGACAGCTGGGGCAAGGTGGTGTACACACCCTTTGCTTTAGATATAGTATTCCTATATCTAACCATAAAATGGACACATATATTCCTATCAGTCACTCCTATGGCAGGCCTTAACAATCCTGAAGGCAGAGTGCTTGGAATAATGTGAAATGGTGCTCTGGCATGAGCTGAGCCCGTTTACAGCTTGCGGAACCAAGTCCTAATAGCTGTTCCATGATAACGCTATACCATATACTCTTAAGTGCATTATGTACCTCGCGGTCATATGCTAACTTTGGTATAGCATTATCAAAACATGTCGAGTAAGGTGTCATACGAATTGGAATACTAACCCCTCGCCAATTCTGGCGACGGGGTTAGCATTCCACCCTTCTAGAGGGACACGACATGTATGTAGCTGTAACCCCGGTTAAAGTTAACTCAAGCCTCAGCTCCACAAAATGGATGCTGCCACCGAGACACCAGTCTGCCCTCCTGCTGCTGGGAGTCCTTCCAGCAAACGGAGGCCTGGACAAAGGGTTTCCTGTCAGGGGCGGTGCCAGCACCATCCCAGACAGGATTTTGTGTATCACAGGTAGGCAGGGCTTTAGAGGAAGGTGACTGCAAGTGGCACCCCGGTGCTCACTGTGCATAGGCCGGCTCAAACCAGTTCTGGGGGCACACCAGCCCCTGAGCTGGGGAGAGACCGGACAAAGGAGAGGGGTGTAACCACCCCCTCCTAGTCCCACCCATAGGGCAGGACTTAGTCGCGTGCCAGCCCCTTTTCTCAGGATAAAGGTAGGAGCAGGCCCCCTTCCAAACTAGATCATCTTTGAATCCTGAAACTACTTTCCACGAAAGGAACTCAAGACTTCTTCCTAAGATTTCTCCCTTGTGACTAAGGAGTAGTCACCCTGCAGCAGCAGGCACCAACTAAGTATCTTGCGGTTTGCTGCCAGCCTCTCCTTCGGATCAAGACTGCCCAGCTCGACGAGACCCGGACTCCCTGCCCTCTCTGACCTCAACCTACCTCTACAGCACAGCTGAGAAGCGTGGGTGCGACGAGACCAGAGGACCCGGCGACCATCAGAACCAGCATGACACTGACCTAGCACGACCACCGAGGGACCCTCGAATGGGTGCACTGGGGTAAGAGAAGCCCCAACCCCAAGCAGCACGAGCACCGAAGTCCAGCCCCCCAGCATCCTCCAGATCTGCGTGGGGCCCTTTTGCTCCTGCGCTGCTTGCCACGTTGTCCGGTCACTTGCCCGTCGGCTAGTGACCCTCCAGACGACGTCCTACGTTTGTTTCACCGCTGGTCTAGCTCCTCTAGACTGGCCCTTGTCTCCTCTTGAAGGGGAACTTCCTCGGACCCTCCTGGTCCACTCCGGACGCCATTTTGTGCCTCCACGTGGGCTTGCCTTAGCCAAGGCTTGTTGCCTCCTCCAACGGATCCAGCATCGCCAGCAGCAGACATCCGACGTGGGACAGCTCGCAGACCTCCAGCCTGGTCGACATCAGCGCCCTGGTCCGTGCAGCAGCAGAATCCAGTGTCACCACTTCACCTGGCTGAGTGACCTCGTCCGGTGCCATCCTGGTGCCCACCTAATCACTGGCTAGTGATTCAGAACTTGGTCCCCTCTGCTTACAGGTACTCTTCTTCAACTGATCCAGTCCTTGGATCAGCCCGGAACATCTTCACTGGTCGCCTGCCAGCAACTTTTACTTCAGGCTCCTGGTTCGTCAACGAGGGTTTCCGACGACACTTGAACCCTATGCAGCCGCAGCCCCTGGGCTAGGTAAACCGAGTACCACGGTGCTCCAGCGTAGAACAACTCTCTAAGTGTCTAGATCCACTTTCGTTTTTGACCTACCTAGTCGGGTTCGCCCGAGAACACTAACTTTTGCTTTTACTAGTATCCATAGACTTTGTCCCGCATTACGCGTGAGAGTTCCCACTCTGCACACGACGTCCCTAGGCCTCCTGCTTCTAATCTAAGGGTTCGGTATTGTAGGTCCAGCGTTTCTAAAGCCTATGAGAGTAATACTTACCTGCTAGTAATTTCGCATTCCACTTTTGTAATATATGGTTTTTCGGGCCCCTCGGGCATTTGTGTAAATTGTGCGACTTTCAGTATTTCTTTAAGAGTTTTGTTGTGTGCTTAGCACCCTGTCCTCATAAAGAGTCCAGGGTTGTTGTGTTATAAATATACTTTATTTTCATAACAACTTGTGTGGTGTCCTTTCACTTGGTGTTCAAGGGGTAAATGTGATGGTAAAACAGCTGGCTTAACACGCCCTCTAGAGTCTAGCCTTAGACTGCTCTTGTCCATGCTACTAGGATAGCTGGTCTATCAGGTTGACTTACAACCAATCATCAATAAGGGTTGTTTGGAATGATACATAGTGATCACTAGAATAGTGAGCACTGCATATCAGGCCAACTTCTCACATTGGTGAGCAGCGGTTGGGATTTGAGATTGCTGTTGTTTTACCACACGTATCCTAAGAATATCATTTGAAAGATCACATAAGTACCAAGGTACATATAACTTAGCTTAGAATACTCTGATTTCTACTGAACCAGCTGTTGTAGTTCAACAGGGCTTAGCACACCCTGACTACAACTCTTAGCAAGGGATCAGTAGGGAAACAAATAGTGTAGGTAAGTGCACCACTTACACCTCACTAGAAAAGCATGTCTACCCATGGAGAGTCTTCAGAGACTCCCCTAGTGGCTAGTGACCCTCCACAGGTCATCTCAAGATATGCAGCTCTCAGTTTCCAGGAGATGAGTGTGTACCTCCAGGAAACTGAAACAGGGGTCTAACCCCACCATTCCCTTTCTGATAGGTCTCTTAGAGACATACGATGCTAGGAAAGCTTCTCATACAGATGGGAATATGCCAGCCTTAGAGGGTACCCTTGGTGATCCAGACCTCCTTGACACTGACAAAGCAGTTGAGGAGGAGGAAGAAGAGGAACTCTCTGGGGATGAGGCAGACAACAGGCCTGAACTAGTCAGCAGACTTACTAGGGCCAACTTAGACCTACTTAGGGAAGGATCTGGGGGACCCCCAGTACTGACCCGAATTAGGCCTAACCTTGGAGTTAGGAGAGATAGATCTCCTTCTAGGGACTCCAATAGATCTCTGCACTCTAATGCCTCCTCTCAGAGGAGAAGGATTTCTCCCCAGTGGAGATTGACTTCCCCTCAGAGAAGAGAACATGAAGCAAGGATGAAACAGGCTAATCTAAGGATTGAAAGGGAAGAACTTGCCCTGGCCAAAGAAAAGCTTGCCTTTGCTAGAGAACAGCAGATGAGTGGGACAGTTCCCACTGGTGGCAGCAATCTCCCTAGAGATAAGGAAAGGAGTTTAGATACTAAACACCTGAGTAAGATAGTGCCCCCCTTTAAACAAGGGGATGACATCCACAAATGGATGGCTGCTTTGGAGAGGGCCTGCACTGTCCAGTGCATCCCCCAAAGTCAGTGGGCAGCTATACTGTGGCTCTCCTTTGAAGGCAAAGGTAGAGATAAGCTCCTCACTACTAAAGTTGAGGATGCTAACAATTACCAAGTCCTGAAAAATACACTGGTTGATGGGTTTGGCTTAACGACTGAGCAGTACAGGTTGCTGTTCAGGGATACCCAGAAAACTCAGTCTCAGGATTGGTCTGACTTTGTGGATTGTGCCACTAAGGCTTTGGAAGGCTGGTTGCTGGGCAGTAAGGATTACTGATTATACAGGGTTGTACAATCTGATCATGAGAGAGCAGATTTTAAATAAGTGTCAGAACCAGTTGTTGCATCAGCACCTTGTTGACTCAGATCTGACCTCTCCCCAAGATTTGGGAAAGAAGGTAGACAGATGGGTCAGAACAAGGGTCAAGCAGAACCAGACTCAGAACCAGGGTGATCAGAAGAAAGCAGACCAAAAGGGTAGTAACAAGAATGAACAAAATGACCAGAAGTCTACAACAGGCCCCAACAAACCAAAGAGGGTGGGGGTACAGTCAGTAGTGGTAGTGCACCTCCCAAGGGAATAGTTGGGTTAACCTTGGGAACTGAGGGGTCTGACAACTTAGTTGGCACACTCACTCAGGCTGTCCTTGTCTGTACAGGGGATGTGGATATATCCTCTGATGCCAGTCCCAATACTTTGGGCAAATACAGGCAGACACCTTTAATTAATGGAAAAATGGCTCAGGCCTACAGGGACACTTGTGCCAATGTCACAATGGTGACACCTAACTTTGTGGACCCTGGACAGATCATGCTAGGTCCAGAGTACCTAGTGACCAATGCCAGCAATGTCACTACCCACCATAGTATGGCAATTGTTGATTTCTCCTGGGGAGGGGTAAGTGGCCAAAAGAAAGTTGTGGTTAGTTCAGACCTCCCAGTTGAATGTTTGTTGGGCAATGATTTGGAGACATCCCTATGGTCAGAAGTGGAGCAGAGGACTCACATGGAAATGTTAGGCTTGCCAACACATGCGCTTGCTGTGACTAGGTCACAGGCCAAGAGATGCCCCACTGAACAGGTGCTGGATCCTGGAATAATGGACCAGACACCTTCCAAGAAGAGGAGCAGTAGGGTTAAGGCATTGCCTTCCCCCTTGCCCCAGGTTGTGGATCAAGTCTCTGAGGAGGCTGATCTCAAAGAACTGAGGGAAACTGAGCCTAAAGAGCTTGAACCTGATCAGGTTGAGTTTCTGGGCTCAGAGGGACCCTCCAGGGAAGACCTGGGGAAGGCACAGTTTTAGACTGCCCCTACCTTGAACCCCTCAGACAGCAGGCTGCTGCTGAGGCTGCAGGGAATGCCACAGGAACCCACAAGGTATACTGGGATGATGGACTCCTGTACTCTGAGTCAAGAGACCCCAAGCCTGGTGCAACCAGGAGGCTGGTCATCCCCTTGTCTCAGAGATGTTTCCTTCTTACCTTGGCCCAAGAAATTCCCCTTGCAGGTCACTTAGGCCAGAACAAGACGTGGGACAGGCTTGTCACACACTTTCACTGGCCTCACATGAGTGAAGATACCAAGGAGTTTTGTCGCTCCTGTGTCACTTGCCAAGCCAGTGGCAAGTCAGGTGGCACAACAAAGGCACCCCTCATACCACTACCTGTGGTGGGAGTACCCTTTGAGAGAGTGGGGATTGACATTGTTGGTCCAATGGAATCCCAGACAGCATCAGGGCACAAGTTTATACTGGTGGTAGTGGATCATGCCACCAGGTATCCTGAAGCTATACCCCTTAGGACCACTACAGCACCTGTTGTGGCAAGAGCCCTAATTGGAGTGTTCTCCAGAGTGGGCTTCCCTAAGGAGGTTGTTTCTGACAGAGGTGCAAACTTCATGTCAGGATATCTGACTGCAATGTGGAAGGAGTGTGGTGTCAACTACAAGTTCACCACACCCTATCAACCACAGTGCAATGGGCTTGTTGAGAGATTCAACAGGACCCTCAAAGGGATCATTCATGGACTACCTGAACCTCTCAGGAGGAGATGGGATGTCCTGATACCCTGCCTCTTGTTTGCTTACAGAGAGGTCCCACAGAAGGGGGTTGGCTACAGCCCTTTTGAGCTTCTGTTTGGGCATCCTGTAAGAGGACCCCTTTGTTTGGTAAAGGAAGGAGAAGAGAAGTGTGGCTCACTGGTTAGAGCAGGCAGACCTGGAAGCAGAGGTCAGCCCGGGACCAGGGTTCAATTGCCGGCTCGGCGGGGTCTTGAGTCCTAAAAAAAATGTCCATGGACTCGACAATTCTCGCTCCGGTGCCTACTCGATTCACGGGTTCACACTCTGCGACTCTGGGCAATAGCTTGCTTAATCTCCACAACGGTCCCTCGCGGCGGGATGCCTGGCTTTCACCTTGCGGATACCCTGCCAGGGTTATCTCACAGGGGAATACCAGGACGGGTTCCCTAAGCAAGCGCTTAGAAACCGCTTGGTGATTTGCGCTATATAAATTCCTGTACATTTACATTTACATTTACAAGGATGGGAGAGACCTCTCAAAAAGCCTGGAACAAACATTGTGGACTATGTACTTGGTCTCCGCTCCAGGATGGCTGAGTATATGGAAAAGGCATCTAAAAACCTTGAGGCAAGCCAAGAACTCCAAAAAGCTTGGCATGACCAAAAGGCTGTCCTGACTGTGTACAAGCCTGGACAGAAGGTGTGGGTGCTGGAGCCAGTGGCCACAGCAGCACTCAAAGACAAATGGTCTGGGCCCCACACAATCATTGAGCAAAAGGGAGAGGTCACCTACCTGGTGGACCTTGGAACTCCCAGGAGCCCCCTCAGGGTGCTCCATGTAAACAGGCTCAAGGCATATGTCAACAGGAAGGACATGGGCTTGCTCATGGCCACAGATGAGGGACAGGAGGAAGAGAGTGACCCTCTCCCAGACCTGCTCACTCAGAATCCTGATGATGGATCAGTAGATGGTGTTGTCTTTTGTGGCAGCCTCTCTGAACATCAGCAACAGGATTGTAGACAGGTTCTGCAATCCTTTAGACATATGTTCTCTCTGACACCCAGTCAAACTAATTGGTGTACCCATGAGGTTGACACTGGAGACAGTCTGCCTGTCAAGAGTAAAATCTACAGACAGCCTGATCATGTCAGAGACTGCATCAAGACAGAAGTGCAGAAAATGTTGGAGCTGGGAGTCATTGAGCCCTCAGATAGCCCTTGGGCTAGCCCAGTAGTTCTAGTGCCAAAGCCTCACACCCAGGGTGGTAAGAAAGAGATGAGGTTTTGCGTAGACTACAGAGGCCTCCATGCAGTCACTAAGACTGATGCCCACCCAATACCAAGAGCAGATGAACTTATAGATAGATTGGCTTCTGCCAACTACTTAAGTACATTTGACCTGACAGCTGGGTATTGGCAAATCAGGTTAGCTGAGGAGGCCAAACCCAAGACAGCATTTTCTACCCCTGGTGGGCATTATCAGTTTGTGGTAATGTCCTTTGGTTTGCAAAATGCACCTGCCACCTTCCAAAGGCTGGTGAATCAAGTTCTCACTGGGTTGGATGACTTCTGTGCAGCCTATCTTGACGATATAGCTGTCTTTAGCTCCACCTGGGAGGATCACCTGGTCCACCTGAGGAAAGTGTTAGAGGCTCTGCAAAAGGCAGGTCTCACTATCAAGGCCACCAAGTGCCAGATAGGGCAGACACAGGTTGTATACCTGGGCCACCTTGTAGGTGGAGGCCTGGTTCAGCCATTGGAGAGCAAGATACAGGCCATCCAGGACTGGGCTCCTCCTACCACCCAGACTCAGGTTCGAGCTTTCTTGGGCCTGACTGGTTACTATAGAAAATTTGTCAAGAATTATGGGTCCATTGTGACTCCACTTAATGACCTGACAAGTAAGAAGATGCCAAAGAAAGTTCAGTGGACAGCAAGCTGTCAGAAAGCATTCAATGACCTAAAGCAGGCCATGTGCACAGCACCTATCCTAAAGAGTCCAGACTACTCCAAAACCTACATTGTCCAAACAGATGCTTCTGACTTGAGTGTGGAAGCTGTTCTATCTCAGCTGAATTTTGATGGTAACGACCAGCCCATTGCTTTTATTAGCAGAAGGCTGACCCCCAGAGAGAAAAATTGGTCAGCTATTGAGAGGGAGGCCTTTGCTGTGGTTTGGGCCCTGAAGAAGTTGAGGCCCTACTTGTTTGGCAATCACTTCAAGATTCAGACCGACCATAAGCCCCTCTTGTGGCTAAATCAGATGAAGGGTGAAAACCCCAAATTACTTAGGTGGTCCATTTCCCTAGAGGGGATGGATTTTACAGTGGAACATAGACCTGGTACTGATCATGGCAATGCTGATGGGCTCTCCAGGTATTTCCACTTAGAGCAAGAATAATAATAATAATAAATCCACATTTGTAAAGCGCACAATCACCCGTAAGGGTCTCTAGGCGCTGGGGGCCGTCGGGAAGATTAAGCAAGCTATTGCCCAGAGTCACATGGTGCTGGGCTAATCTGCCACCGGTGCCGGGGATCGAACCGTGATCCCCAGATTCCAGCGTCAGTCGCCCTGGCCGCGGCGCCACACCTCTCCCACTAAGAAGACTCACCTGGTCAAGGTTAGCTTATTGTCCCAAAGTTTGGGGGGGGTCATGTAGGAGAGTAGGGTCTGCAATCCTATGATCACCCAGATTTTTGCTTTTTGCTTCACTGGTTTACGACTTTCCTTGGCTGTGGGTCTGCTAATCAGACCCACAGCCTAGCTGTTCTCTCTATTCCAAATTGTACCCAGGTACTGAATTGGCACTGAGCCCTCTCTTGTGTCCCTGTAACCAGGGCAGAGGTGTACCCAGAGGTCTCCCAGGGGCTGCAGCATGTATTATGCCACCCCTGGGCTGACTAACTAAAACAGACACAACTGGCTGCTTGACAGCTGGGGCAAGGTGGTGTACACAACCTTTGCTTTAGATATAGTATTCCTATATCTAACCCTAAAATGGACACATATATTCCTATCAGTCACTCCTATAGCAGGCCTTAACAATCCTGAAGGCAGAGTGCTTGGAATAATGTGAAATGGTGCTCTGGCATGAGCTGAGCCCGTTTGCAGCTTGCGGAACCAAGTCCTAATAGCTGTTCCATGATAACGCTATACCATATACTCTTAAGTGCATTATGTACCTCGCGGTCATATGCTAACTTTGGTATAGCATTATCAAAACATGTCGAGTAAGGTGTCATACGAATTGGAATACTAACCCCTCGCCAATTCTGGCGACGGGGTTAGCATTCCACCCTTCTAGAGGGACACGACATGTATGTAGCTGTAACCCCGGTTAAAGTTAACTCAAGCCTCAGCTCCACAAAATGGATGCTGCCACCGAGACACCAGTCTGCCCTCCTGCTGCTGGGAGTCCTTCCAGCAAACGGAGGCCTGGACAAAGGGTTTCCTGTCAGGGGCGGTGCCAGCACCATCCCAGACAGGATTTTGTGTATCCCAGGTAGGCAGGGCTTTAGAGGAAGGTGACTGCAAGTGGCACCCCGGTCACTGTGCTCACTGTGCATAGGCCGGCTCAAACCAGTTCTGGGGGCACACCAGCCCCTGAGCTGGGAAGATACTGGACAAAGGAGAGGGGTGTAACCACCCCCCTCCTAGTCCCACCCATAGGGCAGGACTTAGTCGCGTGCCAGCCCCTTTTCTCAGGATAAAGGTAGGAGCAGGCCCCCTTCCAAACTAGATCATCTTTGAATCCTGAAACTACTTTCCACGGAAGGAACTCAAGACTCTTCTCAAGATTTCTCCCTTGTGACTAAGGAGTAGTCACCCTGCAGCAGCAGGCACCAACTAAGTATCTTGCGGTTTGCTGCCAGCCTCTCCTTCGGATCAAGACTGCCCAGCTCGACGAGACCCGGACTCCCTGCCCTCTCTGACCTCAACCTACCTCTCCAGCACAGCTGAGAAGCGTGGGTGCGACGAGACCAGAGGACCCGGCGACCATCAGAACCAGCACGACACTGACCTAGCACGACCACCGAGGGACCCTCGAGTGGGTGCACTGGGGTAAGAGAAGCCCCAAGCAGCACGAGCACCGAAGTCCAGCCCCCCAGCATCCTCCAGATCTGCGTGGGGCCCTTTTGCTCCTGCGCTGATTGCCACGTTGTCCGGTCACGTGCCCGTCGGCTAGTGACCCTCCAGACGACGTCCTACGTTTGTTGCACCGCTGGTCTAGCTCCTCTAGACTGGCCCTTGTCTCCTCTTGAAGGGGAACTTCCTCGGACCCTCCTGGTCCACTCCAGACGCCATTTTGTGCCTCCACGTGGGCTTGCCTTAGCCAAGGCTTGTTGCCTCCTCCAACGGATCCAGCATCGCCAGCAGCAGACATCCGACGTGGGACAGCTCGCAGACCTCCAGCCTGGTCGACATCAGCGCCCTGGTCCGTGCAGCAGCAGAATCCAGTGTCACCTCTTCACCTGGCTGAGTGACCTCGTCCGGTGCCATCCTGGTGCCCACCTAATCACTGGCTAGTGATTCAGAACTTGGTCCCCTCTGCTTACAGGTACTCTTCTTCAACTGATCCAGTCCTTGGATCAGCCCGGAACATCTTCACTGGTCGCCTGCCAGCAACTTTTACTTCAGGCTCCTGGTTCGTCAACAAGGGTTTCCGACGACACCTGAACCCTAAGCAGCCCCTGGGCTAGGTAAACCGAGTACCACGGTGCTCCAGCGTAGAACAACTCTCTAAGTGTCTAGATCCACTTTCGTTTTTGACCTACCTAGTCGGGTTCGCCCGAGAACACTAACTTTTGCTTTTACTAGTATCCATAGACTTTGTCCCGCATTACGCGTGAGAGTTCCCACTCTGCACACGACGTCCCTAGGCCTCCTGCTTCTAATCTAAGGGTTCGGTATTGTAGGTCCAGCGTTTCTAAAGCCTATGAGAGTAGTACTTACCTGCTAGTAATTTCGCATTCCACTTTTGTAATATATGGTTTTTCGTGCCCCTCGGGCATTTGTGTAAATTGTGCGACTTTCAGTATTTCTTTAAGAGTTTTGTTGTGTGCTTAGCACCCTGTCCTCATAAAGAGTCCAGGGTTGTTGTGTTATAAATAAATATACTTTATTTTCATAACAACTTGTGTGGTGTCCTTTCACTTGGTGTTCAAGGGGTAAATGTGATGGTAAAACAGCTGGCTTAACACGCCCTCTAGAGTCTAGACTTAGACTGCTCTAGTCCATGCTACTAGGATAGCTGGTCTATCAGGTTGACTTACAACCAATCATCAATAAGGGTTGTTTGGAATGATACATAGTGATCACTAGAATAGTGAGCACTGCATATCAGGCCAACTTCTCACAATCCCTTGCTAAGAGTTGTAGTCAGGGTGTGCTAGGCCCTTTCTACTACAACAGCTGGTTCAGTAGAACTCGGAGTATTTCTAAGCTTGTTATATGTACCTATAGTACCTTATGTGATCTTTCAACTGATAGTTCAAGATTATATTTGGTAAAAACAACAGCAAGCTCAAATCCCAACCGCTGCACACCAATGTGAGAAGTTGGCCTGATATATGATGCTCACTAGTTCTAGTGATCACCTTGTATCAGTCCAAACAACCCTTATGGTGATTGGTTGTAAGTCAACCTTATAGACCAGCTATCCTAATGGTAGCATGGACAAAGCAGTCTTAGGCTAAACTCTTTTGGCATGTGAAGCCAGCTGTTTTACCACAATATAACCCCTTGAATACCAGATGAAAGGACACCACACAGGTTGTTATGAAAATAAACAGTATGTTTATTAATAACAAACACCTCTGAACTCTTTATGAGGTCAGAGGGCTAAGCACATGACAATTTCTTATGAAAAATACGATAAGTTGCACAAAATTACAATGGTGCCCTAGGGGCACGACAAACCATATACTAAGTAAGTGGAATGTGAAAGTCGATAGAAAGAAGAAATGCGTTACTTACCTGTAACTGCAGTTATCCAGTATTGGGGTCTTTCATAGATTCACATGCCTGAATCATTCCCCGTCGTCGAGATGGGAGTCCCCGGTACATAGAAAAGTAATGTCCTATAGACATACATAGAGAAAAGTAGGCCTAAGGGCCTTGCCTTAGTAGCCTATCTATGTCCTTTTGTAAAAAGGACCAAACTCCTGAAGGTAGCCAATCAGCTACCACCTCCCTCTAGAACCTTCCTGCCAGGAGCCTCAGTCTCTCAGATTTTCGTACGCACCAAGCTAGGTAGACGTAATATAGGTTATAGAGGGAGAGATGAGACCTTCCTGGGGAGGCGGGAGGGTTGCATGTGAATCTATGAAAGACACCAATACTGGATAACTGCAGTTACAGGTAAGTAACGCATTTCTTGTCCAGTATTATGGGTGTCTTTCATAGATTCACATGCCTGAATCAGAGTAGCAAGCAATACATTATGCACATTTGTGATGGAACATTATGAGCAGTCTGAGATAATACATATCATGCGACTAGTAACCATCAACAAGTACAAAGAATAAAGTAAATAAATGAGCATACCAGTACAGGATGGTGGGAAGGAGGAAGGCTCATCTTACTGGAATAGATGGCGAAGTACAGCCTGGCCCACAGCTGCATCCTGCATCAGTTCCGTATCCATGCAGTAGTGCCTGGTAAATGTGTGCGGCGATTTCCAGGTCGCTGCCCTGCAAATGTCCAGAATCGGCACTCCAGCGGATAGTGCCGCCTATGTGGACACAGCTCTTGTGGAATGAGCTCGGACTTTGGAGTGTAATGGACGTCCGGCTTTGTCATGGCAAAAGGCAATTGCAGATGATATCCATCGTGAAATGCTTTGTTTGGAAAGTGGCATGCCTTTTCTTGGTCTGCTGAAAGCGATGAAAAGCTGATTCGTTTTTCTGAAATGTTTTGTTTTGTCTAGGTAAAATTTAAGACATCTTTTTAGGTCCAAAGAGTGAAGGGATCTTTCAGCTGCAGTACTGGGATTTGGGAAGAATGATCGGAGTACGAGTGGTTCATTTAAATGGAAGTCCGAGGGGACTTTAGGAATGAAGCGAGGATTAGTTCTTAAAATCACTCTGTCTTCTTTGAACTGCATGAAAGGATCTTGTATGGAAAGAGCTTGTAACTCACTGACCCGTCTCGCTGAGGTCAAAGCCAAAAGAAATGCTGTTTTCCATGAAATGTATTTGATATCAGCCCTATGGATGGGCTCAAACGGGTGTTTCATCAATTGGTTGAGTACCACATTAAGGTGCCATGTTGGTGAAACTCTTTGTGGCCGTGGAAATGATCTATAGAGCCCTTTAAGGAATTGCTTTATTAATCTGTGGGACCATAGAGAGGGTCCTTTTGAAGTTCTTGTAAAGCGGGAGATTGCTGCCAGATGAACTCTGATAGAGGCATGGGCAAGTCCCGATTGTGCTAGATGTAATAAATATGCTAGTAACTGCTCCGGAGTGATCCGTAAGGGATGGAGATTGTTGGCCATCCACCAAACACAAAAGCGTTTCCATTTCAAGGAATAAGTTTTGTTTGTGCTGACTGCTCTTGCCTTAGCTAGAACTTCCTTCCATTCCTGTGGGATGTTTAGTTGGTAGAACTCTCGGTACTCAGTGTAGGAGAGTGGGGTCTGCAATCCTATGGTCACCCCAGATTTTTGCTTTTTGCTTCACTGGTTTACGACTTTCCCTGGCTGTGGGCCTGCTAATCAGACCCACAGCCTAGCTGTTCTCTCCCTAAATTGACAACCATGTACCTTAGGTGCATTTACCAATTGGTACTGGGCCACCTTATCAGTCCCTGTACCCAGGGCATAGGTGTACCCAGGGCCTACCAGGGGCTGAAGCATGTATTATGCCACCCCTGGCTGGCCATCTAAACAGACACAACTGGCTGCACGACAGCTGGGGCAAGGTGGTGTAATCAACCTTTGCTGTAGATATAGTATACCTATATCTAACCCTAAAATGGACACGTATATTCCTATCAGTCACTCCTATGGCAGGCCTTATCAATCCTGAAGGCAGAGTGCTTGGAATTATGTGAGATGGTGCTCTGACATGAGCTGAGCCCGTTTGCAGCTTGCGGAACCAAGTCCTAATAGCTGTTCCATGATAACGCTATACCATATACTCTTAAGTGCATTATAATCCTCGCGGTTAAATGCTAACTTTAGTATAGCATTATCAAAACATGTCGAGTAAGGTGTCATGCGAATTGGAATACTACCCCCTCGCCAATTCTGGCGACGGGGGTAGCATTCCACCCTTCTAGAGGGACACGACAAGTATGTAACTGTAAACCCCGGTTAAAGTTAACTCGAGCCTTGGCATCACAAAATGGATGCCACCACCACAGACACAAGTCTGACCTCCTGCTTCTGGGAGTCCTTCCAGCGAGGGAGGCTTGGACAAAGGGTTTCCTGCCTTGGGAGGTGCAAGCACCACCCCAGACAGGATTTTGTGTATTGGGTAGGACAGGCCTGAAAGGAATGAGACATGCCCGGGGCACACAAGGTGTCCTGTGCATACACCGGTTCAAACCAGTTGCTGGGGCATCCCTGCCCCAGCTCTGGCGGGATACCAGACAAAGGATAGGGGGTGTAGCCACCCCCCTTCCTGGTCCCACCCAGGGGAGGGACCTAGTCAGTAGTGCAGCCCCCTTTAGGAGCATAAAGGTAGGAGCTGGTCCCATTCCAAATTAGATTATCCTGAACAACTTTACAAGAAGAAACTCTGGACTTCAACGTTCTGCTCCACAGAAGACTGAAGAATCTCCCTTGTGGGCAAGGAGTGTCCACCCTGCACAAGCAGGCCCCATCAAGCGTCCAGCGTCTTCACTTTGTCGTCTTCCCTCGAGGATCCAGACTTCAGAGCCCGACGAGACCCGGATTCCCAGACCTCTCCGACCTCAACCTACATCTGCAGCACAGCTGAGATCCGTGGGTGCGACGAGACACGTGGGACCGGCCATCTTGAACGAACCTGCACTTTCAGCACAACTCCCGAGGAAAACTCGACCAAGTGCTTTGGGGACTGAGAAGCCCCAGCCCCGAGCAGCTCCTGCACCGAAGACCAGCCCTCCAGCATCCACGAGATCTGCGTGGGGCCCTTCTGCTTGGTTGCTGCTTGACGCGTTGTCTGGTCACTTGCCGGCTGGCTAGTGGCCTCCTAGACGACGAACTGTGCAACTTCCACTGCTGGTCTGGTTGCTCCAGACTGGCCCTTGCTCCCTTCCAAAAGAGGAGCACCCTGGACCCTCCTGGTCCACTCCAGATGCCGTTTCCACTCACCGCGTGGGTTGCCTTTGCCAAGGACTGTTGACGCCGATTCCGGATCCAACACCGCCGACAGCGAGAACCTGCGTGGGACAGCTCGTGCCTCCATCCTGGTCATCGAAGACACCTCCTGGTCCATGTGGCTGCTGAGACAAGCGTCCACTCTTCACCTGATCGCGACGACGACATCTGGTTCCTTCCTGGTTCTACTCCAGTCACTGGCTAGTGACTTTGAACATTGTCCCCTCTGCTTTCAGGTCCTCTTCTTCACCGATCCACCCTTGGGTCGCACCGGACATCTACCTCCTGGTCGCCTGCAGCATCTTTTCCTCCAGGCTCCATAGACTTCAACGCGAGAACCCGACACACTTTGACACCTATGCACCCGCAGCCCGTGGGTGAGGTAACGAGAGCATTTCGGTGCTCAAGGGTAGTTTAACTGTCCTAGTGTCCAGTTCCACAGTCGTTCCTAGTCAGGATTGTCTGTACTCACCTTTAACTTGAACTGTACTGTCCATCGACGTTGTTACACATCTCGCGTGTGAGTTCACACTCTGCACACGCGTCCCGTGGGCCTCCTATTACTTACCTAAGGTGAAGATAGCGTAGTCCTAGCGAACCTCCAGCCTCTGGACAGCTCCATTCCTTCTATCGACTTTCACATTCCACTTACTTAATGTATGGTTTGTCGTGCCCCTAGGGCACCATTGTAATTTGTGCAACTTATTGTATTTTTCTTAAGAGATTGTCATGTGCTTAGCTCTCTGACCTCATAAAGAGTTCAGAGGTGTTTGTTATTAATAAATATACTGTTTATTTTCATAACAACCTGTGTGGTGTCCATTCATCTGGTATTCAAGGGGTTATATTGTGGTAAAACAGCTGGCTTCACATGCTAAAAGAGTTTAGCCTAAGACTGCTTTGTCCATGCTACCATTAGGATAGCTGGTCTATAAGGTTGACTTCCAACCAATCACCATAAGGGTTGTTTGGACTGATACAAGGTGATCACTAGAACTAGTGAGCATCATATATCAGGCCAACTTCTCACACTGGTACTCAAGGTCAAATGATGGGGCCGGATCATAGAAGAAAAAATCTCCCATCGGTGTCGAAAGCGGCATCGAGCGACGCCGCTCCGCCTTCGGAACCGGGTCGAGGGGGGGACTGGGGACGACGTCGTCCGTGGATGGCACCAGAGGCGACAACCTAGGGGCCGGCGAGGTCGTAAGGGCGGCGACCCGGATCCGGAACCATTGGGGCCCTGCGGCGCCGGGACCGAAGTCGCCGACGGCGCCGAAGCACCCGGCCCGCTTGGGCTCCGAGTCGGGGCCGCTTGGCCTAAAGGCGCCGCGGAACCCGACGGAGGAGTGAGCAACCTCATGGCCGTGAGGAAGGCGTCGATCTCCTCCAGCGTCGCGTTCTGCCCAAGGACCGGCGGGTATGGAGCCGGCCCGACACCCGCGGGCGGTATCGCCCGAACCCCCGGCCGCTTCGCGTGAGCGTCGGGGGGAGTCGGAAGAGCGATGTCGCTTCTTCCACTTCTTGTGCCTCTTACCTGAGGACTTGGAGCTCGAGCAGTGGTGACGATCCTCCAAGCCGTGATGACTCCGCCCCCCCGACCGGTCCCTCGACCTTCTTCCAGACCGGGACCTCGAACGGCGCGGGGCCGACTGCTGCAGCTCGAGGCGCTTGCGGGACCGCTCCCGCCTTGCCTTCGACATCAAGGCCCGGCAGTCGGGGCACGACTTGTCATCGTGGTTGGGCCCCAGGCAATGAAGACACCGGCGATGGGGGCCGGTTACCGACATCACTCGGTTGCAGACGACGCAGGGCTTTAACCCGGGCATCCCTACCGGCACCATCGGAGTCGTTCGACTTCGAAGAAAGATCAAAAATGATCGAAAAAGTTTAGTCAAAAAGTGACTAAGGGTACCACTTTTTCCGTATCGGTGCTTGCTGGCGTGGAAAAAATAGGAACTGACATCAGCGCGCGAGGGCGGTATCTAAGTACTCCGACGATGTCATCCCGGCGCCAACGACGGACGCGGAGCCGCAGAAGACGCCTACCGACGTGCAGGGGTACTGCTACTCAAAAATTTTCGGATCCAGTCTGATGCCTGGGGATATTCTAAGGTAAGGAATCTAATAATAACCTGTTTCTTTCAGATACATATATTGACAAACTATCAGCCCATGTACTCAGTAAGGTTTCACTATGCACTTATAATGCCTAAGAATGGACTTCGACAATATAGGAGCATACATGCTTTTGCAGTTATGCTCTCACAAGAAGGATACGTTACTTACCCGTAATCCGAGTTCTCTTCCAGGGGTATCCTCATCAAAGTAATTTTTTCTCATATCAATGCAGTCCCATATAGGAGGCTAAAGCACAAGGTACTTACCTTCGGTAACGATATATCTGTAAGAAACAGTAGTTAGTATTAGATTCCTTACCTTAGAATATCCCCACGCATCAGACTGGATCCGGAAACTTTTGCGTAGCAGTACCCTTGCGCGTCGGTAGGCGTCGTCTGCGGCACCGCGTCCGTCGTCGGCGCCGTTAGCGCCAGGATGACGTCGCCGGAGTACTTAGACACCGCCCTCGCGCGCTGACGTCAGTTCTTATACACAGCTTTTCCGCGCCAGAAACGCAGAGCCATGATAAAAACCACCACTGGTGCCATAAAACTAGGGCCCTGAAAGGGGATGACCTTAACCCTAGATATCGGTTCGCAGAACGGGGAGGATGGGTGGGGCGGTAAGGAATCTAATACGAATTCGAAATTCGAATCTAATACTAACTACTGCTTCTTACAGATATATCGTTACCGAAGGTAAGTAACTTGTGCATCTGAAAGAAACAGGTTAGTATTAGATTCCTTACCTTAGAATAGATATGTGAGAAGTTGGCCTGATATGTGATGTCCACTATTCTAGTGGGCACCTTGTATCATTCCAAACAACCCTTATGGTGATGGTTGTAAGGTCAACCTTATAGACCAGCTATCCTAGTGGTAGCACGGACAAAGCAGTCTTAGGCTAAACTCAAGAGGGCATGTGAAGCCAGCTGTTTTACCATATGCAATCCCTTTAATACCAAGTGAAAGGACACCACACAGGTTGTATATCAAAATATATATGTATTTATTTCTAACACAATCCTCTGAACTCTTTATGAGGTCAGAGGCACCAGCACACTACAAGATACTTAATTAAAATACAATAAGTTGCACAAAATCAGTAATGCCCTAGGGGCACTTCGAACCATATACTAAAATAGTGGTATAAGAACCACGTCATGAATATAAGAAAGGCCTAGGGCCTGGAGAAACACTGGGGCTACACTGTACTACCAATGGATAGAGATGCGCGTGCAGTGTCTTTACACGCACGCAAGTTACCATAGAGTTAGAATGGGAACGAAAGAAATGGAAACTAGTTCTTATAGGACACTTCCCGATGGACTAGGGAAAAGCTACTTGAAACTAGGACACTAGGATAGTCAATACCCACAGGAGTACCGAAATACTCGCGTTACCTCACCCACAGGAAGCAGGTGCATAGGTGTCAAAGTGTGTCGGGTTTCGTCGCTGATTCCTATGGAGCCTTGAAGAAAGATGCTGCAGGCGACCAGGAGAGAAGTGTCCGGGTGGATCCAGGGGCGGATCGAGGATGAAGAGTACCTGAAAGCAGAGGGGACAGAGTCTGGGTCACTAGCCAGTGACCAGGATGGAACCAGGAAGGAACCAGGCGATGTCGCGAAGCAATCAGGTGATGTCGCGAAGCTTGACTCTGCAGCCACGTGGACCAGGAGGTGTCGACGACGACCAGGCGCTGGATACGGACTGTCCCACGAAGGCTCTCGCTGTCGGCGGGTCGGCTTCCGGATTGGAGTCAACAAGCCGTGGCAAAGGCAACCCACGCAGAAAAGGAAGATGGCTTCTTAATCAGACCAGCAAGTTCTGAGGGGCTGCTCCTTTTCAGGGGAGCAAGGGCCAGTCTGGAGCAACCAGACCAGCGTTGTAATTCAAAGGTTTAGTCGTCACAGGGGCCACTAGCCAACGGGCAAGTGACCGGACAGACGCGTAGAGCAGGAAAATGCAGAAGGGCCCCACGCAGAACTCGTGCAGTGTGAAGGGCTGATCTTCGGTGCAGTTGGTGCTCGGGGCTGGGGCTTCTCAATCCCCAATGTACAACTTCGAGGGTGCCTCAGAAGTTGCACAGAAAGCAATTCGCTGGCTTTCCAAGATGGCCGGTCCCACGTCTCGCGTCGCCTCCACGGGTCTCAGCTTTGCTGTGGCTGTGGATCGGGCTGAAGGAAGTCTGGAAGTCCGGGTCTTGTCAGGCTCTGTGCTCGGGCTCCGGCAGGAGCGTCGACAAAGCAAACCGTTGATCGCTTGATGGTGCCTGCTTGTGCAGGGTGGTCACTCCTTGACCACAAGGGAGATTCTTCAGTCTTCTACGTCGAGTAGGATGTCGAAGGTCCAGAGTTTCGTATCAGAGTTTCAGTCAGGATAAATCTAAAGTCTTGGGACTCAGCTCCTACCTATAAACCAAATTTAGGGGCTGGATTACCTGCTAGGTCCCTCCTATGGGTGGGACCCAGGAAGGGGGTGGTTACGCCACTTTCCCTTTGTCCAGTTTTGCGCCAGAGCTGGGGCTGGAGTGCCCCAGCACCGGTTTGAACTGGACTATGCATGGGACACCTTGTGTGCCCCAGGCAGTGTCTCATTTCATTCAGCCCTCCCTGCCCCAATACACTATAGCCTGTCTGGCGTGGTGCTAGCACCTCCCAAGACAGGAAACCTATAGTCCAATCCTCCTTCGCTGGAAGGACTTCCAGCAGCAGGAGGTCAGACTTGTGTCTGTGGCAGCAGCATCCATTTTGTGATGCTGAGGCTCTGGTTAACTTTAACCGAGATTAGTTGGAACAACATGTCTTCTCCCTCTAGAAGGGTGGAATGCTAACCCCGTCGCAAGAACTCGCGAGGGGTAGTATTCCAAAGCGTAAGACACCTTACACGACAGGTTTTGATAAAGCCAAACCAAAGTTAGCATTTATGGTTCCGATAGCTGCAGACAGGCTCAGCTCATGCTAGAGCACCATCTCACATTAAACCAAGCACTCTGCCTTCAGGATTGTTATGGCCTGTCATAGGAGTGACTTATAGGTGCATATATGTCTATATATAAGGTTAGATATAGGAATACTACATCTAAGCAAGGGGTGATTACACAACCTTGTCCCCCCAGCTGAGTGATCAGCCAGTTGTGTCAGTTTGGAGGGCCAGCCAGGGGTGGCAAAAGATATGCTGCAGCCCCTGGTAGGCCTTGGGTGCACCTATGCCCTGGGCACCTATAGTACACTGTACAGGGACTCACAAGAGTGACCCAAATCCCAATTGGTGATGTACCTAAAGTAGCTGGTGTGAATTTAGATAGAGAACAGCAGGGCTGTGGGTCTGATTAGCAGGCCCGCAGCCACATCTAAGTCGAAAACCAGTGAAGCAAAAGGCAAAAAGTGGGGTGACCATAGGAAAGCAGACCCTACTCTCCTACACAAGTGATCCCCCGACATGCGGTGGTACTGCAGTGGCATGGCTAGAGGGGTTGTTGAGAAGGGGAGGGAGTAGCCCCTTCTGACGATTTGCAGCACTCACCTGTCCGAAGTGATGGTACATCAGTGGAGCAGGTGATGGCGAACTCTGCCTCCCACTGGCGTGGAATAGGCATGAAAGCTCGGACTAGGAAGGCTTTGTCTGACAGATAGAAGATCTCACAATTCCAATTATAGTGAACGTGAGGAAATCCTAAATCGCAATTGGCATCAAAAGTAGTATTTTATTCTTAGTTTCTTCGTCCGTAATGTAGTGACAAATAGTTGTCAGAACTTAAAGACGGGAGGAAGCAGCGCGTGTGGCATGATAACCGGCAGCAACAGCTTCTATCTATCAGACAAAACGAGGGAGGTTTACTGCAGTGCTATATAAGGCCTATGACGAATGAATGTGCCTTGGAGACATTTTTACTGTACATACCAATCCTTGAGGTCTAATATTCGCCATTAGTGATTGGATACTTGCAACATAGGAGCCCTGACGAAGTTCCCACTCGCAAAGTTACGGGAACGAAACGCATTGGCTGTGTGCCAGTTTTAAGAAAATTACTGAATAAAAGGACTACATTATGGAATTATTCTTTACGCTGCTTCTTTGACTCCAAGAAAGAGTGCACCTTCCAATTTCTGTTTTCAATTTGGCATTCATTTGACACCCCTGGACGGCGAGTGTTGGGAAGAGATTGCACCACCATTTGAATTGTTAGTACTTAAGGACTGGATGTGCATGGCCTTGGCCTGCCGTTTGTTCTTTTGTTAACGAAAAGTCAGAAGTTTGCTGGCGCTGGGCCGACAGGCCCAAGGACTTGGCCGTAGCCCTGGAGTCCTTAAAGCGCTCCAACGTGCTATCTGCCTTGTCGCCAAAGAGGCAACGGCCATCAAAAGGCATGTCCAAGAGAGTGCTCTAGACATTCCCTGACAAGTTGGTGGACCTCAGCCAGGTGTGACGACGAATCGCCACCGTCGTTGCATTCACTCTACCCAGAGAGTCCGTGGTGTCAAGCCCATATCGAATGGAGTACTGTGCTGCATCCCGCCCCTCAGCGACAGCTTGGGCAAGCCGTTTCTTGGCCTCCTCTGGACACTGGGGCAGCACGTCCGCCACCGTATCCCACAGAGAGTGGGTGTAATGGCCCAAAAGGCATGCAGTATTAATGGACCGCAACCCTAGACTGACAGAGGAAAACAGTTACTTGCCAAACTGTTCCAGCCTTTTGGATTCCCGGTCCGGGGGTGCGATAGGGAATGCGGTTTGGGACGTGGAGGCCTGGATAACAAAGGTCTCAGGGGTGGGATGGGTGGACAGAAAGTAGAGGTCGTCCAGAGCAGGGCGGTGGCGCCGGGCCACGTTCCAATCCTAAGGAGGAACTGCGGTGAGCTTGGACCAAGTGCACATCAGTAAGGACCTCATTAAACTGCAGCAGAGGCTCCGAAGAGCTTACTGGCGGTTGAAGCACCTTGGTAAGGAGGTTAGTCCTCACGGCCGCTGCATGGAGCTCAGGGCCCAAGGCCGTGGCCGCCCTGCGCATCACCACAGTGTAGGAAGGTGGATACCTGACTATGGTTACCCCAGATTTTTTGCCTTGTGTTTAGCTGGTTTTCGACTTAGTTGACCTGGGATCCTGCTAATCAGGGCCCGAGGCTATCTGCTCTCTCTATAAAATGGACTCCATGTACTCTAGGTACATCTCCAATTGGATATTGGGTCACCCTTGTGAGTCCCTGTATAGTGTACCATAGGTAACCAGGGCATAGGTGCACCCAAGGCCTACCAGGGGCTGCAGCACGTATTACGCCACCCCTGGCTGGCCATCCAAACTGACACAACTGGCTGATCACTCAGCTGGGGCAAGGTGGTGTAATCACCCCTTGCTTAGGTATAGTATTCCTATATCTACCCTTATATCTAGACACATATACACCTATAAGTCACTCCTATGGCAGGTCTTAACAATCCTGGAGGCAGAGTGCTTGGTTTTATGTGAGATGGTGCTCTAGCATGAGCTGAGCCTGTCTGCAGCTTTTGGAACCATGTCCTTATAGCTGTTCTAGGATATTGCCATACCATATACTCTTAAGTGCATTATGAACCTTGCGGTTAAATGCTAACTCTGGTTTGGCTTTATCAAAACATGTCGTGTAAGGTGTCATACGCTTTGGAATACTACCCCCTTGCCAGTTCTGGCAACGGGGGTAGCATTCCACCCTTCTAGAGGGAGAAGACATGTTGTTGCTGACTATCCCGATTAAAGTTAACCAGAGCCCCAGCGTCACAAAATGGATGCTGCTGCCACCGACAAAAGTCTGACCTCCTGCTGCTGGGAGTCCTTCCAGTCACTGAGGTTTGGACAATAGGTTTCCTGCCTGGGGAGGTGCGAGCACCACCCCAGACAGGTCTTTGTGTATTGGGACAGGGAGGGCTGAATAGAATGAGACACTGCCTGGAGCACACTAGGTGCTCCATGCATACCCCAGTTCAAACCGGTTGCTGGGGCACTCCAGCCCCAGCTCTGGTGCAAAACTGGACAAAGGAGAGGGGATGTAACCACCCCCCTTCCTGGTCCCACCCATAGGAGGGACCTAGTAAGTAATCCAGCCCCTTTTAGTTGCATAAAGGTAGGAGCTGAGTCCTAGGACTTTAGATTAATCCTGAAATCGAAACTTGACACGAAACTCTGGACCTTCGACATTCTGCTGAAGCTGAAGACTGAAGAATCCTCCTTGTGGCCAAGGAGTGACCACTCTGGGCAACCAGGCACCATCCAGAAAATCAACGGCTTGCTTTGTCGACGCTTCCGCCGGGACCGGAGCACACAGCCTGACAAGACCCAGACTTCCAGACCTCTCAGACCCTCTCTTCTCGTCTGCAGCATAGCTGATATCCGTGGAGGCGACGAGACACGTGGGACCGAACATCTTAAAAAGTCCACGACTTGCTAACTGTGCAGCTCCTGAGGTATCCTCAAAGCTGTGCACTGGGGATTGAGAAGCCCCGAATCCGAGCTCCACCTGCACCGAAGATCAGCCCTCCACACTCCACGAGTTCTGCGTGGGGCCCTTCTGCTTGTGTTCTGCTCGACGCGTTGTCCGGTTGCTGGCCCGTTGGCTAGTAGCCTCTGTGATGACAATGCTTTTGAACCAACTCGCTGGTCTGGTTGCTCCAGACTGGCCCTTGCCTCCCTGCAAAGGTGAGGCACCTCAGACCTTGCTGGTCTGCATCAGAAGCAAGAGGCAAGTGGCAGATGCCTCGCCTAAAAATTAAGAATGAGAGAGGCAGCTCAACGGATAGATAATATTCTAGATTCGAATGGCTATTCTGTTGAAAATGAAAGAGGTAAAGAGGTAATTTTATGAGGTACTATATCGAAGAGATGAGTATGACGAAGATAGTGCGGCTATTCTTATTAGCCAGTATTGCATAGCAGATCTCCCTGCTTAGGAGACAGAAGGGTTAGAAGCTCCTATTTCGCTAGAGGAATTAGAAGTAGCAGTGAACGGGCTGGCTGGGGGCAAGGCGGCAGGTCCAGACAAGCTACCTTTGGAAATTTACAAAACTTTCTTTTCTGTTTTAAAGTTAGATCTCCTGGCAACAGTGAGAATAACTCAGAAAGGCGCTCCCCCTATGACTTGGAATGAAGCATGCATAGTTATGTTTCATAAAAAAGATAAACCTGCGAATCTGCCCGGCTCATACCGTCCCTTCCCCCTTTTGAACGCGGATGGGAAGATTTATTCAAAAATCTTGGCCAATAGGCTGTCCTCTGTCATCTCCTCACTAGTCTCTACTACGAAGCACGGGTTTATCCCGCATCCAGGAACGGCGAATCAGGTCAGCCGGGTGATAACTCTCTTCGATTATGTTAACATAACTCGGGAACCACTCTGTTTAATTCTATTAGATGCCGAGAAGGCCTTCAACAAGGTCTCATGGAGCTTTTTATGGGATGTTATGAGGCGTCGGGGGTTTGGGCCAGAGTTTATTACATCATTGCAGACACTATATCGTCAACCCGTGGCCCGTATTTGCACCATGGGACTCGAGTCGGAGGTGGTCCGAATACAGAGGGGTACTAGGCAAGGGTACCCCTGTTCCCCCTTTTATTTTCATTATACATAGAACCGTTTTAAAAAATGCTGGGATCCAGTACTAGGATTCAACCAATGGCCATACAGACTTACCAGTTCAAGGTCCTCGCTTATGCGGATGACGTTGCTGTCGTTACGCCGAGTCCAACCATAGCGATGCAGGAGATCGAATGCTTAGCCACAGAGTTTGGAGTGGTTTCTGGCTACAAGCTGAATACAGCCAAACCCCAGTTGCTATGTGCCAATATGTCGATGTATTCTGACCCGAGGGTTTGCCAAGAGGTTACATATTTGGGTGTCAGGCTTAGGGTTTCTGCAACTGCCCTAGTTAAATCAAATTGGGAGGCTCTTTTATCGGGGGTAAGGAAACAGTTAGATCAGGCTGAATGTCTGCATCTATCCTTAGTGGGGTGATGCAATTTATTAAAAATGATGATACTCCCGGAAATGCTGTATTTTTTTAGATGTGTCCCCTCAGAAATTCCAAAGGCGAGCTTGGCACAGCTTCAAGCTATTTGCATGAGATTTATGTGGTCTGGGGGCAAGGCCCGTCGGGCTAGGCGATACATGGTATTACCAAAAAAGTTAGGTGGCTGGTCGGTACCAGACTTCATGTTGTAGTATTACGCTTGCATGATTCAAGGCATGAATATTTTGTTAACAGGGGCTGGTCCCCTGGATATTGCTGAATGCCCATCCATATACCAGATGCTACTGGGGGTGAAAGCCAAAAATTGTTTTTTCTTACACCTTGAGTGGAGCTACTACAAGCGCACTAGATTTAAGGTCATATAGGCTGCGTATAAAGTTTGAAAAGTAGTAAGGGGTATGTATGGGTTTGAGAAAATGTCATGGTATACACCACTGGCATCTTCAATATTCTTGCCAGTTGATTTGTGGGATCGGGTGGTTTATAAGTGGAGATTGAAAGGAATAAGGGTGGTGGGTGACCTTTACTCTGAAGGCTGTCTTAAATCTTTTGAGCAATTGCGTGAACAGTACCAGCTCCCTAGGGAGAACTTTGCCAAGTATTTACAAATTAGGAATTATTTGGTGAATAGTGGAGGCATTTTCCAAGTTAATCCCTTGATAGAAGACAATATGAAAGCAGTGAGGATAGGCACCTTATATGGTCATATGCTAAGCACTAAGGCCAATGATATCGTAGAACAAAATTTCAAATGGGGGATTAAATTGGGGAGGCAGGAAATACAAATAGAAGTTTCTTTGGATATGGCCAAGAATTTATTTCTCTCTGCAAAGCTATCTGCGCAACACTTTAAATCACTTTTTAATCTTGATTACACTCCAGATAAAGTCTCAAAATGGTCTGGGGATCTAATAGGGAAATGCTTCCGCTGCGGATACCCATCTGCAGACGATGTTCATATTTTCTTCAGGTGCCTGTCTTTAGCTTGTTTATTGACGCAGGTGGAGAAATGTTTATCAGAGATCCTTGGTACCCCTACGCATCTATCTGCTACTCAGATTCTCTTAGGTGTAGAGATGGGATCCGCTGAGGTAGGAATATTAAATTAAGATTAAGATTAAGTATAGACTCCTTTTGGAACCGCCTTCTTTTGAAGCATGGAGGGCTCGGTTCTTTGCTGTAAATAATATGGAGTATAGCTTATATGCCCTCAGAGGTCATCGAAAAAAGAAGCTTTGAGAGCAAATCTGGGGCCTAGTCTTGCATAGTCTCGCATTACCTTGAGTCTGAAACTTGAACTCTGGCCTCGCCTGGGTCACCTGATGATTGCAACATTGTGCTCATAGCTCCACACTGCAATCCATAATCTATGATCTTCTATATTGTTTTTCATTCCTCTTTGTGTATTATGGATGTTCTTAGTGGTATTTATATTGCTTTTTGATTCTATTCTTTCCTTGTTAATTTGAATGCCTGTAGCATATTCTGTATGTACTAGATTGACTCATTTCTACTGCCTCATGTATTTTGCAAAAATAAATGTAAAAAAAAAAAAAAAAAGACTTCTTTGAATCCTGTGTGGGTTGCCTTTACCAAGGCTTGTTGACTCCAATCCGGCAGTCAACCCCTCCATCTGCGAGAACCTTCGTGGGACAGCTCCTCTCCAGCTCCTGGTCGTCCTCGACACCTCCTGGTCCGCGTGGCTGAAGAGACAAGCTTCACGACAGCCCCTGATTGCTCCTCGACGTCGTCTGGTTCCTTCCTGGTTTCACCCGGTCACTGGCTAGTGACCCAGACTCTGTCCCCTCTGCTTTCAGGTCCTCTTCATCTTTGATCCACCCTTAGATCCACCCGGACATCTTCCTCTTGGTCGCCTGCAGCATCTTTCTTCAAAGGCTCTATAGGACTCAACGACGAAACCCGACACATCTTCACACCTATGCACCCGCCGTCCGTGGGTGAGGTAACGCGAGTACTTCGGTGCTCCCAAGGGTATTGACTATCCAAGTGTCTAGGTTTTTAGTTGTTTCCTCCTAGCTAAACCGGAAGTGTCCTAAATCCTTCAAAATCTAACTTCTAAGTTCCCATTGACTTAACATTGACTCACGCGTGTGTGTAAAGACACTGCACGCGCCGCCTGTGGGCCTCCTACCTCAAAACTAAGGTTCAGAGAGTGTGGCCCCAGCGATTCCCTAGGCCCTAGGCCTTTCCTTTTCTTGTGACATGGTACTTATACCACTTTCTTAATATATGGTTTGCTTCTCCCCTAGGGCCTAACCGTAAATTGTGCAACTTAACGTATTCTGACTAAGTATCTTGTTATGTGCTTTGGCCTCTGATCTCATAAAGAGTTCAGAGGAGTGTGTTAGTAAATAAATACATATATATTTTATATATATCCTGTGTGGTGCCCTTTCATTTGATATTCAAGGGGTTACATGTGGTAAAACAGCTGGCTTTACACGCCCTCAAGAGTCTTTTAGCCTAAGACTGTTATGTCCACGCTACCACTAGGATAGCTGGTCTATAAGGTTGACTTCCAACCATCACCATGAGGGTTCTTTGGACTGGTGCAAGGTGTTAACTAGAATAGTGAACATCATATACCAGGCCAACTTCTCACACCGACAACAGACGCGGAACCGCAGACGACGCCTACCTAACGGTACTGCTACGCAAAACTTTCCGGATCCAGTCTGACGCTTGGGCATATTCTAAGGTAAGGAATCTAACACTAACCTGTTTCTTTCAGATAGCTCTGACTAGGAAGGTTTTGAGGCAGATGCTGCGGGAGTGGGTGTGGACTGACCCGACAGTTGTCCCCCGCCACCGCGGTTACCCCCTCCGTGACTGCGTTGAGGTTGGTTCTGCGGCCTGTGGCTGGCTGGACGTGTGGGGGCGCCCCTTCCGTGGCCACGAAACGGGCGAAAAGCAGAAGTTTGCTGGCGCTGGCCAGACAGCCCCAAGGACTTGGCCGTAGCCCTGGAGTCCTTAAAACGCTCTAGCGCACTAGCCGCTGTGTCGCCAAAAAGGCTACGGCCATCGAAGGGCATGTGCATGAGCGTGGACTGGACATCCCCCGAAAAGTTGGCAGACCTCAGCCAGGTATGGCGACGGATCGCCACTGTTGTGGAAATCGCCCTGCCTAGCGAGTCCGAGGTATCAAGTCCACACCTGATAAAATACCGTGCTGCATCCCGCCCTTCCATCAGGGCTTGGGCGAGCCGTGTCTTTGCCTCCTCCGGACACTGTGGCAGCACGTCCGCAACCGTGTCCCACAGCGAGTGGGTGTAACGGCCCAAAAGGCACGCGGTGTTGACAGACCACAGCCCCAAACTCAGAGAGGATATCAAACTGATCATACATTTTGGATTCCCGATCCGGAGGAGCGGTCGGGAATGCAGTCTGGGACGTTGAGGCCTGGATAACCAGACTCTCAGGGGTGGGGTGGGTCGCCCGGGGCCGGGCGGTGGCGTCGGGCCACGTTCAGATCCACAGGAAGGCCTGTAGATGGCTTGGACCAGGTGCCCATTAGAACGTCGGTGAGGGCCTTGTTAAACGGCAGTAGAGGCTCCGAGGAGCTTGCCTGCGATTTGACCACCTCAGTGAGGAGGTTAGTCCTCATGGTCGCGACAGGGAGCTCAAGAGCCAAGGCCTTGGCTGCCCTGTTAAACACCATGCTGTAAGCAGCACCCTCCTCCGAAGCAACGGAGGGAGGAGAGATTAATCCAGAGTCAGGCGAAGTGTCTAGACCACTAGCCTCCCCCAGCATCATCTGACCAGTCCATAGACCCCTCCCAGTCCTCCCCTTCATCCGTGTCCTGATAATCAGGAAAAAATGACGGAGCGGGGTCATAGGCGAAAGGCTCACCCATCAACGTCAGAGACGGCGCCGAGCGGCGTCGGACCCGGAATGGGGCTGAAACCGGGGACGATGTCGTCGCCGGGAGCGACGCCATGGGGGTCGGCGCCAGCGGAGGAGTCGTGAGGTCGACTGGCGACGGCCCGGATCCAGGCCTGGATCCTGTGGGGCCCGGCGGCGTCGGGACCGGAGTCGATGACGGCACCGGGGCCGAAGCACCCGCCGGGGCCGGAGCCACCGCCCTGCTTGGGCCCGGTGTCGGGGAAGACGCCCTGGTGTTCCAGACATTGCCAGAGGCGCAGAGCCTCCTGACAAAGGGTCCACAACCCCACCCTGCCCTGTTTGTTGCAGTACCACATGGCGGTGGTGTTGACCGTGAACACCTGCACTACACTTTCCCGGACAGAGGGAAGGAATGCTTTCAGTGCAAGACGGATCACCCGCAGCTCCAGAAGGTTGATATGGAGCCGGGACTCCGCCGGAGACCAGAGGCCTCTGATCTCCACCTTTACCATGTGGCCCCCCCCAGCCCGGGAGGGACGCATCTGTCACCACTACGTGCTCCGGTTGGGGTAGGGAGAGGGATCTGCCGCTGACCCAATCGCGGTCCGTGAGCCACCACTGCAACTGTCTCGCAGTGCCCTCCGAGATCAGGACGTGGTCGGACAGGTTGCCCTGATGCTGGGCCCACTGAAACTTCAGGTCCCACTGCAGAGCTCGCATTTGCCACCTAGCATGATGCACCAGAAGGATGCAGGAGGCCATCAGCCCCAGAAGCCGCAACGTCAACCTGACTGATGACTGCGGCTCTGCGACCGGTCCCTCGACTTCCTCCTAGCCTTTGAGGTCAAGGCTCGGCAGTCGGGGCACGACTTGTCATCGTGGTCGGCCTGAGGCAGTAAAGGCACCGACGGTGAGGGTCGGTCACCGACATCAGGCGGTGACAGTCCGCACAAGGCTTAAACCCAGGCATCCCTATCGGCACCAGGAGTCAATGTCTACTCGAAAAGACGACCAAAAGTGATCAAAAAAGGTAGTCAAAAAATGACCAGAGTACTGCTCTTCCCGGATCTGCGCTTGCTGGCGTGGAAAAAAGAAGAACTGACTTCAGAGCGCTAGGGCGGCGTCTAAGTACTCCAACGTCGACATCCCGGCGATCACGACGCCGACGACGGACGCGGAGCCGCAGACGACGCCTACTGAGGCGCAAAGGTACTGCTACGCAAAACTTTCCGGATCCAGTCTGACGCCTGGGGATATTCTAAGGTAAGGAATCTAACACCTGTTTCTTTCATATGATGAGGTGCGAGAAATTAAAATATTTCCTTATCTGAGCCATCAATGCGCTGGCTCCCGGAAACATGGGGAGACATGGTGCGGGCTCATGTATGGCCTTCTCAACCGCCAAGAAGTAGCAGCCCTGAGAGAAGGAGTCTCCTTGAGGTGAAGTCCAAGAATGCCGCAACTTCACCCGGCACTTAACTTTTGACTTCGCCGGAGAACGACGTCCTCCAGAACGGCTCCGGCTCCCAGGACGACCCCGCAAACACTTCACGGGACGATGAAGACCGAGTCTGGAAAGCCTCTGAGGACCGTGACACACGTGCCGCCATCAACTTCAGACGCCGCTCCTTTAGCAACGTTGGTTCTTGTTTCTGGCAGGAGCCACAATCCTCAGCATTGTGGTGCTCACTTAAACACCACATAGAAATTGTATGCAGGTCTGTCACCGATATATGTCGACTACAAGACCCACAAGGTTTGAAACCTGCAGACATAGAAAGGACACACTGTTCCACTGACAACAAAGTATTGAGGCAGGTCAAAAAAATGACCCAAGGAACCGCTTCTCCGGATCTGAGTTACAACGCAGAAAACAAGAAACTGACATCCGCACGCCAGAACGGACTATTATGGCTCCACTTACGTCATGACAGGAGTAGTCAACGTCATCACGGAGCCGTACAACACTGTCCCGTGGCATGCAGAGAAAACTGCTGAAAAATGTCTGGATCCAGACTTGCACCTGGGGAGAATTCAAAAGCTAAGGAATCTGCGGCAAGATGACTTTATTAGATTAAATAGTTATAGTTTCCAAAGAGGAAATTTCAATTATCAAACTGAGTCTGGATAAGGCAGTTCCTGTGAAGAAACCGTATGAAGCACAATTCACACAGGGCACAGATATAATTTAGAATGCTTCCTATCACTGTGGAGTTCGGCTATGCTGACCAAAAACAACCTCTTTCAATGATGAATTACAAACGAATGTGCTTTATAAAGAGAACGTTTCAGAAAAAAAGTTTTGATAGTATTTGAAAAAGCGAAATGACATGCAAAACATACACTTTGCTTCTTTATTACATCATGTGCCTATTGTCAAGACTTGAAAAAGTTTCTTAGGGAAGACCAAGTACGCAACTTATAACAACTAGAGGTTATCATTTTGAAACTTTGAAACTGTTAAAGACTACAGTAGCCTGCAGACCTCAACAGCATGTGTTGACAATGGTAAAAATACACTGTAATAAAAGTAGTATATACCTCTACATCCACGTTTGGAGAACTCTCACGGGGATTGTAGTCAAAGATGGCAACCATGGTCCTGGCAACATTCAGCTCAGTTCGGCAAACTTGCAAATTCAGCTCTGCACATCACCAAAAATGGAAAAGTTACTCACTGAGATAGTTCCATATACTTTTACAAGACTTTACAATTAATATAAGTGCAGTCTTGAAAACATCACATATAAAAGCGAACCTCGCAGTCAGTTCACTAAAATCAGATAAAAAATGTTGCCTTTGTACAGTTTGTGCTATCTGATGACAGAACTTGGCTTCACTTGGAGTGCCATGTCTCCCCTTATCTAGACTGAAATCAGCTCCTAAGAAGTAAGAGGAAGTTTGCGGAAAAAACACAACGCTAAAGGTTATAGTTTGATTTGCCTCTTAGAAAGGGTTCCTAAAGAGCTAAGCCCGTCAGTGCCCATGGTAAGGAGCACCATCATTGCTAAAAAGTATCTAGTTCATAGTCTGGGAGTAGTCAGCACCCACCACCCACAGCAAACTTTTTGAGAGAGGCCTTTCTGAGAGAGCGCAAAACCACTCAAAGTAATGGTGGCCCAGAAACGAGTTCATAATTGTGAGAAGTTGGCCTGATATATGATGCTCACTAGTGTTAGTGATCACCTTGTATCAGTCCAAACAACCCTATTGTGATTGGTTGTAAGTCAACCTTATAGACCAGCTATCCTAATGGTAGCATGGACAAAGCAGTCTTAGGCTAAACTCTTTTGGCATGTGAATCCAGCTGTTTTACCACATATAACCCCTTGAATACCAGAGGAAAGGACACCACACAGGTTGTTATGAAAATAAACTGTATATTTATGTATAACAAACACCTCTGAATTCTTTATGAGATCAGAGGGCTAAGCACATGACAATCTCTTAAGAAAAATACGATAAGTTGCACAAAATTACAATGGTGCCCTAGGGGCACGACAAAGCATATACTAAGTAAATTGTATAAGGAAATCGATAGAGGAAATGAAGATGCCCAGAGGCTGTAGGATCGCTGGGACTACACTACCCTATCCTTAGGTAAATAGCAGGAGGCCCACGGGACGCGTGTGCAGAGTGTGAACTCACACGCGAGATGCGGAACAAAGTCAATGGGCAGAACAAATTACGAAAAGGTAAGTAACAGACAGTTCCGACTAGTTAGGACTAAAACGACTGGATATCTGGACACTAGGAGAGTCAATCTACCTATGAGCACCAAAATGCTCTCGTTACCTCACCCACGGGCTGCGGGTGCATAGGTGTGAAAGTGTGTCGGGTTTCCGCGTTGAAGTCAATGGAGCCTTGAAGAAAGATGCTGCAGGCGACCGAGAGGAAGATGTCCGGTGCGATCCAAGGGTGGATCGAGGAAGATGAGGACCTGAAAGCAGAGGGGACAGTGTTCAAAGTCACTAGCTAGTGACCGGTGTGGACCAAGGAGGGAACCAGATGCTGTTGTCGCGATCAGGTGAAGAGTGGACGCTTGTCTCTGTAGCCACGTGGACCAGGAGGTGTCTTCGATGACCAGGATGGAGGCACAAGCTGTCCCACGCAGGCTCTCGCTGTCGGCGGTGTCGGATCCGGATTTGGAGTCAACAGGCCTTGGCAAAGGCAACCCATGTGGTGAGTGGAAACGGCGTCTGGTGCGGACCAGGAGGGTCCGGGGTGCTCCTCTTTTGGAAGGGAGCAAGGGCCGGTCTGGAGCAACCAGACCAGCAGTGTAGATTTCAAGCATCGTCGTCTAGGAGGCCACTAGCCAGCCGGCAAGTGATCAGACAACGCATCGAGTAGCAGTCAAGCAAAAGGGCCGCACGCAGATCTCGTGGATGCTGGAGGGCTGGTCTTCGGTGCAGGAGCTACTCGGGGCTGGGGCTTCTCAATCCCCAAAGCACTTACTTGAGGATGCCTCAGAAGTCGTGCTGGAAGCGAAGTGCAGTTTCTTCAAGATGGCCGGTCCCACGTGTCTTGTCGCACCCACGGGTCTCAGCTGTGCTGCAGATGTGGGTAGAGGTCAGAGAGGTCTGGGAGTCTGGGTCTCGTCGGGCTCTGAAGTCTGGTTCCGGCAGGAAGGACGACAAAGAGAACCGCTAGGACGCTTGATGGTGCCTGCAGTTGCAGGGTGGACACTCCTTGCCCACAAGGGAGATTCTTCAGTCTTCTGTGGAGCAGAACGTCGAAGTCCAGAGTTTCTTCTTGTAGAGTAGTTCAGGATAAATCTAATTTGGAATGGGACCAGCTCCTACCTTTATCCTACTAAAGGGGGATGTACTGCTGACTAGGTCCCTCCCATGGGTGGGACCAGGAATAGGGGTGGTTACACCCCCTATCCTTTGTCCGGTTTCGCGCCAGAGCTGGGGCTGGAGTGCCCCAGCAACTGGTTTGAACCGGGGTATGCACAGGGACACCTTGTGTGCCCCAGGCATGTCTCATTCCTTTCAGCCCTCCCTACCTCAATACACAAAATTGGCGAGGGGGTAGTAATCCAATTCGTATGACACCTTACTCGACATGTTTTGATAATGCTATACTAGAGTTAGCATTCAACCGCGAGGATTATAATGCACTTAAGAGTATATGGTATAGCGTTATCATGGAACAGCTATAAGGACTTGGTTCCGCAAGCTGCAGACAGGCTCAGCTCATGATAGAGCACCATCTCACATAATTCCAAGCACTCTGCCTTCAGGATTGATAAGGCCTGCCATAGGAGTGACTAATAGGAATATATGTGTCCATTTTAGGGTTAGATATAGGTATACTACATATATAGCAAAGGGTGATTACACCACCTTGCCCCAGCTGTCTTACCAGCCAGTTGTGTCTGTTTAGATGGCCAGCAGGGGTGGCATAATACATGCTTTAGCCCCTGGTAGGCCCTGGGTACACCGATGCCCTGGGTACCTAAGGTACACTGTACAGGGACTGATAAGGTGGCCCAGTACCAATTGGTAAATGCACCTAAAGTACATGCATGTCAATTTAGAGAGAGAACAGCTAGGCTGTGGGTCTGATTAGCAGGCCCACAGCCAGGAAAAGTCGTAAACCAGTGAAGCAAAAAGCAAAAATCTGGGGTGACCATAGGATTGCAGACCCTACTCTCCTACAATAATCATATCAGATTCATGATTTTGGAGTAGTTGTGAAGGAGAGCAAGCCTTGACATGACTAATATACCAGCGGTTCAGGTTAAGAACAGCTACCAACTTATAATCATGTTTGTTTATCATAATAAACAATAATAAAAAGCATCGGTTAAGCCAATATGTCTGGGGTTAATGTGCTAAAGAACAAGTTACTTACCTTCTGTAATGCCTTACCTGGTAGAGACTCTATCCAGCCACAGATTCCTTACATTTGAATATCCCAGGTGTCAGACTGGATCTGGGAGATTTCCGAGCAATAACCCTGCATGTTGGTAGATGGCATCACTCAGCTCTGTGTTGGCGACCTCCGCATAGAAAGTGACATGCACAGTACCTTTATAGACCCCACCTTTGCATGCTGACGTAAGTTACTTTAGTGACTTTACAATTCAAGAGCGCGTATCCTCGATGAGAACTGACCACTGGTGTGGAAAAGACTAGGGCCCCGAAAGGGGAGTTCATTGTACCTGAACTGGTTCACAGAACAAGGAGGATCAGTAAGGAATTCAAAGCTAGATAAAGTCTCTACCAAATAGGGCATCACCGGAGGTAAGTAACTTGTTCTGATAGACTTCTAGCTGCAGATGCCTTACCTTCAAATAAATTAATACCTAAGCAATACCTCCCCAAAGGTGGGACTGCGAATCTGATTGAAACAAACACTCTTATTTGATCGAACGGGCATAGTGCCTTTCACAACAGACCTGACTGTTCAGGCAGTAATCTTTTGTGAACATGCCCAGGGATGTCCACGTCGCTGCCTCACAGATGTTCAGAAGAACACTGCAAGCTAACAGTGGTTGCAGCTATGGTAGAATGAGACAGCAAGCCTTCAGGGGGCTGCTTCTTGCCCGCTGCTTTGCAGATCATAATACAGAAGACAATCCATCAAGAGACAAATCTTTTCTATACAGCTTACTCTTTCTCCACTCCCACAAAACCCACGAAGAGTTGATCACCCACCCGGAACTCTTTTGTTCGGTTAAAGTAGAACGACAATGCTCCTATTGGGTCCAGGGGATGAAATCTCTCCTCCTTTTTGGAGGGATATGAGAGAGCAAAGAACGTAGGCAGGGTAATATTCTAGTCATTACGAAAAGGAGCGACAACCTTTGGGAGGAAGGAGGCACGTGTTTCGGAGGACCAATTTGTCTGGGTAAAAGGTGGTACAAGGAGGGTACACCGAGAGCGGTTGTAGTTTGCTGACCCTCCAGGTCGATTTTTTTTTTTTTGTTAAAACAAATTTTATTGAGAGATTGCACAGATTAAGCAGCCCCTCGCACACCGAGGTCAACTGCACAATAAAATGGCTCATTTCAATTCGGCAATCCACACAGTCTTTTAGTATCAAATGATACAGCAAAATGAACTCACCCTTCCCTCCCCAGCACCCTATCCCAACACCCCCCCCCCGGATCCCACCCAGCCCGAGTGCACGACAGCAAGTTCCAAATTCTCCAATGATACCTACATACCAGTAGCGTGTGTGTATCTCCGCCTCAGTATCTCCTGTCACAACTCCTGGTCCCTTTCCCTTTCCACTGGGGGTTCCAACCAAAGACCCCGATATTCCGCCCACCTCTTCCATATCTTGTAGTGTTTTCGCGGGCACCCACGGGCCTCAAATATCGGCAGTTCCAGCCCCATACAGAAGTCAAGGCCCTTCTTCCACACCAAGACAGAGGGAGAGTGGGGGTCCTTCCATGCCTGCGCTATGTCCCTTTTGGCTAGGGTGATACCCAAAAGTAGGAGATGTCTCTTATAGATGTTACCCCCCCACCCCGTCCAAAACATGCAGCAATCCAAGTTGTGGGGTACGAGGAAGTTCCCATCCCAGCACCTCATCCAGGCAATGCCACACACCCGTCCAGAATCTAAGCAGCATACCACAGCTCCACACCGTATGGATCATTGTCCCCACCTCTACCCCGAACCTGAGACAGTCCGGTGATGCTATGAGGCCTGCCCGCCACAGTCTTTCTCTTGTGAAGTAGACCCTATGTAGGTATTTAAATTGGATCAGTCGCAGCCGTATTGCTATGGCAGCACCTCTCGGGGCCTCCAGCGCCTCTCTCCATTCCTCCTCCTCCAGCGCCCACACATCCCGCTCCCAGGACTCCCGAAGTTTCTGAAGGGGTGGCGAGCAGTGTATAACTAATGTGCGGTAGATGCGGGATATCTTTTTATCTCCTATATCTCCCATAAAGACTTTGGCCTCTAGTGGGCTGAACTCCGGCAAGGAATCCAGATCGGCGATACTCGGGGAAATGGCATGGCAGAACTGCAGGTACTGAAAAAATTGGAAGTTGGGCATACCATACTCCCCTCGCAGATCCTGAAAGGATTTGAGTGTCGTACCAGACATCACATCTCCCAGGGACGAGATGCCTATAGAATCCCACCCTCCAAACCCTTGGAGGGACGCAAGTGCCGGTAAACGGCCATTTCTCCACAGCGGGGTCTCTCGCGTTAGTCTGTCCCACCAACCCATACGACGCAGAGCCTGCCTCCAGACCTGAAACACCACCTGAGTGGCCTGCGGTAGTCCTCTCCGCAGCCGTGCCGCATAGAGGATTGTGTGCAGCGTGTTCGAGCCCATGAGATGTCTCTCCAGGGCGTATGCCGGATCTCCTCTATCTCCATACCACCATTCATTGAGGACTAGCAGATGGGAAGCCTGGTAGTAGGACAATACATCAGAAGTCCCCAATCCCCCATCATAGGTGGACAAAAAGCAGGTGCGCAGCGCTACCCGCACCATCCCCCCGGCCCAAAAATACCGCCCCAGCGTAGAATCCACTTGGCGGAACCACTGAGGCATAACCGGGTATGGATAGTTTTGCAGTTGATAAAGAAGACGGGGGAGAGCCACCATTTTGAAGATGGCTGACCGGCCGTATATGGTGAGGGGCATCCGGGACCACGTCTTCATCTCCGAGCGGACCCTATCCCAAACCGGCAATATGTTACGCTCCCAGGACAACTCAGGACTCGTGGAGATAAACACCCCCAGGTACTTGATTCCGTCCTCGGCCATCTCCAGCGTGGAAGCCCAGTCCCCGATACCTGGACCTTCCCCCAGGACCCACAAAGTCGATTTTCGCGGATTTAAGTAGAGACCTGACGTTTCGCCAAAGATCAGCATGATTTCTAATAGACGCGGTCCCGATCTGTCCAGCCGTGTAAGAAAGAATAAGACATCGGCATACAGGGCGATTTTGTCTGTCAGGCCCCGACCCCAATTGAAACCGTGGAGCTGTGCATCAATTCGCACCCAGGCCGCCAGCGGCTCCATTGCCAGGGCAAAGAGGTATGGGGAGAGGGGGCACCCCAGATGCGTACATCGCGCAATTGAAAACTTAGTAGAAGTCGTCCCCGCTACTCTAACCGACGCCGTCAGATTCGAATATAGAAGTCTCAGATAAGACAAAAAGTGGGGCCCCAGGTTAAGTCGGGGCAGCAGCGCAAATAAATAATTCCAGTTTAGGGAGTCGAAGGCTCGGTCAATGTCTGCGAGGAGAAGCGCCGGCTGGATTCCAGCATTCTGAACAGCCGCCACAGCTACATATGCCCTACGTATATTATGTCTGGTGGCCCTACCCGGCATGAAGCCGGCCTGGTCCGGATGCACAAGCTCCATGATATGGGGCAGGAGACGGTTAGCCAATGCCTTGGCCAGGATTTTAGCCTCAATGTTTAAGAGCGATATAGGACGGTACGACTCGTGTCGTTCCGGAGGTCTGCCAGGTTTCTGAAAGACCACATGCCGCCAATCTGCCGGGAGTGTGCCCCTCTCCCTCGCCTCCTCCAGGGCTGCTCCATAGTGGGCGCCAAGCTGTAGGTGATAGTACCTAAAGAATTCACTGGGGAACCCATTGGGCCCAGGGGCTTTCCCCGCGTTAAGTTCCCCCAGCGCCTGCCCCAGCTCCTCTGCTGTGAGGGGGAGCTCCAGTCTGTCCCGCACTTCATCTGTCACCGCCCGCTCCACCGGTATTATCCTGGGTTTAAATCGCCTCCAGGCATGGAAATGTCAGTGGCGGCTTCCGCCGCAAAGGAGTCTGGGGATTGTAGTCCCCCTCCGCACAGCGGCCGGGAGGGAGACGAGCATTAGAGGAGTCAGCCAGCAAAGGTCAGTGTAAAATGCCCCCACGAGTTTTCAAAAGGAGCGCCCTTAAGAGTATATGGTATGGCGATGTCATAGAACAGCTATAAGGACATGGTTCCGAAAGCTACAGACAGGCTCAGCTCATGCTAGAGCACCATCTCACACATAACCAAGCACTCTGCCTCCAGGATTGTTAAGGTCTGCCATAGGAACGACTTATAGGTTACTGTTGGACTTGGCCCGCAGGGCAGGTTCGCCCCTAAACTTTTTGCTTGAAATGGTGACCTGGAGATGGTGATTTCAGGATTCTGCGCACTTTCACTGTGTCCCAGGGGAAAGTGCGTGCGCACTCTGAGTGCATGTGCTGAGCTAGGCCTGCCCGCCCATAGGAATGCATGGGGAATGTATGTGTCCCTGGTAGTTCCTGATGCGTGGGGTGTACAGGCTTGAGTCTGGTATGTGTGAACTCGTGAGAGTGAATGCTGCGCAACGGTGTATGCAGCATGTATGTGTCTAGTAGGGAAGCGCCATTTCTAGACATGGCTGTACGTGTGCTGTGAGGGTGCTGGCGTGTGATTGGCTGGAGCTGGCTGGCATGCCAGGCTCCAGGAAGTCTGGATGGGTCTGCCCGGTGGTGAGTGGGAGATTAGCATGAGTGATGTGTGGGAGGAGTGTACCTGTGTCCTGGATGGGCTGGGTTTTCCCCACACAATGCTGGCTCCGCCCCCCTGTGGTGTGTCTAATGACCCAAGCCCTGCCAGTGAATAGAGAGGGTGGTTGAGGTAAACAGAGTACTCAAGAACCAGCTGCGACTGGTTCCGCCCCCACTCTACACCCTTGAACAAAGGAATGCACTGTATAAAAATGGGGCTGTGTCCCCACTGAAGCTGTTCTGCTGTTGGATCCTGCCAGAGGGGGCTGTTGCTGCTGCTGGGCCAGAGGACCGCCACTTGGGGTGTCTCCCTGCCTGGAGACCCAGTGTGCTGGCTCTGGGCCCAGCCTTGCCCCCCCCCTGCCTGCCTAGGAGGCCTTTTGCTGGGCTTGTTGGCCCCTAGCGCCTGGGAGCGCTTTGTTTGGGCCTCTAGCGCTTGAGAGCGCGTTATTTCGTCCTAGCGCTAGGAGCGCTTTATTGGTGAGAGCCGGTGCCCACCCGGCTTTTGCCCCGTTCTTTGCCGAGCTGGGAGCCCCCTGGCAGGTGCCCACCCTGCCAGGGTCATTGCCGCCCAAGCGAGTGCCACCTCGCTTTGAATTGTGAATTCCCGGGAGGCTACCCCGATTGCGGCGAGAAGTTCCTGCCTGCCCAGCAGCGCGACCCGGAGCCTGGGGGCTCGTCTGCAGGGCCGCGCTGCCATTGGCTGTCCCGCCAGCCTATTGAGTATCAGCCTGGCCGGAGGGTTGCCCGGCAACGGAAGGAGCGTCCTCGAGGACGTCGGAGAAATGGCGGCCTAATTGCGGCTGGGGCGCCGGCCGCACGTACTGCCCAGGAGGAAGAGGGACAACCGGACGACCCGGAAGTGCTGTTGGTCCCGCGGGGCTCCCGTGGCCTGGGAGAGCCCCGCCGACGGCCGAGGGTGCGTCGCCATCCAGGAGGAGGACGAGAGCCTACCCCGCCTCCTCCGGACCCAGCGTGTAGCTCGCTCCACACCGGAGCAACAGAGGAAGTCTGCACCAACCGCCGGAAGGAGCCCCCGCCTGAAGAAGTGTCGGTAAGTGAAGCCGGCTGGGCGGGAGCTCCAAGTCCAGGGCAGTTGGGAGAGAGGGGGACGTCGGGGCACATTGCTGGTGCCCGCCCCCCCCTCCAGTGTGCAGAGCCCCGGGGCTCCAACGCCCGGGGCATTTTTGTTGATAGAACCTGCGAGGCTCAGGGGCATACGTTGGTAGTTGAGCCCGAGAGGCTCCTGGGGGCAATTACACGTTCAGAGTCCCCAGTGAGGGACTCCACCGTAACAGCCGCATCTTCTTGCAGAGCCCTGAGAGGCTCGTGAGTGCCGTTTCAGTTGATTGAGAGCCTGGGAGAAGGATCCCCGCCCACATGTGTGATTAGAGCCTGAGGCCATAATTGTTTTAAGAGCCCAGAGAGGCTCAAGGGGCACATCTTTGTCCTGGGGGCACAGAGCCTGCGAGGCTCCCACGTGTGTTTTTGCTCACCAGTGTTCCTTCAGCTGCCCAGCACTTTGTGGGCAGCTGCCACGTTTAGGCACCCTGACTTTGGACACAGGGCGTCCTAGCCCTAGAGAGGCCAGAGGGCCTAGGGACAGTCACAGGTGGTGACTTACGTGAGTTTGGCGCAATTGTACTTTCTATACACCTCTGAATGGGTAGTTTATTCATCATGTGTTCTCTTGTGCTGCACCTCTGAATGTGTTTTTATGCGTCATGTGCTTTGCTTTTACACCGCTGAATGTAGGTTCTGCATCATGTGTTTCCTTCCCCTGCACCTCTGAATGTGTTTTTATGCGTCATGTGCCTTTACACCTCTGAATGAATGTTATGCATTGCATCATGTGTTTTCCTCTTACACCCCTACAGGTATTGTAATACATAGGTGGTTGTTTTCTCCCTAGTACAGGTGGTGCTAGTGAGGTCCTGTTACCAGTGATTACTGGTTGTGTGCTCTATTTTTATATTGTGTGCTACACTGATTTTTCTTTCTACAAGTGCTAAGTTCTAAAAGTGCTGATACCCCTGACAGTGGTCCAAGTGGCCCTGTCCTGTGCAATATCCCTTGTAAATTCCGCCCGTGCCTGTTGGCACAGTGTAACAAGATGTGTGTTTTATCTGATGTATATTTATTATAATACAAAGGCTATTTTTACATAACCTTGTGTGGAGTTTCCTTTGTGGTGGGCCTTTGGTTGTTGTTGCTGGGGTGCGTGCGCAAATACTTAACCTACATCGCCTCCAAGTTTAGCCTTGCTGCTCGCGCCACGTTACCTAGAGGGTGAGTAGGGGTTATCTTGGCGTGTAACTCCCTTGCCCTGACTTGGGTGTGTGGGTCTCTGACTGACTTTGGCGAAAGCCCTGGCCAGCCAGGGATCCCATTTCCAACATTGGCGGCAAGCGGTGGGATAAGGATTTGTGTTTGCCTTGTACCTTGGTAGCGGCTGGCTGCACCACAAAACTCTGCATTTTAGATAACCACATTTTGGGGATTATTGTTGTTGGTAAAATTCCATTGTTTCTTCTCCTGAAGAGTGTCATTTGATAATTGTGTCCTGTACATTTGTCCCCCGCCCTGCTTCCAGAGTTTGGTACCTGTGTCGCTTTTGGTCAGGTTGAGAAGTCAGGGGTGGTAGAAACTGCCTTACCGATCCGAGGGGAGGGTGTGTGTGGATGAATGGTGTGTTTTCCTGGACGCATGAGTGAGTTCTTTTTTAAGGAGAGTGTGGAAGTTTTGGAATTGTGTACTCCTACTTCAGATTGCAAGGTCCCTTGTGTTGCACGTGTCTGTGAGCATCCTGTCAAGATGGAATCGCCTTTTAACCTTTGTGGCCTGTTTAAGTACAGTGTGCATGAGTTGGTACGGTTATGTAAGGAGAGAGACATCCCAGTGAGTGAGTCAGACACCCAGTCCAAGCTTAGGGATAACATGATCCTGTGGCAGAAGAGTGACTGGGAGCATGAGCACAGAGAGAGAGAGAGGGCCCGGGCCGCACACCAGGAGGGTGGTGGGCCTGAGGGGAGCCCTGAAGAGTCTGATGTGGAGAGTGAGTTTGACAGTGGGTGGGCGCCAGCAGAGAGCGAGTATCCCCTAGATAGGGAGTCCCTTGCTGGGTCCAGTGTCAGATGTAGCACCCCATCCCTTTCCCTGTCCCCAGAGGTGTGGTTGGATAGGAGAGAAGAGAGGGAGCACCAGCTGGCCATGGAAAAGCTCAGGTTAGAGCATGCCAGAGAGATGGCGCAGTTGGGTGTGAATGAGCGGATTGCAGAGGCTGAGAGGGCCTTTGCCAGAGAGAGAGTAGCTCGGGAGGGTAGATTATCCCCTGACCGCAGTCATAATGTTCTGGATCCCCCAGGGAGGGTTGAGTCCAGTGGTGGCAGCTATTTAGATTCCAGTATAGGAAATCTCAGTCCCAGCTCCCCCAGTCTGGTACCTGTTTCCCCAGAGGAGGAGTATAGGTTGAGATTCAGGGGCAGTATGAAACTGTCTCACCAGTCTTGGGGAGAGTTTGTGGATGAATGTCAAGATGCACTGTCTGATTGGTCATCGGTTCACACAGAAGGTGATTTTGTAAAACTGTTTGATCTGGTTCTCAGAGAGCAGGTGCTCAGTAGTTGTTTGCCAGGGTTGCGACAACACCTGTTGGACTATGGGTTGACTGATCCAGACACGCTTGCTGAGGAAGCAGAGCGCTGGGAAAGGGCCAGAGGTTCTGTAGAGTCATTGGTGAGTGACTCCGAAAGTAGTGGGTCAGGGATCTTCCAGCCCAGCGTGGTGGAAGAGGCTCAGTGTAGCCCAGCTAGGTCCCAGTATAGTGAGAAGGGTGTAGGGGCTGACTGCCTGGCTCAGTGGAGCAGGAGTCAGTGGGTGGCTGAGAGCCCCCAGAGGCCCGAAGCCCTGTCTCAGAGCCTGGGTGGTTTCTTGAGGGAACACCAGGTTGGGGACCTAGGCTGTCCTGTTAGCCCATTTGAGGAGGATCTCCTAGTGAGTAGAGGACCTGGAGCGTCTGTAACCAGAGCTCCTGTGGTTCTAGAGGCTGGCAGTACCGCTCCGGTAGGGAGGGTACAGGAGTCCAGCGTGAGGAGTGATTGGGGGATGAGTTTCCCAGTGGATGCACCAGTGGACCAGAGACTAGCCAGTTGGGCTAGATCTTCTTGGAGGGACCCGGGTGGCACCACTTCTGGTCTGGGGGATCGTCCCGCACTGTCAGGTGGACAGAGGGCGGGAGATCTGCGCCAGACAGACAGTCACACAACAGATGTGTCAGTTGTTAACCTCAGGGGGATTGCGTGTGAATCCCCAGAAGTCCTGGAGTGCCAGGCAATTGTTCCACCAAAGGTTTTAGACCGGAGGTTGGATGGCCAGGTTCAGGATCAGCCTGATCTGAAGGGTAGGACGACTGTAATCAGTGTCCTGACCGGTTCTTCTTCCAGAGGAACTTCTCCAGTTGGGAGAGGGCAGACCTCTGGAAGGGGGTGCAGAGGGTGGGAGAGCCCACCTCTGACCCCGGTGCAACCTGAGGGGTTAAACCCTGGGTTGGAATGGCGTTCTAGGTGTCCCCCTCGCACGGGGAGGAGGAACCCTAAAAGAAGAGGTAAGGGGAGGAGAGCCTTCCCTGAGACTCCTGGTCCACCTGAGGTTGTAGACCCTAGGCTGGAGAACCAGTGGCAGTCTAGCCCTGTCTTGCAGACAGGAGGAGTGGAGAATGGCTACTATGTGCCAGGGGTTACTACCCCCCACTTCGTGAGTAGGCAGGAACCAGTGGCACCTGGGTGGCCTAGGGCCTGGTCCTGGCCGCAAACAGCTGAGGAGTACCAGTGGGGTAGCCCAGCTGGTCCTTACGGTAGCTTTAGAAGGAACCCTAGGGGTTCACCGTGGCATAGAACAGGAGGGTGTCCCGGCAGTGGCGGGCCTGCGTCCGTGTTCTATCGCCCCAAGCAGGGAAGTCCATCACGGTGGTGATTGTTCTCCCCTGCGTTTTGGCTGGAAGGGGGTTGTGTTGGACTTGGCCCGCAGGGCAGGTTCGCCCCTAAACTTTTTGCTTGAAATGGTGACCTGGAGATGGTGATTTCAGGATTCTGCGCACTTTCACTGTGTCCCAGGGGAAAGTGCGTGCGCACTCTGAGTGCATGTGCTGAGCTAGGCCTGCCCGCCCATAGGAATGCATGGGGAATGTATGTGTCCCTGGTAGTTCCTGATGCGTGGGGTGTACAGGCTTGAGTCTGGTATGTGTGAACTCGTGAGAGTGAATGCTGCGCAACGGTGTATGCAGCATGTATGTGTCTAGTAGCGAAGCGCCATTTCTAGACATGGCTGTACGTGTGCTGTGAGGGTGCTGGCGTGTGATTGGCTGGAGCTGGCTGGCATGCCAGGCTCCAGGAAGTCTGGATGGGTCTGCCCGGTGGTGAGTGGGAGATTAGCATGAGTGATGTGTGGGAGGAGTGTACCTGTGTCCTGGATGGGCTGGGTTTTCCCCACACAATGCTGGCTCCGCCCCCCTGTGGTGTGTCTAATGACCCAAGCCCTGCCAGTGAATAGAGAGGGTGGTTGAGGTAAACAGAGTACTCAAGAACCAGCTGCGACTGGTTCCGCCCCCACTCTACACCCTTGAACAAAGGAATGCACTGTATAAAAATGGGGCTGTGTCCCCACTGAAGCTGTTCTGCTGTTGGATCCTGCCAGAGGGGGCTGTTGCTGCTGCTGGGCCAGAGGACCGCCACTTGGGGTGTCTCCCTGCCTGGAGACCCAGTGTGCTGGCTCTGGGCCCAGCCTTGCCCCCCCCCTGCCTGCCTAGGAGGCCTTTTGCTGGGCTTGTTGGCCCCTAGCGCCTGGGAGCGCTTTGTTTGGGCCTCTAGCGCTTGAGAGCGCGTTATTTCGTCCTAGCGCTAGGAGCGCTTTATTGGTGAGAGCCGGTGCCCACCCGGCTTTTGCCCCGTTCTTTGCCGAGCTGGGAGCCCCCTGGCAGGTGCCCACCCTGCCAGGGTCATTGCCGCCCAAGCGAGTGCCACCTCGCTTTGAATTGTGAATTCCCGGGAGGCTACCCCGATTGCGGCGAGAAGTTCCTGCCTGCCCAGCAGCGCGACCCGGAGCCTGGGGGCTCGTCTGCAGGGCCGCGCTGCCATTGGCTGTCCCGCCAGCCTATTGAGTATCAGCCTGGCCGGAGGGTTGCCCGGCAACGGAAGGAGCGTCCTCGAGGACGTCGGAGAAATGGCGGCCTAATTGCGGCTGGGGCGCCGGCCGCACGTACTGCCCAGGAGGAAGAGGGACAACCGGACGACCCGGAAGTGCTGTTGGTCCCGCGGGGCTCCCGTGGCCTGGGAGAGCCCCGCCGACGGCCGAGGGTGCGTCGCCATCCAGGAGGAGGACGAGAGCCTACCCCGCCTCCTCCGGACCCAGCGTGTAGCTCGCTCCACACCGGAGCAACAGAGGAAGTCTGCACCAACCGCCGGAAGGAGCCCCCGCCTGAAGAAGTGTCGGTAAGTGAAGCCGGCTGGGCGGGAGCTCCAAGTCCAGGGCAGTTGGGAGAGAGGGGGACGTCGGGGCACATTGCTGGTGCCCGCCCCCCCCTCCAGTGTGCAGAGCCCCGGGGCTCCAACGCCCGGGGCATTTTTGTTGATAGAACCTGCGAGGCTCAGGGGCATACGTTGGTAGTTGAGCCCGAGAGGCTCCTGGGGGCAATTACACGTTCAGAGTCCCCAGTGAGGGACTCCACCGTAACAGCCGCATCTTCTTGCAGAGCCCTGAGAGGCTCGTGAGTGCCGTTTCAGTTGATTGAGAGCCTGGGAGAAGGATCCCCGCCCACATGTGTGATTAGAGCCTGAGGCCATAATTGTTTTAAGAGCCCAGAGAGGCTCAAGGGGCACATCTTTGTCCTGGGGGCACAGAGCCTGCGAGGCTCCCACGTGTGTTTTTGCTCACCAGTGTTCCTTCAGCTGCCCAGCACTTTGTGGGCAGCTGCCACGTTTAGGCACCCTGACTTTGGACACAGGGCGTCCTAGCCCTAGAGAGGCCAGAGGGCCTAGGGACAGTCACAGGTGGTGACTTACGTGAGTTTGGCGCAATTGTACTTTCTATACACCTCTGAATGGGTAGTTTATTCATCATGTGTTCTCTTGTGCTGCACCTCTGAATGTGTTTTTATGCGTCATGTGCTTTGCTTTTACACCGCTGAATGTAGGTTCTGCATCATGTGTTTCCTTCCCCTGCACCTCTGAATGTGTTTTTATGCGTCATGTGCCTTTACACCTCTGAATGAATGTTATGCATTGCATCATGTGTTTTCCTCTTACACCCCTACAGGTATTGTAATACATAGGTGGTTGTTTTCTCCCTAGTACAGGTGGTGCTAGTGAGGTCCTGTTACCAGTGATTACTGGTTGTGTGCTCTATTTTTATATTGTGTGCTACACTGATTTTTCTTTCTACAAGTGCTAAGTTCTAAAAGTGCTGATACCCCTGACAGTGGTCCAAGTGGCCCTGTCCTGTGCAATATCCCTTGTAAATTCCGCCCGTGCCTGTTGGCACAGTGTAACAAGATGTGTGTTTTATCTGATGTATATTTATTATAATACAAAGGCTATTTTTACATAACCTTGTGTGGAGTTTCCTTTGTGGTGGGCCTTTGGTTGTTGTTGCTGGGGTGCGTGCGCAAATACTTAACCTACATCGCCTCCAAGTTTAGCCTTGCTGCTCGCGCCACGTTACCTAGAGGGTGAGTAGGGGTTATCTTGGCGTGTAACTCCCTTGCCCTGACTTGGGTGTGTGGGTCTCTGACTGACTTTGGCGAAAGCCCTGGCCAGCCAGGGATCCCATTTCCAACAGTTACTGTGTGTCTATATATAAGGGTAGATATAGGAATACTATACCTTAGCAAGGGGTGATTACACGACCATGCCCCAGCTGAGTGATCAGCCAGTTGTGTCAGTTTGGATGGCCAGCCAGGGGTCGCATAATACATGCTGCAGCCCTTGGTAGGTCTTGGTTGCACCTATGCCCTGGGTACCTATGGTACACTTGTACAGGGGCAGATAAGGTGAGCCAATTCCCAATTGTGGATGTACCTAGAGTACATGGTGTAAAGTTAGAGAGAGTGCATCCGGGCTGTGGGTCTGATCAGCAGGCCCACAGCCACATCTAAGTTGAAAACCAGAAAAGCAAAAGCAAAAAATGGGGGTGACCATAGGAAGCAGACCCTACTCTCCTACAGAAGTGAATACAAAAAACTCACAGGGTTCCCGGCCAGGAGCTGTGGAAACGTAATAGAATGAGAACTGCATGAGACTCACAAGTCCAGTGAGGGAAGGAAGGTCGCAGCGTGAGTAATGAAGGGCGACCATGTAATTAGTGCAGTGCAGGGCAGGCAAATGTGTGTAGAGGATCGGTCCAATGGATCCGTCGTGTAAGAAGCAGGGGGCTGTAAAACGGATTAAGTGGTAGGCACGGGTCAATGGAGGGAAAAAGCGTAATGTCATAGAATAAGCCCAGGGTAAAGACGATTCTTACCGGAAGGCGCACGGTGGCTCTCTCTCCTTACGAGTAGATGCTAGAAGGGGATATGGAGGTGTTCTACGTCAATGGCGGTGGCTCATTCTTGACGGTCTGGTCACTGTGAAGAAGAGTCTGCTGTTAGTCTCTTCATCAATGACAGTATTGGCATTATCAAATTTAAGGGCTGGGCCCGTTATGGTGGGAGCATATTACCTTGTATATGTGCTGTAATGAATACGGGCCTCCGTGGTGCTGCCTTTCCTGCTGGTACGATGACAACGAGGCGCTGAGTCGCGATGTCTTATATACAATCAATTCTTCTGCTACGCGATTTAGAGGGGAGTAGGGGCTGTCGAGTGGAAAGCAGAGCCGAGAACCGCTCTGTGAATCTGCGATCGCAGCGGGCACGGAAGGTCGAAGGACCGGTCGTGGGGCCACAGTAATCGAAGCTCAGCGAATCGACACTATTCGTCGGGCTCCAAGTCCTCAGGTAAGAGGCACAAGAAGTCAAAGAGGCGACATCGCTCTTCCGACTCCCCACGACGCTCGCGCGATGTGGCCGGGGGTTCGGGTGACACCACCCACGCGGCTCCGCCGTAGGCGCTGCTGCCAGCTCCATACCCGCCAGTCCCTGGGCTGAACGCGATGCCGGAGGAGATCGATGCCTTCCTCAGGGCCATGAGGTCGCTCTCTTCTCCGTTGGGTCCCGCTATGGCGACTTCGGGGCCCGCGGCCCGACTGGGAGCACAAGCGGGCCGGGTGCTTCGGGCCTGGCACCGTCGGGTGCTTCGGCCCCGGTGCCGTCGTTGACTCCGTAAGGGCCCCAGCGGATCCGGGTCCGGAACACCGCTGGTCGACCTTACGACCCCTTCGCCGGCACCGACCCCCAGGGTGTTGCCCCCAATGCCGTCCCAGGACAACGTCGTCCCCGGTTCCTCCCTCAGTCCGGATCCGGCGTCGGACCAACGTCGCTCGACGCCGAGAGAAGAGCAATTCTTTTATGATCCGGCCCCATCCTTTGAACCTGACTATCAGGAGATGGGTGGCGAGGGGGATTGGGAGGGGTCTGAGGACCCTCTAGCACAAGAGTGCCAGTCGTTTCAGGATTGGGCAGTGGATCTAGGGGAGGCCAGTGGTTTGGACACTTAGCCCGACACAGGCTTTGTCTCCCCTCCTACCGTGGCCTTGGGTCTTGAGCTCCTTGTCGCCGCCGTGAGGACTAACCTTCTCACTGAGGTCCTTAAACCGCAGGCAAGCTCTTCGGAGCTTCTACTGCTGTTTAATGTGGCCCTTACTGACGTTCTGTTGGGCACTTGGTCCAGACCCGCTACTGGTCCCCCTGTAGATCGGAACGTGGCCAGGCGCCACCGCCCGGCCCCGGGCGACCATAGCTTCCTGTCCACCGACCCCACCCCCGAGAGCCTGGTTATCCATGCCTCTAACTCCCAGACCGCATTCCCGACTGCACCACCTGATCGGGAATACGAAAGGTACACGGGGACACGGTCGCGGACGTGCTGCCAGCTTGCCGGGAGGAGGCCCGGGTCAAACTCGCTCAAGCCCTTGCAGAAGGGCGGGATGCAGCACGGTACTCTATCCGATGTGGGATGGATACCACGGACTCACTGGGCAGGGCGATTTCCACGACGGTGGCGGTTCGCCGCCATGCCTGGCTGATGTCCAGAATTCCCTCATGGACATGCCCTTTGAGGGCCTTTGCCTTTTTCGGCGACAAGGCAGACAGTGCGCTTGAGCGTTTCAAGGACTCCAGGGCTCCGGCCAAGTCCTTGGGCCTGTCAGGCCAGCTCCAGCAAACTTCTGCCTTTCGCTCCTTTCGTGGCCAAGGAAGGGGCACCCCCTCACGTCCTGCCAGCCACGGGCCGCAGACTAACATCCAGCTCGGCAGCGGACGTGGTAACCGCTGTGTCGTTGCCAGGGGACAGCGGCGAGGCCAGTCCACATCCACCCCCGCAGCATCCGCCTCAAAGCCTTCCTAGTCCGAGCTTTCAAGCCCATTCGACACCAGTGGGGGGCAGGGTTCGCCATCACCTCCTCCACTGGCGCTCCACAACATCGGACAGGTAAGTGCTGGAAATCGTCCGAAGGGGCTACTCCCTCCCCTTCGAGGCGACTGTAGGAGAGTAGGGTCTGCAATCCTATGGTCACCCAGATTTTTGCTTTTTGCTTCACTGGTTTACGACTTTCCCTGGCTGTGGGCCTGCTAATCAGACCCACAGCCTAGCTGTTCTCTCTCTAAATTGACATCCATGTACTTTAGGTGCATTTACCAATTGGTATTGGGACACCTTATCAGCCCCTGTATAGTGTACCTTAGGTACCCAGGGCATAGGTGAACCCAAGGCCTACCAAGGGCTGCAGCATGTATTATGCCACCCCTGGCTGGCCATCTACACAGCCACAACTGGCTGGTAAGACAGCTGTGGAAAGGTGGTGTAAACACCCTTTGCTATAGATATAGTATACCTATATCTAACCCTAAAATGGACACATATATTCCTATCAGTCACTCCTATGGCAGGCCTTATCAATCCAGAAGGCAGAGTGCTTGGAATTATGTGAGATGGTGCTCTAGCATGAGCTGAGCCTGTCTGCAGCTTGCGGAACCAAGTCCTTATAGCTGTACCATGATAACGCTATACCATATATTCTTAAGTGCATTATAATCCTCGCGGTTGAATGCTAACTTTGGTAAAGCATTATCAAAACATGTCATACGAATTGGAATACTACCCCCTCGCCAATTCTGGTGACAGGGGTAGCATTCCACCCTTTTAGAGGGAGACAACATGTATGTAACTGTGAACCCCGGTTAAAGTTAAACGAAGCCTCAGCATCACAAAATGGATGCTGCCACCACAGACACAAGTCTGACCTCCTGCTGCTGGGAGTCCTTCCAGCGAGGGAGGCCTGGACAAAGGGTTTCCTGCCTTGGGAGGTGCTAGCACCACCCCAAACAGGATTTTGTGTATTGAGGTAGGGAGGGCTGAAAGAAATGAGACATGCCTGGGGCACACAAGGTGTCCCTGTGCATACCCCGGTTCAAACCAGTTGCTGGGGAACTCCAGCTCTGGCGCGAAACCGGACAAAGGAAAGGGGTGTAACCACCCCCCTTCCTGGTCCCGCCCATGGGAGGGACCTAGTCAGCAGTACAGCCCCCTTTTATTAGAATAAAGGTAGGAGCTGGTCTCATTCCAAATTAGATTTATCCTGAACTACTCTTCAAGAAGAAACTCTGGACTTCGACGTTCTGCTCCACAGATGACTGAAGAATCTCCCTTGTGGGCAAGGAGTGTCCACCCTGCAACTGCAGGCACCATCAAGCGTCCTAGCTGTTCTCTTTGTCATCCTTCCTGCCGGAACCAGACTTCAGAGCCCGACGAGACCCGGACTCCCAGACCCCTACCCACATCTGCAGCACAGCTGAGACCCGTGGGTGCGACGAGACACGTGGGACTGGCCATCTTGAAGAAACTGCACTTCGCTTCCAGCACGAATTCTGAGGCATCCTCAAGTAAGTGCTTTGGGGATTGAGAAGCCCCAGCCCCGAGCAGCTCCTGCACCGAATACCAGCCCCCCAGCATCCACGAGATCTGCGTGGGGCCCTTTTGCTTGATTGCTGCTCGACGCGTTGTCTGGTCACTTGCCGGCTGGCTAGTGGCCTCCTAGACGACGATCCTTGAAATCTACACTGCTGGTCTGGTTGCCCCAGACTGGCCCTTGCTCCCTTCCAAAAGAGGAGCACCCCGGACCCTCCTGGTCCGCACCAGACGCCGTTTCCACTAACCGCGTGGGTTGCCTTTGCCAAGGCCTGTTGACTTCAAATCCGGATCCGACACCGCCGACAGCGAGAGCCTGCGTGGGACAGCTCGTGCCTCCATCCTGGTCGTTGAAGACACCTCCTGGTCCACGTGGCTGCAGCAACAAGCGTCCACTCTTCACCTGATCGCGACGACAGCATCTGGTTCCCTCCTGGTTCCACACTGGTCACTGGCTAGTGACTTTGAACACTGTCCCCTCTGCTTTCAGGTCCTCTTCTTCCTCGATCCACCCTTGGATCGCACCGGACATCTTCCTCCTGGTCGCCTGCAGCATCTTTCTTCAAGGCTCCATTGACTTCAACGCGGAAACCCGACACACTTTCACACCTATGCACCCGCAGCCCGTGGGTTAGGTAACGAGAGCATTTTGGTGCTCATAGGTAGATTGACTCTCCTAGTGTCCAGATATCCAGTCGTTTTAGTCCTAACTAGTCGGAACTGTCTGTTACTTACCTTTTCGTAATTTGTTCTGCCCATTGACTTTGTTCCGCATCTCGCGTGTGAGTTCACACTCTGCACACGCGTCCCGTGGGCCTCCTGCTACTTACCTCAGGTTAGGGTAGTGTAGTCCCAGCAATCCAACAGCCGCTGGCATCTTCATTTCCTCTATCGATTTCCTTATACCATTTACTTAGTATATGGTTTGTCGTGCCCCTAGGGCACCATTGTAATTTTGTGCAACTTATTGTATTTTTCTTAAGAGATTGTCATGTGCTTAGCCCTCTGATCTCATAAAGAGTTCAGAGGTGTTTGTTATTAATAAATATACTGTTTATTTTCATAACAACCTGTGTGGTGTCCTTTCATCTGGTATTCAAGGGGTTATATGTGGTAAAACAGCTGGCTTCACATGCCAAAAGAGTTTAGCCTAAGACTGCTTTGTCCATGCTACCATTAGGATAGCTGGTCTATAAGGTTGACTTACAACCAATCCCCATAAGGGTTGTTTGGACTGATACAAGGTGATCACTAGAACTAGTGAGCATCATATATCAGGCCAACTTCTCAAAACAGACTCACAAGGTTCCTTCTGCAGTGCCCGAAAACGGTTTTCGGGCACCGCAGAAGGACGACAGGTCCAAGGAGGAACCAGACCGGCAATTCCGGTCTTTTTCTCTGCCAAGTGAACCAAGGAGGCTTTTACAGATACTAGCCTGTTAAAAGCATGAGGGAACCCCTCTCTACATATAGACGCACTTTAGGGAGTGCGACACATTGTAAAACAACACAAACACTATAATTTAGTATTATTTAACTGCACTTTATCACATACTCATTGGTCCTGAGGAAAGCCAGTTTTTAAGGCCTGGCTGAAACATGTAGACCGCACTGGACGTAGGAAGTCATAAACTCTCCAAAAAACGTCCGACCGCCTTTTTATCCGCTAACAGGGGCCCAGTAAATAAAGTAAATCTATCCTACCCTCGGGTACTGGGACCTACTGTATAGCCTATTAACTTTCACTTTCTCACTCACTACACTGCACACTCAGCAATTATACCAGCTCCGCAGTAACTCTGGCGTTGAAGCACACCCGGGACACGCTAGGTGTCACTGTGGTGGGCCAACTAGGTTGGTGGGTGAGGGCTTTATAAACAAACCCAATGGTTTACCGGTTAAACGTACATAACTGAGTGTCATATTTCTAGTTAGTCCTTATTGATAAACCACATATAAACTGGGGATCCGGACTGGCTTACCTAGTCCTCACTCTCTCCTTTGATCAGGCATACAACCAGAATCACATTAGCCACAACCTGTGGCAGCCCATAGGCCAACTGGCCTCTCTAGGGCTAGGACGCCCTGTGTCCCAGTGTCAGGGGCCTAAACGTGGCAGTTGCCCACAAAGTGCTGGGCAACTGGTGAAAATGGTGGGGACAACGTTGGAGCCTTCCAGGCCCTGAACAAATAAAATGTCCCCCTGAGCCTCTCAGGGCTCTACACCAATGACTGGCCCTCCTGAGCTTCTCAGGGCTCGTAAAACCAAAATGTCCCCTTGAGCCTCTGTGGCTCGCCAAACAGAGAAATGCCGCCTGGAGCCCTCGTGGCTCTGAGGACAACTGTGGCAGGGGAGCGGCCCTCTGGTGGAGCCTTGCAGCGCTCCAAACAAACAATGCCCCCACAAGCCTCTCTGGGCCCGTCACTATCGTTGGAGTCCCTCACGGGGGAATCGAAATACAAACAAATGGGCCCTGAGCCTCTCGGGCTCTCAATGAAGTATTGCCCCCGGAGCCTTTCTTAGGCTCAAAGACACTGTATTGCCCCCTGAGCCCCTCATGTGCTAGCAGAGCAACTTGCGCCGTAACGTTGGAGTCCCCCTTCTGGGGACTCAGAATAAACACTTATGCCCCCTTTGTCGGTGGAGCCTCAGCTCAAGATAGCACAGGCGGGAGGGGCGGGCACCGGCAATGTGCCCCGACGCCCTCCTCCCTTACAGTGCACCCAAGGGCCCCACTCACCAGTGACTGCGGAGGCTGTGGACGGAGAGCTCCCGCTCCTCGGGACTCTCCGATGCTGCGGCCGGACTCCTCTCTCCCCGGGGCTCTCTCTTCACATGGGAGCCCCGGCAGGCAGCTTCAGACTTCCTCTTCTTCCGGGCTGACCTGCAAGGGCGGGACTTCCAGGCAGGCCGCGCAGCATTTGGCCGGCCTGTCAGCTGCTTCCGGGTCGTCGTGGGCAGAGCGGCGGCCCGGGGGGGGAGACTTCACGGCCAGAATCTGCAAATGCCGGGTGGGCACCGGCTCCTTTTTAAAAGAATAGATCGAGGTGGGCACTTGATCGGGGCGGACAATGCCGGGTGGGCACCGGCCTCTGAAAAACAAAGCGCTCTCAAGCGCTAGTCAAAATCAAGCGCTTCTAGGCGCTAAGGCAAAAGTAAAGCGCTCCCAGCGCTAAAGGACAATCAATAGCGCTCCCAGGCGCTAGAGCGAAAACGAAGCGCTTCCAGGGGCTAGGGGCCAACCAGCCCAGCAAAAGTCCTCCAGGAGTGCAGGAAGGCGGGGGGGCAAGGCTGGGCCAGGGGCCAGCTAACTGGCCCTCTAGGCAGGGAGGCAGTCCAAGTGGCGGTTCCTCCTGGCACCAGTAGCAGCAGCCCCCCTCAAGTAGGATCAGGAAAGAACAACTTCTGTTCCCCATTTTTATACATCACATTTCTTTGTCTTTGTGCAGGGTGGGGGAGAAACCAGTCGCAGCTGGTTTTGGAGCACCCTGGATGTGCTCAATTACCCTTTTCATTCACTGGCAGGGCTAGGGTCATTAGACGCACCACAGGGGGCGGAGCCAGCATTGTGTGGGGAAAGCCCAGCCCCATCAGGAACCAGGTGCAGCCCTCCCCTCACATCAGCATGCTGATCTCAGCACTCAACACTGGGCAGACCCATCCAGACATCCTGGAGCCTGGCATCCCAGCCAGCTCCAGACAATCACACTCCAGCACCCTCACAGCACACGTACATCAATGTCTAGAAGTGGCACTTCCACACTAGACACATACATGCTGCATACATCATCTCGCAGCATTCAATCACACGAGTCCACACATACCAGACTCGAGCCTGTACACCCCACGCATCAGGAACTACCAGGGACACATACATTCCCCATGCATTCCTATGGGAGGGCAGGCCAACCTTACTCCACGCACTCAGAGCGCGCACGCACTTTCCACTGGGACACAGTGAAAGTGCGCAGAACCCAAAAATCACCATCACCAGGTCACCATTAAAAGCAAAAAGTTTAGGGGTGAACCTGCCAGAAGGGCCAAGTCCAACACAACCCCCTTCCAGCCAAAACGCAGGGTAGACCAATCACCACCGTGATGGACTTCCCTGCTTGGGGCGATAGAACACGGACGCGGGCCCGCAACTGCAGGGACACCCTCCTGTTCTACGCCACGGTGAACCCATGGGATTCCTTCTCAACACACTGTCCGGACCAACTGGGCTACCCCACTGGTACTCCCGAGCTGTCCGCCGCCAGGACCAGGCCCTGGGCCACCCAGGTGCCACCGGTCCTTGCCTATTCGCAGAGCGGCGGGTAGTAACCCCTCGCACATAGAAGCCATTCTCCACTCTTCCTGTCTGCAAGACAGGACTAGACTGCCACTGGTTCTCCAGCCTAGGGTCTACAACCTAGGGTGGACCAGGAGGCTCTCCTCCCCCTACCTCTTCTTCTAGGGTTCCTCCTCCTCCTGTGAGGGGTACACCTAGAATGCCATTCCAACCCAGGGTTTAACCCCTCAGGTTGCACCGGGGTCAGAGGTGGGCTCTCCCACCCTCTGCACCCCCTTCCAGAGTTCTACCCTCTCCCAACTGGAAAAGTTCCTCTGGAAGAAGAACCGGTCAGGACACTGGTTACAGTCGTCCTACCCTTCAGGTCAGGCTGATCCTGAACCTGGCCTCCCAACCTCTGGTCTAAAACCTTTGGTGGAACAATTGCCTGGCACTCCAGGACTTCTGGGGATTCACACACCATCCCCCTGAGGCTAACAAATGACACATATATTGTGTGACTGTCTGTCTGGCGCAGATCTCCCGTCCCCTGTCCACCTGACAGTGCGCGGAGATCCCCCAGACCAGAAGTGGCGCCACCCGGGTCCCCCCAAGAAGATCTAGCCCAACTGGCTAGTCCCTGGTCCACTGGTGCATCCACTGGGAAACTCATCCCCCAATCACTCCTCACGCTGGACTCCTGTACCCTCCCTACCGGAGCGGTACTGCCAGACTCTAGAACCACAGGAGCTCTGTTTACAGAAGCACCAGGTCCTCTACTCACTAGGAGATCTTCCTCAAATGGACTAACAGGACAGCCTAGGTCCCCAACCTGGTGTTCCCTACAGAAACCATCCAAGTCCTGAGGCAGGTTTTCGGGTGTCTGGGGACCCTCGGTCTCCCCCTCACTCCTGCTCCACTGAGCCAGGCAGTGAGCCCCTACACCCTCCTCGCTATCCTGGGACCTAGCTGGGCTACACTGAGCCTCCTCCACCACGCTGGGCTGGAGGAGACCTGAACCACTACTTTTGGAGTCACTCACCAGTGACTCTAGAGAACCTCTAGCACTTTCCCAGCGCTCTGCTTCCTTTGCAAGCTCCCAAGGGCAAAAGTATCCAAACTTCGACAGGTGCTGGCGCAACTCTGGACAACAAATACTGAGCAACTGCTCTTTGAGAAACATATTCACTACTCCGTCCCTCTCATTGTCCGGGTTAGCCGCCAGCCAATCCTCCATTGCATCAGAACAGTCATCCACAAAATACCCCCACTTCTGGTGAGGTGGTTTCCTATGGTTCCTGAACTTCAACCTGTTCTCCTCCTCTTGGGAAACAGGTTCCATACTCGGGGAACTAGGAATGGGACTGCTCGCACTGGGCTCTATATAGCTGCCACCAGTGGACTCAACCCTCCCTGGGAATCCAGACAATTAAAACTGCGCGCAGGGGATAGTCTACCCTCCAGAGCTACCTTGCCTCTGGTGGAGGCCCTCTCAGCCTCCTCTATCCTTTCTTGCGCTAAGACCCTCTCGGTCTCTAGCTGTTGGTTTCTAACGCCCAGCTGTGCCATAGCCTGGGCATGCTCTAACCTGAGCTTTTCTAAAGCCAGCTGGTGCTCCCTTTCTCTCCTCCTATCTTCCCACTCCTCTGGGGACAGGGGAAGGGATGAGGCGCTGCCTCCTACACTGGACCCAGCAAGGGACTCCCTATCTATGGGGTCTCTACTCTCTACTGGCGTCCATGCAGTGTCATCTTCTTCTTTTTCTTCTGAATCTTCAGGGCTCCCTACAGACCCACCTCCCTCCTGGGGTGAGGCCCGGGCCCTTTCCTCACTGCGCTCAAGATCCCTTTGTTCCTTACACCATTGGACCAGGTAGTTTGTGGTAAATAAATAAATAATACCTCTATTTTTGACTGGATATAATAATAACAGATAGCTCAATAAATAAGAGTCAAGATTCGAGGTAGTAGGAGTTTGCAGGTTTAATACAGCATAAAGGACAGGAACAGGACAACCTGCACGGGAAAGATCTGAGATGGCTAGCAACTTTTAATAACAGTGCACAAGCATATATAGTTAAACAAAATACATGGTATTCAATGCAATAGGCGTAGCAGTGGGCGGAGCAGAAGGTGTGTCGTGTAACAGTCGCGAAAGATAAGGCATAAAGAGGCGTGAACAGGGCGTATACATAGACATGTGATGCAAACGTAACAGAATATGTCATAAATGGGGCGGGAACATGGAGGGGGCTACCTAAGGAGCCAGGACCTCTGACCTAGTGGTGCGCGCAAGCTGGCAGTGACGTGTTACTAGGAGAAGCTGGGGGCTATGACTTCTGCGCTAGAAGGAGAGACGAAAGTCTAGAGAGTCAGGGCGACATGTACCTAACCACTATCTAGTATCTAATGTTTAGAGAACATGTTGATAGAATCCAAAAGTTATCAGGGTAAAGGCTAGCAGACACTAAGACTGGTGCATACATTATTCTACATGTAGTGTGTGTAAAGGAATATTAAATGACCATAAATACAGTATTTCTCTTACATGGAGACGTAAAGGCTAGACGATGACTGAAACCATCGATGCGATTCAGTAGCTTAGGAATGCAGAGAAGGAGAGCTGGACTGATAACTAGAATCATAACATACTTTTGGCAGACTGGCAGGCGGAGCCAGGCCGTGCCGGGCACTGTGAGGCAGGAAGTAAGTGAAGGGTCATGGATACAGGTGGGGGCTGTATCGCTCCTCGGCGAGGGTTCAGGAGACAGGAGCTGAATCTGAGTCCGGGCCCTTTTGAGGCCTAGAAACGGGGACTTTTACTGAATTAACGTGCACACTGAGAAACGTGGCAACATAACTTTACATAGGCCTAGTACTCGTAGCTTTCACGAGAACTGGAAACTGGCATACTAGAGTTGGACACAACTGGAATTGCGTCTTTAATCGATCATAAGGGAATACATATGCATATTGGTCATGCACATATAACCTAAGATGGGGAACACGTAGGGACACAGAACATGGTAAAATTTACTTTTCCACATTCCCTCCTTGTCACTACGTTTCCATCAGGAAACATCAATATTCATGATACCATCTATCATTTCATACAGTATCATTTGCTCGTCTCGAATTTTCTTGGAACGGGACTTAGGACGGGGTTTAGGACTAGGAATACAGGATGTAGCACAAATGCCGCAAATCGCAGGGCCACATTGTAAACAGAGGCAGCAACTGAAAATGATCATTACTGCTATACCTAGGAATGATAGAACTTTCCATCCCCAGGCAGAAATTATACTCCAGAGCCAACCGGACCATGTCCAGGTGCCTGGATTCTGGTGTAACTGATGGGCAATTTTATGAAGTCTGGTTATAGCTGAATAAACAGACGGCGCGTTATTAGGAATGAAAATGCAGGAACTAGATCCGATGATTCTACATGCTCCTCCCCTATCGGCCAGTATGACGTCAAGAACGAGACGATTTTGGAGCACAACAAATCTCATAGCAGATTGCTCTTCGGTTAAGTTACCTAGAGCAGAAGTAGTCTCATTCACTACTGCTTCAAGGGTTCTGGTTAACCTACGGATTAGCTTACTATTCTGGACAGGACCTATAAAGAAGAAGAATCCTTTATTAAAATCTTGATACTGTTCTAGAGTAGTTTCAGTTTGATCGACAATCGGGGACTCGATCTCCCTTCTATGTCTAATGTGTACTAGATGTGTGTTTCTATGATAATCGGATGGGGCTAGGAAAACTGGTGGCAGTAGGAAGGCAATGTAACATGTTCCATCCCAATCGAGGGGCAGACGAACATATGCGGTCTGACCACAAACAAAATATGAATGACGTGAAGCTTTGAAAATAGATTCCCTACTGTCACTATACTTGACAATAGTAGTACAATCACTATGTCCTACATGTGTAGAACCATTCTTTCGGACACATAATTCGCCTTTGACTGGTAGTACTGAAATTGCAGGTAAGTCTGGAGTAGTATCAGACTGAACATTCAGGACCATAAAATTCGAAGAATAATTACCTAAATTATAAACTTCATTTTCTAGATCTAACCCGGTTCTATGGGAAAGACCTTGCTTGTCTGGAAAACATGTACTGTTTAGAAGGGACACCTCCCCTCCAGCACCCGTCCTGGGTAAACGGGAATGTCTCAGGTCAGCTAAAAATAAAGTTGCTAACCTCCCGAGGAAACATTCTGAGGATGAGGAGCTTGACCTGACTAATGAAGCGTACGTTACACTTTCGAATGCCCAATTCAATAAACTACTGGCTTTAATGGACACAAAAATTAAAGGTGTGGTCAAACCCCTGGTTAGCAAAATAGATAAGTTAACTTCCGAGGTTAACCGACTGGAAGGTCTATTACAAAAATCCATGGGTGAGATAGGGAAATTTTCGGAAAATGTCTCTGCAAGGATAGAGGAATTCGTAAACAAATCAGTATCTACAGCTGTTAGTGGTCTCACCCCTGCCCCTGCATTGAATCCCTTAATGGCAAGTGATAATATCCTACCAGGTGATTCCCATATCTCCTCGATCCCTGCTCCTGTTGTTGAAGACCCATTTATTGAAAAGGGGACTTTCGAGCTTGTGGTTGAAGCTTCGCCATTGGTACTTGTTCTTGCCAATGTTCCTCCCTTTGGCTCAAGGAGAGCGGGAAACTACATCTTCTCTAAGAAATAAATCTTTATCATGGTTAACCACCAACATGGTAATTACTCCTTGGGGAAAGCAGCAACTTTCTGAAGAGCTCGTCAAAGTGAGAAGGGTACAGTGGATCGGGGATAGGGTGAAAAAGTTTAACGGGGAGTGTGTTGTTCTTCACTTCTCCGACCCTGGGGTCTTGCCTAACATCCTACCAAACATCTTACCACCACAAAGGCGAACAACTTCAATTGTTCCATTGACTTTGGACTTCTTTTATCCTAGGAAGGGAAGTGGACCAAATTCAAGTATTTTAAGAACCAAATGGAACATTGTGACTAAGAGGGGGAGGAAGGATGTTGCTTCAGTGGACTGGGGTTTGGGGTTGGAAAATCGTTTTTCTGCATTGTCTAACTTAAGCGACTGCGATTGACAACCATCTACCTGTAATACTGCTTCCGTGCCTCCTTGTGCTAAAAGTACATCTGATTTAGCCTGTAATTTTACAACTACCAGCCCTTTGGGGCTTCTGACTGTTGATTTACCTGGGTTATCTAATGTTACAACCATAGTCCAGGCTCCTGTGGGTAAGGTGCTAAACACGCATTCTACAAACCCCGGTATTCTTATGACATCTATCTCAGGGAATCTTTTGTCTTGGAATGTGGCTGGAATATCTTCCAAAATGGACAGCGCTGATTGGCTTGAATTTATTAATAAGTATGACCTCTGCATTTTTCAAGAGACTTGGGCCTGTGAGCCTACTTTTGCATTGGGGTATGTAAACTTTTATGTTCCTGCTATTAAGGGCCCTAAAGGGCGGCCGATGGGGGGCCTTACTATATGGGTTAGACAGTCTTTAAAAATTGCTGTAAAATGTGTGGAACTTGACCAGAAAGATATCCAGCTTATTAGATTGACCAGTGATTTACCCCTCTCCATGGATATATATAATATCTATGCTAGAGGTGGTAGTAAAGGTAGATCCGAGGTTCTAATGTGCCTTTTTACACTTCTTGAGACTCAATCTGCAGGAAAAAACATTTTAATTGCAGGTGATTTGAATCGGACATTCGAACCTCTTATCACTGGTGACTCTCCTCTGGGATCGGAGGAAGATAAGCTCTGGGACATTTCCACACTAGAGTCCCCCCCGTTAATTCGGTGGACGGCCGATATCCTAGGTCTAAACTCCATGTGCTTGGAGCATGGGTTACGAGCCCTGAACGGCCGAACCCAATCAGATCGTGTTCCCGCCATGACGTTTAATAACGGGCGAAGCAAAAGTCGTATTGACTATGTCATCTGTAGCACATCGTTATGGCCATCTCTCAGTGACATGGTAGTTACAGCCAGGATAGAAAGTGACCACGACCCGCTATGCGTTTCGCATAATTGGTGGACATCTAATGTAATCACTCTAAACCCTAGTGACTTACTTGTGCCGCCAATGATTGTGCAATCCAATAATATGCGTAGGTTAAGGTGGTCTGGTGTTAAGACGGACCAACAGGCCCTGGAAAAGATAGGAGCAGCGGCAGACAAGGCCATTCTGGCACTGGAAAATATTACTACTTTTGAACAAGGACAAGAAGAAGTTAATAAAGTTCATATGACTCTCTTTGATGAAGTTAAAAACTTTTTCTTAAAACCCGCACGAAACAGCAGGGCTTGTTCATTCAAATCAGCCAAGTGGTATAACCAAGATTGCAGGGCAGCAAGATTTAAATTAGGAGCTGCTATTAAAAGCAATAATCTGAGTGTCATTCGGTCTGCCAGGAAGCACTACAAAAACTGTATCGCCAGGGCAAAAAGAGACTGGGATGAAGACCACTGGCAGAAATTGAGATGTGCTAGTGAAAGTAAAAATTCTAGGCAATTCTGGCATATTGTCAAATGGGGCCATGATAGATCTCCAGAGCCTCCTAATAACAATGTCCCTCATGATGCCTGGGTTAAGTTCTTCAGTGAGCAGTATTCTTCCAGAGATCAGCCTGGTAGTAATTCTAACCTTATATATCTGTTTGCAGTTGAAGATATATTTATGCTAAGTGAAATCCTGACTGCCCTGAAATCTGTCCATAGGGGCAGAGCCCCGGGAAATGACGGTGTCCCGGCGGATGTCTTCTTAGATGACACCGACAGGTGGAGCAAATACATCTGCCTTTTATTAAATCATATAGCCAGGGGGGGCAGAAATCCCGGTATCCTGGCGGGGTGCAGTCATTATACCGGTATATAAAAAGGGGGATCGTGCCCAACCCTGTAATTATCGTCCAATCAGTTTAATAGACACGGTCCAAAAAGTGGTAGGGCGTGTACTCATTAATAATCTACTTGATTGGGCTGAGGAGCAGAATGTACTATCCCCTTTTCAGGCTGGTTTTCGCAGAGCAACTAGCACTGTAGACCAGGTCTTCCGCTTCCAACTGATACAATGGCGGACAGTGGTCCTGGGCGGATGCAGTCTCTATGCAGCTTTTGTTGACCTACGGGCTGCATTCGACCTGGTGCCGAGGGCAAAGTTGTGGGAGGTGTTGGCAGCCCTGGGGGTCCCGATGATTATTTTAACCTTGATCATGAGACTTCATGAGGGCACTTATGCTAAGATCCAATGGGGTGGCTATGGTAATGATACCATTGACTTCCCTGTCGAGCGTGGGGTTCGGCAGGGTTGTTCAATGGCACCAACATTGTTTACTCTTTACATAAATGGAATTGTCTCCCTCATGCAAGCTGAGCCCGTAGATGCTCCCTCTCTTGCTGGTGCAAAAGTTCCTATTTTAATGTTTGCAGACGACACCTTAATTTTATCAAAATCCCCAAGTGGTCTGCAAAAGGCATTGGTAATTTTTGACAAATTTTGTTGTGATCACGGCTTGGAGGTAAACGCAGCAAAAACAAAACTCATGGTTTTTAATCCTTGTAGGAATTTTAAATCCAAAATAACCATGAGTGGGCGTCGCCTTGAAGTTGTGAATTCCTTTACTTATTTAGGGATACAAATCTCAAATGACAACAGATGGAACCACCACTTGAATTTGGCAGTTTTAAGACATAAACAACTGGCTGGTACCATTATTAAGGAGCACATGAAATCTTTAACTAAGCCAATTAAACCGCCACTAATCATATATGAGTCATATATGAGGCTAAAGCAATAGGGTCTGCCCTATATGGGGCAGAGCTGTGGGGGCAAGAAAACCTCCAGGAGTTACAGAGGTCAGAGAATAGTTTCCTCCGAAAACTAACTGGTACCCCACAGAGCAGTCCCCTTTTGCCACTCAGATATGATCTTGGCAGGAAGGAAATCTCGGCTATGTGTAAACTTCGACCGATATTATATTGGCGTAAAATTTGGACCACCCCCGAGTTGTCACATTATGCAGAAGGATTTGCTGATGTGATCAAAGCAGATCGATTTCATGAAATTAAATGGTTTAGATCACTGAGAACTGCATTAAGTGAACTAGGGTTAAGTGAATTATGGTCTGATCCAACCGGGTCATCCTTTCCATCGAAGCTGTTTATAAAAAACCTTTATTGGGAACAGGTTGAAAACAAGTGTCTCCTTAACAACAATAATGGGACTATGACGACTGCCTTCCTTGAAGCTAAACTGTTTCCAATGCTTGAAATGTACTGGGACATTATAACTAGACCCATGGACAGGAAACTGTTTTTTCAAATGAGGGCTGGCTCACTACCTCTTGGTAATTTAACATCTAAATGGAGAAATGGAGGTCCAGCAACTTGTCCAGTTTGTGGGGAAGGCAACGAGACGCTGGGTCATTTCTTGTTTGTTTGTCATGTATATTCTGTTCCCAGACGTGTGTGGTTGGCCCCCATGTGTAGAAATTTGGGTACTAAAAGCAGCATGGTTGCTCTACGTATTGTTAAAACTACTTCCTCTAGTTGGATTATCATAGCGACTGCAAAGTACTTGGGGTGGGCGTGGGTAACTAGGCAGAGATTGCTAGTAGGGTGACTACTCTCTGCCTAGTTGATCAGAGACTGCTAGTTTATCTATTCTCTGTTCCCATGCCTGGTGTCTATCTGACGTAATATTTTTATATCATTTTTAACTATGTAATTGGATTGTTTTTTAATATGTTTTTATAATATGAACTTTGCACCTTGATGGTAATTAATTGGATGTAATGTTATTTTAATCTCTTTTTATGTGTATCGTGCTTAAAGTCATGCTGACTTAGAAATTTAATTGTATTTTATTATGTGTTTGTTTGTCTGCTTTTATGAGTAACCACTCGAATAAAGCACTTTTGAATCATTAGAAGGGACATATCAGTTGAGGATGACGTTAACGTGGACCATGCTCCACACGAACCATTATGTGAAAATGGATAAGGAAAGAGTGGAAGAACTCCCTTCGGTGTCTGGAAAGGGGGGAGTCGACCACACACCCAACAATTAGTGGCATTGCTGGTCTGGTGTGAATAGTGTAACATTCTTATGAAGGTGTTATTACGCATAGCAAGACGATAGGATAGCTCGTGAGGAGGCAGATCACTAAATGTGTGCTCTACTGTAACATTAGAAGACTTATTTACATGAGAAATTGGAAAGCATAGATGCAATGCATAGCTCGTGCAGGTAACCATCAAACTCAAAAATAAAAGAAAACATAAAATAATGATACATCTGATGGAGTTTTGACTAACTCTCTCACTATGGGGGTCTATCTTATACATGTCAGAAACCTGTCTAACCGTTTCACCTAGGAGAGGACTTAGACAATTAAACTGGCTGACTTATTTTACTAGACCGGAGCTTACGTTTATACTCCTGCTGCGGAGTTTCTTCTAACAGGGAGGGCTTGGTGTCAATGTCATTTGCGGGACAGTCCTTGAGAATAGTATTTTGGCAGTCTTTAAAATCCTTGCAATTTTCGGAAATGTTTTTGGAAATAGTCTTTAGTCCATAAAATTTCTTTACATGAGACAGGTGCACCCACCCCTTCCTGCCTTCCAGCTTGACGGCAGTACGGGTGGTAAGGAGGACTTGCTTCGGCTCCCTCCAGCGAGGCTCCAGTGGACTTGAACGATCGAAATTCCGGACAAGAACCATGCATCCGGGAACGATTTCATGCGGTTTCACCTCGGTATTGTCTGGAAATGCGGCGGCAACCTGTGAACGACAAGAGTGTAGGGCAGACATCAAGGAAGCTAGGTAATCTGTCAGCATATTACTGGAAACATCTGTAATACTTCGGGGTCTGGGTGTACCCCACATGTTAGGGGGGCGGCCGAATACGACCTCGTAAGGGGACAGGCCTGATCTGGAATGTGCTACCATGCGCATATAGAATAGGGCGACTGGCAGAGCTACTAGCCAATCCACACCTTTCTCTTTACAGACTTTTGCAATACGGATTTTCAGGGTCTGATTATGTCTCTCTACGAGACCTGCTGCTTCAGGATGGCGTACACAATGAAACTTCCACTGGTACCCTAACAGAAGGGAAACGTTCTTCATGAGTTCAGATGAGAATGGCTGGCCGTTGTCTGAATACACGACCCTAGGGAGTCCGTAACGGGGGAAGAATTCACGAACCAGCTGCTTGGCAGTGGTCGCGGCTGTGTAATCTGGGACTGGATATGCCACTGTCCACCTGGACAAAGCACATACAACTACAAGGACATACTTGAAACCTCGACATCGCTCCATCTGAATATAATCCATCTGGAGGACTTCAAAAGGGTGGTCAGGAGGCTGGAATCCCCCTTGTTCCACCGGGACACTTTTACCTGGATTAAACTGACAACATATCATACAGGTACGGACTTTCTGCTTGGCTGCAGCTCGTAAATGCTTGTTGAACCAAATGTTCTGGATACTGTCTAACATGGCTTTTTCTCCTAAATGTGCAGGACTATGTGCGGTATTAATAATGACTTGAACCATTGAGTCGGGGAGAAACCATGTGGCGTTTCCCTTCGCCAACCATCCTTGATCTGTCCGGACCCCTCCTTGTTCGGACCATTTCTTGATTTCATCAGGAGTAGCATGTGACTGGATATCTATGACGTCTTGAGTGGGGTCCTTAACTGTCATACATGTAGTCGGATCTGGAGTATGTGTCAGTGACTTGTTAACTGGAATGTCTGGAGTCTGAGCTGTAAGCTTGGCTGTTCGATCTGCTAGATCATTACCTTGGGAAATAATGTCAGTAACTTTCGTATGTGCTTTGCACTTCATGATAGCGATAGCTGTCGGTAAATGTATTGCTTCTAACAGAGCTTGAATAAGGAGACCATGCTGAATCTTGGTTCCATGAGAAGTCATGAAACCTCTCTCCTGCCAGAGCACTCCGAAGTCGTGTACGACTCCAAATGCGTAACGTGAACTGTGTAAATATTAACTTTCAGGTTCTTGGCACGTATGCAGGCTTGGGTCAGAGCGACTAGCTCTGCTGCTTGGGCGGACAGAGTGTCAATACGGTGTGTCTCTATAACTTCAGTGTCAGTAGTCACTGCATACGCGGCTACTAGATCTCCTGTACTTGTTCTCATACATGAACCATCCACATAAAGTGTCAGGTCGGGGTCTGGTAATGGAATATCTGTCAGGTCTTGTCTTGGCTTTGTCATGGTGTTAACAACTTCCACACAGTCATGTGTGGCAGGATTTGAAGTAACTGACGGTAACAGTGTAGCAGGATTTAGAACGTTGCAGCGTCTGATTTCTATGTGTGGCTGGAACAGTGTCAATTCATAACCTGTTAAACGTGCAATTGTCAAGTGCTGGGTCTGTGTTCGATTTAAAAGAACTTCCACGGAGTGTGGAACTTGTACTGTCAGGGAATGTCCTAACACTATGGAGTCACTTTGTCTGATAGCTAGTGCTGTGGCTGCAACTGACTTGAGGCACGCAGGCAGAGCCTGGGCTACTGGATCTAATGTGCTCGAAAAATAAGCACAAGGCTTGTATTGTCCTGCTTGATCTTGTGTGAGAACAGATAATGCTGTACCTTCACGTTCTGTGACGAAAAGTGTAAAAGGCTTACTGTAGTTCGGTGTAGCTAGAACTGGAGCTTGGCATAAGGCTTTCTTTAATTCGTTAAAAGCAAGTGTATGTTCAGATGTCCAAGGGAGGACAGTCGATACGGCTGCCTCCTGTGTCGTTAACTGTATCAGTGGTTTGGCTAGAAATGCATACTGGGGAATCCATTGTCGGCAATAAGAAGTGAGGCCAATAAAAGCACGTACCTCCTTCTGGGTCTTGGGCTGAGGAAGACTCGCTATTAACTGGATACGGTCAGGTGTCAACTGCCTACCCCTCTTGGACAGTAAGTGGCCTAAATAGATCACTTGCTGGACACAGAATTGAAGCTTCGAAGGGGACACCTTGTGTCCCATCTCGGCTAGGAAATACAGAACTGTAAGTGACGCTTGCTCGCAGTCACGTTCAGAACGGGCTGTGATCAGTAAATCATCGACATACTGGAGTAGGGCAGTGTCAGTTGGCATGTGAATATTATCTAGTTGTCTTTTAAGTGCTTGACTGTAAATACTAGGACTTTCTGTGAAACCTTGAGGAGCTCGTGTGAATTGGTAGCTCCTTCCATTTAAACAGAATCCGAAAAGAAACTGGCTGTCTGGATGAATGGGGACACTGAAAAATGCATTCTTGAGGTCTATGACCGTAAAAAATGTGGCTTCAGAATCAATGGCTGTCAATAGGGAAGAGATATCTGGAACAACTGGGTACTGGGGAATGATACATTTATTAAGTTCTCGAAGGTCGATCACTAATCGATATACTGGAGGTGCATTTGGATCAGTTCGTTTCATGACCGGAATGATAGGAGAATTACATACATTGGAGTCAGTTTCTACAACCACTCCCTGAGTAATGAGCTCGTCAATAATTTTGGATAAGGCTGCTACAGCCTCAGGTGGCAATCTGTACTGTCTGATTCGTGGTAACACTACACCTGGCTTGAGAGTCACACGATGGGGTGTGATCTGCATGAAACCAACATCAGTTGGACCTTGCGCCCATAGATGCTGGGGGACATTCAATAATCTGGGATCAAAATCACGTAATACATAGTGACCTTTGAAGTCACGTAAAAACAAACGTATTCCTTCTGGGGAGCAGCATATAACTGCACCTAATTCTTTCAGTGTCTTGATGCCTAACAAATTTTCTGGACATGACTTCGTAAGTAACAGGTCAGTAGTACGGGACAATGGACCTACTTCTAGAGTAACTGGTTTAGATATCTCGTTTACAATAGGCTTTCCTGAAAATCCAAGGGAAACATTTCTTGAGCCTGAGAGCGGAGCCCCTGGAACCTCGTCGTGGCTAATGGTGGTCCTACTTGCCCCTGTATCTATCAAAAACTTTCTGTCTTTCCCTAATACTTGACTGTCAACATAGGGACCCTCTTGATCTACAGGTATCTCGATGAGAGGCAAGCCTACCTCCCTCTCTAGGCTGTTTCATGAGTACTGCTGGTACTCCGGGTACTCGGACTGTGCATACTGGTACATCTGCTGTGTAACATGCTGTGTTGCAGCTATAGGCTGCGGTACTGTAACTGTCTGCGGTGCATTCTGTGGTGACTGAGAAGTCTGTGAAACTTGTTCTTGTCTAGGCGGACGTGGTCTTTCTTTAGTCTTACCAGTAGCTATATTGTGTTTCAGAACTGCACACTCGTTTATAAAATGACCTGGCTGTTTACAGTAATTGCAGGTCCCTTTAACAGGAACTGCAGGATGACTGGCTTGATTCGTACCCCTCTTCTGACTGTCTTGAGGAACAGATTGTGCAACTAATACTTTCATTTTCGTGTCTTTCATACGTTTCCTTTCATGATCTTGCTCTTCTCTGATTCTATTCTGGTGATACTGAAGCATCTGTAACATTTGGGACGGAGTATTAGCTTGCCAGGTACTTTCGACTTTCAGGACTCTATTTTTAACTTGTGGACTTGAATTCTCGACTAGTTTAGTAACAAAAAGATGAGGGTATGACTCACTACTTGTCTTGAGGCCACTGTTAATGCTAAAACATTTCTCAAATCTAGAATAAAAATCACTAGTGTCTTCGTCTGGTTTCTGTTTACAGGCTGAGATTGCATCCCAGTCTTCCTTTTTCGTGGCTAGTAATCTTGGTAAAACTTGGATTAACAGCTCAGGTAAATCCTTACATTTCTCTCCTAGACCGGTACCTGGTACACGTATATTATCTTCAGCTTCTAGAGCTGCCCAATCTATCTTTTTCTCTCCCACCTCCCATTCTTTTTCCTTGAGTTTCTCATATACCCCTGCGGGCAACAGAACCTTTAACATTTTAATTATATCTGGATACGTGTATTCTCCCATACGGAGCATGTCCTTTAATTCACGATGGAACCCTGCTGGATCTTTATCATGACAGGGAATTAACTTTTTCATCTCTAAGAGTTCCATCTTTGTAATCGGGGTGTAAACAAACACTTGTTGCATTTCACCATCCGCGGTCCTGACTGGGTGTACTTCTCGTAACGGATTCTGTCTGTCTATGTAAAAGGGTTTACTTTCTGGGGGTGAGACATGAACAAAATGCGGGTTCAGAAACGTTCGGTATTTGTGGCGCTGTTCTAGAATGACACTAATTAAATCGGTACTTAGACCTTTCCATCTATACTGGAGTAACTCGTTCAGGACATCGTGTAACGGACCTGGATCAGAGTGCTGACCCTCATACAGAGTGATAAGGTGCTGGATCATATACATACCCACCAGTCGCTGCTCGGCTGGGGGCAGTTTCAGAAACATTTGTGCCACTATTTCACCTGGAAAAGTGGTAGAATCAGTAATCCATCGGACTGCTGATCGGGCTAGTTCTTGTTCATGCATAGTACTAAGTTCACTATAACCGATTCGTGATTTCAAAATGTGATCGGTAGCTTGAAATACTTGTTCTAGAGAACCTTGTTCTGGTGCTGGATGAGGAACAGTTTTCTTGTAGTCTAGACGTGAATGTCGGTCGGAAAGTCTAGTTCTACCTACATACGCTATTCTGGTGGGATTCTCGTCGTCTACCTCTTCAGTAGAAGAGTCGTTTTCTTTCTCGCTTACTTGTGCTTCTTTGCGTTGTTCGTGTAACCTTATTATTTCTTTACGGATTTTCTTGTACATACTCTCTATACTACTGATGGTTCTGTGCTTACCCTCGGCTATGTTATCACTCCACCTTGTCAGAACTTTCATTTCGGCCGGATCTTTAGTCGGGGAATCTTGTTCTCTTATTAAACAATTAATCAGAAACTTTAATAGCATGAGCTGAATCTCAGCTTTCCTTTGAGATATGGCTTCGCCAATACTTTCTGGATCTGTTCCTGTACGAATGAAACGATACATTCTATCCAGATCTTCTTTCATATTCGGTAGGGTGTCCAAATACTCGGACACCTGTCTTATACGTACGGAGTATACAACCATACTATCCTCGCCTGGGACTGGATCATAACGGCATTCGGTAAGAGCTCGCCTGATTTCTGCAATGGACTTATATTTGGGCGTACGCTGTAACGCACGTTCATGTAACTCGACTGATGTTACACGTCTGTGTGGCGGCGGGGTTCCCGGGGGACCTCCTCCCGCGGCCCCTAAACTGGAATCATCGACTGATACTCTTCTTGCTGGCATGGTGACTGATGTAGCGGGTACTTGTAATGTAGGCTGGACCGGGGGGTACCGTAACAGGTATTGTAACAGGTGCCCCGGTGACTGGAGGAGCAGGGATTGCATTATTTACAGGAGCTGGCGGAACAGGATTTGCATATTCAGGGACTGTGTCGTCCAAGTAGGACGAGAGAAAAATATCAGCTGCGGTCGGTTTGTGACGTAGCTTGGTTGGAACTAATGGTGGCGGAAAATTACTGGATGCCTCCGGGGTTGCTTTTGGCAAGCCCTCGGCAAGAAGAGGGTACATACCCTTAATAAGGGCATTCCTCTGTCTGTCTGACTGTTCGGTTTTAACTCGTTCACCTATTTCGATTAACTCCCTTTCTTGGGCTCTTTCTGCGGATTCTCTACTTAATTCTGACTTTCTGATTTCTTTTTCAGTTCTTTTATGAGATTCTTTGCGCCATAACTCGATGGCATCTTTCTGTGACTGTCTGGCTTTCTTTTTCCATAATACTTCTTCTACTCGCATGATGCACTCGGCATCCCATGTGCCTGATACAGGCCATCTATACTTTTCTTCTAATTCCTTGGTGTACTCGACCCATAAATCTAGATACAATATGGCACTTATGCCATGCTTGTGATACATAAAATGACCTGGACTGTCCCTAGGCGGGACAGGAACTGCTTCTTCTAGCAGACCTTTTCTAGTTCTTAACTGACGTAATTTGGAAAACAATGGCATGACTGGACTGGAGTCTAGACACAATACAACACACAATGAACACAAAAATGACTTTGAAAAACACCACTTTCATACCACGACATTGAAATACATGAATGACATTTAAAATAACAGTTCGGACAAGATATTACCTGAAATACTGAGAACAGAACACATGAATTTTCTCGAGAACAGAACTGACTAGAATTACTAGATGCACTGCTGAAACAGTACGAAACTTACCGGTCTCGTAAAGAGACACGTCAGGACCCGCACCCACCTAAGTGGACACTTCGTGTTGGATCTGTGTACCCCAAACCCACGGACCAGAGACAATTAAATTGACCCTGTCTAGATACTACCCCAGCAACGGTACTCACCGGGCAGCAAGAACGGAAGGCCTCGGACTGGACTGGACTGCTACGACGACGGACTGACGAACTTCGGACTTCAGTTACGGGTGGGCCTCCGGATACCTCGGACCTTGTACTCTCGGCTTGGGCTCTGGTCGGGACTCGCCGCGTTCCTCCACCGCCTCGTCTGGATGCTGGACCGCAACCTCCGTCTCCTCCGTGGGCCTGAGGGATACTTGAAGCAGAAATATCTGCACGTGCACGGTATGGTTCCGTCACGGCTGCAGAGGATCAGGGGGCTGGCGTGGCTTCACCGGCGCGTGGGGAAAGGGCAAGTCCCTATTCGGGCGCCATTATGTGGTAAATAAATAAATAATACCTCTATTTTTGACTGGATATAATAATAACAGATAGCTCAATAAATAAGAGTCAAGATTCGAGGTAGTAGGAGTTTGCAGGTTTAATACAGCATAAAGGACAGGAACAGGACAACCTGCACGGGAAAGATCTGAGATGGCTAGCAACTTTTAATAACAGTGCACAAGCATATATAGTTAAACAAAATACATGGTATTCAATGCAATAGGCGTAGCAGTGGGCGGAGCAGAAGGTGTGTCGTGTAACAGTCGCGAAAGATAAGGCATAAAGAGGCGTGAACAGGGCGTATACATAGACATGTGATGCAAACGTAACAGAATATGTCATAAATGGGGCGGGAACATGGAGGGGGCTACCTAAGGAGCCAGGACCTCTGACCTAGTGGTGCGCGCAAGCTGGCAGTGACGTGTTACTAGGAGAAGCTGGGGGCTATGACTTCTGCGCTAGAAGGAGAGACGAAAGTCTAGAGAGTCAGGGCGACATGTACCTAACCACTATCTAGTATCTAATGTTTAGAGAACATGTTGATAGAATCCAAAAGTTATCAGGGTAAAGGCTAGCAGACACTAAGACTGGTGCATACATTATTCTACATGTAGTGTGTGTAAAGGAATATTAAATGACCATAAATACAGTATTTCTCTTACATGGAGACGTAAAGGCTAGACGATGACTGAAACCATCGATGCGATTCAGTAGCTTAGGAATGCAGAGAAGGAGAGCTGGACTGATAACTAGAATCATAACATACTTTTGGCAGACTGGCAGGCAGAGCCAGGCCGTGCCGGGCACTGTGAGGCAGGAAGTAATTGAAGGGTCATGGATACAGGTGGGGGCTGTATCGCTCCTCGGCGAGGGTTCAGGAGACAGGAGCTGAATCTGAGTCCGGGCCCTTTTGAGGCCTAGAAACGGGGACTTTTACTGAATTAACGTGCACACTGAGAAACGTGGCAACATAACTTTACATAGGCCTAGTACTCGTAGCTTTCACGAGAACTGGAAACTGGCATACTAGAGTTGGACACAACTGGAATTGCGTCTTTAATCGATCATAAGGGAATACATATGCATATTGGTCATGCACATATAACCTAAGATGGGGAACACGTAGGGACACAGAACATGGTAAAATTTACTTTTCCACAAGTTCCTAAGTTTGTACTTAGTATCTGACCCAGCCACCCCTATGTCTCTCTCTCTACAGAACCCTTCCAACTCCTGCGTATTGTACCAAACTATATCACTGAGATCAAAAACAAGCTCCATCTTGGCAGGACGTTCTAGAGACAAGATTACACAGGGAACCTAGGGGTCTGAGCTTAACACGGGAGTACACAACTCACAAAGGATTCAGCAAGCTCTCTACCCCAGAGAACTCACACTCACTTGTCTAGTGCCACACACCATTCATCCACACACAACCCTCCCCTCGGACTGGTAAGGCAGTTTCTACCACCCCTGATTCCTCAACCTGACCACACGTGACACAGGTACCAAACTCTGGGCGCAGGGCGGGGGACAAATGTACTTGATACAATTACACAATGATACCTTTAGGAGAAGAAAATAATGGAAAAAAAAAAACAATCCCCTAAAATGTGGTTATCTAAAATGCAGAGTTTTGTAGTGCGGCCAGTTGCAACTGTGGTACAACGCAAACACAAATCCTCATCCTCACCGCTTGCCGCCAATGTTAGAAATGGAATCCCTGGCTGGCCAGGGCTTGCGCCAAAGTCAGTCAGAGACCACCACTTCTAAGTCAGGGCAAGGGAGTTACACGCCAAGATGACCCCTGCTCACCCTCTAGGTAACGTGGCGCGAGCAGCAAGGCTAAACTTGGAGGCGATGTGAGTTAAGTATTTGCGCACGCACCCCAGCAACAACACCCAAAGGCCCACCACAAAGGAAACTCCACACAAGGTTATATAAAAATAGCCTTTGTATTACACCAAAACACATTAGATAAAAAAAACACACACTTTACAATGTGCCATCAGGCACGGGCAGAATTTACAGGGGATATGTACAAGACATATGGACCATGGACCACTGTCAGGAATCAGCACTTTTAGAAGTAATACTTTTAGAACATAGCACATAGAATGTAAAATCACTGTAGCACACAACCAGTAACTACTGGTAACCAGGACCTCACTAGCACCACTTGCACTAGGAGAAAAACAACCACCTAAGTATCACAATACCTGTAGGGGTATAAGCACATAACACATGATGCATAACATACATTTAGAGGCGTAAGAACAAGGCACCTGACGCATAAAAACACATTCAGAGGTGCAGGGGAGGAAAACACATGATGCCTAAAAACATTCAGAGGTGTAGCAATAACAATTGTGCAATAATCACATTGGCACCTAAATCATAAATGCGCCAGAATCACATTAGCCACAACCTGTGGCAGTCCCTAGGGCAACTGGCCTCTCTAGGGCTAGGACGCCCTGTGTCCCAGTGTCAGGGGCCTAAACGTGGCAGTTGCCCACAAAGTGCTGGGACACTGGTGAAAATGGTGGAGACAACGTTGGAGCCTTCCAGGCCCTGAACAAATAAAATGTCCCCCTGAGCCTCTCAGGGCTCTACACCAATGACTGGCCCTCCTGAGCTTCTTAGGGCTCGTAAAACCAAAATGCCCCCTTGAGCCTCTGTGGCTCGCCAAACAGAGAAATGCCGCCTTGAGCCCTCGTGGCTCTGAAAACAACAGTGGCAGGGGAGCGGCCCTCTGGTGGAGCCTTGCAGCGCTCCAAACAAACAATGCCCCCACGAGCCTCTCTGGGCCCGTCACTATCGTTGGAGTCCCTCCCGGGGGACTCGAAATACAAACAAATGGGCCCGAGCCTCTCGCGCTCCCAATGAAGTATTGCCCCCGGAGCCTTTCTTAGGCTCAAAGATACTGTATTGCCCCCTGAGCCCCTCATGGGCTAGCAGAGCAACTTGCACCGTAACGTTGGAGTCCCCCTTCTGGGGACTCAGAATAAACACTTATGCCCCCTTTGCCGGTGGATCCTCAGCTCAAGATAGCACAGGCGGGAGGGGCGGGCACCAGCAATGTGCCCCGACGCCCTCCTCCCTTACAGTGCCCCCAAGGGCCCCACTCACCGGTGACTGCGGAGGCTGTGGACGGAGAGCTCCCGCTCCTCGGGACTCTCCGATGCTGCGGCCGGACTCCTCTCTCCCCGGGGCTCTCTCTTCACATGGGAGCCCCGGCAGGCAGCTTCAGACTTCCTCTTCTTCCGGGCTGACCTGCGAGGGCGGGACTTCCGGGCAGGCCGCGCAGCGATTGGCCGGCCTGTCAGCTGCTTCCGGGTCGCCGTGGGCAGAGCGGCAGCCCGGGGGGAGACTTCACGGCCAGAATCTGCAAATGCCGGGTGGGCACCGGCTCCTTTTTAAAATAATACATCGAGGTGGGCACTCGATCGGGGCGGACAATACCGGGTGGGCACCGGCCTCTGCAAAACAAAGCGCTCTCAAGCGCTAGTCAAAATCAAGCGCTTCCAGGCGCTAAGGCAAAGGTAAAGCGCTCCCAGCGCTAAAGGACAATCAATAGCGCTCCCAGGCGCTAGAGCGAAAACGAAGCGCTCCCAGCCGCTAGGGGCCAACCAGCCCAGCAAAAGTCCTCCAGGAGTGCAGGAAGGCAGGGGGGGGGCAAGGCTGGGCCAGGGGCCATCTCACTGGCCCTCCAGGCAGGGAGGCAGTCCAAGTGGCGGTTCCTCCTGGCACCAGTAGCAGCAGCCCCCCTCAAGTAGGATCAGGAAAGAACAACTTCTGTGGGGACACAGCCCCATTTTTATACATCACATTCCTTTGTCTTTGTGCAGGGTGGGGGAGAAACCAGTCGCAGCTGGTTTTGGAGCACCCTGGATGTGCTCAATTACCCTTTTCATTCACTGGCAGGGCTAGGGTCATAAGACGCACCACAGGGGGCGGAGCCAGCATTGTGTGGGGAAAGCCCAGCCCCATCAGGAACCAGGTGCAGCCCTCCCCTCACATCAGCATGCTGATCTCAGCACTCACCACTGGGCAGACCCATCCAGACATCCTGGAGCCTGGCATCCCAGCCAGCTCCAGCCAATCACACTCCAGCACCCTCACAGCACACGTACATCAATGTCTAGAAGTGGCACTTCCACACTAGACACATACATGCTGCATACATCATCTCGCAGCATTCAATCACACGAGTCCACACATACCAGACTCGAGCCTGTACACCCCACGCATCAGGAACTACCAGGGACACATACATTCCCCATGCATTCCTATGGGAGGGCAGGCCAACCTTACTCCACGCACTCAGAGCGCGCACGCACTTTCCACTGGGACACAGTGAAAGTGCGCAGAACCCAAAAATCACCATCACCAGGTCACCATTAAAAGCAAAAAGTTTAGGGGTGAACCTGCCAGAAGGGCCAAGTCCAACAGAGCTGTTCTATCTCAACTGAACATTGATGGTCATGACCAGCCCATTGCCTTTATAAGAAGAAGGCTGACCCCTAGAGAGAAACTTTGGTCAGCTATAGAGAGGGAGGCCTTTGCTGTGGTTTGGGCCCTAAAGAAGTTGAGGCCCTACTTGTGTGGAACTCACTTCAAGATTCAGACCGACCATAAGCCCCTCTTATGGCTAAATCAGATGAAGGGTGAAAACCCCAAACTTCTTAGGTGGTCCATTTCCCTACAGGGGATGGACTTTACAGTGGAGCACAGACAAGCGACTGACCATGGCAATGCAGATGGTCTCTCCAGGTATTTCCACTTAGAACAGGAAGACTCACCTGGTCAAGGTTAGTTTAATATCCCTAAGTTTGGGGGGGTTATGTAGGAGAGTAGGGTCTGCAATTCTATGGTCACCCCAGATTTTTGGTTTTGTGACTCACTGGTTTACGACTTTCCCTGGCAGTGGGCCTGCTAATCAGACCCACAGCCTAGCTGTTCTCTCTCTAAATTGAAATCCATGTACCTTAGGTGCATTTACCAATTGGTACTGGGCCACCTTATCAGTCTCTGTACAGTGTACCATAGGTACCCAGGGCATAGGTGTACCCAGGGCCTACAAGGGGCTGAAGCATGCATTATGCCACCCCTGGCTGGCCATCTAAACAGACACAACTGGCTGCACGACAGCTGGGGCAAGGTGGTGTAATCACCCTTTGCTGTAGATATAGTATACCTATATCTAACCCTAAAATGGACACATATATTCCTATCAGTCACTCCGATGGCAGGCCTTATCAATCCTGAAGGCAGAGTGCTTGGAATTATGTGAGATGGTGCTCTGGCATGAGCTGAGCCCGTCTGCAGCTTGCGGAACCAAGTCCTAATAGCTGTTCCATGATAACGCTATACCATATACTCTTAAGTGCTTTATAATCCTCGCGGTTGAATGCTAACTTTGGTATAGCATTATCAAAACATGTCGAGTAAGGTGTCATACGAATTGGAATACTACCCGCTCGCCAATTCTGGCGACGGGCGTAGCATTACACCCTTCTAGAGAGACACGGCATGTATGTAACTGAGAACCCCGGTTAAAGTTAACTAGAGCCTTGGCATCACAAAATGGATGCTGTCACCACAGACACAAGTCTGACCTCCTGCTGCTGGGAGTCCTTCCAGCGAGGGAGGCTTGGACAAAGGGTTTCCTGCCTTGGGAGGTGCTAGCACCACCCCAGACAGGATTTTGTGTATTGGGTAGGACAGGCCTGAAAGGAATGAGACATGCCGGGGGCACACAAGGTGTCCTGTGCATACACCGGTTCAAACCAGTTGCTGGGGCATCTCTGCCCCAGCTTTGGCGCGAAACCGGACAAAGGATAGGGGGTGTAGCCACCCCCCTTCCTGGTCCCACCCAGGGGAGGGACCTAGCCAGTAGTGCAGCCCCCTTTAGGAGAATAAAGGTAGGAGCTGGTCCCATTCCAAATTAGATTATCTTGAACAACTTTACAAGAAGAAACTCCAGACTTCGACGTTCTGCTCCACAGAAGACTGAAGAATCTCCCTTGTGGGCAAGGAGTGTCCACCCTGCAACTGCAGGCACCATCAAGCGTCCAGCGGCTTCACTTTGTCGTCTTCCCTCGAGGATCCAGATTTCAGAGCTCGACGAGACCCGGATTCCCAGACCTCTCCGACCTCAACTCACATCTGCAGCACAGCTGAGATCCGTGGGTGCGACCAGACACGTGGGACCGGCCATCTTGAAAGAAACTGCACTTCGCTTCCAGCACGACTCCCGAGGTAAACTCGACCAAGTGCTTTGGGGATTGAGAAGCCCCAGCCCCGAGCAGCTCCTGCACCGAAGACCAGCCCTCCAGCATCCACGAGATTTGCGTGGGGCCCTTCTGCCTGTTTGCTGCTCGACGCGTTGTCTGGTCACTTGCCGGCTGGCTAGTGGCCTCCTAGACGACGAACCTTGAAATCTTCACTGCTGGTCTGGTTGCTCCAGACTGGCCCTTGCTTCCTTCCAAAAGAGGGGCATCCTGGACCCTCCTGGTCCACTCCAGACGCCATTTCCACTCACCGCATGGGTTGCCTTTGCCAAGGCCTGTTGACTCCAAATCCGACACCGCCGACAGCGAGAGCCTGCGTGGGACAGCTCGTGCCTCCATCCTGGTCGTCGAAGACACCTCCTGGTCCACGTGGCTGCAGAGACAAGCGTCCACTCTTCACCTGATCGCGACGAAAGCACCTGGTTCCACGCCGGTCACTGGCTAGTGACTTTGAACACTGTCCCCTCTGCTTTCAGGTCCTCTTCTTCCTCGATCCACCCGTGGATCGCATCGGACATCTTCCTCCTGGTCGCCTGCAGCATCTTTTCCTCCAGGCTCCATAGACTTCAACGCAGAAACCCGACACGACTTCGCACCTATGCACCCGCAGCCCATGGGTGAGGTAACAAGAGCATTTCGGTGCTCAAGGGTAGCTTGACTCTCCTAGTGTCCAGATTCACAGTCGTTTTAGTCCTAACCAGTCAGGATTGTCCGTACTCACCTTTTTCTTGAACTGTACTGTCCATAGACGTTGTTACGCATCCCGCGTGTGAGTTCACACTCTGCACACGCGTCCCGTGGGCCTCCTATTACTTACCTGAGGTTAGGATAGTGTAGTCCCAGCGAACCTACAGCCTCTGGACAGCTCCATTCCTTCTATCGTTCTACTTATACCATTTACTTAGTATATGGTTTGTCGTGCCCCTAGGGCACCATTGTAATTTTGTGCAACTTATCGTATTTTTCCTAAGAGATTGTCATGTGCTTAGCCCTCTGACCTCATAAAGAGTTCAGAGGTGTTTGTTATTAATACATATATTGTTTATTTTCATAACAACCTGTGTGGTGTCCTTTCATCTGGTATTCAAGGGGTTATATGTGGTAAAACATCTGGCTTCACATGCCAAAAGAGTTTAGCCTAAGACTGCTTTGTCCATGCTACCATTAGGATAGCTGGTCTATGAGGTTGACTTGCAACCAATCACCATAAGGGTTGTTTGGACTGATACAAGGTGATCACTAGAACTAGTGAGCATCATATATAAGGCCAACTTCTCACAGGCGGCGTCCAAGTACTCCGACGACGTCATTCCGGCGCTAATGACGCCGGACGCGGAGCACGCCTGCCGGCACGCAGGGGTATTGCTACGCAAAATTTTCCGGATCCAGTCTGACGCCTGGGGATATTCTAAGGCAAGGAATCTATCACTAACGTGTCTCTTTCAGATGCCAGGGCCGAATCAACCTCCCACTCGCTCTTCGACGAGGCAGCCGCTCGCGGGGAGGAACAAGAAAGGCCCGGAGGGGGACGAGGAGTCCCCACCCCACCTCGGCACAGAGCGGGGCTGTAGGAGAGTAGGGTCTGTTTCCTATGGTCACGCCAACTTTTTGCTGTGATTCTCTGGTGTTTCGACTTCAGTGTGGCTGTGGGCCTGCTAATCAGACTCACAGCCCAGCTGTTCTCTCTCTAAATTGATACCATGTACTTTACGTACATACCAGAGTGGGTATTGGGTCACCTTTGTGAGTCCCTGTATAGTGTACCATAGGTACCCAGGACATAGGTGTATCCAAGGCCTACCAGGGGCTGCAGCATGTATTATGCCACCCCTGGCTGGCCATCTAAACTGACACCACAGGCTGATCACTCAGCTTGAGTAAGGTGGTGTAATCACCCCTTACTTAGATAAAGTATATCTATATCTACCTTATATATAGACATATAGTAACCTATAAGTCACTCCTATGGCAGGCCTTAACAATCCTGGAGGCAGAGTGCTTGGTTTTATGTGAGAGGGTGCCCTAGCATGAGCTGAGCCCCTCTGCAGCTTTCGGAACCATCTCCTTATAGCTGTTCTTTGATATAGCCATACCATATACTCTTAAGTGCATTATAAACCTCGCGGTTAATGCTAACTTTGGTTTGGCTTTATCAAAACATGTCGTGTAAGGTGTCAAACACTTTGAAATACTACCCCCCCCCCCCCGCCAGTCCTGGTGGCGGGGGTAGCATTCCACCCTTTAAGAGGGAGAAGACATGTAGAACAAGTTACTTACCTTCGGTAACGATATATCTGTAAGAAACAGTAGTTAGTATTAGATTCCTTACCTTAGAATATCCCCAGGCGTCAGTCTGGATCCGGAAACTTTTGCGTAGCAGTACCCCTGCGCGTCGGTAGGCGTCGTCTGCAGGCGTCCCCTGCGGCTCCGCGTCGTCGGCGTCGTGCGCCGTGATGACGTCGCTGGAGTATATAGACGCCGCCTCCGCGCACTGACGTCAGTTCTTTGCACACAGCTTTTCCGCGCCAGAACACGCAGAGCCATGTGAGAACTAACACTGGTGCCATTTGAAACTAGGGCCCTGAAAGGGATGTCCTTAACCCTAGGTATCAGTTCGCAGAACGGGGAGGATGGGCGGGGCGGTAAGGAATCTAATACTAACTACTGTTTCTTACAGATATATCGTTACCGAAGGTAAGTAACTTGTTCATCTGAAAGAAACAGGTTAGTATTAGATTCCTTACCTTAGAATAGATACCCCAGCAATACCAACCCCGGTGGTGGGTCTGCGAACCAATACAACCTACACCAGAAAGTCCTGGAGGACCGAACGGCCAAAGAAGCCATCCCTCCGGACTTGACTGTCCAGGCAGTAGTGCCTCGCAAAGGTGTGCAGCGAGGCCCACGTAGCCGCCTGGCAAATGTCCTGCAAAGGGACTCCCCGGCCCAGGGCAGTAGTAGCCGCCGTGGCCCGAGTGGAATGGGCCCTCAGCCCAACAGGAGGCTCCTTCCGAGCCAAAGAGTAGCATGCTTTGATGCACAGGACGACCCACCGAGAGATGGTTCGTTTCTGTACCGCCCTTCCCTTCTTCTCACCCACGTAGCCAACAAACAGTTGGTCATCCACCCGGAACTGGCGTGTGCGATCCATGTAAAATGAAAGCGCACGTTTTGGGTCCAGACGATGGAGCCGCTCTTCATCCTTTGAAGGATGCGGAGGCGGGAAGAAGGAGGGCAAGGTGATGGACTGCCCAATGTGAAAAGCAGAGACTACCTTGGGCAGGAAAGAAGGTCTAGTCCTAAGAACCACCTTGTTAGGATGAACAGACAAGAAAGGAGGTTTAACAGAAAGGGCCTGGAGCTCACTCACTCTCCTGGCAGAGGTGATGGCAACCAGGAAGGCCGTCTTTAAAGTGAGAAGACGTAGAGGACAGGAATGAAGAGGCTCAAAGGGAGCGCACATCAGGAATGTCAGAACCAGGTTCAAGTCCCACTGAGGCATCACGAACGGAGCAGGTGGATACATGTGCGTGATGCCTTTTAAGAATCGTAATACAATAGGGGACTTGAATAAAGATGGCTGATCAGGTAGCCTTAAGAAGGCGGAAAGGGCAGAAAGATAGCCCTTGATAGTGCCCAGAGCAGAGCCCTGCTGGGCAAGGGAAAGAAGGAAGAGGAGAACCTCAGACAGAGGGGCAGAAAGGGGATCCACAGCCTTTGCTGTGCACCATGCCACAAATCTGTTCCACCGGCAGGCGTATACCGACTTTGTGGAGGGACGCCTGGCTGCCAGAATTACATCACAGACTTCAGGAGGCAAGTCAAATGGCCTCAACTGTCGCCGCTCAATCTCCAAGCATGGAGGTGGAGACTGGACAGGTTCGGGTGGAGGACCGTCCCCTGCTGCTGCGACAGAAGGTCCTCCTGAAGGGGCAGGCGGATCGAGGGACAGACTGTCATGCTGAGTAGCTCGGGATACCAGTACCTTCGAGCCCAGTCCGGAGCCACAAGGATAACTTGGGCCCGGTCGCGCCTGATCTTCTTCAGCACTCTGGGCAGAAGTGGTATAGGCGGAAAGGCGTACAACAGACCGCAACTCCACTCGCGCCGAAAGGCGTCGCCGAGCGAGTGCCGTCTTGGAAACTCCAACGCGCAGAACTGATGACATTGCGCGTTCTCTTCTGTGGCGAATAGATCTAACCAAGGCTCTCCCCATCGCTGAAAGAGGCCTCTCGCCACGTCCGAGTTCAGACGCCATTCGTGATCCACCGAGCTCCGACGGCTGAGTTCGTCCGCCCTGGTGTTCAGAGAACCTGCCAGGTGTTGAACCGTCAGAGTCACGCCCTGACGTTCCAGCCATTGCCAGAGGCGCAGAGCCTCCTGGCAAAGGGTCCACGACCCCACACCGCCCTGTTTGTTGCAGTACCACATGGCGGTGGTGTTGTCCGTGAACACCTGCACTACACTCCCGTTGACAAAGGGGAGGAATGCCTTCAGTGCTAGGCGAATCGCCCGCAGCTCCAACATGTTGATATGGAGCCGGGACTCCGCCCGAGACCAGATGCCTCTGATCTCCGCCTCTCCCAAGTGGCCACCCCAGCCCTGGAGGGACGCGTCCGTCACAACTACGTGCTCCGGTTGGGGAAGGGAGAGGGATCTGCCTCTGACCCAATCGCGGTCCGTAAGCCACCACTGCAACTGTCTCGCAGTGCCCTCCGAGATCAGGACGTGGTCGGATAGGTTGCCCTGATGCTGGGCCCACTGAAACTTCAGGTCCCACTGCAGAGCCCGCATCCGCCATCTGGCGTGATGCACCAGTAGGATGCAGGAGGCCATCAGCCCCAGAAGCCGCAGCGTCAACCTGACCGAAACCCGGGATAACGGCTGAAAGATGGGAATCAGAGCCTGAATATCCCGGACCCGCCGTTCCGGAGGATAAACCCGAAACTGCGCCGAGTCGAGAACCGCTCCGATGAAAAGGAGCTTTTGAGAGGGACACAGGTGTGATTTCGGCACATTGATGGAAAACCCCAGCTCGTGCAGGAGGTCTGCCGTCATCTGAAGGTGGTGGACGACTGTCTGGGGCGAGCCCGCCTTCAACAGCCAGTCGTCGAGGTAGGGGAAGACTGAAACCCCCAACCGACGCAGATGAGCTGCGACCACCGCCATCACTTTCGTGAACACCCGTGGGGCGCTGGTAAGGCCGAATGGGAGCACGATAAACTGAAAGTGCTCGTGGCCTACCGTGAACCGCAGGTAACGCCGGTGGGCCGGCAGGACGGGGATGTGGAAATACGCATCCTGCAAGTCCAACGCTACCATCCAGTCTTGTGGGTCTAGAGCAGCCAAGACCTGAGCCAAAGTTAACATCTTGAACTTCTCCTTCCGGAGGAAGCCGTTGACGTTCCGTAGGTCCAAGATAGGACGCAGGCCTCCTTTGTCCTTCTTGGGCACCAGAAAGTAGTGGGAGTAGCAACCACACCCTACTTCTGGCCCAGGAACGCGCTCGATGGCCCCCTTGGCCAAGAGGGCCGTAACTTCCTCCTGCAGAAGTGTCAAGTGGTCCCCCGACACACGGTGGTTCTGCGGTGGCATGGCTGGAGGAGTGGACTCGAAGGGGAGGGAGTAGCCCCTTCGGACGAGCTGCAGCACCCACCTGTCCGATGTAATCGCGCGCCAGCGGGAGTGGTGATGGCGAACCCTGCCACCCACTGGCGTCACGTGAGCTCGAAAGCTCGGACTAGGAAGACTTGGAGGCTGCAGCGGGAGGAGGTGTGGACTGACCTCGCCGCTGCCCTCTACCGCCACCACGGCGGAATCCACGGCCGCCACCGCGCTGGGGAGCGTTCTGCGGCGCGTGGCTGGCAGCTCGCGTGGGACCGCCCCTTCCTTGGCCACGAAAGGGGCGAAACGAACCCGTCTGCTGGCGCTGGGTCGAAAGACCCAAGGACTTGGCCGTGACCCTGGAGTCCTTGAAGCGCTCCAGCGCGTGGTCCGCCTTGTCACCAAACAGGCGACTGCCATCAAATGGCATGTCCATGAGGGCATTCTGGACGTCTGGCGAGAAGTTGGCAGATCTCAGCCAAGCATGGCGACGAATCGCCACCGTCGTGGACATAGCCCGTCCCAGCGAGTCGGTCGTGTCAAGACCACACCGGATCGAGTACCGCGCCGCATCCCGGCCTTCAACAAAGGCCCGGGTGAGCTTGTCCCGCACTTCCTGGGGGCATTGCGGCAAACACTCTTCGACCGTATCCCACAGGGAGTGGGTGTAGCGGCCCAAGAGGCACGCGGTATTACAAGACCGCAGTCCAGCGCTCAAAGAGGAAAAGACCTTTTCACCAAATTGGTCATACCGCTTCGATTCCCGATCGGGCGGAGCCGACGGGAATGCGGACTGTGAAGTGGAGGCCTGGATCACCAGACTCTCCGGGGAGGGATGGGTGGATAGGAAGGCAGGGTCGTCCGAGCACGGACGGTGACGCCTGGCAACATTCCGGTCAACCGGCGCACCTGAAGCGGGCCTGGACCAGGTGCCCAAAAGGACATCCGTCAGGGCCTCATTAAACGGCAGCAGAGGCTCCTGAGGGCATGACTGCGGTTTAAACACTTCGGTCAGAATGTTTGGTTTGACCTTCGCGACGGGGAGCTCAAGGCTCAAGGCCTTGGCAGCCCTCAGCAGGACCACCGAATAGGCAGCCCCTGCCTCCGATGCCACAGGGCTTGGCGAGACAAACCCAGGGTTGGGCGAGTCGTCCAGACCACTGGCGTCCCCCAAGTCACCTACCCAGTCCACATCATACTGGCAGGCACGGGATAAAGGGTCCTCAGACCCCTCCCAACCCTCTCCATACTCGTCCTCATCGCCGTATTCTGGGTCGACGATATAGACCTCGGGGTCAATGGGCCCCATCGGCGCCGGATCCGGCGTCGGCCGACGCCGGTCCGACTCCGCGTCAGGAGAGGGAATGGGGGTGGCGCCGCGCGGCGCCGGCGCCGGGGACCCGACGCCGGCCGGAACCGACGGCCGAGTCACGGCGCCGCGCGGAGGCGGTACCACGGGTTGGCCCAAAGGAACCGACGCCGGAGAGGCCGGTAGACCAGCCGGCGACGAACCTGAGGGGCCCAGCGGCGCCGGGGCCGGAGCCGCCGGCGGCGTCGGGGCAGGAGCACCCGAACCGCTCGGGCCCCCAGACGGGACCGACGGGCCCGCAGGCGCCGTAGGCCCCGCCGGAGGAGACATCGCCCTCATAGCCATGAGGAACTCCTCAATCTCCTCGCGCGACGCGCCTTCCCCAGGGACCGACGGGTATGGGGTAGACGGCGTCGGCGACCCACGCGGGGCCGCGGGGGTGGGGCCACCCGAGCCCCCGGCCGCATCACGCGGGCGTCGGGGGGAGTCGGGGGTGCGATGGCGACGCCCCGACTTCTTGTGGTGCTTACCTGACGAACCGGAGGAATGGTGGCGACTCCCGGAGCGCCCATGGCGGCTCCGCGATCGTTCCCTCGACCGCTCCCTCGACCTCCGACCGGACCGGGACCGCTCTCGACGCGGGGCCGACACTCGGAGCTCGAGAAGCTTGCGGGACCGCTCCCGCCTAGCTTTACCAGTCAAGGCCCGACAGTCGACGCAGGACTCCACGTCGTGGTCCGCGCCCAGACACCGGAGGCAGAGTCGATGGTGGTCGGTGACCGACATCATGCGGTCGCACTCGTCGCAACTCTTAAACCCAGGCATCCTACCGGCACCGTAGAAAGATTTAAGTTAACAAACACTTGGTCAAAAGACCGGAGTACTGCTCTTCGGATCTGCGCTAACTGGCGCGGAAAAAAGAAGAACTGATGTCAGCGCGCGGAGGCGGCGTCTATATACTCCAGCGACGTCATCACGGCGCACGACGCCGACGACGCGGAGCCGCAGGGGACGCCTGCAGACGACGCCTACCGACGCGCAGGTGTACTGCTACGCAAAAGTTTCCGGATCCAGACTGACGCCTGGGGATATTCTAAGGTAAGGAATCTAATACTAACCTGTTTCTTTCAGATGTTACTGCTTTACCCGGTTAAAGTTAAACAGAGCCTCAGCATCACAAAATGGATGCTGCTGCCACAGACACGAGTCTGACCATCTGCTGCCGGACGAAACTCCAGAAAGGGAGGCCTGGACAATAGGTTTCCTGTCGAGGGAGGTGAAAGCACCTCCCCAGAAAGCCTGTAGTGTATTGGGGCAGGGTGGGTTGAATGGAAAGATGCTTTTCTAGACACTGCCTGGGGCACACAAGGTGCTCCATGCATAGCCCGGTTCAAACCAGTTGCTATGGCACTCCATCCCCGCTCTGGCGCAAAACTGGAGAAAGGGAAAGGGGTGTATCCATCCCTGTGAGAAGTTGGCCTGATGTGCAGTGCTCACTATTCTAGTGATCACTATATATCAGTCCAAACAACCCTTATTGATGATTGGTTGTAAGTCAACCTTATAGACCAGCTATCCTAGTAGCATGGATACGAGCAGTCTAAGGCTAAGACTCTAGAGGGCGTGTTAAGCCAGCTGTTTTACCATCACATTACCCCTTGAACACCCAGTGAAAGGACACCACACAAGTGTTATGAAAATAAACAATGTATTTATTAGAATCACAACAACCCTGTACTCTTTATGAGGACAGGGTGCTAGGCACACAACAAAACTCTTACGAAAATACTTAAGTTAGCACGTTATACACAAATGCCCGAGGGGCACGAAAAACCATATACTTTAAAAGTGGAATGCGAATTACTAGCAGGTAAGTAACAGTTCTAATAGGCTTTGGAATCGCTAGGACTGGACTAGGGAATCGTTAGATTACTTCTAGGAGACCTAGGGGACTCGGGTGCAGAGTGTGCACTCTCACGCGGGATGCGGGACAAAGTCTATGGAGGCTAGTAAAGGCAAAGTTAGTGTTCACGGGCGAACCCGACCTGGTAGGAAGAAAACGACAGTGGATCCTGACCCTAGGATAGTGAGGCTATGCTGGGACACCGAAGTGCCGAAGTTACCTAGCCCAGGGGCTGCAGCTGCATAGGTCTGAAAAGACGTCGGGGATCTCGTTGCCGGACCAGGAGCCTGGAAGGAAGAAGTTGCTGGCAGGCGACCAGTGAAGGAAAGTTCGATGGATCCAAGCCTGGATCAAGGAAGAAGAAAACCTGAAAGCAGAGGGGACCAAGTTCTTGAATCACTAGCCAGTGATTAAGTGGGCACCAGGATGGCACCGGGCGAAGTCACCGCAGTCAGGTGAGTGGGCGCTGCTGGGCTCTGCAGTCTCTCGGACCAGGAGGCGTTGTCGGCGACCAGGATGGAGGTGCGAGCTGTCCCACGAAGGTTCTTGCTGTCGACGTCGCTGGACCCAGGATTGGGCAACAAGTCTTGGCAAATGCAAGGCCCACGCGGTGGACCTAAAATGGCGTCTTGGGTGGACCAGGAGGGTCCAGGGTACTTCTCCGATGGAGGGAAGCAAGGGCCAGTCTGGAGCAACCAGACCAGCAGCAGAAATGTCGTCGGGCATCGTCAGGAAGGCCACAAGCCAGCGGGCTAGTAGCCAAACAACGCGGTGAGCAGCAAAAAGCAGAAGGGCCCCACGCAGATCGTGGAGATGCTGGGGGGCTGCTCTTCGGTGCTGGAGCTGCTCAGGGTGGGGGCTTCTCGGACCCCAAAGCACTCACCAGGAAATCACTCGGCGGGCTTGCTGGAAAGAAGTCGTGCAGTCTTGCAGATGGCCGGTCCCTTAAGGTCTCGTCGCACCCACGGTTCTCAGCTGGGCTGTAGAGGTGGGTAGAGGTCAGAGATGCCAGGGAAGCCGGTTCTCGTCGAGCTGGGCAGTCGGATTCCGGAGGAAGGACTTGCAGCAGACCGCAGTGTTCTTTAGATGGTGCCTGCGGATGCAGGGTGACTACTCCTTAGTCACAAGGGAGAAATCTTAGGAAGAAGTCTTGAGTTCCTTTCGTGGAAAGTAGTTTCAGGATTCAAAGATGATCTCATTTGGAAGGGGGCCAGTTCCTACCTTTATCCTGTAAAAAGGGGCTGGCACGCGACTAAGTCCTGCCCTATGGGTGGGACTGGGAGGGGGGTGGTTACACCCACTTCCTTGGCGGGCTTTTCCCCAGCACAGGGTCTGGAGTGACCCTGGAACTGGTTCCAGCCAGCCTATGCACAGTGAGCACCGGGGTGCCACGTGCAGTCACCTTCCTCTAAAGCCCTGCCTACCTACAATACACAAAACCCTGTCTGGGACGGTGCTGGCACCGCCCCTGGCAGGAAACCCTTTGTCCTTATCTCCTGCTCTGGGAGGACTCCCAGCAGCAGGAGGGCAGACTTGTGTCTTGGTGGCAGCATCCATTTTGTGGATGCTAAGGCTCTGTCTGACTTTAACCGGGGTTAGGGGTTACATACATGTCGTGTCCCTCTAGAAGGGTGGAATGCTAACCCCGTCGCCAGAATTGGCGAGGGGTTAGTATTCCAATTCGTATGACACCTTACTCGACATGTTTTGATAAAGCGATACCAGAGTTGGCACATGACCGCGAGGATTATAATGCACTTAAGAGTATATGGTATGCGATATCATGGAAACGGCTAAGGGATGGATCCCGAAAGCCGCAGACAGGCTCAGCTCATGCCAGAGCACCATCTCACACGATTCCAAGCACTCTGCCTTCAGGATTGTTAAGGCCTGCCATAGGAGTGACTGATAGGAGATCTGTGTGTCCATTTTAGGGTTAGATATAGGAATACTATATCTAAAGCAAAGGGTGAGTACACCACCTTGCCCCAGCTGTCGTGCAGCCAGTTGTGTCAGTTTTAGTTAGTCAATCCAGGGGTGGCACAATACATGCTTCAGCCCCTGGGAGACTTCTGGGTGCACCTCAGCCCTGGGTACAGGGACTTGGAGAGGGCCCAGTGCCAATTCAGTACCTGAGTACAATTTGGATAGAGAGAACAGCTAGGCTGTGGGTCTGATTAGCAGGCCCACAGCCAGGGAAAGTCGTAAACCAGTGCAGCAAAAAGCAAAAAAATCTGGGTGATCATAGGATTGCAGACCCTACTCTCCTACATGACCCCCCCCCAAACTTTGGGACAATAAACTAACCTTGACCAGGTGAGTCTTCTTGCTCTAAGTGGAAATACCTGGAGAGCCCATCAGCATTGCTGTGATCAGTCCCAGGTCTATGCTCCACTGTAAAATCCATCCCCTGTAGGGAAATGGACCACCTAAGCAGTTTGGGGTTTTCACCCTTCATCTGATTTAGCCACAAGAGGGGCTTATGGTCTGTCTGAATGGTGAAGTGAGTGCCAAACAAGTAGGCCCTCAGCTTCTTCAGGGCCCAGACCACAGCAAAGGCCTCCCTCTCAATAGCTGACCAATTTTTCTCTCTGGGTGTCAACCTTCTACTAATGAAAGCAATAGGCTGATCATTACCATCAAAATTCAGTTGAGACAGAACAGCTCCCACACCCAACTCAGAAGCATCTGTTTGGACAATGAATGGCTTGGAGTAATCTGGACTCTTGAGGATAGGTGCTGTGCACATGGCCTGCTTTAGGTCATTGAATGCTTTCTGACAGCTTGCTGTCCACTGAACTTTCTTTGGCATCTTCTTGCTTGTCAGGTCATTAAGGGGGGTCACTATGGACCCATAATTTCTGACAAACTTCCTATAGTACCCAGTCAGGCCCAAGAAAGCTCGAACCTGAGTCTGGGTGATTGGAGGAGTCCAGTCCTTGATGGCCTGTATCTTACTCTCCAGTGGCTGAACCTGGCCCCCACCTACAAGGTGGCCCAGGTATACAACCTGTGTCTGCCCTATCTGGCACTTGGTGGCCTTGATAGTGAGGCCTGCCTTTTGCAGGGCCTCTAACACTTTCCTCAGGTGGACCAGGTGATCCTCCCAGGTGGAGCTAAAGACAGCAATATCGTCCAGATATGCTGCACAGAAGTCATCCAGCCCAGTGAGGACTTGATTCACCAACCTTTGGAAGGTGGCAGGTGCATTTGTCAGTCCAAAGGGCATTACCACAAATTGATAATGCCCTCCAGGGGTAGAAAATGCTGTCTTGGGTTTGGCTTCCTCAGCTAACCTGATTTGCCAATACCCAGCTGTCAAATAAAATGTGCTTAAGAAGTTGGCAGAAGCCAATCTATCTATAAGCTCATCTGCTCTTGGTATTGGGTGGGCATCAGTCTTAGTGACTGCATTGAGGCCTCTGTAGTCTACGCAAAACCTCATCTCTCTCTTACCACCCTGGGTGTGAGGCTTTGGCACTAGAACTACTGGGCTAGCCCAAGGGCTATCTGAGGGCTCAATGACTCCCAGTTCCAACATTTTCTGCACTTCAGTTTTGATGCAGTCTCTAACATGATCAGGCTGTCTGTAGATTTTACTCTTGACAGGCAGACTGTCTCCAGTGTCAACATCATGGGTACACCAATCAGTTTGGCTGGGTGTCAGAGAGAACATATGTCGAAAGGATTGCAGAACTTGCCTGCAATCCTGTTGCTGATGTTCAGTGAGGCTGCCACAAAAGACAACACCATCAACTGACCCATCATCAGGATTCTGAGTGAGCAGGTCTGGGAGAGGGTCACTCTCTTCCTCCTGTCCCTCATCTGTGGCCATGAGCAAGCTCATGTCCTACCTGTCAACATATGCCTTGAGCCTGTTAACATGGAGCACTCTGAGAGGGCTCCTGGGAGTTCCAAGGTCCACCAAGTAGGTAACCTCTCCCTTTTGCTCAATGATGGTGTGGGGCCCAGACCATTTGTCTTTCAGAGCTGCTGGGGCCACTGGCTCCAGCACCCACACCTTCTGTCCTGGCTGGTACACAGTCAGTACAGCCTTTTGGTCATGCCAAGCTTTTTGAAGTTCTTGGCTGGCCTCCAGGTTTTTAGATGCCTTCTCCATATACTAAGCCATCCTGGAGCGGAGACCAAGTACATAGTCCACTATGTTGGTTGCAGGCTTTTTGAGAGGTCTCTCCCATCCTTCCTTCACCAAACACAGGGGTCCTCTTACAGGATGCCCATACAGAAGCTCAAAAGGGCTGTAGCCAACCCCCTTCTGTGGGACCTCTCTGTAAGCAAACAAGAGGCAGGGGATCAGGACATCCCATCTTCTCCTAAGAGGTTCAGGTAGTCCATGAATCATCCCTTTCAGGGTCCTGTTGAATCTCTCAACAAGCCCATTGCATTGTGGATGATAGGGTGTGGTGAACTTGTAGTTCACACCACACTCTTTCCACATGGCAGTCAGATATCCTGACATGAAGTTTGTACCTCTGTCAGAAACGACCTCCTTAGGGAAACCCACTCTGGAGAACACTCCAACTAGGGCTCTTGCCACTACAGGGGCTGTAGTGGTCCTAAGGGGAATAGCCTCAGGATACCTGGTGGCATGGTCCACCACCACCAGTATAAACTTGTGTCCTGATGCTGTCTGGGGTTCCATTGGACCAACAATGTCAATCCCCACTCTTTCAAAGGGAACCCCCACCACAGGTAGTGGTATGAGGGGGGCCTTTGTTGTGCCACCTGACTTACCACTGGCTTGGCAAGTGACACATGAGCGACAAAACTCCTTGGTATTCTCATTCATATGGGGCCAGTGAAAGTGTGAGACAAGCCTGTCCCAAGTCTTTGTCTGACCTAAGTGACCTGCAAGGGGAATCTCATGGGCCAAGGTGAGAAGGAAACCTCTCAGAGACAAGGGGATGACCAGCCTCCTGGTTGCACCAGGCTTGGGGTCTCTTGACTCAGAGTACAGGAGTCCATCTTCCCAGTATACCCTGTGGGCACCTGTGGCATTCCCTGCAGCCTCAGCAGCAGCCTGCTGTCTGAGGGGTTCAAGGGAAGGGCAGCTCAACTGTTCCTTCCCCAGGTCTGCTCTGGAGGGTCCCCCTGAGCCCAGAAACTCAACTTGATCAAGTTCAAGCTCTTTAGGCTCAGTTTCCCTCAGCTCTTCTAGATCAGCCTCCTCAGAGACTTGATCCTCAACCTGGGGCAAGGGGGAAGGCAAAGCCTTACCCTTACTGCTCTTCTTCTTGGAAGGTGTCTGGTCCATAATTTCAGGATCCAGCACCTGTTCAGTGGGGCATCTTCTGGCCTGTGACCTAGTCACAGCAAGCACATGTGCTGGCAAGCCTAACATCTCCATGTGAGTCCTCTGCTCCACTTCTGACCATTGTGATGACTCCAAATCATTGCCCAACAAACAATCAACTGGGAGGTCTGAACTGACTACAACTTTCTTTTGTCCCTTCACTCCACCCCAGGAGAAAGCCACAATTGCCACACTATGACTAGTAGTGACATTGCTGGCATTGGTCACCAGGAAATCAGTACCTGGCATGATCTGTCCAGGGTCCACAAAGTTAGGTGTCACCATGGTGACACTGGCACAAGTGTCCCTATAGGCCTGAGCCATTTTGCCATTTATCAAAGGTGTCTGCCTGTATTTGCCCAAAGTATTGGGACTTATTTCAGGGGACATATCCATATCCCCTGTACAGACAAGGACAGCCTGAGTGAGTGTGCCAACTAAGTTGTCAGACCCCTCAGTACCCAAGGTTAACCCCACTAATGCCTTGGGAGTGACACTACCACTACTGACTGTACTAGGGGGTGCAGTTGCTTTAGGAGCTGTAGTGGCAGGAGTTTGTCCTCCTCTTTTGGTGCACTCACTAAACCAGTGAGATTTACTTTTGCAGTACTGGCACCACCTTTTTGACTGGCCTTCTTGAGTCTTCTTCTTCTGGGAAGCCTGACCCCCACCCTCTTTGGTTTGTTGGGGACCTGGTGAAGACTTCTGGTCATTTTGCTCATTCTTAACATTACCCTTCTGGTCTGCTTTCTTCTGACCACCCTGGTTCTGGTTCTGGTTCTGCTTGATCCTTGTCCTGACCCATTTGTCTGCCTTCTTTCCCAATTCTTGGGGAGAGGTCAGATCTGAATCAACAAGGTGCTGGTGCAGCAACTGGTTCTGACAATTGTTCAAAATTTGTTCTCTCATCATTAGATTATACAATCCTGTGTAATCTGTAACCTTGCTACCCAGCAACCAGCCCTCCAAAGCCTTAGTGGCACAATCCACAAAATCAGACCAGTCCTGAGACTGAGTTTTCTGGGTGTCTCTGAACAGCAACCTGTACTGCTCAGTGGTTAAACCAAACCCATCAACCAGTGTATTCTTCAGGACCTGGTAATTGTTAGCATCCTCCACTCTTGTAGTGAGGAGCTTATCTCTACCTTTACCATCAAAGGAGAGCCACAGTATAGCTGCCCACTGACTCTGGGGAATGCCCTGCACAGTGCAGGCCCTCTCCAAAGCAGCCATCCATTTCTGGATGTCATCCCCTTGCTTAAAGAGGGGCACTATTTTAGTCAGGTGTTTAGTATCTAAACCCTTCTCTCTATCTCTTGGGAGATTGCTGCCACCAGTGGGAGCTAGCCCACTCATCTGCTGCTCTCTAGCAAAGGCAAGCTTTTCTTTGGCCAGGGCAAGTTCTTCCCTTTCAATCCTCAGTTCAGCTTGTCTCATTCTAGCTTCATGCTCTTTTCTCTGAGGGGAAGTAAATCTCCTCTGTGGAGGATTCCTTCTCCCCTGAGAAGAGGCATTAGAGTGCAGAGATCTATTGGAGTCCCTAGAAAGAGATCTATCTCTCCTAACTCCAAGGTTAGGCCCACTTCGGGTTAGTACTGGGGGTCCCCCAGATCCTAGCCCAAGTAAGTCTAAGTTGGTCCTAGTTAGCCTTCTGACTACCTCAAGACCTTTGTCTACCTCATCCCCAGAGAGTTCCTCTTGATCCTCCTCCTCAACTGCTGAATCAGTGTTGGGGAGATCTGGATCCCCAGAGGTTCCCTCTAAGGCTGGCATGTTCTCATGTAACTGAGAAAGCTTTCTGGCATCATATGTCTCTAAGAGACCTATCAGAAAGGGAATGGTGGGGTTAGACCCCTGCTTCAGTTTCCTGGAGACACAGATTTGTCTCATCTCCTGAAAACTGAGAGCTGCATATCTTGAAGTGACCTGTGGAGGGTCAACACTGACCAGGGGAGTCTCAGTAGATTCTCCCTGGGTAGACATGCTTTTCTAGTGAGGTGTAAGTGGTGCACTTACCTACACTATATGTTTGCCTACTGATCCCTTGCTAGAGTTGTAGTTTAGGGTGTGCTAAGCCCTAGGAGCTACAACAGCTGGTTCAGTAGAACTCAGAGTATTCTAAGCTAAGTTATATGTACCTTTAGTACTTATGTGATCTTTCACAAGATATTCTTAGGGCATGTGTGGTAAAACAACAGCAAGCTCAAATCCCAACCGCTGCTCACCAATGTGAGAAGTTGGCCTGATGTGCAGTGCTCACTATTCTAGTGATCACTATATATCAGTCCAAACAACCCTTATTGATGATTGGTTGTAAGTCAACCTTATAGACCAGCTATCCTAGTAGCATGGATACGAGCAGTCTAAGGCTAAGACTCTAGAGGGCGTGTTAAGCCAGCTGTTTTACCATCACATTACCCCTTGAACACCCAGTGAAAGGACACCACACAAGTGTTATGAAAATAAACAATGTATTTATTAGAATCACAACAACCCTGTACTCTTTATGAGGACAGGGTGCTAGGCACACAACAAAACTCTTACGAAAATACTTAAGTTAGCACGTTATACACAAATGCCCGAGGGGCACGAAAAACCATATACTTTAAAAGTGGAATGCGAATTACTAGCAGGTAAGTAACAGTTCTAATAGGCTTTGGAATCGCTAGGACTGGACTAGGGAATCGTTAGATTACTTCTAGGAGACCTAGGGGACTCGGGTGCAGAGTGTGCACTCTCACGCGGGATGCGGGACAAAGTCTATGGAGGCTAGTAAAGGCAAAGTTAGTGTTCACGGGCGAACCCGACCTGGTAGGAAGAAAACGACAGTGGATCCTGACCCTAGGATAGTGAGGCTATGCTGGGACACCGAAGTGCCGAAGTTACCTAGCCCAGGGGCTGCAGCTGCATAGGTCTGAAAAGACGTCGGGGATCTCGTTGCCGGACCAGGAGCCTGGAAGGAAGAAGTTGCTGGCAGGCGACCAGTGAAGGAAAGTTCGATGGATCCAAGCCTGGATCAAGGAAGAAGAAAACCTGAAAGCAGAGGGGACCAAGTTCTTGAATCACTAGCCAGTGATTAAGTGGGCACCAGGATGGCACCGGGCGAAGTCACCGCAGTCAGGTGAGTGGGCGCTGCTGGGCTCTGCAGTCTCTCGGACCAGGAGGCGTTGTCGGCGACCAGGATGGAGGTGCGAGCTGTCCCACGAAGGTTCTTGCTGTCGACGTCGCTGGACCCAGGATTGGGCAACAAGTCTTGGCAAATGCAAGGCCCACGCAGTGGACCTAAAATGGCGTCTTGGGTGGACCAGGAGGGTCCAGGGTACTTCTCCGATGGAGGGAAGCAAGGGCCAGTCTGGAGCAACCAGACCAGCAGCAGAAATGTCGTCGGGCGTCGTCAGGAAGGCCACAAGCCAGCGGGCTAGTAGCCAAACAACGCGGTGAGCAGCAAAAAGCAGAAGGGCCCCACGCAGATCGTGGAGATGCTGGGGGGCTGCTCTTCGGTGCTGGAGCTGCTCAGGGTGGGGGCTTCTCGGACCCCAAAGCACTCACCAGGAATTCACTCGGCGGGCTTGCTGGAAAGAAGTCGTGCAGTCTTGCAGATGGCCGGTCCCTTAAGGTCTCGTCGCACCCACGGTTCTCAGCTGGGCTGTAGAGGTGGGTAGAGGTCAGAGATGCCAGGGAAGCCGGTTCTCGTCGAGCTGGGCAGTCGGATTCCGGAGGAAGGACTTGCAGCAGACCGCAGTGTTCTTTAGATGGTGCCTGCGGATGCAGGGTGACTACTCCTTAGTCACAAGGGAGAAATCTTAGGAAGAAGTCTTGAGTTCCTTTCGTGGAAAGTAGTTTCAGGATTCAAAGATGATCTCATTTGGAAGGGGGCCAGTTCCTACCTTTATCCTGTAAAAAGGGGCTGGCACGCGACTAAGTCCTGCCCTATGGGTGGGACTGGGAGGGGGGTGGTTACACCCACTTCCTTGGCGGGCTTTTCCCCAGCACAGGGTCTGGAGTGACCCTGGAACTGGTTCCAGCCAGCCTATGCACAGTGAGCACCGGGGTGCCACGTGCAGTCACCTTCCTCTAAAGCCCTGCCTACCTACAATACACAAAACCCTGTCTGGGACGGTGCTGGCACCGCCCCTGGCAGGAAACCCTTTGTCCTTATCTCCTGCTCTGGGAGGACTCCCAGCAGCAGGAGGGCAGACTTGTGTCTCGGTGGCAGCATCCATTTTGTGGATGCTAAGGCTCTGTCTGACTTTAACCGGGGTTAGGGGTTACATACATGTCGTGTCCCTCTAGAAGGGTGGAATGCTAACCCCGTCGCCAGAATTGCCGAGGGGTTAGTATTCCAATTCGTATGACACCTTACTCGACATGTTTTGATAAAGCGATACCAGAGTTGGCACATGACCGCGAGGATTATAATGCACTTAAGAGTATATGGTATGCGATATCATGGAAACGGCTAAGGGATGGATCCCGAAAGCCGCAGACAGGCTCAGCTCATGCCAGAGCACCATCTCACACGATTCCAAGCACTCTGCCTTCAGGATTGTTAAGGCCTGCCATAGGAGTGACTGATAGGAGATCTGTGTGTCCATTTTAGGGTTAGATATAGGAATACTATATCTAAAGCAAAGGGTGAGTACACCACCTTGCCCCAGCTGTCGTGCAGCCAGTTGTGTCAGTTTTAGTTAGTCAATCCAGGGGTGGCACAATACATGCTTCAGCCCCTGGGAGACTTCTGGGTGCACCTCAGCCCTGGGTACAGGGACTTGGAGAGGGCCCAGTGCCAATTCAGTACCTGAGTACAATTTGGATAGAGAGAACAGCTAGGCTGTGGGTCTGATTAGCAGGCCCACAGCCAGGGAAAGTCGTAAACCAGTGCAGCAAAAAGCAAAAAAATCTGGGTGATCATAGGATTGCAGACCCTACTCTCCTACAATCCCCTTCCCAGGTCCACCCATAGGAGGGATCTAGCAGGTAATCCAGCCCTTAAAATCAGTATAAAGATAGGAGCTGTGTCCCCAGGACTTTAGATTATCCTGGAACGAAACTCTGAAATGAAACTCTTGGACCTTCGACATTCTATACCGACTAGAAGACTGAAGACATCTCACTTGTGGACAAGGAGTGACCACCCTGTGGAAACAGGCGCCACCAGTAACTTGCCGGTCTGCTTTGTCAATGCTCCCGACGGATCCCGAAGACTCAGCAACTCAGAAACTGGACTTCCAGACTTTTCCGACTCCGATCCACATCCACAGCAAAGCTGAGAACCGTGGCTGACACGAGAGACGTGGGACCAGACACCCTGGACTACCTGCACTTTGCTAACAGTGCAACTACCGAGGCACCCACGCAGTTGTGCATTGGGGTTTGAGAAGCCCCAGACCTGATCGCCATTTGCACCGAAGCTCAGCCCTCCACACTCCACGAGTACCGCGTGGGGCTTGCTCTTGCATTTCAGCTCGACGCGTCTTCCCAGTTGCTAGCCCGTTGGCTAGTTAGCCCTCCGAAGACTTCCTTTTGAAACTACACCGCTTTCCTGGTTGCTCCAGGCTTGCTCCATCTTCCCTGCGAAGGAGAACCTCCCCAGACCTTGCTGGCCTGAACTGAAGCCCATCTTCCCTTCCTGCATGGATTGTGTTTGCCAAGGCTTGTTGGGTCCAATCCGAATACCGACACCGCAGTCAACCAGATCCTTCGTGGGACAGCTCGAATCCAGCTCCTGGTCGTCGTCGACGCCTCCTGGTCCTAGTGGATGCAGAGACAAGCTTCACCTTCTTCACCTGAAACACTCGACATCACCTGGTTTCTTCCAGGTTCCTTCCTGGTCACTGGCTACTGACCCAGACTCTGTCCCCTCTGCTTTCAGGTTCTTCACATCTTCGATCCACCCTTGGATCCACCCGGACGCTTTTCTCCTGGTCGCCTGCAGCACTTCTTTGCAGCTCTCCATAGGAAACAGCGACGAAACCCGACATGAAAAGACACCTATGCACCCGGCTTCCCTGGGTGAGGTAACTCGAGTACTCCGGTGCTCCAGTGGGTCTTGACTCTCGAAGGGTCCTAGTTTAAAAGGGTTTTACCGTAGTCCATCCGGAAGTGTCCTAATCAACTACTTTGTAACTTTTACGTTCCCATTATAACTCTATGGTAACTCGCGACTGTGTTTAGACACTGCACGCGTCTCCCGAGGGCCTCCTACTTCCAATCCCTTGGTTGTCCAGTGTAGCCCGATCGAGGCCCTAGGCCTATTCACTATTCCTGAAGTGATCCTTATACCACTTACTTAGTATATGGTTCGTGAGGCCCCTTGGGCAAAATTGTATTTGTGCAACTTATAGAATGCGTAATGAGTAACTTGTAACGTATCTCGAACTCTGACCTCATAAAGAGTGCAGAGGGGTTGTGTTAGTAATAAATACATATATATTTGATATATACCTTGTGTGGTGTCCTTTCATTTGGTATTCAAGGGATTATATATGGTAAAACAGCTGGCTTCGCATGCTCTCTGAAGTTTTAGTCTAAGACTGCTGGTCCATGCTACCACTAGGATAGCTTGTTTATAAGGTTGACTTTACAACCACCATCAATAAGGGTCGTTTAGACTGGTGCAAGGTGCCCACTAGAATAGTGGACATCATATGCCAGGCTAACTTCTCACAGTGATCTTTAACCTAATCATCAATAAGGATCGTTTGGACTGGTGCAAGGTGCCCACTATAACTAGTGGACAGCATATACCAAGCCAACTTCTTACATACACCTACACTGAAGTGCCTACAAGCCAGCCTTCCTGCTGAGAGTAGAAAAGAGCCTACCATCCCCTGCAGGAGGAGTGACAGTCCAACAGGAGTGAGGTGCAGTGTAATGCCGTTGTGGTGAGTCTGCAAATATTATCCAATAAAAAGATGGAAAGGCAACAAATACAGCATAACATTTTTCCGGGCTATTGAAAAGTGAGAGGAACACTAGAGCCTAAAAAAACGTATATCTTGAGATCTAAAAACAAAATAACATCTCACCTTGTGAAATATTCTTGTCCCCATCATGTACAGCCAATGCTACAAATAAAGAAAATGAGGAAGGTATAATCAAGTGCTTGACAGATATCATAAGCTTCCTTAATTCAGATAACTAGGGCATGAAATATGCAACAACAACAACAAAACTACAATAGGCAACAAAAAACAAGCAAAAATGGCATGAAGACACTGAAGGTATGCACAGTTCATATAAAAATGAAATGAACCTTGGAGCTTTAAAAACACCACAATAATTATGAAAAATATAGTGAAGCAGAAAGTTGTTACGTAATTACACAGCTTTAACTGTTCAGAGAAAGTGATAGGTTTCTTTTCTTTTTTTAAATAATGGCTGTTCGTTAAAATTCACAAGTATGCTATGCAGAATCAAAAGTGTTTAGTTAGAGCTGTTCTTTAACACATGGATTTAGGGAAGTTGTAAAAGAGACTAGTGGTAAAGATCAAGGCAAACAGAAGCACAGCAATAACGTCATTAACAGAAGTGTCTAAAGTTAGACTACTCCAGTTTGTCATAACCACAATGGTGCCTTTTCAATTACTAATTGCTTCAAAGAGAACTACGCAAAGCTCTGGAACTTACTGTGTCATTTGCCATGCATAACCGAAAAATCAGGTAGGTAAAACAAATGCCATTATACCAATTTTTAGACTATATTAAAAATGGCATTAAAAAGCATTTTGGCTGATATGTAAAACCAAACACTATACGCATTCAAAGCAGGTGAAATAAATGAGATCTAAAGTACAAAGTCCACACACGACAGACCTTTCTTGGAGCGTCTGGGTTTTGGAGGAGGGACTGCGAGTCGGTATGGAGTAGGTGGGGAAGTGCTGATCCCGTCTTTATATCCATGACAAGCCAGAAAACAAACAAAACAAGGAACGAGAAAAACACTGTGAGACAGAAAACGAGCAACAAAAATATAAATAAAAATGTCAGCAACAGAAATGAAGAGCCAGTAGAGGACACTTATTGAGTCTTTCCTATTTTCTGACTGCTGCACCACAAACCCCAAACAGGAACCTCACATGAAAACCTATTAAACTTCCAGATGCAATTGCCATTTAAACTTTTACTAGCTCTCGAAAAATCCAGCAAGACAGACAGACAGAGGTGGCATTGTAAACAGAAACAATTTAAAAGAGATTTTTAAACCTCAGAAAGAGCAAAATATGAAATGTCAACATTTTTCTGAAGAGACGAACAAGTTACTTACCTTTGGTAACAATATATCTGCAAGAAACATTAGTAGTGATAGATTTCTTACCTTAGAATTACCCATAGGCGTCAGACTGGATCCGGAAAGTTTTCGTCAGCAGTACCCCTGCGCGTCGGAAGGTGGCGCAGTGCGGCTCCAATTCCGTCGTTGGCATCGTGGTTGCCAAGTTGACATCAAGGCAGCTACTTAGACACCGCCCTCGCACGCTGACGTCAGTTCTGTACACGCTGCACAAGTTACTTACCTTCAGTAACGATATATCTGTAAGAAACAGTAGTTAGTGTTAGATTCCTTACCTTAGAATATCCCCAGGCGTCAGACTGGATCCGGAAAGTTTTGCGTAGCAGTACCCCTGCACGTCGGTAGGAGTCGTCTGCGGCTCCGCGTCCATCGTCGGCGCCTGCGATGACGTCGTCGGAGTACTTAGATGCCGCCCTCGCGCACTGACGTCAGTTCTTATACACAGCTTTTCCGCGCCAGAAGCACAAGTTACTTTCCTTCGGTAACAATATATTTGTAAGAAACAGTAGTTACTATTAGATTCCTTACCTTAGAATATCCCCAGGCGTCAGACTGGATCCGGAATTATTTGCGTAGCGTCGGTAGGCGCCGTCCGCGGCTCCGCGTCCGTCGTGGGCGCCGTGATGACGCCGTCGGAGTACTTAGACGCCGCCTCAGCGCGCTGACGTCAGTTCTTATACACAGCTCTTCCGCGCCAGAAACACAGAGCCATGATAAAAACCAACATTGGTGCCATGAAACTAGGGCCCTAAAAGGAGATGACCTTAACCCTAGATATCGGTTCGCAGAACGGGGAGGGATGGGTGGGGCGGTAAGGAATCTAATACTAACTACTGCTTCTTACAGATATATTGTTACCGAAGGTAAGTAACTTGTGCATCTGAAAGTAACAGGTTAGTATTAGATTCCTTACCTTAGAAAAGATACCCCTGCAATACCAACCCCGGTGGTGGGTCTGTGAACCAATGATAACACTAGAAAGTCCTGGAGGACGGAACGGCCAGAGAAGCCATCCCTCCGGACTTGGCTGTCCAGGCAGTAGTGTCTTGCAAACGTGTGCAGCGAGGCCGACGTAGCTGCCTGACAAATGTCCTGCAAGGGGACTCCCCGGCGCAGGGCAGTAGTAGCCGCTGTGGCCCGAGTGGAATGGGCCCTCAGCCCAACAGGAGGCTCCTTTTTAGCCAAAGAGTAGCATGCCTTGATGCACAACACGACCCACCGAGAGATGGTCCGTTTGTGCACCGCCTGCCTCTTCTTTATGCCCACGTAACCAACAAAGAGTTGGATATCCACCCGGAACTGGCGTGTGCGATCTAGATAGAACGATAGCGCACGTTTTGGGTCCAGACAGTGGAGCCGCTCTTCCTCTTTAGAGGGATGCGGAGGTGGAAAGAAGGTGGGCAAGGTGATGGACTGCCCGATGTGAAAGGCTGTGACTACCTTGGGCAGAAACGAGGGTCTTGTCCGCAACACAACCTTGTCTGGATGGACAGAAAGAAAGGAGGTTTAGAGGAAAGAGCCTGGAGCTCACTCACTCTCCTGGCAGAGGTGATGGCAACCAGGAAAGCAGTCTTCAGAGTAAGAAGGCGAAGAGGACAGTTATGAAGCGGCTCAAAGGGAGCACCCATCAGGTAAGTCAAAACCAGATTCAAGTCCCACTGGGGCATCACGAAAGGAAAAGGGGGAAACATATGAGTGATGCCCTTCAAGAATCTGTTAACAATCGGGGACTTGAACAAAGAAGGCGGATCAGGTAGCCTCAAGAAGGCGGAAAGGGCAGAAAGGTAGCCCTTGATAGTGCCCAGAGCAGAGCCCTGCTGGGCAAGAGAAAGAAGGAAGAGGAGAAGCTCAGAAAGGGGGGCAGAGAGTGGATCCACAGCCTTTGCTGTGCAACATGCCACAAATCTGTTCCACATGCAGGCGTATACCCGACTTTGTGGAGGGACGCCTGACTGCCAGAATCACATTACAAACTTCAGGAGGCAAGTCAAATGGCCTCAACTGTTGTCGCTGAATCTCCTAGCATGGAGACTGGACAGGTTCGGTGGAGGACCGTCCCCTGCTGCTGCGACAGAAGGTCTTCCTGAAGAGGCAGACGAATCGGGGGATCGATTGACATGCTGAGTAGCTCGGGATACCAGTATCTTCGTGCCCAGTCCGGAGCCACAAGGATAACTTGGGCCCGGTCGCGCTTGATCTTCTTCAGCACTCTGGGCAGAAGTGGTATAGGCGGAAAGGCGTACAACAGACTCCACTCGCGACGAAAAGCGTCTCCGAGCGAGTGCCGCCTTGGAAATTTTAACGCGCAGAACTGATGACATTGAGCAGTCTCTTCTGTGGCGAATAGATCTAACCAAGGCTCTCCCCACTGCTGAAAGAGACCTTGCGCCACGTCCGAGTTCAGACGCGATTCATCATGCACCGACAGCTGAGTTAATCCGCCATGGCATTCAGGGAACCCGACATGTGTTGAACTACCAGGGACACGCCCTGGTGTTCCAGCCATTGCCAGAGGCGCAGAGCCTCCTGACAAAGGGTCCACGACTCACCCCGCCCTGTTTGTTGCAGTACCACATGGTGGTGGTGGTTTTTTCTGTGAACACCTGCACTACACATCCCTGGACAGAGGGAAGGATCGCCCGCAGCTCCAGAAGATTGACATGGAGCCGAAACTCCGCCGGAGACCAGAGGCCTCTTATCTCCCTCTCTCCCATGTGGCCCCCCCCATCCCAGGAGGGACGCATCCGTCACCACTACGTGCTCCGGTTGGGGTAGGGAGAGAGATCTGCCGCTGACCCAATCGCGGTCTGTGAGCCACCACTGCTACTGTGTCGCATTGCCCTCCTAGATTTGGATGCGGTCGGACAGGTTGCCCTGATGCTGGGCACGCTTTTGTACCACTTTGTTCGCCATACGTTGGCAGGGTATGCTCAGACGTGAGTCCATTGCTCACTTTGCCAATGGAATCAAGCAAGCCGGGCTGAAGCCGGCTGAAATGCCAGAAACCGGTCCTCGGAAGCTTGTTTCCGGTCCAGGGAAGGCATGGCTTGGCAGTTCAGGCTGGACTGTTCCCATGAGGCACAGGGTCAGACTGATTTGCATATGGCCATGTCTGAACTGGTTTGGCAGAGTGGGCTAAAGAACGGTGATGGATTAAACCCAGATCTGTTGACTGGGTGTGAGTGTTTGATTGGTTCAGATGCTCCGTCCATCACCAGCCCCTTTTGGGCCCACTGAAACTTCAGGTCCCACAGCAGAGCCCGCACCCGCCACCTGGCGTGATGCACCAGAAGGATGGAGGAGGCCATCAGCACCAGAAGCCGCAGCGTAAACCTGACCGAGACTCGGGATAAAGGCTGAAAGATAGGAATCAGAGCCTGAATATCCCGAACCCGCTGTTCCGGAGGATAAACCCGAAACTGTGCCGAATACAGAACCGCTCCGATGAAGAGGAGCTTCTGAGAGGGACAAGGGTGTGACTTCTGCACATTGATGGAGAACCCCAGCAGGTGCAGGAGGTCAGCCGTGGTCTGGAAGTAGCTGACGACTGTTTGGGGCGAGCCCGCCTTCAACAACCAGTCGTCGAGATAGGGAAAGACTGACACCCCTTGTAGGAAAGTAGGGTCTGCAATCCTATGGTCACCCCAGATTTTTGCTTTTTGCTTCACTGGTTTATGACTTTTCCTGGCTGTGGGCCTGCTAATCAGACCCACAGCCTAGCTGTTCTCTCTCTAAATTGACATCCATGTACTTTAGGTGCATTTACCAATTGGTACTGGGCCACCTTATCAGCCCCTGTACAGTGTACCTTAGGTACCCAGGGCATAGGTGTACCCAGGGCCTACCAGGGGCTGCAGCATGTATAATGCCACCCCTGGCTGGCCATCCAAAACGGACACAACTGGCTGCTAAGACAGCTGGGGCAAGGTGGTGTAATCACCCTTTGCTGTAGAAATAGTATACCTATATCTAACCCTAAAATGGACACATATATTCCTATCAGTCACTCCTATGGCAGGCCTTATCAATCCTGAAGGCAGAGTGCTTGGAATTATGTGAGATGGTGCTCTGGCATGAGCTGAGCCCGTCTGCATCTTGCGGAACCAAGTCCTAATAGCTGTTCCATGAAAACGCTATACCATATACTCTTAAGTGCATTATAATCCTCGCGGTTGAATGCTAACTTTGGTATAGCCTTATCAAAACATGTCGAGTAAGGTGTCCTACAAATTGGAATACTACCCCCTCGACAATTCTGGTGACGGGGGTAGCATTCCACCCGTCCAGAGGGACACGACATATATGTAACTGAGAACCCCGGTTAAAGTTAACTCGAGCCTTAGCATCACAAAATGGATGCTGCCACCACAGACACAAGTCTGACCTCCTGCTGCTGGGAGTCCTTCCAGCGAGGGAGGCCTGGACAAAGGGATTCCTGCCTTGGGAGGTGCTAGCACCACCCCAGACAGGATTTTGTGTATTGAGGTAGGGAGGGCTGAAAGGAATGAGACATGCCTGGGGCACACAAGGTGCCCTGTGCATACACCGGTTCAAACCAGTTGCTGGGGCACTCCAGCCCCAGTTCTGGCGCGAAACCGGACAAAGGATAGGGGGTGTAACCACCCCCCTTCCTGGTCCCACCCATGGGAGGGACCTAGTCAGCAGTACAGCCCCCTTTAGCAGGATAAAGGTAGGAGCTGGTCCCATTCCAAGTTAGATTATCCTGAAAAACTTTACAAGAAGAAACTCTGGACTTCGACGTTCTGCTCCACAGAAGACTGAAGAATCTCCCTTGTGGGCAAGGAGTGTCCACCCTGCAACTGCAGGCACCATCAAGCGTCCAGCGGCTTCACTTTGTCGTCTTCCCTCGAGGATCCAGACTTCAGAGCTCGACGAGACCCGGATTCACTGACCTCTCCGACCTCAACTCACATCTGCAGCACAGCTGAGATCCGTGGGTGCGACGAGACACGTGGGACCGGCCATCTTGAAAGAAACTGCACTTCGCTTCCAGCACGACTCCCGAGGTAAACTCGACCAAGTGCTTTGGGGATTGAGAAGCCCCAGCCCCGAGCAGCTCCTGCACTGAAGACCAGCCCCCCAGCATCCACGAGATCTGCGTGGGGCCCTTTTGCTTGATTGATGCTCGACGCGTTGTCTGGTCACTTGCCGACTGGCTAGTGGCCTCCTAGACGACGAACCTTGAAATCTTCACTGTTGGTCTGGTTGCTCCAGACTGGCCCTTGCTCCCTTCCAAAAGAGAAGCACCCCGGACCCTCCTGGTCCACTCCAGACGCCGTTTCCACTCACTGCGTGGGTTGTCTTTTTCCAAGGCCTGTTGACTCCAAATTGGGATCCACACCGAGAGCCTGCGTGGGACAGCTCGTGCCTCCATCCTGGTCGTCGAAGACACCTCCTGGTCCACGTGGCTGCAGAGACAAGCGTCCACTCTTCACCTGATCGCGACACCAGCACCTGGTTCCTTCCTGGTTCCACACAGGTCACTGGCTAGTGACGTTGAACACTGTCCCCTCTGCTTTCAGGTCCTCTTCTTCCTCGATCCACCCATGGATCGCACCGGACATCTTCCTCCTGGTCGCCTGCAGCATCTTTTCTTCCAGGCTCCATAGACTTCAACGCAGAAACCCGACACGACTTTGCACCTATGCACCCGCAGCCCGTGCGTGAGGTAACAAGAGCATTTCGGTGCTCAAGGGTATCTTGACTCTCCTAGTGTCCAGATTCACAGTCGTTTTAGTCCTAACCAGTAAGGATTGTCCGTACTCACCTTTTTCTTGAACTGTACTGTCCATAGACGTTGACACTCTGCACACGCGTCCCATGGGCCTCCTATTACTTACCTGAGGTTAGGATAGTGTAGTCCCAGCGAACCTCCAGCCTCTGGACAGCTCCTTTCCTTCTATCGATTTCCTTATACCATTTACTTAGTATATGGTTTGTCGTGCCCCTAGGGCACCATTGTAATTTTGTGCAACTAATCGTATTTTTCCTAAGAGATTGTCATGTGCTTAGCCCTCTGATCTCAAAGAGTTAAGAGGTGTTTGTTATTAATAAATATATTGTTTATTTTCATAACAACCTGTGTGGTGTCCTTTCATCTGGTATTCAAGGGGTTATATGTGGTAAAACAGCTGGCTTCACATGCCAAAAGAGTATAGCCTAAGACTGCTTTGTCCATGCTACCATTAGGATAGCTGGTCTATAAGGTTGACTTACAACCAATCACCATAAGGGTTGTTTGGACTGATACAAGGTGATCACTAGAACTAGTGAGCATCATATATCAGGCCAACTTCTCACACCCCTAATCTGCGCAGATGAGCTGCGATCACCGCCATCACTTTCATGAACACCCAAGGGACGCTGGTGAGGCCGAAGGGGAGCACGGTAAATTGAAAGTGCTCTTGGCCTACCGTGAACCGCATGTAATGCCGGTGGACCGGCAGGACGGGGATGTGAAAATATGCGTCCTGCAAGTCCAACACTACCATCCAGTCTCCGGGGTCTAGGGCAGCTAAGACCTGAGCTAAAGTCAGCATCTTGAACTTCTCTTTCCGGAGGAAGCCGTTGACGTTCCGCAGGTCCAAGATAGGGCGCAGGCCCCCTTTGCCCTTCTTGGGAACCAGAAAGTAGTTGGAGTAACAACCACACCCTACTTCTGGCCCAGGAACGCGCTCGATGGCCCCCTTGGCCAGGAGGGCCGTAACTTCCTCTTGCAGAATTTGCAAGTGATCCCCCGACACGCGGTGGTACTGCGGTTGCATGGCTGGAAGGGTCAACTCGAAGGGGAGGGAGCAGCCCCTTTGGACCATTTGCAGCACCCACCTGTCCGATGTGATGGTGCGCCAGTGGAGGAGGTGATGGCGAACCCTGCCCCCCACTGGCGTCAAATGGGCCTGAAAGCTCGGACTAGGAAGGCTTTGAGGCGGATGCTGCGGGGGTGGATGTGGACTGGCCTTGCCGCTGTCCCATGGCACTGCCACAGCGGTTACCACGTCCACCGCCGCGCTGGATGGTAGTCTGCGGCCCGTGGCTGTCAGGACGTGAGGGGGCACCCCTTCCTTGGCCACGAAAGGAGAGAATGGCAGAAGTTTGCTGGTGCTGGACCGACAGGCCCAAGGACTTGGTCGTAACCCTGGAGTCCTTAAAACGCTCAAGCCCAATGTCTGCCTTGTCACCAAAGAGGCGACGGTCATCAAACGGCATGTCCATGAGTGTGTTCTGGACATCGGCCGAGAAGTTGGCAGACCTCAGCCAGGCGTGGCGGCGAACCTCCACCGTCGTGGAAATCGCCCTGCCTAGCGAGTCCGTGGTATCCAGCCCACATCGAATAGAGTACCGTGCTGCATCTTGCCCTTCCGCAAGGGCTTACTTGAGTTTTGCCCGGGCCTCAACCGGGCAGTCTGGCAGCACGTCCACAACCGTGTCCCACAGATAGTGGGTGTAACGGCCCAAAAGGCAAGCGGTGTTGACCCACCGCAAACCCAAACAAAGTGAGGAGAACAGCTTCTTACAGAACTGGTCATACCTTTTGGATTCCCGATCAGGAGGAGCAGTCGGGAATGCAGTCTGGGAGTTATAGGTCTGGATAACCAGGCTCTCGGGGGTGGGGTGGGTGGACAGGAAGCTAGGGTCACCCGGGGCTGAGCAGTGGCGTCTGGCCACGTTCCGATCTACAGGGGGGCCTATAGCGGGCTTGGACCAGGTGCCCAACAGAACGTCAGTAAGGGCCTCATTAAACGGCAATAGAGGCTCCGAAGAGCATGCCTGCGGTTTGAGGGCCTCGGTGAGGAGGTTAGTCCTCATGGCCGCGACGGGGAGCTCAAGAGCCAAGGCCTTGGCTGCCCTCGTCAAAACCATGCTGTAAGCAGCCCCCTCCTCCCTAGCCATGGTAGGAGGGGAGAGAAATTCAGTGTCGGGCGAAGTGTCCAGACCACTGGCCTCCCCTAGCTCAACTGCCCAGTCCTGATACGACTGGCACTCCCGTGCCAGAGGGTCCTCAGACCCCTCCCAATTCTCCTCGCCCAAGGATGGGGCCGGATCATAGAAGAATTGCTCCTCTCTCGGCGTCGTATGTGGCGTCTCACGACGCCGGGCCCGGACTGAGAGGGGTGGGGGGACCGGGGACGCCATCGTCCGGGGAGGGCTTCGAGGGCGACACCCTGGGGGTCGGTGCCGGCGGAGGGGTTGTAAAGTTGACCAGCGGCGACCCAGATCCGGACCCGGACTCAGTGGGGCTCTGCGGCGTCGGGACCGGAGTCGTCGACAACGTCGGGCCGAAGCACGTGACGGCACCGGGGCCGGAGCCACCAGCCCGCTTGGGCACCCAGACGGACTCACGGGGCTTGGGGGCACCTCCATAGGGCCCGTAGGAGGGGAGCGATTCCTCATGGCCACTAGGAAAGCGCTAATCTCCTCCGGCATCGCGTTCCGCCCAGGGACCGGCGGGTAAGGAGCTGGGCGCGGCGCCTGCGGCTCCAGCGGTGCCGGTGTCGCCCGAACCCCCGGCCGCATCACGCGATCATCGGGGGGAGTCGGAAGAGTGGTGTCTTCTCTTCGAATTCTTACCTGAGGACTTGGAGCCCGACGAGTGGTGTCGACTCGCCATTGCTGTGATGACTGTGGCCCTGCGACCGGTCCCTCGACCTCCTCCTGGACTATGAACGGCGCGGGGCCGACTGCCGGAGCTCGAGGCGCTTACAGGACCGCTCCCGTCTAGCCTTCAACGTCAAGGCCTGGCAGTCAGGGCACCACTGGTCATCGTGGTCGGCCCCAAGGCAATAGAGGCACCGACGTGGGGGTCGGTAACCGACATCAGGCGGTTACAGTCGGCACAGGGTTCGAACCTGGGCATCCCCATTGGCACCAAGAGTCGTATCGACTCGAAAAAGGATACAAAATAGATCAAAAAAGTTAGTACAAAATTGACTAAGAAGTAATGCTTTCTCCGGATCTGCGCTTGCTGGTGCGGAAAAAAGAAGAACCGACGTCAGCGCGCGAGGGCGTCGTCTAAATACTCTGACAACGTCATCCTGGCGCCAATGACGCCTAAGACGGACACGGAGACGCACACGACGCCTACCCACGCGCAGGGGTACTACTACGCAAAACTTTCCGGATCCAGTCTGATACCTAGGGATATTCTAAGGTAAGGAATCTAACACTAACCTGTTTCTTTCAGATTTTCTGCGCCAGAACCATGCAAGATACTGACCACTGGTGCCTTGAAACTAGGGCCCTGAAAGGGATGACCTTAAGCCTAGAAATATGTTCACAGAACGGGGAGGATGAGTAGAGTGTAGTGATAGATTCCTTACCTTGGAATAGATGCCCCAGCAATAACATCCCCGTGGTGGGTCTGCAAACCAAGATCACACCAGGAAGTCCCGGAGAATAGACCAGCCAAAGGAGCCGTCTGTCCGGACTTGGCTGTCCAGGCAGTAGTGCTTAGTAAAAGTGTGCAACGAGGCCCACGTAGCTGCCTGACAGTTGTCTTGTAAAGGGGCACCACGTCTCAATGCCGTAGTGGCAGTCGTCGCCCTGGTGCAATGGGCGCGCAGCCCCGCGAGAGGCTCCTTTTTAGCCAGAGAATAACAGGGTTTGATACACAAGATGACCCATCGGGAGACAGTCCGTTTGTGTACGGCCCAATCTTTCTTGGCGCCAACATAGCCAACAAAGAGCTGGTCACCTACCTGGTACTGTTGTGTGCGGTTCACATAAAACGAGAGTGCACGTTTTGGTTCCAGACGGTGGAGCCTCTCTTTCTCTCTAGAAAGATGCAGAGGCGGAAAGGTGGGCAAAGTGATGGTCTGCCCGATGTGAAAGGCAGTGACAACCTTTGGCAGAAAGGATGGACGTGTCCCGAGCACAACCATGTCCAGGTGGACAGATAGAAAAAGAGGTTTACATGAAAGAGCCTAGAGCTCACTCACTCTCCTGGCAGAGGTGATGGCAACCAAGAAAGCAGTCTTCAAAGTCAGCAGACGAAGAGAACAGTTGTGAAGAGGCTCAAAGGTAGCGCATATTAAATATGTAAGAACCAGATTCAATTCCCACTGTGGCATTACGAATGGAATAGGAGGGAAAGTTGAGTAATGCCTTTGAGAAATCTATTTACAACAGGGGACTTGAAAAGAGAGGGCTGATCAGGGAGCCTGAGAAAGGCAGAAATGGCAGAAAGTTAGCCCTTGATCGTGCCCAGAGCAGAGCCCTTCTGGGCCAAAGAAAGAAGGAACAGAAGAACTTCTGAAAGAGGTGCAGAAAGGGGATCCCCTGGCCTTTGCTGTGCACCATGCCACAAATTTGTTCCACCTGCAGGCTTATACCAACTTAGTGGAGGGCTGCCTGGCTACCAAAATGACATCACAGACTTCAGGAGGCAGGACGAAAGGAATCAACTGCCCCAGCTCAATCTCCAAGCAAAGAGGTGGAGACTGCACAGATTTGGGTGGAGGACCGTCTCCTGCTGCTGCGACAGAAGATGATCCCGAAGAGGCAGTCAGATCCGGGGATCGATCGTCATACTGAGTAGCTCGGGATACCAAACTCTTTAAGCCCAGTCCGGCGCCGAAGTGGTATAGGTGGAAAGGCATACAACAGACCGTAACTCCACTCGCAACAAAAAGCGTTGCCTAGCAAGTGCCGCCTTGGAAATTCCAACGAGCACAATGGCTGACATTGCGCGTTCTCTTCGGTGGCGAATAGATTTAACCAAGGCTCTCCCCACTGTCGAAAGAGACCTTGCGACACGTCCGAGTGAAGACGATTTTCGTGATCCATCATGCACCTGCGGCTGAGTTTGTCCGCCCTGGAGTTCAGTGAACCAGCCAGGTGTTGAACCACCAAGGAAATGCCCTGTTCCAGCCATGTCCAGAGGCGCAGAGCCTCCTGACACAGGGTCCACGACTCCACACTGCCCTGTTTGTTGCAGTACCACATGGCGGTGGTGTTGTCTGTGAACACCAGCACCACTTTCCCTTTGACAGAGGGAAGGAATGCCTTCAGTGCAAGTCGGATCGCCCGAAGCTCCAGAAGGTTGAGATGGAGGCTGGACTCTGCCGGAGACCAGAGGCCTCTGATCTCTGCCTCTCCCATGTGGACCCCCATCCCAGGTGGAATGCGTCCGTCACCATTGTGTGCTCCGGCTGGGGAAGGGAGTGGGATCTGCCCAGGACCCAATGTCGGTTCAGGAGCCACCACTCAGCTGCTGTGTTGTGCCATCCGAGATCCGGACGTAATCGGACAGGTTCCCCTGATCCTGCACGCACTGGAACTTCAGGTTCCACTGCAGAATCCGCACATGCCATCTGGCATGAGTAACCAGCAGGAGGCCATGAGGCCAGCAGCCTCAGAGTCATCGTGACCGAAACCCAGGATAGAGGACGAAAGGTCGGAATCATAGCCTGCATATCCTGGACTCGCCGTTCGGGAGGATAGGCCAGACACTGCGTTGTATACAGAACCGCTCCGAAGAAGAGGTGCTTCTGAGAGGGAATCAGGTGCGACCGACTTCGGCACATTGATGGAGAACCCCAGCAAATGCAGGAGGTCGGCCGTAGTTTGGAGGTGGCAGACGACTAGCTGGGGCGAGCCTGCCTTTAACAGCCAATTGTCGAGATATGGGAAGACTGGAACCCCTGATCTGCGACCACCACCATCACTTTCGTGAACACCCGAGGGCCGCTGGTAAGGCCAAAGGGGAGCATGGTAAACTGAAAGTGCTCGCGCAGGTAACGCCGGTGGGCCGGCAGGACAGGAATGTGGAAATATGTGTCCTGCAAGTCCAACGCTACCATCCAGTCTCCAGGGTCGAGAGCAGTCAAGACCTGAGCCAGAGTTGGCCTCTTGAACTTCTCCTTCCGTAGGAAGCGATTGATGTCCCTGAGGTCAAAGATAGGATGCAGGCCCTTGTCCTTCTTGGGCACCAGAAAGTAGTGAGAATAACAACCACGTCCTACTTCTTGGCCAAGAGGGCCGCGATTTCCTGTTGCATCAGTGCCAAATGATCCCCCGACATGTGGTGGTACTGGGGTGGCATGGCTGGAGGGGTAGTCTCGAAGGGGAGGGGAAGGGGATTGCTCACCTGTTGCTTTTTTACACTTGCTGAAGGCGTTCTGGACTGCGAGCATCAAGGACTCGCTCTTCCTGTTGCTGCTGTTTTTTAAATTGTTTTAGCCTTCACACCTCGCGGAACCCGCTTCGCGGGTCCCGCTTCGCCTGCACTCATCTGGGACAGCGCTCTGGAAACTTTGGCGCTTGAGCTCCTGAGGCGGTGGTGATAGCAGGGCTGCGAGCGAGGGGAGGCGCAGGACTTCCAGTCCCAGGAGCGCCTACCCCCGGCATCTACACCAGCTGACCCGCTCTCCCTGCTGGCTCCTCCCACACCTCAGCGCAGCTAAAGCCAGCTCGTTACTTGCCCTGGTGGATTGCTCACCTGTTGCTTTTTTACACTTGCTGAAGGCGTTCTGGACTGCGAGCATCAAGGACTCGCTCTTCCTGTTGCTGCTGTTTTTTAAATTGTTTTAGCCTTCACACCTCGCGGAACCCGCTTCGCGGGTCCCGCTTCGCCTGCACTCATCTGGGACAGCGCTCTGGAAACTTTGGCGCTTGAGCTCCTGAGGCGGTGGTGATAGCAGGGCTGCGAGCGAGGGGAGGCGCAGGACTTCCAGTCCCAGGAGCGCCTACCCCCGGCATCTACACCAGCTGACCCGCTCTCCCTGCTGGCTCCTCCCACACCTCAGCGCAGCTAAAGCCAGCTCGTTACTTGCCCTGGTGGATTGCTCACCTGTTGCTTTTTTACACTTGCTGAAGGCGTTCTGGACTGCGAGCATCAAGGACTCGCTCTTCCTGTTGCTGCTGTTTTTTAAATTGTTTTAGCCTTCACACCTCGCGGAACCCGCTTCGCGGGTCCCGCTTCGCCTGCACTCATCTGGGACAGCGCTCTGGAAACTTTGGCGCTTGAGCTCCTGAGGCGGTGGTGATAGCAGGGCTGCGAGCGAGGGGAGGCGCAGGACTTCCAGTCCCAGGAGCGCCTACCCCCGGCATCTACACCAGCTGACCCGCTCTCCCTGCTGGCTCCTCCCACACCTCAGCGCAGCTAAATATCTCTCACTTGGTACAGCAGCGCGGGAGCGCGCCGGGAGAAGCCCGGGACAAGGGCGGGACCGTCTGAGGCCGTCAGAGGCTGCAGTAGGCTGGGCTGGGCCCTCTCCCTTTGATTTCTGTTTTTGTTATATTTCTCTTTGGTATTTATTCTCGCAGGCTAATATTGCATTTTGGGGAGTTTTAATCCTAGTTATACCTTTACTACATTTTTCTTATGACGGCCAAAAAATTACGTTCTGGTCGCGTCCTAGTAGGGAAATCTGGGTCTAAAACGAAATCTAACCCTTTACGCAATAAAATTACGTCCTCCATGCAATTGAAAGGCCAGTGTCAGCTTTTTAATTTATGGGACAAAGGGAAAGATAAGTCACCTGAGTTGCAACCCCCGAGTGAGGGTCTTGATTATAATGTTCCTGAAGCCGCTAATATGGTTATTAACGTATCATCTTGCCTGAGTTTGGTTCCTAGTCAATCTCTGTTAATACCTCTTAGTCCCGAAATATTAAGGGGTTCATGCTTGATTTCAAATGGCTTACAACGGGGCCTAATTTGTCCTTCTGAGTCTGCGAGTGGTAAGGATTTGAAATCTGATAGTATTATTTACCCCCAAGAGTCTTCTGTGGAAGTTCCCAATGCTATAGTAACTACTGGCCCTTTGTCAGTTTTGCCAGTTAATTTGCCGATCCCAGACAGTGATTTTACATTACCTGACATCGATTTAACAGCTCACAAGAATCGGTTGATATCCCTTCAGGGGAAAGCTAAGGCTATTCTAAATTCTAATGAAGTTATAACCATTTCAAGCACGGGTCCCTTAAGTAGTACACCCTCTAATAAATTGGATTTTTCTCCCGCTCAATTAAACTTTTCCTCTTGTTCTGGTTCTATTCTGAACAATGTAGCGGAGGGGTCTCCAAATGCTGATGGGAGGTTATTATCTAAATCTTTATTTTCTTTGGAATCTATACTTTCCTCGATTCTGAGTCTACTTGAAAAATTTGTTGGAGGTTCCGAATGTATTTTTGACACGGTAAATCAAATCTTAAAAGTGCTTTTGCAAAGTAAGAACGGTCCGGTGTCTGATTGCCCTCCTACGTTTGTTAACTCGATGGAGATCCCTAAAAAGAGTCCTCCAAGTGTTCAAGTAGAATTGGATCCAGTTCGTCCTTCTCTCCTCAAGGACGCCCAAAAAGCTATGAATTCAGTAGCATTACCAGCTGATTTTAAGATCCGCAAAGCGGCATCGGCTGGTATTAATTGTATAGCTTCTTTTAGTGATAAAATAGAGGTAGTACCCACGTCCCCTACCGACCATAAAATTGATACTCCCTCTCTTTTTCCTATATTTTCCGTACAGTCAAAAAATGAGGAGATTTTTATGGCAAATACTGGAATGGTTAATGAATCGATCCCCTTAAAACATAAAAAGATTAAAATAAAGAAGAGAAAACCCATTCGAAGATTCTCTAAAAAAAGACAGAGAAAACTCTTATTTGACAAAAGTGTGGAACCAATTTTAGAAAATTCCTCTCAGGTTGTGCAGTTGCCTGCCCCTGTAGAAGTTATGATTGCCTCCCCTAAAGTGGAGTTCATCTCCACAGGTCTAGGTCCTATAAGTTCCACCAATCCTTTTCTCCCCAGGGTTATTTCACCTGCTGTTAATCCTTTCCTTTCCTGTCTTAACCCATCAGCAATACCTTATCAAGATGTTCCCAAGGTTACTTCCCCTTCTGCTAATCCTTCGTGCTCCTCTTTTAATCCTTCAGCACGACCTCTCCTAGAGGCACCCCCAATTGTAGTCAGTCCACCCAAAGAAAAAACTACTGTAGATACTTTTTTTCTTGACTTTCTGCCCTTATTTGATACTGATTTAATTTTAAATAGATCGGCCCTACTTATTTGTTTCAAAGAGATTGAAGGCTTAAAATTAATTCAAACATCTGATTTGGACGTAGTATTCCTTCTTAACTCTTTGTTAGGGAGATCCACAAGGGTGAAATTTCATTCTAAAGTTGTGTTAAATCTTATTCTACAGTGGGCTGCGGAGTTGCAAATTAAAGGAATAGATGTAATTCCATATTTTGGGGAAAAACGAAATCCACAGGCATTCTCCAATCCGTCATCTTCTCCCCATCAGGGCTTGAAGTTGTCGGATTGGTCTAGCTCTCGATCAGAGGATTTAAAAATATGTGTGTCCAGGAATGAAAGGCAAGTGTTGTATAAAAATCCTCCTTTGAAACAAATGTTGAAGGATGATCAATCTAAATGGAGTTGGTTACCGGGAGTTTTAGCAAGCAAAGCTACTTCCGGCCTCAAACCGCATTTAAATTTTTAACAAAGAGCTGAAGATTATTTCGTGGAATACAGCAGGTTTTAAAGATTATAAGGAGAAACTAGACTTTTTGTATTCACACAAGGTGGATATAATCTGTTTACAAGAAACATGGGTGGAAGGTAGAATAGCGCTAGAAAAGGATTTTTTCGTTTTGGAAAAGAGTGCAACCTCTTCTAGAAGAGGTCATGCAAAGGGAGGAATAGCATGTTTGTTAACAAATAGAATAAAATGGAATTATTCTCATTATCTCGATCCAGGGAATCTGTTCCAAGCAATAACCTTAAAAGATGTTTTTGCGGATTGCCCTAATAGATCGTTGGTAATAATAAACATCTATATCCCCCCAAATCGCTGCTTCAATGACGGTTTAAAAACGTTATTTTCCTTCTTAAATGCAGCGCTGGATGTTGTCTCACCTCCCTATGTATTATTGTTTGGGGATTTGAACTGTAATATATCCAATTGTGGGCTAGCTCTTTTTAGAAATAAACTCAGGGAAGAATCTCTGAATATCCCATCGGCCCAGTTCCCTGTCAAAGTTAAAACTAATAAAAGAGGTAAACTTGTCCTAGAAGGTCTACATAAAGTTGACTGTTTAATAGTAAATGGGAGGCTCCCCTCTGACACCCCGGCAGCTTTTACGCATAAATCAAATAAGGGAAATTCAATCATTGATTACGTCATGGCTGATTATGCTCTATTTTCCAAGTTGAAAAATATGAAAGTCATTGAGTCTAATCTTAGTGACCATAATGCGTTGTTGCTTACAGTCTCCGTCAGTCTCCCGAAAGTGGACTCTTGGACTATGGAAAGGGATCTGGTGAACTTCGATTCTAATTCTGGAAAATGTTTCTGGAATTTTCGTTGTTTTGAAAGTCTGCTGACCCTTTTGAACCAAACTGTTAAGAGTTTACCTCTCTGGGAAGGGAGAGAGCTGTTAGGATTTGCTAACTTTCTAGATTTGGTAACTTCTATAGCGAAGAAGAAATCTGGTGTGAAAAAATCGCTTGCAGTCCCTTCTCCTCTGCGGGCTTTAAATACAGAAATAAATAAAGTAATAAGGGGGCAATATTTATCATTTACTCAAGAAGCCAAGCATAAATTGTCCATTTTAAAAAGAAGGAGAGTTAGGCTTAAGGCTCATCTAAAACGTGATAAGGAAGACTCTCTTTGGATACAACTGAGGGAAGCTTCCTATAACGGTCAAGCAAAAATTTTTTGGTCTTTAATTGGCAAGGGCTGTGGGACTAGAGCCAGTGCCACTCCGATAGCCATCGAGGAACAGATTTGGGTCCAATACATTGAGAAATTGTACAGTAACAATAATTTGCAAGTACATAGGGTGGAATCCAATGATGTTACATGCATATTTGATTGTCCCTCTGAAAAAGAAATTGAATTTGCTATTATGAACATGCGTTCCTCTGGTGCGATGGGGCCAGATAAAGTTCCCATCTCAGTATTGAAACAACAGAGTGAACTCTGGAGCAAGATTCTATTTCCAGTTTTTAAATTCTGTTTTTTTAGCGGAACAGTCCCCCCCTCCTGGAAAGGAAGTATCATTGTCCCCTTATATAAAAAAGGGGCAAGAGATCTTCCCCAAAATTATCGTCAAATCGCTTTGCTTGACGCCATAGGTAAGGTTTTCGCAAAATGTATTCTTACTTTAATGAATCAATGGGTAATTGAATTTAAAATTCTACCTATTGAACAAACAGGTTTCAGACAGAATCACGGAACTCTAGATAACCTGTCGGCACTACAAGTTCTCACAGAAAAATATGTTAAAGTCCGTGGTGGGCAGGTTTATGGAGCTTTCATTGATTTCTCCACCGCATTTGATAAAGTGGATAGGATATTACTGTGGAGAAAGTTATCTGATTTAGGTATGCCCTCATATCTTATTAAGTTAATTCGTGCACTCTATTCAGATACCTGGTGCAGAGTTCTACTGGGAGGTGAACGCGATTCATCTAAAATAATTTTTACCTCTAATGGGTTAAAGCAAGGCTGCCTTTTGGCTCCCTTGCTCTTCTCCCTTTATACAGTCGATTTACCTGTTGCTCTTTCAGCGTGCGCTGGTATTGCTCCATCCTTGGGGGGGGTTCCAATTGCCTGCCTTATGTATGCAGATGACATCCTGATTCTGGACCTTACCCCGAAGGGCTTAAATAATCGCTTGCAGGCACTGTCTGAATACGCCGAAAACCATTACCTATTGATAAACACGGCAAAAAGTAAAGTGATGTGTTTCTCCGGCAGGAAGAAACCTAAATTTCTTAATTTTCCTTGGTGTGTGGGGGAGCAAAAACTGGAAATTGTGAAATCATATACCTTCCTTGGTAAAATTGTCACATCTAATCTAAGTGACAAAGCCCATATAGACAATAACTCCCGAAAGGCTATCTCACAGGGAAAAAGTTTAGTAGCCTTGTATAAAGCAACAGGGAGAAGGCATTTCTCTATTCTTTTAGATGTATTTAGAGCAAAAGTCCCTGCCTCCTTGTTATACGGTTTAGAGTTAATAAAGCAAAATAAATGGAGTTTTCTATCTTCCACGGAAGGGAAAATCTTGCGTAGTTTACTTTCTGTTAGTTCAGCAAATTCAACTGTTTCCATGAGACAGGAACTTGGCCTACGTAGCAGTTGGGCTCAAGGTTTGGCTGGCTCCATTCGTTGGGTAGTAGGCATAGCAAAAAGTGAGGCTAACACCTTGAGATTCCTTATAAAAAATGAATTGCTGGGAAATCTAAATGAACATTCCTTGATTGTAAAAAACTTTAGATTTGCTATGGCACAATTGAAATTGGATGAAGAAACTTTATTTTCGTTATCCTCTTATCAATTAAAATCTTTATTGAAGACTTCTTCATGGGAACTAGGGTTTTGTCATGACAGAGATTCCCAGCTGTTAACAAAAGGGTGTACTCCTGTTATTGAGTCATGCATCTTGCGGAAAGCGCAACCTTATATGTACTGGAACATCCCTCATGGCGTTCGTCGCTTAGTGTACTTAATAAGACAAAACTTGCTTCCGCTGAAAGTTCTGTATGCCAGATGGTATGGTCACTCTCCACTCTGTGATCTTTGTCAGATGCATGTCCAGGACTTAAATCATGTCATTTTTGTTTGTCCAGTCCTGATGCCCTACAGGCGTAGATGGTTACGTCCAATTTGCCTACAATTTAATATTCTTTCTGCCCTGTCATTTCAGATGGCCTTGATTAACCCTCCTAATGAAATGTTTTGTTTTAAACTGTACGGCTTCTTTAAATGTTTTTTGGATCTTTATTAATATGTTATCTTTTATTTGTGTTTAGTGTTAAAAGGACATTCCATGCATTTTCTTTGTATGTATATTTTGTTTTGTGTGGACCTCGAAAGAGTTCCTTTATCATAATAAATAAAACTGAAACCGAAGGGGAGGGAGTAGCCACTTTGGACTATTTGTAAAACCCACCTGTCCGAAGTGATGGTGTGCCAGTGGGGGAGGTGAAGGCGAATCCTGCCGCTCACTGGCGTTTGATGGGACTGAAAGACAAGACTTGGAAGGTTTTGGGGCAGTTGTGGCCGGGGTGGAAGTGGACTGACCCTCCCACTGGCCCCCTGACCCGCCTCTGCGGGTCCCATGTCTGCGGCCGCACTGAGACTGCTGCTGCCGCGGCAGCCTGTGGTTCTGAAGCAAACGTGCCGGGGCGCCCCTTCCGTGGCCACAAAAGGAGCGAAAAGCAGAAGGCGGAGGAGGGAAAGTGGCCGAAAGGCCCAAGGACTTGGCCATAGCCCGTGAGTCCTTAAAACGCTCCAAAGGTAATTCGAAGGTAAGGAATCTATCACTATGTGCTTCTTTCAGATAATGCAATATAATGCAGTGAGCAAAATAATTAATGGCTGTAACGCACAAGTTACTACTTGTGTAACGATATATCTGTAAGAGACATTAGTTAGTGATAGATTCCTTACCTTAGAATATCCCCAGGCGTCAGACTGGATCAATACCCCTGCGCGCTGGCAGGCGTTGTCCGCGGCTCCGCGTCCGTCGTCGGCGTCGTGAGCGCCGGAATGACATCGTCGGAGTACTTAGACGCCGCCCTCGTGCGCTGACGTCAGTTCTGATACACAGCTTTTCCGCGCCAGATACGCAGAGCCATGATAGAACCAACACTGGTGCCATGAAACTAGGGCCCTGAAAGGGGATGACCTTAACCCTAGATATCGGTTCGCAGAACGGGGAGGATGGGTGGGTCGGTAAGGAATCTATCACTAACTAATGTCTCTTACAGATATATCGTTACACAAGTAGTAACTTGTGCATCTGAAAGAGACACGTTAGTGATAGATTCCTTACCTTAGAATAGATACCCCAGCAATACCAATCCCGGTTGTGGGTCTTCGAACCAATAATCACACTAGAAAGTCCTGGAGGACGGAACGGCCAAAGAAGCCATCCCTCCGGACTTGGCTGTCCAGGCAATAGTGTCTTACAAACGTGTGCAGGGAGGCCCACGTAGCTGCCTGGCAAATGTCCTGCAAGGGCACTCCTCGGCCCAGGGCAGTGGTAGTCGCCGTGGCCCGAGTGGAATGAGCCCTCAGTCCAACAGGGGGCTCCTTCTTAGCCAAGGAGTAACACACCTGGATACACAAGATGATCCACCGAGAGATGGTCCGCTTGTGAACCGCCTTTCCCTTCTTAGCGCCCACGTAACCAACAACGGGCCTGTGCGATGCAGATTGTAAGAGAGCGCACGTTTTGGGTCCAGACGGTGGACCCTCTCTTCCTCTTTCGAGGGATGCGGAGGCGGAAAGAAGGTGGGCAAGGTAATGGCGTGCCCGATGTATAAGGCTGTGACAACCTTGGGCACGAAAGAGGGTCTCGTCCGCAACACAACCTTGTCCGGATTGACAGAGAGGAAAGGAGGTGTAGAAGAAAGAGCCTGGAGCTCACTCACTCTCCTGGCAGAGGTGATGGCAACCAGTAAAGCAGTCTTCAAAGTAAGAAGACGGAGAGGACAGTTATGGAGCGGCTCAAAGGGAGCACACATTAGGTAAGTAAGTACAAGGTTCAAGTCCCACTGGGGCATCACATAAGGAACAGGAGGAAACATGTGTGTGATGCCCTTCAAAAACCTATTTACAATTGGTGACTTGAACAAGGAAGGCTGATCAGGTAGCCTTAAGAAGGCGGAAAGGGCAGAAAAGTACCCCTGTGAGAAGTTGGCCTGATATATGATGCTCACTAGTTCTAATGATCACCTTGTATCAGTCCAAACAACCCTTGTGGTGATTTGTTGTAAGTCAACCTTATAGACCAGCTATCCTAATGGTAGCATGGACAAAGCAGTCTTAGGCTAAACTCTTTTGGAATGTGAAGCCAGCTGTTTTACCACATATAACCCCTTGAATACCAGATGAAAGGACACCACACAGGTTGTTATGAAAATAAACAACATATTTATTAATAACAAACACCTCTGAACTCTTTATGAGGTCAGAGGGCTAAGCACATGACAATCTCTTAGGAAAAATACGATAATTTGCACAAAATTAAAGTAAATGGTATAAGGAAAATCGATGGAAGGAATGGAGCTGTCCAGAGGCTTTAGGTTCGCTGGGACTACACTATCCTAACCTCAGGTAAGTAATAGGAGGCCCACGGGACGCGTGTGCAGAGTGTGAACTCACACGCGGGATGCGTAACAACGTCTATGGACAGTACAGTTCAAGAAAAAGGTGATTACGGACAATCCTGACTGGTTAGGACTAAAAACGACTGTGAATCTGGACACTAGGAGAGTCAAGCTACCCTTGAGCACCAAAATGCTCTTGTTACCTCACCCACGGGCTGCGGGTGCATAGGTGCGAAGTCGTGTCGGGTTTCTGCGTTGAAGTCTATGGAACCTGGAAGAAAAGATGTTGCAGGCGGCCAGGAGGATGATGTCCGGTGCGATCCACGGGTGGATCGAGGAAGAAGAGGACCTGAAAGCAGAGGGGACAGTGTTCAAAGTCACTAGCCAGTGACCAGTGTGGAACCAGGAGGGAACCAGATGCTGTCGTCGCGATCAGGTGAAGAGTGGACGCTTGTCTCTGCAGCCACGTGGACCAGGAGGTGTCTTCGACGACCAGGATGGAGGCACGAGCTGTCCCACGCAAACTCTCGCTGTCGGCGGTGTCGGATCCGGAGTTGGAGTCATCAGGCCTTGGCAAAGGCAACCCACGCGGTGAGTGGAAACGGCGTCTGGAGTGGACCAGCAGTGAAGATTTCAAGGTTCGTCGTCTAGGAGGCCACTAGCCAGCCGGCAAGTGACCAGACAACGCGTCGAGCAGCAATCAAGCAAAAGGGCTCCAGACAGATCTCGTGGCTGCTGGGGGGCTGGTCTTCGGTGCAGGAGCTGCTCGGGGCTGGGGCTTCTCAATACCCAAAGCACTTACTTGAGGATGCCTCAGAAAGTCGTGCTGGAAGCGAAGTGCAGTTTCTTCAAGATGGCCGGTCCCACGTGTCTCATTGCACCCACGGATCTCAGCTGTGCTGCAGATGTAGGTTGAGGTCGGAGAGTCTGGAAGTCCGGATCTCGTCGGGCTCTGAAGTCTGGTTCCGGCAGGAAGGACGACAAAGTGAACCGCTAGGACGCTTGATGGTGCCTGCAGTTGCAGGGTGGACACTCCTTGCCCACAAGGGAGATTCTTCAGTCTTCTGTGGAGCAGAATGTCGAAGTCCAGAGTTTCTTCTTGTAGAGTAGTTCAGGATAATCTAATTTGGAATGGGACCAGCTCCTAGCTTTATCATGCTAAAGGGGGCTGTACTGCTGACTAGGTCCCTCCCATGGGTGGGACCAGGAAGGGGGTGGTTACACCCCCTATCCTTTGTCTGGTTTCGCGCCAGAACTGGGGCTGGAGTGCCCCAGCAAATGGTTTGAACCGGTGTATGCACAGGGCCCCTTGTGTGCCCCAGGCATGTCTCATTCCTTTCAGGCCTCCCTACCTCAATACACAAAATCCTGTCTGGGGTGCTAGCACCTCCCAAGGCAGGAAACCCTTTGTCCAGGCCTTCCTCGCTGGAAGGACTCCCAGCAGCAGGAGGTCAGACTTGTGTCTGTGGTGGCAGCATCCATTTTGTGATGCTTAGGCTTCGTTTAACCTTAACCGGGGTTCACAGTTACATACATGTCATGTCCCTCTAGAAGGGTGGAATGCTACCCCCGTCGCCACAATTGGCGAGGGGGTAGTATTCCAATTCGTATGACACCTTACTCGACATGTTTTGATAATGCTATACTAAAGTTAGCATTTAACCGCGAGGATTATAATGCACTTAAGAGTATATGGTATAGCGCTATCATGGAACAGCTATTAGGACTTGGTTCCGCAAGCTGCAGACAGGCTCAGCTCATGCCAGAGCACCATCTCACATAATTCCAAGCACTCTGCCTTCAGGATTGATAAGGCCTGCCATAGGAGTGACTGATAGGAATGTATGTGTCCATTTTAGGGTTAGTTATAGGTATACTATATCTATAGCAAAGGGTGATTACACCACCTTGCCATAGCTGTCTTACCAGCCAGTTGTATCTGTTTAGATGGCCAGTCAGGGGTGGCATAATACATGCTTCAGCCCCTGGTAGGCCCTGGGTACACCTATGCCCTGGGTACCTAAGGTACACTGTATAGGGACTGATAAGGTGGCCCAGTACCAATTGGTAAATGCACCTAAAGTACATGGATGTCAATTTAGAGAGAGAACAGCTAGTCTGTGGGTATGATTAGCAGGCCCACAGCCAGGGAAAGTCATAAACCAGTGAAGCAAAAAGCAAAAATCTGGGCTGACCATAGGATAGCAGACCCTACTCTCCTACAGTGCCCAGAGCAGAGCCCTGCAGGGCAAGATAAAGAAGGAAGAGGAGAACCTCAGAAGAGTGCAGAGAGTGCAGAGAGTGGATCCACAGCCTTTGCTGTGCACCATGCCACAAATCTGTTCCACCTGCAGGCGTATACCGACTTTGCAGAGGGATGCCTGTGTAGTGTAGTACCTATATTCCCAATAGGCTCTGCGCATTGGAATAATATAAACAGCAGTGTAGACGTAGGACTGAGGTCATCTAGGTCTCTACTGACTATATTAGACTTAAGGTTTTGCCAGCTAGCTCAGAGGTCACTAGAAACTTTCTTGAATAAACAAGGAGGAGTTTAACTTCCCTGGTTAGACAAGAAGGGATTAGCTTCTGCCAACCATAAAACATGACAACTTTGCTCCCTCAGAATAAGAGTGTATCTCTAGAGTCGTGTGAAAACAATGGACAGCTATTTCACTCAGTCTAGTGTGCATACTTAGTTTCACCAGAGTGCAGAGAATAGAGAGACGGGCGTTTTCAATGAAAGGTGTAATTTATTGAGCAGTCTTCTTTCTCATGAAAGAGAAATGAATTGCCACAATTGCAATACTTAGTATAAAGTAAAGTGCGTACATTAAAAGGAGTATTATAAAATAATACTGTAAAAGCATGGATATGGTTTCTTAGCCATATGATACTTTAAAATGGATAAAATATATACATACATATATACATTGACTAACGTACTCAACTGGTGCTTCTAAATATGCCTGCCCCGGTGTACCTGACCTAAGCCTAATACGTGGGAAGGAGTAAGTAAGTAGCAGTTTAAGTTAAGTTGGTTTTGCCAAGAATCATATGAATCAAGAATTCTCTTTAAGGGTTTACTCAGCTCCGTACCTGGGTAATAGAAAGTAGGAGGTCTGGTATCTCTCTCCCAGGACTCGATATCCCAGTAACCCGCGAGGGTATCTGGAAACACCGGAGCTTGATTTCTCGGCAGGAGAAAAGACAGCGTCTCTCTTAGTGCGTCAAAAGGGAGGGGCGGCGTCCGTGGGCTCTCGCATCAGCTGGGCTCTCAGGCAAGTAGATAGCCGCTCTGCTCCAAACCACAGTGTGTTTGCTTAAGGCAACGTTGGTATATTTATACCTGAAAGGTGCCAGTTTTGACGTAAGGTTGGACATAAGACGTCAATAAAGATGTCACTAAGAACTGCCCGTTCTTACAGTGCTCCCAGGAGTTCTAGGACGAAGCAAAACAAAAGCCATGGGGATTTCCCAGGTTGCTGGAGGTTTGTTTTGTTTAGAGAACTTGTTGTACTTTCTAGGAGTCCGGGGAAGTAGCCTTGCTTAATGTGGACTGCATGGGCTACGACTAAATATGGATATGATTCTTATGCCTTTATAAGGATATTATTTATTATAACCATATAAGGGCATAAACTAGGAATATCGAATTAGGGTCCTAGATAGAAACACAATACCCACTCCACGATCTAATGTCCATCATTACTAAAACTAAGCAATAGTAAACATATAATGGTGCATGTGTTATCCAACCCACCCCAAAATACATAAATTGCATTTGAAATGGTATATGGTAAATACACGAAAATGATTGGTCTTGTACGCTTATTAAGCAGTGGTATCATTCAGTTAAAATGCAAATATATATAAGCTGAACGAATTGCGAAAATTACACATGAAATGGCTCTGAATACAGAAAAGAAGGTCGAGACCATTCCATCACATATTAATATAAATGTTGTACATGTGCTAGAGGCTGATGTAAAATATTGTCTCTAGAGTTCCTAAAATAGAAGCTCTGTTCTCTAAGAATAGTTCTACTTTAAGCAGAGTACATGTGCTAGAAAAATGGTAAATATTTTGGAAGTGTAAAAAAAATAATTTCGCTTTCAGGGGAAAAAATAGTTCCAAATGTTTTCAGTAGCTTTTGTTTATCACAGCTGAAGGCCGAATTCAGAGTTCAGGGAACGCTGTGTGCTCGTTGCCTAAAAAGTTATTCTTTCTGTTCAGGGGAGAACATCATTTCAGACAGACTCGCAAACAATTGGTCTACGACATCAGGTGAAAGTTCGACCAAGTTTGAAAATGCAGAAACAGTGCATGTGTGAGAATGATTGCTATTATCGATGTCAGGATCAGCAATGCTCACAGAAGGTTGTACCTGGGTGATGCTGCTCTCATCTCGTACTCCACTGCCACATACTCGTAGTGGTGAAGTCTCAACGAATGCCGTCATCAGTATGGGTAGCCGCTAGGGACAACACGATGCATGAGCCGTTACAGGACCTAGCAAAGTATCTGTATCCATTGGTACTACTGATGGTAGTGTAAGACAGACGTCCAACACGCATTCTTCTCCGCATAGCATACATCGAAGCACAGGTAAGATGCAATTTTGCCAGATAGGTCTGAATGAAAGAAACCAGGTCATATTCAGATCTCTTAGCTGGGCTAATCCAAGGACTTTAGTTATGCGGTCCCGATATCGTATAGCTAGGATCGTTTCTTCCATCGTTGCTGGAGTCTTGTCTGCGACTTGGCTTGCCATATCAGAGCAGAAGGATCAAAAATAAAATTCCTGCTAGAGTCCCAAAAGTAGTGGTAGGCCGCCAAAGACAGAATGGACAAAATTGGGAAAAATGCCCAGAACTGTTTCGAAGGGTGTTAACAGTCCCGAAAAAATTGTCTTAAATACATGTGAGATACCACTGGTATCTGACATGTTTAGAATTTGGCTTAGCATTTCTACAAAATGCACGGGGCAATTTGTTGATAAAAGGGAATGTATCTCTGCCGTCGTCCTTGCAACTTGCAGATCATACGTTTCTTTTGATGACGTTAAAGGCACAGTTGTCTGTAAAAGAACAGACTTCATTCTGCTTAAAGTATCAATTCGAATAGAAGAGATATTCAAAGAAGGCCAAATTGTCGCCTCCGTATCTGGAGTGCTGTTTGGATACAATACTTGCATACAGAAAGTGACCATGGAACTTACGCTCACGAGATAGGCTTTCCCTGGCACCATGCCACAACAGCTGTGGTCCGTTATTAGAATATAACTCCCGTTAGAAAGTTGTCTAAAGAATGGCTCTATCTGTGTTGCAGGAGTGCCGTGCAGGTGACATGAAAGGTTATTTGAAGACCTTTCGCAGGCTCCATGCAAGTTAATACCTTGACAAAGAAGTGTACCGCTCAGTGATCTTTTACAATTGTTTCCACTAAGAAATACATTCTTTTTCTTTTCACTGTAACATGTGTGTGTGTATAAGGTAATTTCCATGTTGACTTGATGTACCCTTTACCCAACCTTTCATACTGGCCCGCTGGTATATACTCTAGGCAGTATTTAAATTGGAAAGTTGTTATCGGAATTGTAATTATTCCGTGTATCATCCATTCAATGACAGGTCTTTCTGACATTGACAATGGTAATCTCTCAAGTTTTTCAATGCTCAGAATCGTATAGTCTGCTCCTTTTTGTGCCAAACTGATTTGTTTATCAGTAAGGTTAAAGATAGAGAATAATGACGTTGTGTTGATTAAACGCCATGGTACATTCATAAAATGTTTCAGAATAGATCAATTTAGTATTTGTTAGCATTGTTTTCATTCCTGTCTTATTTAACATTTTGAAATAAAAAGTTTCTGCATCACTTGTGTTAAATCCTGAGAAGTATGGTAATTTCTCATAGAATGTTTTTGAGCTGCTTTTAGGTGGAGTTGCACAATGTTCCCATTGATTATAATTAAAAACATTTCTAGGTTGAGCAGATTTATGCAAATAGTGATGACCAAAATGATTATAACAATACATTTCTTCATAATTTGATGAACCCTGTAAATAATTATGTTCTGTAAATTTTGCTGACATAACTAAATCTGACATCATATCATTAATACTTTCAAAGTCCCAATCATCAGAGAATGTACTTGGTTTTACAAAGTCACTTAATGAAACCTTGAACTGATGTGGATATTTCAAGAGCTCAATCGGGCCATAGATTTCATAATCCGTTTTGTCCCATGCTACCCCACCGGGTATTGGATTGGCTGTGACATTCACTGATGATAGTTCTCTTTTCTCCATGTGAGAGGACTTGTGTGGCTTTAGGACCAAGTTGATATTCTGACTTGCTGTGTCAATTGTACTGTATTTTCCTTCAATGAATTTTCCCAAAGAAAGGACCATGATGAGCCAAAGCAGGAGGAAAAGTACACCTAACACAATCCAAAATTCAATCCATGGAGAAATCAGATAGGTTTCTTTGAGTTCATGAAAGAGTTCAGTTACTTTGTCTTTAAAAGTTTTTGTTGCTGGCGTTTCTTCAGGTTCGCTTGGATCTTCAGAAAAGTTATCGAAATTGATGAAGTAGCCAGATGCAGTTCTGTCAATTGTTGGAATCGCTTCCGGATTTTCATTTGCTTTTGATCTTTTTGTCTCATCAGCATAGTCTGGGGCTACATCGTTGTAGACTGGTGTTTCTTGACGAACTGTTGCAATTTGGGATTCAAGAGGCATAAGTTCCATGGCTTTGTTGCATAGTCCTTTTTTATTCACTGCAGGTTTATCAAATGTGATTAGTCTCTCAGTTTGAACCGCTTGTATTGTAGCAAATTTTGGTATTCTGCTATTTCTTGGGAGTACTCTGGGCCTACTACTTATTATTGGCCACATGATTGTGGTTTTACCAGGTCGATGGATACAACTCGGTTCTCCTTTTTACCAGCAAGGGGCGGTAGTACAACTGATCTTGTTCCGCTGACAGCTAAGACAGGTACTGCTTTTCTGTAAGAAAGCCCAAATTCCTTCTTCACTGCGATCTTTTCTCTGACCAGATCCCCAATCTTTGGAATCCAGACAGGTCTTGCTGGGACAGGTGGTTTTTCTCAGTGGCTGTTGGCTGCTGTTTTAACTTTACGTTCATTTAAGTCCTGTAAAATAGCCAAACGGTCTTTGATATCAAAGCATTTTTCTTCTACCACTGAAGTCTGACTATCAAGGTCCTGAATATGCATTCGAGTCCCGAACAATAGTTCGTACGGACTGAAACCTTTTAGAGAATTTCTTGGCAGATTATTAAGACTACGTTGGACACTTGTTAAATGTTGGACCCACCCATCACCCGAACCGAATACCCTCGCCGTTATAGATTGCTTTATGTCCCGATTTTTTCTTTCCACTACTGCATTTCCCTCAGGATGGAAGGGACAAGAGTACCGCAATGCAATGCCCATGCTGGTCATGGCCTCCTTATAAGCCTGACAGCTAAAAGCAGGACCCTGGTCAGAATGTAGCATGTCAATTGCGTATGTGCCGATATGGACTCGCAAATCTTTGTATAACAGTTCTGGCGTCAGCCGAGTGCTAGTGTCTGCATTTTAAGTAAATCTAGTCTTAAATAATATGGGAAAGCATTTGCGTATAGGCAGCATTATGTTAACTAAAAGAAGGGTCCTGGCAATACTCCGGTCGGTTCGCCACTGCGATCTCTGTTGCAGTTTGGACAGCTCATTGCAAATTTGTAATGTTGCAGGCTCATCCCCGGCCACCAGTATTCTGATTGTAATTCTTTCAGAGATTCCTTGATCTCTTGGTGCCTTAGACCCAATCCCATGTGTGCGTCTGCTATTAAAAAGACTCTCCTGTTCGTGTTTGGAATTACTCTATCCCCCACTCCAGGGATTCGAGCAAAAGGAACGGAGTTTTCATCAATTACGTATGTATAATTGAGTGGGTAGTTCACAGGTAGTGCTGCACAGTCGCCTTTGGAAGACGTTTTTCCCGCCAGCATGGTTTCCCCGTCTATGTATTTTTCTGAACGCTTTTTTGTGGCTACGGAAGCCGGATTAGTTGCTTCCGCTGTGGCTGTCTCAGCCAATGAATTCCCTGCAACGTGAACGCCATCACGCTGATGACTCAGTGAATGTGTCACGTGAGTCTTTCATAGTTCTTTCTGCAAAATAACTACCTGTTCCCAAAGCCTCTTATGCTTTATTGTAGCACCTGTGTCATCTTTGTAATAGTTTTGAACCCAGTTCTGCATGTCATCATTGTAAGACTTGATGCAGTAATGCGAATCGCACACTATTAGTGTGGGGAATTCGCGATCGGCATTTTCAAGCGTTATCTTTAAAGATCTTATTTCAGCTCGCTGAGTTGAGCAGTTTCTGAGTGATTCAGTTTTTGTGACTATTGGTCTGAATTTACCAAAGCGCCAGCGACCTTTAACAATCGCGCACGCAGCGTTGTAGGATTTTTTCTCTACATCGTAATGTTGTACAAATCTGTCCATGTAGATTACACATGTGTATTGTTCGAGAGGCAGAATTTCGATTGGCAGAGGATATTCTTCTTCATATGTTAGATCTTTCAATTTTTTCATTTTCGGGTCAAAATAGTATTTCACGTCTTCGGCAGCAAGAGAATTTTCCCATTCGATCCATTTTGGATCTAATGCCACAGCAGTCAAATTGCGTGGGCTTGTTATTGCCTCAAAGGCTGATTCTGCTGTTAAAACAGTTATCCTTCTCCCTTGGGCTTGGGCTCTTTCTTTTGGTACAGCAGTTAGAACCGCATTTACAATATTTTCCGTAAGAATGAATGTCTTTTCAGCTTGTGTGTACAAATGTGATTTGTAAGCTATTGGTACCGTTTCTCCCTCATTAGAGGTCAGGTACGTAAATCCGCATCTTCCTGGGATGACTCGGATTACAAGGTTGCGTATGTTTTCACGAGTTTGCAATTTCGTTTTAGCTAACATGTCTGTTTGCAATGATCTCAAAATTTCTGTGTGTTTTTGAGTCCAATTGGTTGGTTTGAAATCAGGTTTTATTAATTCATAGAGAGGTTTAACCCTCTCCGCATAATTTAGAATGTAAGTTCTTCCAAAATTCAGGAAACCTAGTATTGATTGTTAGTCCCTCAGCATTTTTGGTGCTTGGAGTACAGCGCACTTCTCTAAGAAGTTGTCTGCTAGGCTCTTGCCTTCACTTGATTATTCATATCCTAAAAATAGGACTGTTAGATGGGCAATTCGTGACTTTTTAAAGTTGAATTTGTAACCCTCAGCTGCAAACCCAAGTATTATGGTGTTCACTCTTTTCAAGTGTGTCTCCAGGTCATCATCTGTGAGATAGATGTCATCGACATAAGATAATGCCTCATCATCATTAATTTGTAGTAACTCTGTTACCCTTGCTGAGAATAATCCTGGGCTATTCTTGAATCCCTGTGGGAGTCGACAGAAATTTTTTTGTGACCCCATTATTGAGAAAGCGGTCAAATACCTGCTTTCAGGTGCAATGTTTTGACAAAAGAATCCATTAGAGATGTCTAATGTCGTTTTGTATTTTTTGCGCACAATGTTATTCATTAGTGCTGCACTGTGTGAATTTTGCACTGCAAATGTTTTGCAACATGAGTTAAGGTGTCTGTAGTCCAATACTAGACGATATGAATCGTCTGGCTTGGAGACAGGAAACAAAGGATTGTTCATTTGAGAGGTGCATGTTTCAATCACCCCCTGGTATTCAAGTTGATCTAAGATCTCCCTGACTTGTTTTTTAGCTTCTTGCTTAATTGGGTACTGCCTTTGTGCATTGGGTTGACATTTTAACTGGATTTTGTGAGGAGAGTCCTCATCCCATCCTAAATGATTTTTATATAATGCAGGAGCTTGGGCTACTGCCCATTTTCTTGCAAGTGTATATTTTCTATGAATTGGAATATGATTTGAGAAGGCAGCCATAATCATTTCTTCGCCATGAGGGCACTCCCTGACAAACTCTGGTGGGCAGTCTTTCTCAGCTAAAAGGATGTCATAGCCTTTCGAAAGGTTATCCCAAAAGAGACCTCTTACTTTCCTAGTCTTATCTCCCTCTATACGCAATGTTATTTCGTATATTTTATGAGGTTTGCTAACTCTGGTATCTGCAGTTTCCACTTGAATGTATTCATTCGTGTCCACTGTCTCCACAAGATTCATCAGGATCTTGCGAGCTATGGTCACTTCTGCTGCGCTGTCTAGCATTGTCTGGGCCCACTCTCGGTTTTTTAGTTGTGTCCTCAGTATCCTCGGCATGTTTAATTATTTTAATACTGGCTACCTTCTTTCTCGGAAATTGTAATTTTTTACTTTGATGAGCAGGTTCCTTGTCTTTGGACTTGACGTGCTCTTCCCTGTGTTCTGACCGTCCTCTTCTTTCCGATTTCCGCGAGGAACTCTGAAAAGATCGAGAGGGACATGTATCAATATCATGATATCTATCAGGTTTCTTCAGATTATCCCTATTTCTAAGGTTGTATCTTTTCTCAGAGGGCTCTCTTTGGGGAGACTTGTTTCCTCGGTCAGGAGATCTTTATCTTCGTTGAGGAGACCTTCCTCTGGACTAGAATCTTTTTTCTTTGGGAGTGGATTGTTTATTACCATCCCAACTCTTTTTTGGAGTGTTTAGATTATTTTTAATAAATGTTTTTTCAGGATTTTCAGTTAGTTGGGGTTTTACTGGTTTCCCACCCAAACTATCTCTACCTAGTTCTTCATAGGATTTTTCTATGATTCTGGCAAGTTCAAATGGTTGTTCTGCTATATCTCTTTCTTTCAATTTCTGGCGGATCGCCACAGATGCTGCTTCTCCTTTTATGTTGGCTAATAATATAGCCGAGACCTGCTTGAAGTCTTTCAGTAATTTCATACCCAGAGTTAAAGCAGGTTCTGGACCGTATTCATTTTGAATCTGTCTTAGCACATCTGGTATTATCGCCATAGACGGAACACCATGTGTTTTTGTGTAAATTGAAGCAAAGACTGTGCCCCAAGTGTCACAGTCCTCCACACCTCCACATGTGGTGCAATCCCCATTGGAAGACAGATAGTCAGAATTCTGTGTTTCTCAGTAGGGGTAGTATCAGGAAACACTGCCTCTATTTGAGTGATTTTTTGTGCTAACCAGAATGGAATTTGTTCCCGTTTTGTGGGTACTTTACCAAGACATGATTGTATGTTCTGTGGTGTAATTTTGTTTGTGTTCCCCTGATGAGGGGTCAGCTGTGGAATGTTAATAGCTGGTTGGACTGTTGAAGTCCGCATTACATATTGGACTAATTGTCTATGTATTTTCAATTAGGATTTTTAGCTGAGCTAAAAGACCCGGTCTGTCATTGTTTCAATGTCGGGGTGTGGTGTGTAGCTGGCTAGAACCGGCTACGTTGCTCCTGGTCTACCTAGTGGACCGAGCCTGGTGATGTGATTTTGATGTTTTAGGGCACTTTTAAACCAAAGCAGCTGCTCTTGGTAATTTAATGGGATTTCAACATCCTCGAAAGGAGTGTATACATCCGAGGTTCCTCTATTTTGTAATAGTGGAAATCGTGTGTTACAGCGTTTGCTGCTGGAAAGTTTATCCATGAATAGAATACCTCTGTCTGCCGATATTCATGGGTCTCTACCACGAATATGACTGTACCACCTCGTGATGTCAGTCCATTTTCTATAAGTTTAAGAGTTATAGTTTTTCTTACATTTACCGAAATGAGTATAACATTCGGGTCATTTTCTTGCAGACTTGTGTCATCCGCTAGGAGTTGAGTTGCTATTCACTTTCCCCCATTTTACTGACAGAAAGGTTTTTGTTGCAGATCAAGTTTCAAGGAAACAAAGATTAGGTGCACAATATTTTGGAACACTGTATCCTTCAACGTTGACTAAACCAAATACTATACATAGGAATCTCTTCCTACTAAGTTCCGGCGGATTTTAACCTTTTACCCACTCCAGACGTCTATTGGAGTTTTTACGGGAAAAGAGTCTGTGTGAAAAATCACGACTGAGTTACTCTAACGTCTTGCGTTAGATTTATCGCCTTACCAAACGTTGGGCGCCATGTAGTGTAGTTCCTATATTCCCAATAGGCTCTGCGCATTGGAATAATATAAACAGCAGTGTAGACGTAGGACTGAGGTCATCTAGGTCTCTACTGACTATATTAGACTTAAGGTTTTGCCAGCTAGCTCAGAGGTCACTAGAAACTTTCTCGAATAAACAAGGAGGAGTTTAACTTCCCTGGTTAGACAAGAAGGGATTAGCTTCTGACAACCATAAAACATAACAACTTTTCTCCCTCAGAATAAGAGTGTATCTCTAGAGTCGTGTGAAAACAATGGACAGCTATTTCACTCAGTCTAGTGTGCATACTTAGTTTCACCAGAGTGCAGAGAATAGAGAGACGGGCGTTTTCAATAAAAGGTGTAATTTATTGAGCAGTCTTCTTTCTCATGCAAGAGAAATGAATTGCCACAATTGCAATACTTAGTATAAAGTAAAGTACGTACATTAAAAGGAGTATTATAAAATAATACTGTAAAAGCATGGATATGGTTTCTTAGCCATATGATACTTTAAAATGGATAAAATATATACATACATATATACATTGACTAACGTACTCAACTGGTGCTTCTAAATACGCCTACCCCGGTGTACCTGACCTAAGCCTAATACGTGGGAAGGAGTAAGTAAGTAGCAGTTTAAGTTAAGTTGGTTTTGCCAAGAATCTGAATCAAGAATTCTCTTTAAGGGTTTAGTCAGCTCCGTACCTGGGTAATAGAAAGCAGGTGGTCTGGTATCTCTCTCCCAGGACTCGATATCCCAGTAACCCGCGAGGGTATCTGGAAACACCGGAGCTGGATTTCTCGGCAGGAGAAAAGACAGCGTTTCTCTTAGTGCGTCAAAAGGGAGGGGCGGTGTCCGTGGGCTCTCACATCAGCTGGGCTCTCGGGCAAGTAGATAGCCGCTCTGCTCCAAACCACCGTGTGTTTGCTTAAGGCAACGTTGGTATATTTATACCTGAAAGGTGCCGGGTTTGACGTAAGGTTGGACATAAGACGTCAATAAAGATGTCACTAAGAACTGGCCGTTCTTACAGTGCTCACAGGAGTTCTAGGACGAATCAAAACAAAAGCCATGGGGATTTCCAAGGTTGCTGGAGGTTTGTTTTGTTTAGAGTACTCGTTGTACTTTCTAGGAGTCCGGGGAAGTAGCCTTGCTTAATGTGGACTGCATGGGCTACGACTAAATATGGATATGATTCTTATGCCTTTATAAGGATATTATTTATTATAACCATATACGGGCATAAACTAGGAATATCAAATTAGGGTCCTAGATAGAAACACAATACCTGGCTGCCAGAATGACATTACAGACTTCAGGAGGCAAGTCAAATGGCCTCAACTGTTGCCGCTCAATCTCCAAGCTTGTAGGTGGAGACTGGACAGGTTCGGGTGGAGGACCGTCCCCTGCTGCTGCGACAGAAGGTCCTCACAAAGAGGCAGACAAATCGGGGGATCGACTGACATGCTGAGTAGCTCGGGATACCAGTATCTTCGTGCCCAGTCCGGAGACACAAGGATAACCTGGGCCCGGTCGCGCCTGATCTTCTTCAGCACTCTGGGCAGAAGTGGTATAGGCGGGAAGGCGTACAATAGACCGCAACTCCACTCGCGACGAAAAGCGTCTCCGAGCGAGTGCCGCCTTGGAAATTCCAACACGCAGAACTGATGACATTGCTAGTTCTCTTCTGTGGCGAAAAGATCTAACCAAGGCTCTCCCCACTGCTGAAAGAGACCTTGCGCCACGTCCGAGTTCAGACGCCATTCATGATCCATCATGCACCAACGGCTGAGTTCGTCCGCCCTGGCGTTCAGAGAACCAGCCATGTGTTGAACCACCAGGGTCACGCCCTGATGTTCCAGCCACTGCCAGAGACGCAGAAACTCCTGGCATAGGGTCCACGACCCCACCCTGCCTTGTTTGTTGCAGTACCACATGGCGGTGGTGTTGTCCGTGAACACCTGCACTACACTCCCCCGGACAGAGGGGAGGAATGCCTTCAGTGCAAGTCGGATCGCCCGCAGCTCCAGAAGTTTGATGTGGAGCTGGGACTCCGCCGGAGACCAGAGGCCTCTGATCTCCGCCTCTCCCATGTGGCCCCCCCAGCCCAGGAGGGACGTGTCCGTCACAACCACGTGCTCCGGGTGGGGTAGGGAGAGGGCTCTGCCACTGACCCAATCGCGGTCCATGAGCCACCACTGCTACTGTCTTGCAGTGCCCTCCGAGATCAAGACATGGTCGGACAAGTTGCCCTGATGCTGGGCCCACTAAAACTTCAGGTCCCACTGCAGAGCCCGCACCGGGCGTGATGCACCAGAAGGATGCAGGAGGCCATCAGCCCCAGAAGCCGCAGCGTCAACCTGACCGAGACTCGGGATAAAGGCTGAAAGATCGGAATCAGAGCCTGAATATCCCAAACCCGCTGTTCGGGAGGATAAACCCAAAACTGCGCCGAGTCGAGAACCGCTCCGATGAAGAGGAGCTTCTGAGAGGGACACAGGTGTGACTTCGGCACGTTGATGGAGAACCCCAGCAAGTGCAGGAGGCCGGCCGTAGTCTGGAGGTGGCGACTGTCTGGGGCGAGCCCACCTTCAACAACCAGTCGTCGAGGTAGGGGAAGACTGACACCCCCTAATCTGCGCAGATGAGCTGCGACCACCGCCATCACTTTCGTGAACACCCGTGGGGCGCTGGTAAGGCCAAAAGGGAGCACGGTAAACTGAAAGTGCTCGTGGCCTACCGTGAACCGCAGGTAACACCGGTGGGCCGGCAGGACGGGGATGTGAAAATAAGTGTCCTGCAAGTCCAACGCTACCATCCAGTCTCCGGGGTCCAGGGCAGCTAAGACCTGAGCCAAAGTCAGCATCTTGAACATCTCCTTCCGGAGGAAGCCGTTGATGTTCTGTAGGTCCAAGATAGGGCGTAGGCCCCCTTTGCCCTTCTTGGGTACCAGAAAGTAGTGGGAGTAACAACCACACCCTACTTCTGGCCCAGGAACGCGTGCAATGGCCCCCTTGCAAGTGATCCCCCGACACGCGGTAGAATTGCGGTGGCATGGCTGGAGGGGTCACCTCGAAGGGGAGGGAGTAGCCCCTTCGGACGATTTGCAGCACCCACCAGTCCGAAGTGACAGTGCGCCAGTGAAAGAGGTGATGGCGAACCCTGCCTCCCACTGGCGTCACATGGGCCTGAAAGCACAGATTAGGAGGGCTTTGAGGCAGGTGCTGCGGGGGAAGGTGTGGACTGGCCTCGCCGTTGTCCCCGACAGCCGCCACGGCGGTTTCCACGGCCGCCACCGCGCTGTTGAACCTTCTGCGGTGCGTGGCTGGCAACACGTGTGGGGGCGTCCCTTCCGTGGCCACGAAAGGAGCGAAAGGCACCCGATTGCTGGCGTGGGGCAGAGAGGCCCAAGGACTTGGCCATAGCCCTGGAGTCCTTAAAACGCTCAAGCGCATGGTCTGCCTTGTCGCCAAAGAGGCGACGGCCATCGAACGGAATGTCCAGAAGAGTGGCCTGGACATCGGCCGAAAAGTTGGCGGACCTCAACCAGGCGTGGCGTCGAACCGCCACCGTCGTTGCCATCGCCCTGCCCAGTGAGTCCGTGGTATCCTGCCCACGCCGGATGGAATATCGCGCTGCATCTCGAACCTCCGCAAGGGCTTGGGTGAGTTTTGCCCGGACCTCCTCCGGACATTGTGGCAGCACGTCCGCGACCGTGTCCCACAGGGTGTGGGTGTAGCGGCACAAGAGGCATGCGGTATTGACTGACCGCAGTGCCAAACTCAGGGACGAGAACACCTTCCTACAGAATTGTTTATACCCCTTGGATTCGCGATCGGGCGGAGCCGCCGGGAATGCGGTCTGGGAAGTGGAGGCCTGGATGACCAGGCTCTCGGGGGTGGGATGGATGAACAAAAAGCAAGGGTAGCCCGGGGCCGGGCGGTAGCGTCTGGCCACGTTCCTATCCACAGGCGGACCTGTGGCGGGCTTGGACCAAGTGCCCACAAGAACGTCACACAGGGCCTCATTAAACGGCAGGAGAGGCTCAGTGGAGCTTGCCTGCGGTTTAAGGACCTCAATGAGGAGGTTAGTCCTCACGGCCGCGACGGGGAGCTCAAGGTGTAAGGCCTTGGCCGCCCGCGTCAACACTACACTGTAAGCAGCCCCCTCCTCCGTAGCCACGGTGGGAGGGGGGACAAATCCAGTGTCTGGCGAAGTGTCAAGTCCACTGGCCTCCCCAAGCTCATATGTCCAGTCCTGTTGAGACTGACACTCCTGTGCCAGAGGGTCCACAGACCCCTCCCAATCACCCTTGTCACCCATCTCCTGCAGTTCAGGGTCAACCGATGGGGCCGGTTCGTGGCAATAGAAATCTCCAAATGACGTCGAGAGCAGCGCCCAGCGGCGCCGCTCCGGCGCCGCAACCGGACCGAGAGTAGGATCGGGGACGGCGTCCATAGTAGGCGCCGGGGGCGACACACGCAGGGCCGGCGCCGGTGAGGTCGTGAGGTCGACCGGCGACGACCCGGAAGCGGATCCAGTGAGGGCCTGCGGCGCCGGGACCGAAGTCGCCGGTGGCGCCGGCGTCGAAGCACCCGACCCGCTAGGCCCTCCAGCCGGAGCCGCTGGGCCCGGAGGCGCCACAGAACCCGGCTGAGGAGGGAGGGACCTCATGGCCATGAGGTACCGCTCGTCCTCCTCTTGCGTCGCATCATGCCCAGGGACCCGAAGGTGTGGGGCAGGCGGCGACGTCCGCGACTCCCCCGTAGCCGCCTGGGTGGTGTCACCCGAACCCCCGGCCGCGTCGCGCGAGCATCCGGTGCGGGTCGGAGGAACAATGACGTCTCTCCAACCTCTCATGCCTCTTACCTGAGGACTTGGATCCTGACGACCGATGTCCACTCCCGGAGCTGCGAGGGCTCCAACCCCGCGACCGGTCCCTTGACCTCCTGTGGGACCGGGACCTGGAGTGGAGCGGGGCCGACTGCCGGAGCTCAAGTCGCTTGCTGGACTGCTCCCGTCTAGCTTTAGACGTCAGGGCCCGGCAGTCGGAGCAGGTGCGGTCGTCGTGGTCGAGGCCTCAACACTTGAGACAACGGCGATGGGGGTCGGTAACCGACATCAGTCGGTCGCACTTGGAACAGGGTTTAAACCCGGGCATCCCTACCAGCACCGTCGGAGTCGAAGACTCGTGTAGAGAAATGATCAAAAGATCAAAAAGTTTAGTCAAAAAATGACTAAGGGGTAGAGCTTCTCCAGATCTGCGCTAGCTGGCGCGGAAAAAAGAAGAACTGACGTCAGCGCGTGAGGGTGGCGTCTAAGTACTCCGACGACGTCATTCCGGCGCTAACGACACGGACGACGGACGCGGAGCCGCGGACGTTGCCTGCCGGCACGCAGGGGTATTGCTACGCAAAATTTTCAGGATCCAGTCTGACGCCTGGGGATATTCTAAGGTAAGGAATCTATCACTAACGTGTCTCTTTCAGATATTCCCCTATAAATCAATAACTATAACATCAAGCTATTCATGCAATTACACACTTTATGTTGGGAAAGAGAAATAATAGGGCCAACTTGTTGGAAAAAGGTGAAAAGTAATGTTATAATAATAAACACCACAAAACTGACTACATAATCAAGAAACCATAATCATACTTTTTAGGCCTTGCCTACCAGGCAGAGCAAGCTGATTGTTGACAAAAGGGCGAAAGACCTACTGTCAGCTTACAGTAGGCTAAGAGCCAACCCTTTGTTTACCATTAGTTGGATTTATTGTTACTCTCATTTTGAATTAATTTTTCAGCGTTGTCCTCTTATTGTGTCTGTCCCTCCCCTGTAGCTTGCTAGCTGTCTCTCTCATGTATTGCTATTTCCTCCTTCTCTGTACTTCATATTGCTCTCTCTCGTCCCTGTGTTTCCTCACAGTCCCCCTCCATATTGTGCATGCCCTTGTGCTCTTCTCCCTGCCAGCTCCACTCCGCTCTCTTTCACCCACTTTTTGCTGTTTCACTGGTTTATCGACCTGCAAATCAGGACCACAGCCTAGCTGTTCTCTCTCTAAATTGATTACCTGTACATTAGGTACACTCCAGATTGGTTACTGGGTTACCCTTGTGAGTCCCTAGTATATGGTACCTTAGGTACCAAGAGCATAGTTACCCCAAAGGCCTACTAGGGGCTGAAGCATGTTTTATGCCACCCCTGGGAAGCCTTCCAAGATGGCACCACAGGTCTGCACTAGCAGCCTGGGTAAGGTGGTGTAAGCACCCCTTACTTAGATGTTGTATACCTATATCTCCCTATATATATATATATATATATATATATATATAGACACATATAAACTCATAAGTCACTCCTATGGCAGGCCTTGACAATCCTGAAGGCAGAGTGCTTAGTTTTCAGTGAGAGGGTGCACAAGCATGAGCTGAGCCCCTCTGCAGCTATCTGAATCCCTTCCTTATAGCTGTTCTATGATTCAGCTCTACTCTTAAGTGCATTATAACCTCGCTGTAAATGCTAACTTTGGAAAGGCTGTATTAAAACATGTCATGTTTGGTGTCAAACACTTAGGAATCCTACCCACCGGCCAGTCCTGGCGGCGGGGGTAGAATTCCACCCTTCTAGTGGGAGAAGACATGTACACACTTAATTACCAGGTAAATGTTTAAAAGAGCCCCAGCATCACAAAATCGATGCTGCTGCCACAGACACAAGTCTAACCTTCTGCTGCTGGATGCAACTCCGGCAGGGGAGGCCTGGACAGTAGGTTTCCTATCCAGGGAGGTGCCAGCACCTCCCCAGACAGGCTTTAGTGTATTGGGGCAGGGTGGGTTGCATTCAGTGAATGCTTTCCAGACAGTGCCTGGGGCACCCAAGGTATCCCCGTGCTTTTTCCAGTTCAAACCGGTTGCTGGGGCACTCAGCCCAGCTCTGGCGCGAAACTGGACAAAGGGAAAGGGGTGTAACCACCCCCTCCCCAGGTCCTCCCATAGGTGGGAACCTAGAATTAGTCTAACCCTTAAGCTTAGTATAGGAACCGAGTCCCAAGAATTTTAGATTACCCTGGACGAAACTCTGAAACATAAATCTTGGACCTTCGACATTCCGTATCGGGTGGAAGACAGAAGAAATCTCCCTTGGGGTCAAGGAGTGACTCCCCTGTGCAAACAGGCACCAAAGAAGCATCTTACTGGTCTGCATTTTTGAGGCTCCCGCCGGATCCTGAAGAATCTGCGACAAATGACATGGACTTCCAGACATCTTAGAGGTTGACACGAGTCCCAAGCAAAGCTGAGACCTGTAGCTATCACGAGAGACGTCGGACCGGAACTCTTGCCATCCCGCACATTTGCTAGTGCATCGACTTCCCGAGCTTTCCCGAAGTTGTGCATTGGGCTACTTGTAGTACAAACACCCTGAGCACCTTTTGCATTGAGGATTGTGGGCCTACACCACACGAATGTTCCTTGGGTGTGCTTTCAGCATCTCTGCTCAAGGCTCCTTCGCGATCCCTAGTCCGTTGACTGGTGGGTCCCCACAAAGGTAAATTCTTTATTTCTTGGGCTTCCCTGGTTGCTCCATACATGCCCTGACTCCCCTTCAAAGGGTGAGTCCCTCAGACCTTGCTGGTCTGCTCCGAAGCCAATCTTTCCATCTTGTGTGGGTTGCTGTTGCCAAGGCTTGTTGGGTCCAATCCGGATACCGACGCTGCAGCACTCGACATATGACGTGGGACAGCTCAAATCCAGCTCCTGGTCATCGTCGACGCCTCCTAGTCCTAGTGGCTAAAGAGTCAAGCTTCACCTGCATCACTTGAAAGCACCCAACATCGGCTGGCATCTTCTTGTCGCCTTCCTGGTCACTGGTTAGTAACCCAGACTCTGTCCCCTCTGCTTTCAGGTTCTTCAGATCTCCAATCCACCCTTGGATCCATCCGGACACTTTTCTCCTGGTCGCCTGCAGCACTTCTTTGCAACTCTCCACTGGAAACGACGACGAAACCCGACACAAAAAGACACCTATGCACCCGGCTTCCCTGGGTGAGGTAACACAGGTACTTCGGTGCTCCCGTGGGTCTTGATTCTCGAAGTGTCGAGTACTGAAAGGGTCTTACCGTAGTCCACTCCTAAGTGTCCTTAATCTTTAAACTTTAACTTTCTCTATAGAAGTCAATGGTGATTCACGGCTGTGTTTAGACACTGCAAGCATCCCCGTGAGTCTACTGCGTCCCTACCATGGGTGGTTCCTGGTTGACCCAGCGGTTCTATAGGCCCTAGGCCTTGTATCTATGCTCAGAGCGGTACTTATACCACTTTCTTAGTATATGGTTTGTGAGGCCCCTAGGGAAAAACGTTTACTGTGCTAATTTACTGTGTGTTATTTAAGTTCTTGTATTGTACTTTTACTTCTAGCCTCATACAGAAACTAGAGGGGTATATTTAAAATAAATACTTATATTTTGTATATATACCTGGTGTGGTTCTCCTTTCATTTGATCATGCAAGAGATTATAGACTGGTAAAACAAACTGCTTTACATTCTTTCAAGACTTAGCCTGAAGGCATCTCTCCACAGCTACCACTAGGATAGCTTTCTATAAAGTTTGTCTAAACCTACCATCAATAAGGGTCGTGCTAGAATAGTGGACATCATATGCCAGGCCAACTTCTCACACTCAGCAATTAGGCAGGCGGAAGAATAAGAGCGTAATCTCACAATGGCACCACAGGCCAAGAAGCAGGAGCGCCAGGGCCCACGCCAAGGCCTCCGGCCATAGAACAGAAGAGAAGACGGGGACAGTCAGCCGCTGACAAGCGCCATGAAACTAAACGCCCAGACCACGTCAGGCTCAGAACAAGGGCAAAGCTAGTAAAACGTCCCGAACGACCCCAAAGGGGACCACTCCAGACAGAACTGATCCACGAAGATGTGCGATTATCTAGAAGATATGAGGAGAAACAAGTAGGACGGACCAGGCTGTCAACACAGGAAACTATTCCCTCAGAAACACCAGACAGAGGACCGGAGCAAACGGCAGGCAAAGGGCAAACACACCGCAGCACAACACCGCAGATGGCCAAGCCATGCCCCAGTAAAGACCAAAAACCGCACCATCGTAATACAGCAACACCAGGAGGGGCAAGGAACCCGCAAGGGGGAGTCCACACCCTCCCAGCATAAGACAGGGCTATACAATAGCTACATGTACTCCACATAGGATAGGACACATCCCAAGAAGCATGGGAATCATCAGAGGACAAAACCATAGACCTGCGGCAGAAACCACCGAAGGCTTACTAATCAGCCAAAAATACATCCCCACCAAAAAAGGGGGCTGAACCAGCAGCCAACGGAAGAGAGGGGCCAATCAAGGACCCAAGGGCACAGTAACCCTCACAGAAAGTGTAACAGCCACTCCAAAACCGAAAACTAGAAGAAAGTGGGATAACGCCTCCCACCACGACCCGGGGGATCAGCAAAATAACCTACGTAGGAGGAGAAGGGGAGGAGGAGGAAGACGCTGAATAGAGGAGTCAGCATGAGTATTAAACAGCAGGACCCTGTCAAAAGGTAGATCGACCAGACGCTCTCTAATATTTTCAGGAAAAACAGCATCAGGTAGCCAAGCATGGCGAAGGAGAGCCACAGAAGTGGCCATAGCACGGCCAATGGCATCAGCAACATCCAAAACCGCACGAATAATAAACGCGGCCAACTCCCTACTATCCAACACATGGCCCCGCAGATCAGCACGGGCACTCTCATGAGAGACATGAGAAAGAAGGGACTCCAAAAAGTCCCACAGGCTGGAAGTAGCCCTGGTCAACACACACAAAGTGTTAAGCGCCCCAAGGCAGCGCTGGAAGAAGCGAAGACATTACGCCCCCATGAATCCAACCACCGGGCCCCCCCGAGACGGAGGAAACAACACCATAGGCAAACACGGAAAGGCATTCCGCAGAAGAGCGCCCTGACTAGAAGGGTGAAATGAAAGACAGACCAGGTTGTGTGGAGCAGGACGAAGGCGATGCAGTAGTCCCTGAGGCACCGGATCGCCTGTGGCAGGGCACCCCCAAGCCCTCATAAGAGAATTATGGAGTGATGCTTCAAAAGGAAGGAACAACTCCCGTCCACCAGAGCCCTGGTGGAAAATCTCCAAGAGGTTGTCAGTAGGAAATGGAGTGACAGGTTCACCCATCCTAAGAATACCCGCAGCCGTGGAAATAGCCCGAAGAAAGGGAACACTGGCCTCAGTAGGTGTGCCGCGGAGGGGAAAGTAATTCCTCTGTGGGCAACAGCTGCACACTGAGCCGTCCATCCCCATGGCCCCGGTGAAGCGGCAAGCCCCGGAATAGTGGGGGATCCACAGATTAATGGGGAACCTGAGGGGCCCCAGGGGAAGGCGGAGAGGCCGGTGGAGAAGCCAGCCGCGAGGCACAGAAAGAAGGGTTCGAGGATTTAGGCCGTGAGGACGGCAAAGAGCCTTCCCTGCAAAATGCCCAACACAGCACCCTGTCTCCGGGGAGGAACACACCAACAGATGACAGACCTCTGGAGAAGAAGGGACCTCAGGAGACGAATCCAGAACCCAACGCCGGCGGGGCTCCGTGGAGTTCGCCATTGGCGCCTGACCGATGGCGACCGCGGCGCCAGACCGTATCCTGCCACAACATGCTCTCCAGGTTGAATGGGACGAGGTCGACGCAGGAACGGTGAAGGCGCGGCGCCGAAAAGGTGCCGGCTTGGCCGCAGATGGGGCAGCCACCCGCGTCGAGGACCAAGAGGGATTAGGAAAGGCGTCCCAGGTCCCGACCTCCACCTGCGACTCCACCGGAGCTGGGGATGAAGGCTCCCAGCGCCGAAACAGCAACGACTCGGCCATCGATCACCTGCAACACCACAGGGATCCCCGTAGGGATTTGCAGCGAGGCAGGGACGCTAGGCGCTGAAGAGGGGGCCCCCGAAGGACAACACCGCGACGATGCTACCCTCCTACGACCTGAAGCCGAAACCTCCGGTGCCGGGGCCAGAGCTGCTGGCGACTCTGTGGAAGTCCCTGCGGGAGGCAAGGGATCCGCAGATGTCACAGGAGGTGGAGGAAGGGTCAAAGAAGCCTGCAGCGCTGCAGGGTAGGCTGTCATTTGGGCCCTATTCGCCTACGCAGCGGGAAACAGCGGGTAGGGAGGAGACAGGCGGGGGCGCCTGTCCCGGGGAAAGACAGCACCCACCGCGGAAGGAGGACAGGGCTCGGAGACAAACTTAAGGACCTACTAGCCGGTGAGCCACGCCCAAAGGGCCACGGCGAAAGACGATGTCGCAGATGAAACCGGTGTCTCCTTGCCTCCGAGTTAGGGGACGGATGCTGGGACGACACAGATCTGGACAAGCGGGCCAACAGCCACTTCATCCGGCGCTTCCGCATTGATTTAGGCTTAAGGTGTTGGCAGGCATCGCAACCCTCCGAGTCGTGGTGCTCACTCAGGCACCACATGCAAATCGGGTGAGGGTCCGTCGCCGACATAGGACGTGCACAGGAGGTACACGTCTTGAAGTCCGAAGGCATTCACACACTGTTCCACGTAACGCCAAAGCGTGAAAAAAGAAAAGGCCTGAAAACAGGCCAGGACACAATCCGGATCCGCGTTGCACGCAGACAGAGAAAAAACTGACGTAGGCGTGCCGGGGTAGGACTTTTGTATCCTCGCTGAAGTCACGAACGACGTCAGGGCGGAGTCACATGGTCCTGTCCCCCTGGACTGCAGGAGGGATGTGGCAGAAAAGTTTTACAGATCCAGTCTCACGCCTGGGGATAATTCTATGTTGAGGAATCTGCGGCTAGTAGTCTGTATCAGATGGTTGCTTATCTGCTTGAGCAGGCTGCTGGGTGGATCTACCCCATGTCTGCTTCCTTTGGTATGGTTGTTAAGGTCGTTGGTGTTGTTGCTGTCCATCACCTTGTTGGCGTCCCGACGGAGGGGTCTGAACCCTCTCTGGGTCGCTCTAAACAAACTGCCTTCAGTCTCCATTTCTGATTTCATTCATGCCATCTCACCATTCAGTGTCGCTTCTGAATAGAGTAGTCCAGGATAATGGCAGATTCAATATTCTCTGCTGTGATTTTGGCTTGAGGGAGGTAAAGCGTAGCCAAGATTGCCTTTGAAGAGCAACAGCATGGCGGTACTCTTGTATAGCTACTAGGGAAGGATCTGTTGCAGCACTAATGATTTGCTTGGAAATCAGCAATCTTTCATTGAGGATTTCTGCCAAGTCTTTCCGTTTGTCTCTTGGGAGATGTTCAACAAACTGCTGTATGGATTACCACAGAGCCCTGTAATATCTGCCTAAAAGGGCGGTTGCACTCGCCGCTTTATTGGTGGTTACTGCCATATTGCAACCTTCCGACCCACAGAGTCTAACTTCCGACACTGTTTATCAGGAGGAACTGTTGAAGTGAGAGTAGTGGCATGATGTTTCTTTGCCGCTACTACAATGACAGAGTTTGGTGTTGCGTCAGTATGGAGAAAGGTAGGATCCTGCTCAGGAGGGTGGTATTTTTTCTGAAGCCTGGATGGAGGTGGTTTGACAGAGGCTGGTATCAAGAAGAGGTCAATCGCCGATTCTAATAGTCCTGGCACCAGTGCCAGCAAAGGTCCTGATGCTGACCGATGTTGAAGGGTTTCAATGATTATTGATGTTGTTGGTGTTGGAACTGACATCGCAATATTAGGTTTTATAACTCTTGAAAAGTAGTGATATCATCCACCGGTGATATGTGTGGAGGTGGGGAGTCTGAAAGAGTTGGAGAATATGGTCCTGTAGCAGTGGATGACGCCTCCGTAGTGTGTTTGGACCAAGACAGTTTTGAATGGTGATGATGATGGGAGAGCCTGGATGATGGAGATGAGCACATTGAGTTGTGACGGTGGCACTCAGAGTGATGGCAAGATCTAGACCCAGGTGTGAGCCTCTGAGACAGAGCGACTGGCGCCGGTGGTGTCCATGCAGGAGGCGATGTTGAAGGAGGAGGAGGCGGAGATAGCACTGGCAGAGGAGAACCTTGAAGGGGAGTATAAACTTGAATACTACGAATCGGGAGAGGAATAGATAAGTCTCCTCTTCCTTCTTGCCTACTGTAGTCTTGAGGATGTCAAGAGCATTCCCAACATTAAACAACTTGCCTACGGTGATTGTCGTTGGCGCCTCGACGTCAGTATGGACGCCGATGTTCGGTGGCGCATAGACGTCGATCGGATCTCAAGGGCGAGCGTTGTGGTGGCCTTGTACTCAATGGGCTCCTCGATGCTGAACAAGATCTGCGCATCGACGAAATTGTTATGGTCGTCGACACCCCTGGTCTTGACGTTGACCTGCGGCGCTTCCTCAACATTGAGCCATGGGCAGACGGCGAACAGGTCGGCACCGTACCTCTCCTTGACTTGAATCCTCTTAATGTTGACCGGGACCCATGCCGTTTTCTTCCTGGTGCGCCATCCAGAGACAGATAACAGAGCCCTGGTACAAGTATGAACCTCTCCTCACCCTGAGGACCCACCTTCAGACTGCTGTTGTCTTCTTTGCTCCTCAGTACCATGAAGGTGACTTTTCTCTCGGTCTTTCAGTGTGTCTTGAAAAGTACCTGCAGTGATGGCAAAACTCAGGAACATGATTTTCTGGGAGGCATAGTATACACACCTCATTAGGGTCTGTCTTGGCCTGTTTTCCCCGACAGGTTTGGAATTTGTCAGAAAGAGATGGCCTTTTTCTGGAAAAAAAACCCTCAAATGTTGGTCAGGAAAAGACAGGAAAGGGCAGGGAGAGACCAAAGACCTCAAATAAAAAGATTGTCACCAAAATGGAATTTTGAGGAAAAAACCCAAAACAGGCCGAGCTCAATGCTCCAGGGTCGTGTCAGCAAGAACCAGAAAAAATAACTGAGGCAACTGCCACCTGCTCCGAATGATGGAATACTGGTGCTCCCTGTGTTCTTAAAGGAAAAGTCTCTATTTTTAACTCGTATAATGACAACTTTTGGGGTAACACTGTCCTGCTCTCCTTCATCTCTATGCTCTAACAAAAAAGGGCTTGTGAAAGAGATTTAGGGTGTTGTATGAAAATGTCATGGAATTATACATATAGATAATTCTACGAGCCTCTTTTTCAAGTACAAGATGAAGAATTGGGTAATTGTAGCCTAGCCCTAGAGGTTGCATAATATTTTCTTTCTCAAGTAACTCTACAGGACTTCCTTAAGAAAGGCGAACATCTACACTTAAGAAGATATAGTGTTTAAAAGTGCTCCGAGGTCCCCGCAAGTGGGCAGCACTATTCAGTGCTATTGACTATAAATGGAAATCCCTTACAAGAGAATTCTCTTTTTCACCTGTCTATAAGGTGACGTCGTTTGGCCTCCCACGATGTAAGAGGTTTTCAGGTGTTTGTGTACTAAAAGGTCGGCTAGGACTTTCACGCAAGAGAATATTACCCTTTTTATGACTTGATGAGTGTTAGACCTGGCACCATTGGCGTGGGTCTCCCTTCCATTTTTGCTGTTGCCTCAAGTGTTTTTGCTGGTATTAGATGCTTTGGGCACTGTGCCACTGCTATTCAGTGCCACAGTGTAAGTGCTCCCTATTGTAAATTGATGTATGAATCAGTGGTTCCATGTTTGGCTATTTTGGTTTACCGGTTAGACCCTAGTCTAGTGCACTGAGTGTGCCAGGGTGTGTAATCCAAATGCTGCTGGTGGGCCTGCAGAACTGGTTGTGCCACCCACAGAAGCAGCCTTGTAAAATGTGTTTAAGGTCTGCCATTGCAGAGCCTGAGTGCAATCTGGTACTGTCATGCTGACTGGGCAAGTGCACCCACTTCTCAGTCCCTAAAGCTTCCCTTTTCTTCATATCAGTCAGCCCTGCTGTAGGCCCAAGGGCAGGGTGCATTGTAACTATAAGGTAGGACAAGCCCTGATGTGTGTGGCATGTCCTAATAGTGAATTACAGACATTTTCGTTTTTCACTATTGCAACGCTACCTGTTCTCCATAGGCCCGAATGGGCAGTTAGAATTATTACATTTTATAATCCTAACAGTCTCAGAGAACATGGTAGAAATTCAAGTTTAGTATGCCTGAACTCAGAATAATAAAATACATCTTTTAGTGAAGTTTATTTTAATATTCTGTGTTTGCAAATACCACTTTTAGAAAGTAGGTATTTGCTTGTCTAACAATTCAAACCTGCCTCTGCTAGGTTGTGTATTCCTATGTCTGGTTTTGAGAGTGACAGGGCTGGGGAATTCCAGGAGACAGGTGGTGAATAGAGAGATCTGCATCAAGATGGGAGGGAGGAGTTGCACCTGAAACTTGAATAGGGCTGTGCCTGCCTTCCACAATGCTGGCTCCACCCCCTGGGGAGTGGCTGATGTCTCTGCCCTGCACACTCAAAGAAGAGAAGGCGTCCTGTAAACAAAGTGTTCAAGGACTGTACTTGCCTTCCACAGTGCTGGCTCCACCTCCTGTGGGGCGTCTGATGTGCCTGCCCTGCACTGTGAAAGGAAAGGAGAAGTCTGGTAAACAGAGTGCTTCACAACTGGTTTGGAATGGGCAAAGGCCCCTCTCCCCTCAGAGAACAAAGGATTTTGGGGTATAAATATTGGGACCCTGATCCCATGAAAGTAGATCACTTTGGACTACAAGAAGAAGCCTTTACTGAGGAGAGGAACCTGAAGAAACTGAGGAGAGACTATTCCCAAGCTGAAGTGCTGCTTGGGGATTGGCCTGCAGTGGATGCCTTACTGCCAAAGGAAGGAGAAAGGAACTCTGTGTACTTTGCTTTCAACTTGTGAAGAATCTCCAAGGGCTTGGAAAAGAGCTTGCCTCTTGCTGAAGTCTCAGGCACAACAGACTTCACCCCCCCAGCTCCCCAGATTTCTTTTGGAAGTGCCTGCTGCTGTTTGGGCCTTCTGAGGAACTGCGTGTTGCAAGGAGCTGGAAGCGCGACTCAACGAGAAGAAGCGTGTCGCCATCACTGTGCCTGCAGTCGCAACTCCAAAGGAGGGTGTCGCCGCTGGAACTGTCGCACCCTCACCGCATAGGAGAGAAGCGTGCCGCAACGAAGAGGAAGCGTGTCGCCGTTGCTGCTGCTGCCGCGGGAACTCTGAAGAAGGAGGGTGTCATTGCGGTAGTTGTCGCACTGCACCGCATCAGGAGAAGAATCTTGCAACGAGGTCGGAGCGTGTTGCTGTCGCTGTGCCTGCCGTCGCAACTCCGAAGCAGGAGGGTGTCGCCGCTGGAACTGTCGCATTGCACCGCATCGACCAAGTGCACCTCGCATCCCCGAGAAGCGCGCCGCTGACGGAGCTGCTGCTGTCGCATCTTGGATGTCACCGCTGTAGTTGTCGCATTGTGCGGAAGCTTCACGCATCGTCGGAGAAGAGCGTTGCCGCTGGAGCTGTTGCCGTCGCATCGTAAGGGTGTCGCCACTGCAGTCCACACTTCGAACCGAGGATTTCTCGCATCCCGAGAAGCGTGCCGCATCTGGAAGATCTTCACGTCTTTATTTCTTTGCATCTCAACTTTGCCGCATTTCCCATCGCTGCGACATTGCTTGTCGTGAAAGTGCAACGCAACTTAAGGTACATAGACGCAGAGTGTCGCATCCAAGAACTGAACTGAACTAAGCTTAAATCTACCATCTTAAAGTAATCCTAGTGTGTATTTTTGTCGTTTATGGTCTGGTGGTAACTATATGTAAAGTCTACTTATTTTTTATATAAAACCTGTGTAGTGTCCATTTGTAGTGGTGTCACTGGATTACTGTATGTGGTCACAACTGCTTAACTTACAACAGGAAACATCCTTTACAACACGGTGTTTACACCGCGCGACCTTTACGCGCAGCCATTACAACGCAAATCATTACTACGACTTGCGCTGGATGGCGCTCTTGCTTAAGGAATAGTTTGATTTTCTATTCCGACACTTTCCCTACTGTTACGTGGCTGGAGTTGGAATAGAAAATTAAATTAATCCTCAATCCAGCGCCCTCCAACGCAAGTCGATGAAACGACTTGCGTTGTGAAAACCGTGTTGTAAAGTACCGCGATCAAAATGATCGCGTTGTACTGACGTACATCCCTTACAACGCCTCTGAAATAAGTCTTGACTGCTCGCGCTACGCTTCCTAGAGGGTGAGCAGGGGTTATTTTAGGAGTGTAATCCCCCTTGTCCTGACTAGAGGAGAAGGTCCCTACTTTTCACAAGTACCTACCTGTGCCAACTAGAGACCCCCAAATCTAACAATGACAGACAAATAAGGTTAGCAATTGTTACAGTAAGAGGATTCAATCTAAACTTTGTGTGGTCTAGGCTTAGAATCCTATGAGAAGAGAACAACAATGTTAAAGGCATGTTTGGTCATTCTTTCTGTTCCAGTTTAAACCTGCAGCTTAACCAGCAGATAAAGATAAATTCACCTTTGGAGCCAATTTGGCTTCAGATCTCATGATATATATTTCTACGCCAGGGAACTGGTTGTGACAGCTGCATTAAAAAAAAATAACAATATTTGAAAACCATTTTGATAAGATTTCATCATTGGTACTTTTGAACTAGTATAATAATAGAAAACCTGTAGCATTCTTGACATAGAATCATATACTAACAGGAATTAAAATCTTGATTTGATTAACAACACTGTGGCAGGTGATATCCAATCAATTGTCCAGAGGCCTTAAGTAGGGACACTTTGTCTATTAGCACACTGGAGTGCCCTGAAACCTGTCCCCCACAGACGGTCACTCTGAAGGACTGTAAAGTTGTGCTTCATTCCTCCTCATAAACAGCTTCAGAGGCCAGAGTAGCATGGGTGAACAATAACACATGCATATATGATGGGCTGGCTACCCCTACACAGTTCATCAGACATGCATAATTTGGACAGATTTGAAACACTGATGACAATGTTCTATTAAAAGAGTCTTTACCAGACAACAGGTAAGTGCTGTGCGTCAGTTCACAAAAGCCAATGGCAGGACATGCATCACATTTACAATGTCACTCACACATTTAAGTTTGATGCAGGGCCTGCCTTGTCACCAAGAACTCTAAATAGATGGAGAAATGGTAGATGAGTGTGGCTGGAGTCAATAAACAGATAGGGCAACAAACACAGGATCTAGTCCCCAGTGGCAGAAAAAGGTAAGCATTGAAAAAACTCTAACAACCTGTTTGTATGTGTGTGTGGATGTTAATGAGTTAGTGTATTATTGTGTGTGCATCCATATAAATGTGCATTCAAATTGTGCCTACCGTGTTGAAATATTGTCCCTGTAATAGTACTGGAAATTCTTGACATGTTTTTTGCTTCAGTGGCATGGGGAAGCTCTCTATTGGTATATTGCTGACCTTGGCATTACATTATGACGACAATTCTTGTAATATTGTGGCAAGCTATATTGGTGCACAGCACTGCCCACCCCTAATATGGTGCTGCTCCTGGCATACTGGTGGTAATTCTGCCCATACTGTGGTCAACCATGTCTTGATATGCATACCATTGAAATAAAGTGGACACTCACATAACAGAGATAACTGTTCACAGATAGTGGGCAGCAATAGCATAACAAGTCTCACCCCTTGAAGCCCTCACAATTTCTGACCTATTGTGAGAATTAGATAGCTTCAGTTATTGTACTGGCTACCTGTGTTAATTCCTTGCATACTGTGTCATCTATAATATGTAATAGTAGTGAATAGACTATTAAGACAGAATTTATCCACGTGCAGAAAAATATATGTATGGTTATTTATATTTAACATATGTACTGTAAAATATATATGAATTGTATGAGAAAATGTAAATTTTTTCATAAATTGACTAGTTTAATTCTGGAGTCAAAATGAACAAGTTACTTACCTTCGGTAACGATATATCTGTAAGAAACAGTAGTTAGTATTAGATTCCTTACCTTAGAATATCCCCAGGCGTCAGTCTGGATCCGGAAACTTTTGCGTAGCAGTACCCCTGCGCGTCGGTAGGCGTCGTCTGCAGGCGTCCCCTGCGGCTCCGCGTCGTCGGCGTCGTGCGCCGTGATGACGTCGCTGGAGTATATAGACGCCGCCTCCGCGCGCTGACGTCAGTTCTTTGCACACAGCTTTTCCGCGCCAGAACACGCAGAGCCATGTGAGAACCAACACTGGTGCCATTTGAAACTAGGGCCCTGAAAGGGATGTCCCTAACCCTAGGTATCAGTTCGCAGAACGGGGAGGATGGGCGGGGCGGTAAGGAATCTAATACTAACTACTGTTTCTTACAGATATATCGTTACCGAAGGTAAGTAACTTGTTCATCTGAAAGAAACAGGTTAGTATTAGATTCCTTACCTTAGAATAGATACCCCAGCAATACCAACCCCGGTGGTGGGTCTGCGAACCAATACAACCTACACCAGAAAGTCCTGGAGGACCGAACGGCCAAAGAAGCCATCCCTCCGGACTTGACTGTCCAGGCAGTAGTGCCTCGCAAAGGTGTGCAGCGAGGCCCACGTGGCCGCCTGGCAAATGTCCTGCAAAGGGACTCCCCGGCCCAGGGCAGTAGTAGCCGCCGTGGCCCGAGTGGAATGGGCCCTCAGCCCAACAGGAGGCTCCTTCCGAGCCAAAGAGTAGCATGCTTTGATGCACAGGACGACCCACCGAGAGATGGTCCGTTTCTGTACCGCCCTTCCCTTCTTCTCACCCACGTAGCCAACAAACAGTTGGTCATCCACCCGGAACTGGCGTGTGCGATCCATATAGAATGAAAGCGCACGTTTTGGGTCCAGACGATGGAGCCGCTCTTCATCCTTTGAAGGATGCGGAGGCGGGAAGAAGGAGGGCAAGGTGATGGACTGCCCAATGTGAAAAGCAGAGACTACCTTGGGCAGGAAAGAAGGTCTGGTCCGAAGAACCACCTTATCAGGATGAACAGACAAGAAAGGAGGTTGAACAGAAAGAGCCTGGAGCTCACTCACTCTCCTGGCAGAGGTGATGGCTACCAGGAAGGCCGTCTTTAAGGTGAGAAGACGGAGAGGACAGGAATGAAGGGGCTCAAAGGGAGCGCACATCAGGAAAGTCAAAACCAGGTTCAAGTCCCACTGAGGCATCACGAACGGAGCTGGAGGATACATGTGCGTGATGCCCTTTAAGAATCTTAACACAATAGGGGACTTGAACAAAGATGGCTGATCAGGTAGCCTCAAGAAGGCGGAAAGGGCAGAAAGATAGCCCTTGATAGTGCCCAGAGCAGAGCCCTGCTGGGCAAGGGAAAGGAGGAAGAGGAGAACCTCAGATAGAGGGGCAGAAAGGGGATCCACAGCCTTTGCTGTGCACCATGCCACAAATCTGTTCCACCGGCAGGCGTATACCGACTTTGTGGAGGGACGCCTGGCTGCCAGAATGACATCACAGACTTCAGGAGGCAAGTCAAATGGCCTCAACTGTCGCCGCTCAATCTCCACGCATGGAGGTGGAGACTGGACAGGTTCGGGTGGAGGACCGTCCCCTGCTGCTGCGACAGAAGGTCCTCCTGAAGGGGCAGGCGGATCGAGGGACCGACTGTCATGCTGAGTAGCTCGGGATACCAGTACCTTCGAGCCCAGTCCGGAGCCACAAGGATAACTTGGGCCCGGTCGCGCCTGATCTTCTTCAGCACTCTGGGCAGAAGTGGTATAGGCGGAAAGGCGTACAACAGACCGCAACTCCACTCGCGCCGAAAGGCGTCGCCGAGCGAGTGCCGTCTTGGAAACTCCAACGCGCAGAACTGATGACATTGCGCGTTCTCTTCTGTGGCGAATAGATCTAACCAAGGCTCTCCCCATTGCTGAAAGAGGCCTCTCGCCACATCCGAGTTCAGACGCCATTCGTGATCCACCGAGCACCGACGGCTGAGTTCGTCCGCCCTGGCGTTCAGAGAACCTGCCAGGTGTTGAACCGTCAGAGTCACGCCCTGACGTTCCAGCCATTGCCAGAGGCGCAGAGCCTCTTGGCAAAGGGTCCACGACCCCACACCGCCCTGTTTGTTGCAGTACCACATGGCGGTGGTGTTGTCCGTGAACACCTGCACTACACTCCCGTTGACAAAGGGGAGGAATGCCTTCAGTGCCAGGCGAATCGCCCGCAGCTCCAACATGTTGATATGGAGCCGGGACTCCGCCGGAGACCAGAGGCCTCTGATCTCCGCCTCTCCCAAGTGGCCACCCCAGCCTTGGAGGGACGCGTCCGTCACAACCACGTGCTCCGGCTGGGGAAGGGAGAGGGATCTGCCCCTGACCCAATCGCGGTCTGTAAGCCACCACTGCAACTGTCTCGCAGTGCCCTCCGAGATCAGGACATGGTCGGATAGGTTGCCCTGATGCTGGGCCCACTGAAACTTCAGGTCCCACTGCAGAGCCCGCATCCGCCATCTGGCGTGATGCACCAGAAGGATGCAGGAGGCCATCAGCCCCAGAAGCCGCAGCGTCAACCTGACCGAAACCCGGGATAACGGCTGAAAGATGGGAATCAGAGCCTGAATATCCCGGACCCGCCGTTCCGGGGGATAAACCCGAAACTGCGCCGAGTCGAGAACCGCTCCGATGAAAAGGAGCTTTTGAGAGGGACACAGGTGTGATTTCGGCACATTGATGGAAAACCCCAACTCGTGCAGGAGGTCTGCCGTCATCTGAAGGTGGTGGACGACTGTCTGGGGCGAGCCCGCCTTCAACAGCCAGTCGTCGAGGTAGGGGAAGACTGAAACCCCTAACCGGCGCAGATGAGCTGCGACCACCGCCATCACTTTCGTGAACACCCGTGGGGCGCTGGTAAGGCCGAATGGGAGCACGATAAACTGAAAATGCTCGTGGCCTACCGTGAACCGCAGGTAACGCCGGTGGGCCGGCAGGACGGGGATGTGAAAGTACGCATCCTGCAAGTCCAACGCTACCATCCAGTCGTGTGGGTCTAGAGCAGCCAAGACCTGAGCCAAAGTCAACATCTTGAACTTCTCCTTCCGGAGGAAGCCGTTGACGTTCCGTAGATCCAAGATAGGACGCAGGCCTCCCTTGTCCTTCTTGGGTACCAGAAAGTAGTGGGAGTAGCAACCACACCCTACTTCTGGCCCAGGAACGCGCTCGATGGCCCCCTTGGCCAAGAGGGCCGTAACTTCCTCCTGCAGAAGTGTCAAGTGGTCCCCCGACACACGGTGGTTCTGCGGTGGCATGGCTGGAGGAGTGGACTCGAAGGGGAGGGCATAGCCCCTTCGGACAAGCTGCAGCACCCACCTGTCCGATGTTATCGCGCGCCAGCGGGAGTGGTGATGGCGAACCCTGCCACCCACTGGCGTCACGTGAGCCCGAAAGCTCGGACTAGGAAGGCTTGGATGCCGCAGCGGAGGGAGGCGTGGACTGACCACGACGCTGGCCTCTACCGCCACCACGGCGGAAACCACGGGCGCCACCGCGCTGGGGAGCGCTCTGCGCCGCGTGGCTGGCAGCACGTGTGGGACCTCCTCTCCCTTGGCCACGAAAGGGCCGAAACGAACCCGTCTGCTGGCGCTGGGTCTGGGTCGAGAGACCCAAGGACTTGGCCGTGACCCTGGAGTCCTTGAAGCGCTCCAGCGCGTGGTCCGCTTTGTCACCAAATAGGCGACTGCCATCAAATGGCATGTCCATAAGCGTATTTTGGACGTCTGGTGAGAAGTTGGCAGATCTCAGCCAGGCATGGCGACGAATCGCCACCGTAGTGGACATGGCCCGTCCCAGTGAGTCCGTGGTGTCCAGACCACAACGGATCGAGTACCGCGCCGCATCCCGGCCTTCCACAAAGGCCCGGGTGAGCTTGTCCCGCACTTCCTGGGGGCATTGCGGCAAACACTCCTCGACCGTATCCCACAGGGAGTGGGTGTAGCGGCCCAAGAGGCACGCGGTGTTACAAGACCGCAGCCCAGCACTCAAAGAGGAAAACACTTTCTTTCCGAATTGGTCGTACCTCTTTGATTCCCGGTCGGGCGGAGCCGACGGAAATGCGGACTGCGAAGTGGAGGCCTGGATCACCAGACTCTCCGGGGAGGGATGGGTGGACAGGAAGGCAGGGTCGTCCGCGCAGGGACGGTGACGCCTGGCAACGTTCCGGTCAACCGGCGCACCAGAGGCGGGCCTGGACCAGGTGCCCAGAAGGACATCCGTCAGGGCCTCATTAAACGGCAGCAGAGGCTCCTGGGGGCATGACTGCGGTTTAAAAACTTCCGTCAGGATATTCGGTTTGACCTTCGCGACGGGGAGCTCAAGGTGTAAGGCCTTGGCAGCCCTCATCAGGACCACCGAATAGGCAGCACCCGCCTCGGACGCCACAGGGGACGGAGAGACAAACCCAGGGTTGGGCGACTCGTCCAGGCCACTGGCATCACCCAGATCACCTACCCAGTCCACATCGTACTGGCAGGCACGGGATAGAGGGTCCTCAGACCCCTCCCAACCCTCTCCATACTCCTCCTCGTCATACCCATATTCTGGGTCGACGATATAGACATCGGGGTCAACAGGCCCCATCGGCGTCGGGTCCGGCGTCGGCCGACGCCGGTCCGGCTCCGAGTCCGGAGTCGGGGAGGAAAGGGGGGTGGCGCCGCGCGGCGTCGGTGCCGGGGACCCGACGCCGGCCGGAGCCGACGGCGGAGTCGCTGCACCACGCGGGGGCGGTACCATGGGCTGGCCCACAGGAACCGACGCCGGAGAGGCCGGGAGACCAGCCGGCGACGAACCAGAGGGAACCAGCGGCGCCGGGGCCGGAGCCACCGGCGGCGCCGGGGCAGGAGCACCCGAACCGCTCGGGCCCCCAGACGGGACCGACGGGCCCGCAGGCGCCGAAGGCCCCGCCGGAGAAGACCTCGCCCTCATAGCAATGAGGAAGGCCTCGATCTCCTCACGCGACGCGCCTTCCCCAGGGACCGACAGGTGTGGGGCAGACGGCGTCGGCGACCCATGCGGGACCGCGGGGGTGGGGTCACCCGAGCCCCCGGCCGCAGCACGCGGGCGTCGGGGGGAGTCGGGGGTGCGATGGCGACGCCCCGACTTCTTGTGCTTACCTGACGAGCCGGAGGAATGGTGGCGACTCCCGGAGCGCCCATGGCGGCTCCGCGACCGCTCCCTCGACCGCTCCCTCGACCTCCGACCGGACCGGGACCGCTCTCGACGCGGGGCCGACAACCGGAGTTCGAGAAGCTTGCGGGACCGCTCCCGCCTAGCTTTTCCAGTCAAGGCCCGACAGTCGACGCAGGACTCCACGTCGTGGTCCGCGCCCAGACACCGGAGGCAGAGTCGATGGTGGTCGGTGACCGACATCATGCGGTCGCACTCGTCACAACTCTTGAAACCGGGCATCCTACCGGCACCGTAAAGAAGTTAACAAAAAACTTGGTCAAAAGACCGGAGTACTGCTCTTCGGATCTGCGCTAACTGGCGCGGAAAAAAGAAGAACTGACGTCAGCGCGCGGAGGCGGCGTCTATATACTCCAGCGACGTCATCACGGCGCACGACGCCGACGACGCGGAGCCGCAGGGGACGCCTGCAGACGACGCCTACCGACGCGCAGGGGTACTGCTACGCAAAAGTTTCCGGATCCAGACTGACGCCTGGGGATATTCTAAGGTAAGGAATCTAATACTAACCTGTTTCTTTCAGATAACTGCATTCCAAAATGTATTTAAACTCATGTCTAAGTGACAATCACTACTGCTGTTTGATATTCTAGTCCGGAATGCTTACCAGTCTAACAATATGACTCTGTAAATCCTCTGCAGCTCAAGTAACAACACTGCTATAAAGTCTGAAAAATCGGTTTATATCTGCTGTGAGATTTGCCAGATTGTGAAAGTTGTGTATTTTTAAAAATGTTCACCCTGCCTCGCTAATGAGGTTCTAAGTCATAACATATAATTGAAAAACGTATTGGAAGGGGGCATATGGAAAACATAAACAGAGCCAGACGACTGAGTGTAGCTAATCAAAAATTATATGCCAAGTAAAAATTGATTTATTGGTTCCGGTGAACCTGCAACAGTTCCAAATAGGGTTCTGCTTGCCTTGCACACCCTGATGCCAATTAAGAATCTGCTTATTTAACTCTCTGAGTGGGAATGATGACTGAACAGGTGTTACAAATTAAAAATAAGGAGCTAAAACAGGACATGACATATGCAATTGGATGGCCTGTAAATTGGTTGACCGCAACTATATATTTTGGTTTGACTATTCCTTTGTGCTGTCTACACAGGAATCTCACTAAGTACAAAAGATATACCCAGAAGAAATCTACAGCTCTATATGCCACCTGAGTCAGGCAGGACCTTACAGATGATCCCCGTCAACGTCAACACTGGTCTAGGATTGCTTGTTTTCCTCTTCAGAGAGGAGATGGCTTACCACTTCAGACTGGACTTCTTCTATTTAGCAAGAAAATGCTGATTTGCATTTAGTTCCATATGATGGCACAGATTAGCTAAAAGACAATGGACTGATATGAGATCCAGAGCATTTAAGAGTGACTGAGACAAATGAAGGTATTGCTACCTTTCTGCTTTTTAAGAGGTTTAATTTAATATAATCAAATGTGTGTGTTTTTAGTAAATTAACATTGACATTCAGCATGTTTATAAAAGACAAAGAAATTCAGGAGAAAATCAGACCAAAGAAATACAATTCATTGAACACCCAAAGGTAGAAGCAGGCTTCGGGCTTACTACAAATATGCTGCAGGTGGACCTTTCAAGTTAGCCCAATAAGGCAACCGCAAAGTAGAACACAAGCAAAATTGACGAGAATAAAACCAAGCTGAGCAAACATTATGTGAGTAGGGCTATACCTAGTTCATCCAGGATTGTCTTCTCTGTCAGAAACTCCTGATGTAACAATTGATATTCAACTCCCTCATTTTCTACTTCCAGTTCAGAGACCATGTTACAGGGAATATATCCTTTTTTTCCGTTACATTCCCCTTTATAGAAACCATCAGGATCTTTGTCACCATACACCTGTTTGAAGAAAGGAGATAATTTCAAGAGTACCTTTAATCACAGAACAAGTAATTATGTAAAATAAAGTAATCCTAATTTTCCAGTATAAGTATCTGTATTAAATTAATATATATTGGCTTGTTTTGCCTATGTGACATACTCCACAACACTTTTATTAACAAGAAATATCTAAAAATCATTTATAAAAAGGGCTATGCAAATGTTACTTAGCTGCAACACCCGTTATCAATCACATGTATTTGATTACATTCATAAACAATAATGGTACAAGATCCCACACCATATAAACAACAGAAGCAAAATGAAATCTCTCCAATTTAGTAAACAAACGCCTATTTAAAGGCAACATTGGATTTTAAGATAGATAGATAGATAGAAAGAGAAATAGATAGATAGGTAAATACAGATTTATACAACATGAACGTAAAACAACTACAGTTGCCTTTTTGCCTAAACCATAGGCCTAATCCATAACTCGGCTTCCATTACTGCAGTTCCACTAGAGATGGTTGATGAATATATCCATGATAAAAAATGGTGCTAAAGGAAAGTAACTTTCACTTCTTTTTCATCAATATTTATTACTTCATGGTATAGATCAGCAAGCTCAGTACTTCAAAAAGGAGGTGCGCAGTCGTGGCCGGCATGACTTGCGGGAGGGGGGATCGCATGGGGGGGAGGAGGTGTTAATTTTTAAAAAATGATTACATTTAAACCTACCTTCGCCTCCGGTCCTGTGTTGCGTCTCCTCTCTGCGCCTAACGCCTTACAGGAAGCAGGCAGCCTCCCTCTCCTTCCCTAAGCTAATCACAATGCTGCAATGGCAGAGATGTGTTTGGCTAGGTTGCCGACCCCACAGGCGTCTATTGGGAGGCCGTTTTCTCTATGTAGGCTGCATGTATTGTGCCGCTACATAGCACATAAGTGTTTGACCCTTTCTCTAGTTTCTCTCCTTGTATTGCTCTTTTTATTTGCCAAATCAATACGGAAAGTTATATTTAAAAATACATGTCAGCTTCTGGAGAGAGCAGGGCTTTTTAAAATGATGGCCCTTCCCCGGTTTTTATACGCACTCCAGAACACTATGGACCCGGTACCTGCATCCTACTTTAGGGAGGTAGAGGCCCTCCAGAGGCAGCCCTGCATAGCGTTCTCTAAACTCACTCTCCCTTGGTATGACGCGGGGATAGGACTGCCGGACCTACGGAAATACTACTGGGCCTCCCAGCTGGCAGGGGTGAATCATTCCAAATACGGACCCCTGGGGACCCGGGCTATGTTATGGACCCCTGGCTGGTACCGGGCGGCGACTTCACTAGAGCGCTCTATGCTAGACTTCGTTTGTTTACCCTCTCTGGACCAACGGCACATGCTGTTCAGGTGTGACACGCGGCAAATAGACACCTCAAGTGGGATGGGAGACTAACACTTGCCACCTCTTTATGGAGCTCGGAGAAGTTGGGGAGCCTAAGGAAATCTAAGGGGTTTGACAAGTGGGACCTCATTGGGATTACACAGATCAAAGATGTCTGGGGGAAAGGCACAATCCGCACATTCAGTTCGCTTAAGAAACAATATCACCTTCACGAGCGCGAACACCACCGTTACCTTCAGATTAGACATGCCCTACTTACGAACATCCCCAAGGACACGTTGCTTCCCGACGCCTCCCCTCTTGAAGACCGAGTGATAGACGGCGACCTCCCTGAGAAGACCATTTGCTAAATATACAAGAAGCTTATTAATCATAGGGAGGACCCGCTTGTACCTCTAAGAATGCACTGGAGTGAGGATGGGATAGAGTTGGATGATGAGGACTGGCAGGAGGCGGTCTCCTCTCCACGGGTGGTAGCGATACAGATGAGGCTTAGGTTAGTACAACTGAAGATTCTTCATAGGTCATATGTTACGGGGCCCGTCGGGTCCGAATGGGTCGCTTGGAGGGTGGGGAGTGTAGGAGGGGGTGTGGGAAGCTTGGAACTTTCATGCATATATTGTGGCACTGTACTGGGGTGCAGGCATACTGGGAGAAGATTCACGATACAATACGTGGCGTCCTGGGCGTGGAGCTGCGGCCAGAGGCACGTAGGTGTATCTTGAACGTCTGGGAACCCACGGATCTGAATGCCTATGGAAAGCAATGGGTAACGTTGGCATGCATGATAGCTAAGCGGAATATTGCCCAGCTATGGTGAGCCAGCCAGCCGCCCCCGGGTCGAGAAGTGGGAGGAGGACCTGGATTGGTGCATGTTCAGGGAGAGGTCAGAATATGTGGCTAGGGGGTGTCCCGCGAAATGTGGGAGGCTTGGAATCACTACCGCGGAGGTGTTTATGTGCCCCTGATGTGTCCCGAAGAAGTGGAGGCGCATGTGTCCACTTGATCCATTAACAACATTTTGTTTCTATTATTTTGAATGTATGGAAATGTACTTATGTAATTTGTAAGACCTGCTAATGTCACCTGATGTTTTTTTTTGTCGTTTTGTTAACAAAAAAGAATAAAAGAAAATGCATGTCAGATGATGAGGGACATATTGTCTCAAAAAGGGAAACCATTTTAAAAAATCTAATAAAAAAGTATTCATATTTTTCACATTCAGGCAGCCTTTATTCGACAACAGCGGCACACAACATTTTGACATACACCCTTCCTCCCAGAGAGAACTACTATATTAAGAGTTATTCAATCTTTTGGGATAGAAAAAGTCAATTATCCTCAGTATCATTACTAACTCACCCTTTCTTGGGGGTGTGTGGCTAACTGCCGATCATGGCAGACGCGCTGGAACAGGCCATGAAAATCTGCCGGAATCGGCTACGTGGTGGGCACATCGAAGGCTTGAATACTCCCTAGGGTACACAGGAGAGGTAATAGAAGCAGATTCCTTCCGATCAGCTTCGCCCTAAGCGAGAAGGCAAAGGACTGCATACCAATAGTGTGGGCGAGCGAGATCTCATTCTGAGCACCAGAAACTCCGGTTGGCTAGCATACTCCCTAATGGCCTAGGAGGCTCGATGAGTGCCACTCAGCCTGGAACCGCTGGTTTTTATTTATTTATTCATTTATTTATTTAAAATGTTTTATGAAGCGCTGGCTGGACCAAAGAGTATCAGAGAGCTTTACAATGTTTGCTAATGCAGAATTGTAATATAACATTTGTACAATGAGGTAATAAACAAGGCAATTTGAAAACTTCAAACAGTATTCTTTTTATATGAGGTAAATTAACTAGAAATACATTCGTTAAACAACAGATCATATATATAAGGACTGGAAGAAAGCAAAGCTAGTTAGTGAATGAAGAGGGGGGAGGGTGTGAAAGTGAAGGGCGACTGTGGAGAGTGAAGGGTAAGGGGAAAGCAGGTGGGAGAAGGTGGATGCTACCCGAAAAATAAAGGGGGGGAGGTGGTCGTAAATGAAAGAGTTGAAAGGAGGGAGGGGAAGGGGGTAACAATAAGTAGAGGGGATCTATACAGTCAGGGCAGGGGTAAGAATTAGTGTCCAGTGGCAAGGTCTTGTAAACCAAATGCTGGTGGTGGGCTTGCAGCACTGGTTGTGCCACCCACAGCAGCAGCCTGTAAAAGTGTATTAAGGACCCCAGTATTGGTTGAGAAGGTGCAGCTGGAGGTCTTTGTTGAAGATGAGGTAGGAGGGGTTGCAACGTAGTTCTTTAGAGAGGGTGTTCCAGACGGAGGGGGTGTTTCCAGAAAAAGAGCGTGTTGATTTCGTTTTTAGCAAGGGAGGGACTAGAGCGTTAGTGCTCCTCATTGTTCTATTCTAGTACAGCCCCCTTTGTGGCGTATCAGAGAGGTAAGATGGGGTGTTTTGATGAAGGGCTTTGTGCGTGATGCAAGCAGTTTTATAAGTGGATCTGCCTTTGATAGGAAGCCATTTAAGGTCTTTGATGACTGGGGAGATGTGATCAAACCTAGCCTGGCAGCAAGGTTAAGTACGGATTTGATAGGGACTAGGTGGACTTTCGGAGTTCCAGAGAGAATGGCATTACCATAGTCGAGTCTAGACAGGACCAGTGATTGCACCACTGATTTAAAGTCATCAGCAGGAATGAAGGGTTTAATTTTCTTGAGATGATGGAGTGTGAAGAGAGCACCTTTGGCCACATTTTTTATGTGGGGAGTAAGACTGAGGCTCTGGTCAACGCTAATGCAGAGGGATTTAACTGAGTTAGAGAAGGAAAGAGAACAGTTGAGAGCTTTGATGTCAGAGATACAGTGTTGAATAGGGAGCGAGTTGTTTTTAGGAGAGAATAGAATGATTTCATTTTTCTTAGGGTTGAGTTAGAGGTGGTTGTGATGAAACCAAAATTGAATCTTAGTCAAGGCATCATTGAGGTGTAAACGTCAGCATGGGATTTGATCTTACAGTAAAGTTGGGTGTCATCAGCATAGAGGTGGTAACTGATTTTCGCTTGCTTAAGAATGAGGGTGAGGGGTTCCATGAAGAGATTGAATACAGTGGGAGAGAGAATAGAGCCCTAGGGGACGCCCAAGGAGATCGGCAAAGGTTCAGAGAGGCAATTGCTGACTTTAATTTGTTGGGTTCTTTGTTGGAAAAAGGAGGTGAATGAACCATTTGAGAACAGCACCATTGAAGTCAAAATGGTCTTTGAGAATATTGAGTAAGGCAGTGTGGTTAACAGTATCAAAAGCAGCAGAGGGGTCAAGGAGAATGAGAAGGGAAGATTCACCCTTGTCTAGGGAGTGGTGGATGTCATCAATAATGTTGAGCGTGGCAGTTTCAGTGCTGCAGTCCTTTCGAAAGCCTGACTGTAATGCGTCCAAGAGGTTGAATGAGTCGATGTGTTTGTCCAACTGGAGCAGGGTGCATTATTCCAGGGCCTTAGATAGGAAGGGAAAGTTTGCAGTAGGGTGCAGATTATTAGGGTCAGCAGTAGCGATTTTGATGGTGGGGGTGATTTTTCCTAGTTGGAGGGAGGCAGGGACACTACCGGTGGCTAGGAAGGAGTTGATAATAGTGGTCCAATATGGGGGGATAATGTGTTTTAGGTCTTGGGCAAGATAGGCAGGGAGGGGATCTCTGGTATGCGAGGATGGTTTAAGCTTGGTGATGATGTTGAGGACTTCCCGTTCTGAAACTGAGCAAAAGTTATTCCAGGATGCATTGTTTTTTAGCTGGCAGCTAGTGTTGTAGGGTTCAATAATACACCTTTGCCCAGCACACTTCAAGAGCATTTGTTACAAGTAAACAGATCAATAACAGTTTTTTTCAAATTTACAAACAAGTCGATGTTTTTAGTTTGCAGTAGTTCTTTATTGTTCAATCTTTTAAAAGCCTTTAGACAGCATCACTTTTGGAACCGCCAACGCGTTTCGTCCCATCCAGGGACTTCTTCAGGGCTTGAACAGTTCGTATGATCTATACTAGTTGGTATTGTCTTGTAAATCCTTAATGAGGACAATCTACTGCGTAAGTTTCTAGTCAGAGACCCCTTATGTATTCACAATTGCAATTTATTTATTTTCACTATTTTTTTCTCTTCTTTAATTCATGTGGTATGGGGCATCACATTTATTCGTAGGGAGGTCAGTATACGAAGGTAAAGACCCGGATATGATAAAGCGGGTCCGGAAGAAGGGGTCCGTCGATCGTCTCAGCTCCAACCAGGCATCTCCTCCTGTTGTAGGGTTCAGAAGGGGTGACAACGGGGGCGAGTTGGGAAGAGTCTGGGGGAGGGGTAGGTGTGGATGGAGACTTAGGGGGAATGTCAAGTAGGGTATGCGGGAGGTGAGTTTTGACGAAGGATTGATCAATATTAGTGATTTTATCCCAGAAGAAGCTAGCAATTTCTTCACATCTCTCGACCGTAGCCATTAGTTGGGGGACGGAGGGGGGCTGAAGCGGTTTGGTTTTTGACAATACTAAATGTTTGACTTTGCCCTTTTTGAGGGTCATCCCTGAACTGTTTGCCTTCCTCATGTATTTTGTCTGACCTGTTTTTGTTGGTTTTAGCCATCAGGGCACTTTACCACTCCTGATCAGTGCTAAAGTGCATGTGCTCTCTCCCTATGGTAAATTGATGTATGGATTAGTGACTCCATGATTGGCTGGTTTGGTTTACTTGTCAGACCCTAGTACAGTGCACTGAGTGTGCCCAGGGCTTGTAAACCAAATGCTGGTAGTGGGCTTGCAGCACTGGTTGTGCCACCCACAGAAGCATCCTGTAAAAGTGTGTCTCATGTCTGCCATTGCAGAGCCTGTGTGCAGTCTGGTACTGCCATGTTGACTGGGCAAGTGCACCCACTTTCCAGTCCCTAAACCTTCCCTTTTCTGCATATTAGTCACCCCCATGGTAAGCCCAAGGGCAGGGTGCATTGTAGGTAAAAGGTAGGACAAGCCCTGATGTGTGTGGCATGTCCTAATAGTGAATTATAGCCATTTTAGTTTTTCACTATTGCAAGGCTACCTGTTCCCCATAGGCTAGAATGGGCAGTTTGATTATTACATCTTATAATCCTAACTGACTCGGGGAACTAGGTAGAAATTCGAGTTTAGTATGCCTGAACTCAGAATGATAAAATTCATCTTTTAGTGAAGTTTGTTTTAACATTCTGTGTTTGAAAATACCACTCTTAGAAAGTAGGTATTTTCTTGTCTAACCACCCAAGCCTGCCTCTGCTAGGTTGTGTATTCCTTGTCTGGAGTTTGAGTGACCGGGGCTGGGGGATTCCAGGAGATGGGGTGAGTCAGCACAGGGCTGAATAGAGAGATCTGCATGGAGATGGGTGGGAGGAGTTGCACCTGGGACCTGAGTAGGGCTGTGCCTTCCCTCCACAATGCTGGCCCTACCTTCTCTGGTGCGTCTGATGTCCATGCCCTGCACTGTGAAAGGAAAGAAGAAGTCATGTAAACAGAGTGCTCCAGGACCGACCAGAACTGGTTTGGACTAAGCAAAGGCCTCTCTGCCTTCAGAGAACAAAGAGAAACTGTGTATAAAAGAGGGGACCCAGCCCCCAGAACTTTAGATAACTTTTGGGAAACAAGAAGAAACCTTTGCTGAGGAGAGGAACCAGAGAGACTGAGGAGAGACTATCCCTAAGCTGAAGTGCTGCTTGGGGGATTGGCCTGCAGTGGTTGCCTAACTGCCAAAGAGAGGAGAGAGGAACTTTGTGTGTACTTTCATCAAATTGTGAAGGATCTCCAAGGGCTTGAGACAGAGCTTGTCTCTTGACAGAAGTCTCAGGGCTAGTAGACAGCACCAACTTCTGAGCACTGCTTCTGGAAACGCAGTTTCAGAAGCTACAGAGAAAGGGACCTGTGACCGACTGACGACCGGCTCTGTCCCCTGACGGCATGGCCCAAAGGCAGCGTCCGCATCTCGGACCGCAAACCTGGTCTCACCGACCACGATGTTCGAAGCCTCCGTGCCTCTGCTTGCACCGTGACCTGTGGGCACCGCCACGCCACACCGAATCGAACTGGTCTTACCGACGCTATCGCTGCTGAAGTCCCGAGACCGCATCGTGGCTGGCGCTTGGCTAGTAGCTTCACAACACTGCCTCATTCCACACCGCATCTGGTCCAACCGACACCAGCTCCCGCCAAGCGGCAACGTCGCTGCACCGCACACCTTAGTCTCACCGACGCCGTCCCAACGACATCACCGAGCCGCTGCCTGCACCGCATCGAGAACACACCGCACCCTGCACCGCTTCCATCTTCCAACACAACTACGACGGTTGCCACATCCGGCTCACACACCTGTGCCTGCTGCAACGAGTAAAGGTACTGTGACCAAGTCTGATCACGCTTGTGCTGACCCGTATCAACGCGGTCAGCTAAATTTGCTAGGCTCGATTGTTTTTAACATCGAAGTAGCCAGACGGAGCTACCAACTCGTACAAACATTGAAACCTTATTTTTGAAGTACAGTATGGTGGATTTTTGTCGTTTGTGGTCTTGTGATAAGTCTATATAAATATACTTTTTTTTTTTTTTTTGTGTTCAAAAGATTTTTATTAGGAGCTGCAAAGAGATTCATCAGTACAGGAATAGACGGTTCAGTACGAATAGTTACAGAGCGTTGAAACAATAAAAAGTCACCTGAATAGGAATACAGAACGGTGGTACCAATACAGCAATTGAGTCCATAAAACAATGAGTCCATCACGTTACATAAGATTCCACTTAAAATGTCCACATACCTTCCATGATACCTGTTGTCATGTATAGCCTGACCTGGAAGGAGATATACACCACCCCACTAGAGCAGAAGCTTCATAAGTTGTACATTATCGTAATCCAAACCTGTAGTACATGAGGGAGATGGAAACATCCATCTGTGGTGAAGATTGTACAAAACCAAGACTGGCTAACAAACAGATTGAACCTTGTGTGATGACACACTCTATAGCCTCGTAGACAAGATTCAAGGAGGTTTGAATGCATCAAAATTAACGTCTAGCGAGGACCAGATTTTCCTTGTTGGGGGTCTCCACGGGGTGGAGGTCAAGGATATATTGTCAGCACCTCTCAAGTAAGATACCCAGTTCATCCAGTGAGGAAAGGAGGCTTTGTTCGTGCTTTTCCAGTTATTAAGTATGATTTTAACCCCAGCCGTCAGCAGCAGGTTCAGTAGGGCTTTATCGTTTTCATTGAGAGTGACGGCTCTGGCAAAACCTAATACAAGCGTCGAGAATTCTCTTGGTAGAGTAATATGGAGGACTTCCTTTATGAAACCAAAGATTTTGTCCCAATACGAGGTGACACAGGGGCATTTGAAGATTAGGTGCTCCAGATCGCCTCCCACCCCTGAACAATTCCAACACGTGTCATCGTCTTTGATTTTATGAAGAAACAATCTCCTGGGTGTCCAGAATGCCTTATGTAGAAGCCAGAACTTGGTTTGAGACAGTGTGGGGCATATTTTGTGGCAGGTGGTGGATTCCCAAGTACTGGCCCAAATTGTGTCCGAGTTCGGTGCGGAGGAGAATGAGTCCCAGTAGCGGTGGATAGGTACATTTAGGGAGGACGCTTGTGGTCGCATTAATTTATACAATCTAGAGACTTGGTGTCCTTGCTTGTTAAGGGAGGGGAATAAATCTAGGAGGGATGGAGTGGCATCCTTCAGGTTAGCTTTTGCTAGAGCTACTTTAATGTGTAGGAAGTTATAAAATTCAATATTATTGAGTCGGAACTTATCCTGCAATTCTTTAAAGGTTAGGGGGAGCGCGTGTCCGACGAGTTGGTGGGGGAATATGACGGCCTTGTCTATCCAGGAGGGGTAATTGAGAGGTTTCCCTTTGTATGTGATGGCTGTGTTGTGCCATAGAGACTCCCACTGTGATTGTCGGAATTGTTGTGGTAGATATTTACTGACTTTTAAGAGAGCCATTTTAGTGTTTTTGAAGATTAGACCCGGGCCTAGGTTGGGGCTGGGTTTGACAGTGAGTAGGGCGCAGGGGCTGAGCCCCTTCAGTATTGATTTTTCTACAGACAGCCATACTGGGCTATAGTCCGGCTGGGAGGATCCCTGTTTTGCTAAGAAGGCTATTTGGTATGTTTTAAAATCCGCCAGATTAACTCCTCCTAATTTCTTATCCAATCGAAGTTTTTTTAAACTAATTCTTGCTTTTTTGCCCTGCCATAGAAAAGCCGAGATGTGTTTATCTACTTTAGCATGGAATTCTTTGGAGAGGATGAGTGGGAGCATCGTGACGAGGTAGTTAACCATGGGGGATATCATCATTTTTATGGTTTCAATACGGCCCCACCAGGTGATGAAACGGGGTGACCATCCGTCCAGCAGATTTTTGATTTTGTTCAGGATTTTGTTTTCGTTATGTTTAAGGGTACTCAATATCTCATCCGTGAATTCAATTCCCAAATATTTAATTACTCCTGTTTGCCAGAGAAGGCCGGAGTCGCCCAGCACCTCTTTTGAAGTGTGGACATTAAGAGGTTTTACTTCGGACTTATCCCTATTTAATTTGTATCCGGAGAGGGAGGAGTATTTGTCTATCGAGGTCATTAGGGCAGCAATGGAGGTAGTAGGGTTTTCGGTCGCTATCAAGATATCGTCTGCATATGCAGCTAACTTGACTTGCGTGTCCCCAAAGGAGATACCCGCGATGTCTCTGTTAGTTTTGATGTCTGTAATGAGGGGCTCAAGGGGTAGGAGAAAGAGTGCTGGTGAGAGAGGGCAGCCCTGTCTTGTACCTTGGTAGAGACGGAACGGTTCCGAGAGGGTGCCGTTTATAGCAATCCTGGCCGAAGGTGCCGAATAGAGGGCCATCACCATCCTGGTATAGGTATCGCCAAGGTTGAAAGCGTACATACACTGGCGCAGAAAGAACCATGAGACCTTGTCAAATGCCTTTTCCGCGTCCAAGGTTATTGCTACCATTGGTGTGGGAGAGGATTTTGCTTTTTCTAGGATATGGCATAGTAGTCTTGTGTTGTCGTTGGACGTCCTGTTCCTTAGGTAGCCAACCTGCGAGGGGCTAATTACTTTGTGGAGAATGGAGTTTAGTCTGGTCGCCAAGATTTTAGCATAAATCTTGCAGTCCAGATTTATCAAGGATATGGGACGGTAATTTTTAGTGAGTAGTGGGTCCTTCCCCTCTTTTGGCAGTACTATTATCGTGGCTTCACTCATTGATGGAGAAACACCGCCATTGTTTGCAGTGGAGTTAAAGAGTTTTAGGAGTGGGGGGCTAATTTGGTCCGCAAAGGCCTTAAAAAAGGGTGCAGTGAAGCCGTCTGGGCCGGGGGCTTTATTGTTCTTCAGGGCGTTAATCGCTGCTTTGATTTCTGAACCAGAGATTGGGGAGTCCAGATGGGATCTGTCAGTTTCCGAAAGTTTCGGGAGGTGGAGTGAAGAGAGGTAATCAGCGCAGGCTGTTTCATCTAGTAATTTGTCATTTTTGTAAAGGTCTTCGTAGAATTTTTTAAAAGTATCAAGGATGTTAGACTGTTTGGTGTGTGTGACGTTGCCTGAATCTTTAATGGACGATATGGTAGACAGTTTCTGTTTCTGTTTGAGATAGGAGGCCAGCAATTTCCCTGCTTTGTTGCCCTCGCACAGTTTCAGGGCCTTGAAGCGGTTAATCCATACCCCCGCCCGTTTGCTGGTGATGGTGTTATATTCGTATTTTTTCTTGGTCAACGTATCAAAGACGGTAGAGTCAAGCGGGTTGGATTTGTGTTGGGTTTCTAGTGTGCTAATCTGCTGCTCTAGAGATTCTAGCTCTTTATTGAGCGCCTTGTTTACCCTTGCCCTAATTGTGATGATGGTCCCGCGGATTGTGGCTTTCAGAGCATCCCACAGGGTGGTAGGTGTAGTGTCGGGGGTGTCATTTAAAGAGAGATATTCCTCAATGGCCTCCGATATTAATAATTTGTTTGTGGGGTCTGTAAGTGTCTCGTCATTGAAGCGCCATCTCCTTGGAGGTAAAATCGATCTGGAACCAGCCAGCATTGAAACCTTATTTTTGAAGTACAGTATGGTGGATTTTTGTCGTTTGTGGTCTTGTGATAAGTCTATATAAATATACTTATTTTTATACTACAACTTGTGTGGTGTCCATCTGTAGTGTTGTCACTGGGTTACTGTATGTGTTCACAAATGCTTTACACACTTCCTTTGAGATAAGCCTGTCTGTTCGTGCCAAGCTACCAAGGGGGTGAGCAGGGGTTATTTTAGAAGTGTACCCCCTTACCCTGAGTAGACGCAAGGGTACCTATTCAGACAAAGGTACCTAGCTCTGCCAACTAGCGACCCCCAAATCTAACACTAAATATTTCCCTGGGTCGGTTTCTTGCCCGGTCGAGTTGTGAACGGAAGGAGGAGGCCTTTTCATTAAAGATGTGTTTTTTGTAGTTGGCCCTTGCGACTCTGAGGAGGTCAAGATTTGAGGGGAAGGGTGTTGCCTCCACGTGCGTTCAGTCAGTCTAAGAGCGCGTTGAGGTCGGTGTTGAACCAGGATTTGGAGGGGTTTCGTTTTTGAAGTTTTCATTTGGCTGGGGCAATTTGGTCAAGGACTTCGACAATGGATTTCTTGCAGTGTTCCGGAAGGTCATTAGCACTTTGGGAGAGAGGAGTAAGCCGTAGATGTGCTTTAATCTTAGTCTTCAGTTCGCCCGGAGGAATATGGTGAAGATTTCTCGACAATTTCTTATGTTTGATGGTTGTCGTGGATGGAGGAGGCACAACGCTGGTGGTTGGACCAGTCAATGGGGACGATGTGGGAAAGAAAAGCTAGTTCTTTGCTAGTGATGATAGCGTCAAGAGTGGCACCTTTGGAGTGTGTTGGAGAATGGCGGAGTTGTTTCAAGTCAGTGATATCAAGTAAGTCATTCATGAGACTAACCGAGGGATCATCATTTTTGTTCCGGTGGAGGTTAAAGTCTCTGAGGAACAGGTTTCTAGAATTAGAAATCGAGGATTGGGTAAGAAGATCGGACAATTCCTCCATAAAGGAAAGAGGGTAACCAGGGGGATGATAGATGTTATATAGACAAATAGGGGGGGAGCCCTGTACTATAAGTTCAGCACCAAGGTATTCAAAAGTAGTATGGTCGGAATGCTGGACAGGTAAGAGTCGAAGTTCTTCTTTATAGATTATGGCAAGGCCCCCTCCGATTTTGTCAGCCTGTCTTTTCTGAGGATGGAGTAACCAGGCTGAGAGTGCAGATCAAGGATTGATGACGAGTGGGCATTGAGCCAGGTTTCCGTAAGAAAGGCGATGTCAATGGCTTCACTAAGGATAGTTTCCGCGATTTCTGTTGCATTAACCAGCATGCAGTTGAGGGGTTTAGGGTCGTTTTTAGGTCGAGCTAGAATACGCATGCTTGCATGCGTCTAGCTCGACAAGTATAGCTGTCCGTCTCCTGGGAATCTGAGACAGGGGCCGGGCACGAGCGTCGACTTCTCCTCGTGGGTGCGCACGCCCAGCCCGGCGCCGTGCACATCCCCTGCCTCAGATTCCCACCTAAACACGCGGGCAGGCAGGCACACACACAGACGCAGGCACACATAAGCGCACGCACGCACACACACACGCACCCCCCCACGGGTTCACGCGCACACACAGCCACGCACGCACCCCCCTCCCCCACCACCACTCACGGGCTCATGCGCGCACACACAGATGCACACAGACACACATATCCCCCCCTCCACTCACCGTGCTCTTTTGTCGCGTCGCCTCGCTGCGCTCGTTTTCTCCGCCGCATCTCCACACGCCGGGCACTTCTCTGGATTTTCACGCTACCGCGGGGATCTCCCTCCATGATGGAAGCCCCGCATCAACGAGCAACACCGACCTCTTCCGGTCGCGTCACAGGCCCCGCCCATGTCACGGGCAAGGATGCCTGACTTCCTGGTTTCGCCCCCGCCGGCAACACTGCTTCTTCAGCGTAAACCCTCTGCCCTTCGCATGCTCGTGTGGTTGCAAAGAACAGCTGCTCTGGGAGGCAGGCGAAGAATAATAGTTACAGGGTAATTAGCTGTTTTATCTGGAGCTGGCAGCTTGTTTTGCATATTCTTACACTTGAAGAAAGAGGAGAAAAGCGCGAACTCAGGGCGAAGCTGAGAATTGGGGGTTTAGAGCGAGCGAGACAGAGGGCTCCTTAAACGCATATTATCCCGGGGATGGGGCACAATTCAGATTGAAAATAAAGCTGCAAATCATTCCTCACCAGTTGCACAACCGGAAGATGACTCGAGGCATGAGGTGTGATTTTTGGCGCATTACGGTAAGCCCCCTTTGAATATATGTTCTGAGCTATCTATAACTGGTAATGCCAATGGCGTCTGTCCTCCCTCCCTTAGCTGAGAAGGGGCACGCTTGTTACTTAAAGCACTCCGTTTTAGAATCAAATGTAAAATTACATCCGTGACAACTGTTCATTTACACCGCGGAACTGTCTCTGCCCTGGCACATTCATTGTTAAGTATTAATAATTTGTGATCACAAGCACACTACCTTCGTATTTGCAGAGTAGGCGCATTCATTACTTGAGTCGCTAATAAATAAAACCTGCTAAAAACATGTCATGGGAAACGAGGGAAAGAAAGGTGCGACCCACTCTGAATATTGTGCAATTATTTAAACAAAAAACTCTAATTGAAATGGTAATTATAACATCAATAGAAAGATTTTTAAAAATCAGATACTTTAAGAATGCAGCGTTTGGGCCTGGCTTTTTTTTTTATAGCTGTGAAACAACCTATGTGTTGAGCTAGTACATGTATTTTGTGTGTATTTTTGCAAGAAGGGTTGAGAACATGCACCGAATGTGCACTTGAAATTATTGTGTTATTTGATAAAGGAGTTACTGTGTCTCTGCATGTGTTGTCTCTTCCTGTGTGCCTTATCTTCAATGCTCCATTATGCTGAGTGCAGCATATCGCATAAGTGTCTGATTTCTGTTCGCAGTTCCTCTGCCCACGTGCCCAGGCTCTCAACATGCCTCACCCTTGTCTGTATGTTAAATCTCTACATGTTCCTCTCTTCCTTTGGCCCATGTCTCTCTCAGACTCTCTCTCTCTCCCTGACTCTCTCTCTCCCTCTCAATCTCTTGTCTTTTATCTTTCTTATTCACATCGTTTTCTGTTACCTGTCACTCTTTGCCTCCCCCTGCAGTTCCTTGTTTGGTGTTTTAAATGGTGTCATATTTCCACAGCATGACCATTGGTCATGCAGTGGAAGAGATAATCTAAGCATGCAGAAATGCATTAAAAAAAAATACACTATGAAAATAGTCACAGTCCGCATTGTGTATTAGAGGGTAAGTACAGGTTGGGGAGTGTGCCTCTGGTGGACCTTGTATCCTTCCCGATGACCCTCTGAAAGGGCCAAGGTCCATCTTTTATATGTAAGCGAGCTACCTGAGGCTAGTGATATGCGGCCGAGAGAGAATTTTGGCCAGAGCATGAGTGCAAATACCCTGACATGACGCATGGTCAGTGAAGATGTGCTGCAAGCAGCTTTTATGGGTGACATGTCCAATTGTAAGGACTGGGTTCTTCCTGGGCCTTTTGTCCTTTTTTTGGAATTATTTACATAAAAGCCCTTTCCCCTCTCGCCCTGTGCTGCTCTTGCACCTTTCTGTTATACTAGTCCCTCAGCTTGCCCCCGACACATCAAACTTTATACTTACCTCTCTTACCTTACCACTCTTTAGCGGAGAGGATTCTACGCCCACGCCACGTGTTCTTTTAAGCAGTCATTCACTCCTAAGACCTCCTCCCATTGCAGATATAATAGCTACGGTTGCACTTTCAGCCCTCTCCGACGTGGAGAAGGGAGAACAAGTTAACGGAGGGAATGTGTTGCAGTCTATGGCCTTACGTAACTAACTAGATTGATGCATTCAATAATGGTCTGCAACTTTTCATTTATTTGCCTTTTTTAGGTCGCTCCTGGGCAGTGCATGTGCTGCTCTGCGGCATGCTGTATTAGGTTATGGAATAGAAGCCCCGCCCACTCTCTGCCTAAATTTGTTATTAGCTTGTGTCATTGCCCTATGTAACTGCTGGCTTCTGATTCATTATATCCCTTATTAGTCCCTCCTTAGTACCGCTTTGTCTTCATTTGTAACTTTCCATGAAGACCTGCTTACTGCAACATTCAGTGTGCCATGCGTGCTTTCACTTTCAAAGTAGTCCGGGGCAATGGCGGCCGCCCGCTTCTCTGAATAGGTCTCGCAATTACAAGTTTGCACTATTGGCATTGTAAATGACAATGCCTTTTATTTATGTGTTAATTAGCAAAACAGATAAATAAAAGGCATTGTCATACACAATGGCAATAGCATAAACTCTTGCAAATGCGAGACCTATTGCATTGCAAATGCTTGTTTGTGGGGGGACAGGAATGGATAGTGGTGAGTTGTTGAGGGGGGTCTGGTCGAGACTGGGGAGGAAGGGATCCTACTTGAATGAGGTGAATAGATGAATGAGGTGAAAGAGTTCGTAGTCGAGGTGATAAGGGGGTGGGATTTATTGAGGTCAAGGAGGTCAGAGGAGGGAAGATGGCTCGGGGAGAAGGGTGGGCTGAGTAAACAATTACTGCAAGGCGGTCTAGGTGAAGAATTACAGCAAGGGAAAATATTCCCTTTGTGAGGGAGTGTGGTATTAGTTTTTCCGGAATCCAAGGGATAGGCATGGTTGGAGGTGTTCCTTAAGGAGAGGGAGTTGAAGTCATTTCTGAGAGAAGAAAGTTCTAACACGAGGGTTGTGAGGTTGAGTTCTATACTGAGGAGTGATTGGGTAAGAAGTGAGATAGGGAAGGGGGCTTGGAGGTCGGGGGGAGAAAAGTATGTCCCATGTTCGTCGGGATGGAGGTCTAGGGTGAGGACAGGGTGGGAAGCCAGGTGGGGGGAAGTGAGGGGTGTTTAGGTTGCAAGATAGAGTGGAGAAGGGTGTGAGAGGGCATTCTCAGGGGTCAACTGGGTCTCATGACTTCTCATGGTGGAGGGTGATGAAGGGCTGTGAATTTGGTTATGGGGGAAAAGGTTACTAGGAGAGAAGGAGATTGGAGTTATTAGTGGAGCAGTCGGGGGATCGGGGAGGGGTACAAGAGGAGGAGGGAGGGGTTGGGTTGCTGAGGGAGTTAGAGGAATCTCAGGAGGAGGGGGAGATGCTAACAAAGCAGAGGAAAAATACATCTGGGATTCGGGGAATTCATTGATGGTTGATGAGTCAGGGAGAGGTTGGGTTGGGGTCGAGGAGGGAGAGGACGAAGGGGCATCCTGCGAATGGGAGGCTGACAGTTTAGTGGTAAGTATAGGTAGAAGGTAATGGGATAAGGTGCTGAAGTGGTGTTCAAAGACGGTTAGGTGGTTTTCGAAGGCTTGTATAAGAATATTCCCGGATTTGAAAATAGAGATGTCGATTTCACCAAGAAAAGTCGGGGAAGGAGTGGTGGATAGTTTCCAACCATATGGGATTTTGCAGGAATTAGTGATAGGAAGGTTGTGGAGAAAGATACTTTTCCATTTAGAGGGGCGTTTGAGTAGAAGATTTAATTAGTTTTTATGATGGAGGTTAGGCTAATGTAGTTGTCAACAAATAAGGTTTCTTGGTGGCATATTAGAAGTTTGTGTTTAAAGTTTTTCTTGCCATTTTTGGAAAGGTTGGGGGGTAAAGGATGGACCAAGAGTTAGGGCCATGTCTTGTGATGGGTGAGTCCAGTTTCGCAAGAGTATAGTTGAATGTAGGCATTGTAGTTCTACTGGAGTGGTCAGGGGGAGAGGGGGGAGATGTGCAGGAGGGAGATTGGGGTGGGGCACAGAGGGAAGGGGGAATAAAAAGGGGGGTGCTGGGGGAAGTCAGAGAAAGGTAAAATCCCCAGGTAAAGCCGGTGGCCGTGCCAAGAGGTGGCTCAAGTGGTAGGCATTAGGGGGGGATGGAAGATGGAAGAAGGGGGGAGTCCAGGAGTAGAGACAATGGAAAGGGTCAATATCATGAGCTAAGGGTGTATGGAAAGGTAGAAAACAGTTGGGAGATAGAACAATTAGAGTGAGATAAGGAAAAAGAAGGGGGAGAATGAAACGGAGGGGAAAAATAATAAAAAACAGATCAGTGAAACACTAATAATAAACAGATTAGTAGAGTACAAGGAGACGAAAGTGCTAAGTGCAGCTGTGCGTCTTCTTCAATGGTAGGCTATATAACATTCAGAAAAATTAAAACCAACAAAAAAAACAAAATGAGGTAGAACATTACGAGTGCACATAGAGGAAAGATACATAACAACTAGCAACTATTCAGAATAATTTACCAACAACACAGACAACCCAAAAATAAAAATAGCAAAATGAGGTAAATCAGTGAGGATGAGCATAGTGTTATAAATAGCGGTAGGTATGTTTGGGTGCAGACAGCCCATTAGATTAGTAGTATCCACCAGCTTTTCAGTTTAAACAATTATAGGAATAGACATTCGGCCAAAAAAGTCTCTTTCAAAAGTAAGGAGGGTACCAACTTGGTCAGCAAGGTAGAGTATGAATACCATGGAAATCAAAATATTATGCAGCCATGGGGAAGTGGGCTGGTTATGACCGCTCCCCTAAGAAAGGTTTGGAGTTTCATTTAACAATACAGACTCGTATAGGGGGGTGTGGGGGGGGGGGGGGACAGGTAATTAGCATGGAAGAGGGCGGAGTAAATAGCTTATGAAGTTCAAGGACAAAAGGACTTTAGACTAAAATAACAGTAATGAGGTGCATGTTTAAGTAGCTAAACCTCATGACTGACTCCCTTTCAAGATGGCCACTGAAGGAGTGGGGTGGAGAGAGTCCTTTTTCTCTTTCCCCACTTGAGGAAGGAGGACAAAATTGCGACTAAATTTCGACCAACCACTCCAAATGGCGCCTAAGTTTTTAGGACCATTGTCCAGTTCAGTGTCCCCAGAAACAGGTCCGGGTTACCAGACAGCTGCAAAAATAGTTCGCAGGGATCAAGAGCTGCCTGATTTCCAGGCTTTAAAACACATCAGGACCGACCAGTTGCCAGTCACAAACAGGGCCAGAGGAGGACTGTTGCGTCTTTTTTTTTTATTTCAGTAGATTTTATTAAGAAAAATTTATATTTACATGGTGCAGAGGATATACATGATATACATGGGAGATGACTGAGGACCAGGAAAAGGGAGCCCCGGGGGGGGGGGTTTAGTAGTCATTTGCAGCCTCCTTTGTCCATTTTATTTCTCGTTATTTCTTAGTTCCCTTGGCATTCCCCCTTCCCCTTTGCTGAAACTGTCCAAATGTCCTTCCGTTCCCCCGGTGGCGTAAAGAGAGAGAGAGGTATAGAGAAAGAGTAGGGAAAGTATGGGACTGTTGCGTCTTAGACAGCCATGCCTCTGTAGCACATGAGAGGATGGGGCTATAAGGCAGGCAAGTTCCCCTCCACGTAGCCCAGCCCAATGAGTCGAATCGGCATGGGGAGCAACACTCACCCTGAGGGCCCAGAGTCAATGTGCACCTAGTGGAACCGCCGGGCCATCCGTCCGTGCAACGAGCATCCCGGTGCCATCGGGAGGTCTCCACCCTTTGCCCGCAGCAGGAGGTGTCACGTCTGGCGGGCGCATTTGCGAGATTTGAAGATTGCGTGATTAGCATTTGCGAGATTTGTGCCGTCCGTCCGTGCAGTGAGCGTCCCAGCAGAGTGTTTATCTTCAAGAGAGTTCTCAGACACACTTCTATCTCTTAATTTTGTTTCCCATGTATCCTCCCCTACTCACGTCAAGGGGCATATCTTGGACCAGATTTGGTCCTTGAACTGCCCTGTTGACTCCCTCTCTATCTCTCCCTGCACTTGGTCTGACCACCACTTGATTTCTTTTGCTCTCCCTATTAGTTCTACACCTAGGGTCCCCCTTCCTAAAAATGTCTGGGTCCGCTCGTGGAGCAGAGTTGACCCGGCGAACTTGTCTGCCCTTTTAAGTGCTTCCTACCCCGCCTTACACGGTCTTTCCACCTTGGCTCAGGCCAACATCATTGAACAATGGCTCTCCTCAGCCAGTGAGTCCATTGCCCCTTTGAAGCGATTGACTTCCAAGCGGGAGAAAGATGCCAATTTGTGGTTTACCGATGACCTTAAAACCATCAAATTATCGGTACGCCGTGCTGAGAGGGCCTGGAGGAGAAACTATTGTTGCATCCTAAGAGCTGACTTCACTACTCTATTAGCCCAATATAAGAATGCTATCTTGGCCGCTAAAACAGCCTATTTCTCCTCCAAGATCCTCACAGCCGAGAACCAATCAAAGGAAATCTTCTCGATTGTTCAGAACCTAGCCTTTTCAGATCGCACCTCCCTCAAGCCCTCCCCCTCCCAGGCCCTCTGTCACTCTTTGAATAGTTTTTTCATTGATAAAATCGCCGCTATCAAAGCCAACCTCCCTTCACCTTCCCCGCTTTTTGTTGATCCTCAGTGCCCTCCTCCGCAAGGACAACTAAATATTCTCCCCCTCCTGACCAAGGAATCCTTTACATCATTAATTCCCCTTGTAAAATCTGGCTCTCCCCTTGATACCTGTCCCGCTCACATACTTCGTCACATTTACACCTCTTGCCCCGATCCTCCCCTTCACTTTCTCAACAGCTCCCTTTCTCAGGGGGTTGTCCCCAACCCTTTGAAGTCAGCTATTATTTTACCTATTTTAAAGAAGCCTGGCGTGGACCCTTCGATCCCAGCCAACTATCGCCCCATTTCTCTCCTACCATTTTTGGCCAAGGTGCTCGAGCGCCATGTCACCAGGTCTCTGAGCACCTTTGTGGAAGAGAATGGGGTATTGGCTTCCCGTCAGGCTGGCTTTCGCCCCGCACACTCTACGGAGTCCGTAGTCCTTTCGGTCCTTGACAACCTCAGGGAGGGGAGTGATACCAATCAATCCCTGGCATTGGTCCTCCTCGATCTCTCTGCCGCCTTTGACACGGTGGACCACACCATCTTACTCTCCCGTGTCGTGGTGGCGGGGATCGGGGGCACGGCCCTGGTATGGTTATCCTCCTTCCTGAGGGACCGCACCCAGGCAGTTCGCCTGGGTGACTTCTCTGTGGACTTCCGGAAGGTCCAGTGCGGGGTCCCCCAAGGTTCCTCCCTCTCTCCTCTTCTGTTCAAACTATACATTTCTCCCCTCATTTCTTCTTTAGAACAAATGGAGGTCTCCGTATATAACTATGCGGACGACCTCCAACTTGTTTTCAATCTATCTTCTTCTCCTGCTTCTATTTCTAATTTCCAGTCTATTATGATTTTTATCCGGGACTGGATGGATTTCAACCACCTGAAACTCAACCCCGATAAGACCGAGTTGGTGTTGACGGGTGGTTGCTCCAGTCCCTGGTCTTCACTTTTCTGGCCCCCTTCCCTTGGTCTCCCTCCGGTCCCCTCTGCCTCTGTCAAGCCCCTAGGTATTAAACTCAACTCTCACCTTACCCTTCACTCCCAGGTTAGTTCTGTGGTTTCTTCTTCCTTTCTTTCTCTCCGTACCATCCGCAAGGTCTCTCGATTTTTCACCTTCGAGGCCTTGAAGCTGATCGTCCTTGCGATGGTCATCTCCCGCCTGGATTATGGCAACGCCCTATATGCAGGTATACCTGCATATAGTCTCAGGCGGTTGCAGATGATTCAAAACCAGGCGGCTCGGTTGGTCTTTAACCTTCCCAAATCCTCACATGTCACTCCCCTCCTGAAAACCTTACATTGGCTCCCGGTCCGGGAACGTGTCCAATTCAAGCTTGCGACTATCACCTACCAGGCTCGACTGGGCACGGCCCCTGCTTTCATTTCCTCGGAGATTATCTCTTACTTTCCAGCCAGGGAGCTCCGATCCTCTTCTCAATTTTTGTTGACAGTCCCCCGGTTTCGTCGGAAAAAGTGGGGGGGTTCAAAATTTGCGACCCTTGCCCAAGCTCTCTGGAATTCATTACCCTTAGAGCTCAGATCCCTAACTCCATATTCCCAGTTTCGAAAGAAACTTAAAACCTATTTTTTCAGCAAAACCTTTATTTAGTCCCCGGTCACCTGTCCTCCTCCCTTTGTCCCCTGTGGAGATCTGCCAGTTACAGCGCCATGAAACCGCTGGTGAAAGAGCGCTATATAAAAAACTTTTAAACTCAAACTCAAACTCAAACTCAACCTATCGGGAGGTCACCACCCTTTGCCCTGCAGCAGGAGAGGTCGCATCCGGCGGGTGCACTTGCGAGATCTGACTCGCCGAGACCCAAAAGTGAAGGATTAGCAAGCGGGCATGAGCGGTATTCCCACAAATGAGTGTCTGAAGAACTACACCGAATGGCCGCCCAAGAGTGTAGACTGTGGAGCTGCTGCGACACACCCATACAGCGGTAAGACTAGAGCATTGCCGCAATAACAGCGCTCACTAGCATGCGGGCGCAGTGCCGGCCGTTACCGAAATATAGCGTGTACTCATTCACCACAACCCAAATTGAAGGCGGGCAGGGCTGTCTACCCGTCTCCCTCTGGTGGATAGAGCTGTACGAAAAGAAGAGGGGGGCCTGCATCGGGCCCGGTGCATGAGGAGGGGCAGCGGAGGGCCTCCACCCAGTTGACACGCTGGTGCCCGCGAAAACCTGAAGCTGCAAATGTATCCCCCAGCTTAAACCCGTTGAGTGGGCCCATGGTCCTCTGACACCGGCTGGCGTATGTGGGCTGGGCTCCCCCACTGGGTAACTTAAGGCCCACAAACCAGTGGCAGCTCCCCCACAGGGGCGTGGGGGCGTCACCCCACTACTTTCTCGCAGTGCGAGAAGGCAGAAACATAAAATGGTAAAACTACCATTTTATGTATCTCTCGCAGTGCGAGAAAGCAGAATACCTAGAGTGCCTGGTTGGGGCGGGCGGTCCTTCTCGAGGGCAGGGGGGAGTGACATTGCCCACTTTTGTGGGTACGGACTGTTTGGTGGGCCCCAGGGCCGACCAACTCAGTCATGCGCCCTCCCTTTTTCTCTATAAAATGAAAATGAAATTAAATAAGTCTTGTAATGCGCTACTAAGCCCGGAGGCATCAAGGCGCCTAGCAAAAGAAATCAGAATGACCAGATAACCAGCACTACGGGTACGCCTTTGAGAATAGACACGTTTTTAGAGCTTTCCAACAGTTCAGGACCGATGGTTGGGATTTAATTTCTAGGGGAAGGCTGTTCCACAACTTGGGGGCTACTGTTGAAAACACCCTCCCGCCCCATTTACTTCTATGAGCACGAGGCACCACCAACAGACTCTTAGTTGAGGAGCGGAGGACTCTGTCCGGTGCATATGGGTGTAACATTTTCCTCAAGCCAGCGGCCCCTTTGCCAGCCAGCGCCCCATAGGTCAAGCAGAGAATCTTGAAGACAATCCTGGACTCAATAGGAAGCCAGTGCAAGCTTTTCCTGGCGGCCGTGGCGGAGGAGAGTCTAGGAGCATCAAGTACAAATTTGGCCGCCGCATTCTGGACAGTCTGGAGGCGCTGCACCAGACCTTTGTTTAGCGCCAGCATACAGAGCGTTACAATAATCAAGTCGCGAAGCAACAAGTGCAACAACGACCTGCTTACGAGCCTGAGGAGACAGATAGTGATTGATTTTCCGCAGAATTTTAATATTGCCCCAACAGGTAGCGACTGTTCTATTGACCTGCTGTGTCATTGAGAGAGCTGGGTCAATCATCACTCCCAGATTCTTTGCTGAATCTGTAGGAGTGGGGCAGACTCCCAGCGAGGGGGGCCACCATTCGGCCGTCCAGATGTTGGTGTTTCCGCCGAAGACCAGAATCTCGGTCTTCTCCCCATTCAGTTTAAGTGAATTGAAAATCATCCACTTAGAAACCGCCTCCATGCAGTTTCTAAAATTACGAATAGGGGCGTTCCCCGAGTGAGAAAGGGACACCAGGATCTGGGTATCATCAGCGTAGGAGACTACCTCCATCCCAAATGATCTAACAAACCTGGCAAGTGGGGCCACATAGATGTTGAACACGGTCAGACTTAATGCCGACCCTTGTGGCACCCCACATTGAACAGGTGTGGGAGGAGATAGATATTCTCCCAGCTTGACCCTCTGCTCCCTCTGATCCAAGAATGAAGCAAGTAAACGCAGGGCCGTGCCATCTACCCCTATCTCCCTCAGACGAGATGTAAGAACCGAGGGAGACAGGGTATCGAAGGCAGCAGTCAGGTCTAATAGGATCAGCAGGGAGGTATGGCCCTTGTCGACCTCAGTGCGGATGTTATCAAGCACTATCGTCAGGGCCGACTCCGTGCTATGGGCACTCCTGAAGCCATGTTGGGACTGATCTAATAGACCGGAGGTATCCAGAAACGCCGCCAGATGCTGGTTTAGATGGATCTCCAGCATCTTTGCTGGTGCTGGGAGCAGGGAAATGGGGCGAAAGTTTTTAAGCACCTCAGGGTCTAATGTAGGCTTTTTGAGGAGGGGCTTGACTACAGCACTCTTCCACTGGGAGGGGAAAATACCATCCACCATTGCCTTATTCATGATGTCCAGGAGCGGAGGCAACAAAGTATCTCTGCAGTCCTTAAAGACTTTAAGAGGACAAGGGTCTAAAGGAGACCCTGACCTCAACTTGCTTAACAGCAAGTCCAGTTCTTGCAAAGAGAGCGGTGGAAACACCGACAGACTCACTGTAGTAGTCGAGGCATCAACTTCAGAAGGGAGGAAGGTAACCAGGAAGAGGGGGGGCATTAAAGCCTTTTGTGAATCAAGGGCCGAGTAGATGTCTGCTATTTTCGTGTGAAAATATCCTGCGATTTTATCACAGAGGTCTTGTAAACACACAATAGGATCAGGCATCTGTAGTGTACAAAGTGAATCCCTTATCTTGAAGAGTTCTCTCGGAGAGGTAAGAGTGGTCGTTAGATGGGCGAAATAATCTTGTTTCACCTTGATAACCTCCACCTTATACTCCTTTAGGAGAGATTTGTGCTTCTCCCTCTCTAGGGGGTTCCAGCTCACCCGCCATATCCTTTCCTGCCTCCTACACCCCTGCCTTAAGAGTCTTAAAGGCTCCGAGAACCACGGGGCTGAAGGTCTCTGTCGGGCAGAGTAACGAAAGGTTACTGGGGCTAGCACATTTACTGCTGTTGTAATGGCATTCGTTAGTTAGAAAGCAGCTATATTAACATATTTGGCTGAAACTATAGCAGAATTCTGAAATAGCGGGGCGAGGGAAGAATTGGTAACCGTCCTAAAATTTCTTCTAGGTTCCATTTTACTAGGACCAGCCAGCTTAATGTTCCTGGGGAGAGCCTGAAGTTCCAGCGGAACGGCTAGATGGTCGGACCAGGTCTGTGGAATAGGTAGGTCAGTTTTTAACCTAGAATCATTTATAAACACCCCATCCAAGATGTGACCCGCCTGGTGGGTAGGAAGTTTAACCAGCTGCTGATGGCCATAGGAAGACAGAGAGTCCAAGAGGGTGCAAGAACCTCTGGAAGTAGAATTGTCCAAGTGAAAATTTAAGTCGCCCAAAACCGTCAGTTGGGCACAGCCAAAATAGGGTTACAAGATGTTAAGCAAAGACTGGCTAAAATCAGTTCTAGGACCAGGGGGTCTATAGATCAATATGCCCATAAAAGGGGCAGCACTGGGGAGATTAATTAAGTAAGTAAGTAAGTAAGTAAGTAAAACTTTATTGTTTAGTTAATTAAAACCATAACAAACGGGCAAGTGAAAATTGTCTTTTGCAATAAGAGCAATAAGAGAGAACAGTAAAATTCATCAGAATACATTTTAAACACAAGATTTAAAAAGGATATAACTTTTATCAAGCTAAATGTTAGTAAGACAATTAATAATATAGAAAACCTTATTATTTTAAAGTTTCATATTGCTTTCAAGCGCTTTTCAAAGGCTATCAAGAACTTTATCAGCTTGCAGTTGGTTATAGGGGCTGTTGGGTCCAGAGCACCAATAATAGCAGACCTGCAGGTACGTAGTCTTTTAATCCTAAAAAAGTTCTTTAAAAAGTACGTGCGCTCCTAGTTCAGAAACTTACAGTGGCATATAATGTGGATTAAGTTCTCTTTTGAGGAGCCACATAACCGACAAGCGTATGAGTCTGAACGTATCCAGGTCGGTTCGTCTGCCAAAGTTGGCGATTTACCAAGTCTCAGGGCCATCAGCCTTTTTTTAATAAAAAACGAATATGTTGTGTCAAAATACGCAGCCGGGGCAAGTTTTTTATAACTGTTAATCACAGACCAGGAGTGGGAACGGCTTGAAAAAATTGCTTTGTCAGTAATCAGCGAGTGAAATTTGGCCGCCTTATTTAGTGTCTGTTTAAAGGAAGTGAATGGCAAGTTTTTTCCCCACAGGTTGGCAGTACATGTTTGCTCCAGAGCGCAAGTCAGATATTTTTTGGCTACTGAGTTTTGTTGGCTTTCTAGTTCCTGCCATAAGAATCTGTTTATAGTATTGTTTGTGGAGTTCATTTTAATTCGGTACTATACTCTGATGCATGTGTAGAGTCTTCCCAGTAACTCATTCGTTAGACCAAATTCTAGTCGCATCTGCGCTGGTGAAGATGAGCTCGGGAGTTGTAAAACCTTCTTATAGATTTTTGTAATGAGGTTATTTAACATGATTGCGTCCTTGCCCTGCATTGCAATACTAGCATACGATAAAGTAGGAAGTACTTTGGTGGCCATCACTGCCAATAGGGGTTTAAATGAGGGGCCTTCCAGTTTTTTTGCCAGTGTACTTAGCGCAAATGTTAAGGCTCCAGCTCTTTGCTTCAAGTAGTTTTTTTGGGCATTTAAGGTGAGTTTGTCGTCGATATAGTATCCTAGATATTTATAATTTGATACTCGTTCCAGCTGTTTTCCTTCAAGCTTGATCTTAAGATGCGCCGAACGACGGTTGGTTATTAGCATTGTTTTTGTCTTGGACAGATTTAGAGCAAGATTGTTTGTCGCCAGAAATTCTGTCATTACTGCCAATAGTCTAGATAGGCCCACTTTAGTTAAACTCAGAAGCACAATGTCATCAGCGTAAGCCATGTGAGTAAGTAAGAGGTTGCCAAGTTTCGGTGCATGAGCATTGCAGTCATTTAATTTACCCGAAAGATCAGAAATGAATAGGTTAAATAAATATGGTGCTAAAACGCAACCCTGTTTTAGTCCGATCGATGTATATACTTTTCTTGATAGATGTGAGCCGTCCCCTATCTTGATTTGTGTCCAGGTGTCTGAGTAGAATAAGAGTAGGCCCCTAAGTATGTTCTCCGGTATGGCCCATGCTTTCAGCTTTGCCCATAGTATCTTGCGATCCACACTGTCAAATGCCGCCTGCAGATCAATGAAGCACAGGTTCAAGTCCTGTTTAACGCGCCGGCATTTCTCTGCTATCATGGTTATTGACAATATGTTCGACGTTGTTCCGATACCAGGTCTAAATCCAGTTTGGTTAATTGGAATGAGTGCTTTGTCTTCTGCCCAATTTACCAGGTCTTTTAGGAGGAGAGAAGCAAAGCCTTCTTTGGATTGTCTTTAAACTTTGCCCACAAAAAAGTTGCCCATTCATTTTCTTGGATGAACGATGTTAGTACGTTTCGTGGTCTTATTAGTTGGTTTATTATTTTCCAAAATTTGCTTGAGTCCTGGAGCTTAGAGCTCGCCAACAGGTTGATCCAGAATTCATCATTCGTCTTCTTTTTATGTTCCCAAATCCTTTTTTTATATAACTTTCTTTGAACAAGGAAGGTATCCAAGTAGCGCCGGTCATTTGATTTTAGATGCAGGATTTTTTGACTTCTGCGTAAAACCCTTCTTAGATCTTGTAACTCCAGCGGCAATTTCTTTGTTGGGTGCTTTCTATTAGCCGTTGTTTTGAATGGTTTCATTTTTGTCTTCAGTTTCTCTAAAAAAAGGGACCAGGCTTGTGTCTTATCCATTGTTGTACTACCCAATTCTTGCAGTGTGGCCTATATTATTGAGATCCACTTCTCTTTATTGGAGCTATTCCAGTATATTCGTTTTAGGTTAGTTGTGCCTGGTTGGCTCTCTAGGGAGTACGCAGGTTGCAGTGTTTCTGCAAGAAAATTAAGTTTAAGGTGTTGCATGCCGTGATCACTCATTGGTGTATATTCAATGTAGAAGGTGAGTAATAGTGGAATCAATGGTAGGCTTACAATGGTAAAGTCCAATATTGAATGATTGTAAGGACCATAGTAAGTTTTTTTCGGTGGTCTGTCTTCCTCTGTCCTGCCGTTCAATACTCTCATACCTAGGTACTCTAGCTCCGTTACTAAGTGTATGGCTAAGATGTCCTTTCGACTCCTTGTCACTCCATGTGACTGCTCAGGGACGTTCCAGTGCGTATTCTCTGTGGATAATATCTCGTCTTCCTCTGGTGTGTATATCAAGTTGGAGTTGAAATCTCCAGTTAATATAATGTTCCATGTTGGTTCTGTACTTCGTAGATGTAATATTTCCTTGCATAACAGAGCGTTTTTTATCTTTTTTGCTTGAAGATTTGGTTGAATATAGTAATTAATCAGAATTATCGTTTTATGGTCGTGTGGGTTTTGTCCTGATAGTTTGATTAGCTGGATGCTTGGATCTGGAGATTTGAGTTGTTCTGTATCGATTTTTAGAGCGGTAGACACATAAACTGAGAGACCCCCTATAGCGCGACCATAGGTTTTACACTTTTTCGCGGGTACCGTGTAGTGAATGAATACGGCCAGTGCGATGTCTTCCTGCAGCCATGTCTCCTGTAGGGCAATTATGTCGGCATTGTCCCAATCGTCCAGCGCGAGACCATCCTCCAGCAATCTTTTTGCACCAGCTATATTCCATGAAATTATATGTATATTCTTATTGACTGCTTTGTTTCTTTCTGGATCGTTCGGTCAATTCTTCCGGTGGTTATTTAACATGCTGGAAAGCCATTTCCAGGCATCAGGTGGCGTTAGCAAATCCCCCGCTCTCTCTGTATCAGGTACTTTGCATGTAATATCTGCCTCACATCTGCCTTTGGCGTTGTGTAAAATAGAATATACTGTTTTTTTCAGGGCAAGGTCCGCCAAACTCCTTGTGAGTTGCAGCCGGGTGTTTTTCTTTAGAGGAAGCGGATATCTTGGGGAGATAGGCTGCGATAGTTGAATACCCCACTTTTGAAATGTGGCCGATTTCCCAAGTATTGATTGCACTAATGCGGCAGTTTTCCAGGTTGTCATCGTTTGTTCGTTCTCAGTTTCATTAGTGCTACTTAGGAATTGAACCTGAACTAAGTCGGACGATTTGATGGCACTCAGGTCCTTAATTTCCGCCATCAATTTTAAGATATTACTCCTATTTAGAATGTCGTGTCGGCCTTGAGTCTGGTACTCCGGGGTGAAAATAATTTGGAAACTGACGTCTTCTAGCTTAGAGCTGTCTAACGTTGGCTTTGTTGCCGCCTCATGGTTTAATTGCGTGTTTTCGTTATTAACAACGCTGAAGCTCAGTTTTGTCTGGACCAGATGGCGCCGTGTGGCTGTTGGTGGGTTTTGAGGGATTGTCCTGGAGTTTTGAGGAGTGACTTGTATTCCCCTTTGGGGAGCTGTTTTTAGATTGTTATCTTTCAAGCTAGGATTTTCCGCTTCGCTCTGTGAGGGCTTTTGCAATTGGCTGCTAGCGCATTCATGTGCATCTTTGTTTTCCTTGTGATGTGCTCCCGATTGAGCATTTTCGGGAGTTGATTTTGGTGATGTGTTGATCGAATAACTGTGCCATTCTGCGTTTTTTGATACCCGGACTGGCACCAGGTCTTGGGATTTTAACCCGTAAGATGTTCTTAGACTGATCAGTAGCCTCTTGATCGGTAGTATTGTTGTTATCCCTTGTAGTGGGTGTTTTGTGTTCTATCCCTTTTGCCAACAGGCTGGTCAGTTTTACAGCAGCGTTTTGTTTGGGTATTGGCAATTGGGGGCTGTTAGTCGGACTTCTTGGTAAACATGGAGCCTTGGGGTCCTTTATTGATGACGTATTATTAGTAGGATGCCTACTGGCTCCTGCTATTGGGTCTTGACTTATTCCCCTTGAGCCAGGCTCCAAAGTTTTTTGTGTGTGTTGATTTGAGAATATCGGATACATACTGGGACATAGGTGGGTGTCATTTTCAGTTTTTTTGTTTCTCGCTTTTCGTTCTTTTTTCTTTTGTCTTTTTGTTAGTATTTGTTTGATTGGCAACGCAGTGGTATGTTCCATCGTTAAGTCGTCCAAAGTGTCATCGCTACTTATATTGTTCGCGTACTTAGGTGTCAGGTCTTCGATCTTTTTTTCCGAGCAGAACTTGTTACTGCCCGTTTGATGTTCGACGGATATGGCGATATTCGGGCAATCTGTGGCTCTTTCACGGTTAATAGCTTGTTTGTTTAGATTAATGATCTGTTCTAGAACCGTTGGTAAGGTGCCTATTTTGTCAAGGATTGGGCCGCAGGGGCAAGATGGTGTCAGATCGGTGGTGTTAGCTTGGGCTCTTTTAATTAGGGTGTTAAGATTATCTAATTTAGTATTTATCCCAGCTATATAGGAGGCAATTATATTCATTAGGTCGATTTGGATGTCCAGCTTGTCGGATTGCATTATGAGCGTTGCTGTAGCTGTTTGTAGAGCATGCAGGAGGGGAGCTACAAGGATTGGCGAATCTTCGTCTTTGCATGAGGTAATGACTGATTCATTTGTTGAAGGTTTATTTTGCCGCCTTGTGTTCTCTGCTAGGGCAGGGGCCGTTAATCCGTGTGAGAGTATGTTATTACTCAGAGCTGGTAAGTGTAATACCACGTACTCCTTGAGCGCTACAGGCTCTACAATATGCACTACCTGATTCAACCGTTGGTCTGGGCCTGTTTCAGGCAGTTGATCTCTCTCTTTAGATTTTTCGTGCAATTTGTTGGTGTCAGACCGTAGTTGTGATAGCTCGTCATGGCTAGGGAGGAATGGATAAGTATGATTTTGTGGTGTTGTATCCGTTATAACCGTACTTAGGCTGGGAAACTCTCTTATTTGATTACCTTGAGGATTTTTTTGTTTACAGGTATCTAAGTCTAAGTCATCCGGGCGGGAAGAGTGTATTAATGCTGTTGTGGTTAAACTTGTTTTTCTGTTAGGCGGAATTTTATTTTTTTGAGCTCCGTTTAATTGATGAACTTGAACTTTTATGGCAGGGCTGTCTTCGCTGGCTTGAGCAAGTAAATTCACGTCTGCCGTCTGATTGTTAGCTTCAGATTCCTTAGTTGGGTCCAGTGGAGATAATAATCCCTCAACATCAGCTGTTGAGGAAAACAGTGCTGAGCCTGGGTCTTTCAAGAAGTGGAAACGTAAGTCCTGAAAGAATTTTTGTTCGCTATTGATTTTTCAAAAAGCGTTGCAATTGGTGAAATTAAGGTTTTTTTAGGGTATTGTTAGCCTTATTTGCAGTTGTTCTTTCGAGTTTTCTCCGTTTCGCTGTACCCTTCAATGTTGTTGATTTCTCGCCTGGGGCTTTTCTAATTTTGCCGGACCTCATGTTTAGGCTGGGTCAGCTACGGCTTGATGCTAGCGGCTCCTCAACGCTGTATCTCGGCTAGACCTTGCGACTTTCACCCCTTTTTTTAATATTTTTTTTTTATATGTGGATTCTCTCTGAAGATGTGGGCTTGGGTCCTATGGGCTGCGGCGGTGTTGTTCTCGCAGCACTGAACTCACGCTCACACCTGCGTGCAACTTGACTCCTCCTCTGGTCTCCTCTCCTGTGGACTCTTTACTCAAACTCTCCTTCGTGTAGACCTTCTCGGGCCGAAATATCCTCGCCCCTCAGAGTAGAGAGTACATGAACCCTGATGTGGCCAAGGATTTGAGGAGCCACTTCACTATTAACCCTTAAACACTGTGGCTCCAAGTGTCTATTCCTCAACGGCTTTGCTCCCCGCTCACCCTCCCAAGCCTGTCTGCCCCAGGAAGGACAGCTGCCATCGGGGAGGGAGAGGAGGTAGGTGTCGAGGTAACGTGGCGATTTGTGGGTCTGTGTGACAGCTCTTGTTTGTATTGTAACGGCTGCTGAAGGACTGCTTAATTGGGTATACGATGGAGCTCGAATGGGGCTCAGTCCCACTAGCGTAAGCAGCTAGGTCACTTTTGGGTTTGTTGTTTAGTTAAATTAGTTAGAGTTAGTATATTGTTTATTGTTCGTTGTATGTTGTATGTTGTAATGTTGACTTTCGCTGCGGGGGCACAATGCAGCATGCGTGGTTAGGCTTGGCTGGGCTCTACTTCTCCACTTCTCCACTTCCTTATGACGATATTCAGTGACCAGCCTCGGCTTCTGCCACCGCGTCAGCCCTTGCATCAGTCTATTCCCTGGCCATCCGTGCAACTGAGTGGGGACCCCCCTAAGAGCCCCCAGAGCGCCCCTGAGGGTTAATTAATCTTGGGGCGATGTACGATGTCTAATGTCTGGCTGGTGTAGGTGGTGGGTACAATCTTCTTCTTCTCCCACTCAGCTCAGCTGCAGCGGCACTCTGCTAACCAGGACAGCCAAAACAGTGCCGCTCTGCGAGTCCCCCCCCCTCCCCCGCAGCTCTCACCGTTTCTTAGCAGCAACGGGGCGGGGACTCGTGCAGGTCTCTCGGCACCGTAGTCAGCTCGCGGCTCTCAGCTTGGCTTGACTCGGCTGTAGCCCGGTATTTTATATCGCGCTCCTCGCTCCGGGGCCGTCGCGCAGGGTGCTGCCTTTGAAGCTGTTTTTTTTCCGCAGAGGCGGCTTCGGCGTACACTGCTGCGGTAGCGGCTTTTCCTTTCCCTTTTCCCTCGATGCAGGTTTCAGACCGCACTGACCGCCGACCGCTAACCGCTGACCGCACTCCCGTACTGTTCTGCTGCTGACTGCTAGCTAGCACTCCCTGCTCTCTGGCGCCACCTCCAGCAACCGCAAGGAGAGAACCATACCGAAGTAAGTATACTAGACATGAAAAATGAAGAGCTTGAAAGGAATCTGAGGGTCCAGACATTTCAATAATACGACATATATGTGATGTCTTATAAAGGATCCCTAATCCCCCTCCTCTACGCCCCACTCTATCCAGCCTGGCAAGCGCATATCCTTCTGGAATCGCTGCCACCAGATCAGGGCCGGAAGAGTCAGAGGCCCAGGTCTCGGTAATGAACACCCATGTGGGCTTTCTGACCAGGACGAAGTCACTAAAGGCGATGTCATTTTTCACCAGGGATCTTGCGTTAATAAGAAAATCACTTTCATTCGTGGAACTAATAATATGGGACAAGGAGGTCAAAGGGGAAGACCTAGGGGGATCATCTATCGGTAGCTTACAGTGGCTAACAAAGCAGCAACAAAGAGGGGAGTTTCGCAAAGCCTCCGGAGAGCAAGAGAAGTGGCACGATAACCTAGAAGGTTTATAGGCACATATATCCTGATAGGAATATTTAAAGGCTATGCAGCCTACATAGAGAAAATTGCAGGGCTGGGGCGCTCTCGTTGCGCCTCACCAATCACAACGCTGCCATTGCAGCTTTGTGATTGGCTTAGGGAAGCAGGAGGAGGGAGGCAGCCTAAAACGTGCTATGAAGTAGGAGCAGAGGCAGAGGCAGCGGCGCGGGATGAATTAGTCGTGGAACTGGAGCAAGGTAAGTTTTTAAAAATGTTATATAAAGATTACCCATTTCCCTCCCCTCCGCCCCCGCGCAAGCCGACCCGCCCATTTTGCCGGCCGTGACTGCACAGTTCTACTTGGGAGAATTGCATTCCCACAGTTCAGCAGCAAAGCTTTGGAGTACACAAGACTGAAGGTCCTTAGCAATCACTACACGAGGGGTCCCTCGTGGAGCTGCAGCAACACATGTTGCACCAGTTCAAGGCATAGCGCTTCACAGAAGTGTTGCATGAAAGGCACACAGAGCAACCGCAGGCTGAGATTAAGTCAGGAAGGTGAGCGCCAATATTCCTTTTTATTGTATCTCTGCAGACAGTACTAATTACAAGAGGGCTGCAGATTGCTGTAGCCTCTCGTTCTTACCCAATAATGTTTTTTTTAGCATGTACTGCGTTTCTTTTGTATCATTTGTCTGGCTTCCTCTTCTTAAATGCACCTTCATCACATCTTCCCCTTTGTTACCCCTTACTTCTTATTCCCTCCTCTCTAACCCTCAAATCTTACTCTTGTCATTTGCACGTCCAACCTCTCTCTTCCCTCATTCTGGAAGGAAGGACAAACGCACCTCTCTTCCTGACAGTCATTTCACTACTGTCTCTCACACCTTCCTCACAGATTCCTTTCTCAGACCTTACCGCCATGCTTTCTTCTGAATTTCCTCTCTCAGAGGTGTGAGAAGTTGGCCTGGTATATGATGTTCACTATTCTAGTGAGCACCTTGTACCAGTCCAAACAACCCTTATGGTGATGGTTGTAAAGTCAACCTTATAGACCAGCTATCCTAGTGGTAGCATGGACAAAAGCAGTCTTAGGCTAAACTCAAGAGGGCATGTGAAGCCAGCTGTTTTACCATATGCAAACCTTTTAATACCAAATGAAAGGACACCACACAGGTTATATATTCAAAATATATATGTATTTATTTCTAAATAAATCCCCTTAACTCTTTATGAGCACAGGAGCACAAGCGTATAACAAGTAACTTAATATAACATACAATAAGTTGCACAATATGGATAGGCCCTGGTGGCCCGTAAAACCATATACTAAAATAGTGGTATAAGAACCACGTCACGAACAATGGTGAGGTCTAGGGCCTTGGAAATCGCTGGGGCTACACTGGACTAACAGCAGTTAGGGACCAGGAGGCCCACAGGATGCGGGTGCAGTGTCTAAATGCACACGTGTGCATCTATAGAAGTCAATGGGTGCGTAAAGTTAGAAAGTTGCAGATTTGGAAGTCTTCCAACTGGACTAGAACTTAACCACTTAAAACTAGGACACTATGAGTGTAAATCTCTACAGGAGCACCGCAGTACTCGCGTTACCTCACCCACAGGAAATGGGTGCATAGGTGTCAAAGTGTGTCGGGTTTCGTCATGGAGTTCTATGGATCCTTGGAGAAAAGATGCTGCAGGCGACAAGGAGAGACGAGTCATGTTGGATCCAAGGGTGGATTGAGGATGAAGAGTACCTGAAAGCAGAGGGGACAGAGTCTGGGTCACTAGCCAGGGACCAGGATGGGACCAGGAAGGAACCACACGATGTCTGGTTGCGATCAGGTGATGTCGTGAAGCTTGTCTCCACTGCCACGTGGACCAGGAGGTGTCGACGACGACCAGGTGCTGGACACGGACTGTCCCACGAAGGCTCTCGCTGTCGGGGGTGTCGGTTCTCGATTCGGAGTCGACAGGCCTTGGCAAATGCAACCTATGCAGGAATCGAAGACGGCTTCTGGATCAGACCAGCAAGGTCTGATGGGCTGCTCCTTTTCAGGGGAGCAAGGGCGAGTCTGGAGCAACCAGACCAGCGTTCGAAAATTCAAAGGTTCGTCGTCACAGAGGCCACTAGCCAACGGGCAAGTGACTGGACAGACGCGTCGAGCAGGAAAATGCAAAAGGGCCCCACGCAGCACTCGGTGAGTGTGGAGAGGTGATCTTCGGTGCAAAGGATGCTCGGGGCTAGGGCTTCTCAATCCCCAATGCACAGCTTCGAGGGTGCCTCAGGAGCTGCACAGAAAGCACTTCGCTGGCTTTCCAAGATGGCCGGTCCCACGTCTCTCGTCGCCTCCACGGGTCTCAGCTTTGCTGTGGCTGTGGATCGGGCTGTTGGATGTCTGGAAGTCAGGTTCTTGTCAGACTGTGTCGTTGGAGATCCGGCGGGAGCAACGATAAAGCAAAGCGTTGAGCGCTTGATGGTGCCTGCTTGCACAGGGTGGTCACTCCTTGACCACAAGGGAGATTCTTCAGTCTTCTACGTCGAGTAGGATGTCGAAGGGTCCAGAGCTTCGTATCAGAGTTTCAGTCAGGATTATCTAAAGTCTAAGGACACAGCTCTTACCTTTATTCCAAATCAAGGGGCTGGATTACCTGCTAGGTCCTTCCTATGGGTGGGACCCAGGAAGGGGGTGGTTACACCACTTTCCCTTTGTCCAGTTTCACGCCAGAGCTGGGGCTGGACTGCCCCAGCACCTGTTGGAACTGGCCTATGCATGGGACACCTTGTGTGCCCCAGGCAGTGTCTAGTTTCATTCAGCCCTCCCTGCCCCAATCCACTATCTCCTGTCATGGGTGGTGCTAGCACCTCCCTGTGACAGAAAACCTATTGTCCAAGCCTCCCTCGCTGGAAGGGCTCCCAGCAGCAGGAGGTCAGACTTGTGTCTGTGGCAGCAGCATCCATTTTGTGATGCTGAGGCTCTGGTTAACTGTAACCGGGATTAATGGAAGTAACATGTCTTCTCCCTCTAGAAGGGTGGAATGCTACCCCCGTCGCCAGAATTGGCGAGGGGGTAGTATTCCAAAGCGTATGACACCTTACACGACATGTTTTGATAAAGCCAAACCAAAGATAGCATTTAACCGCGAGGTTCATAATGCACTTAAGAGTATATGGTATGGCATTATCCTAGAACAGCTATAAGGACTTGGTTCCGCAAGCTGCAAACGGGCTCAGCTCATGCCAGAGCACCATCTCACATAATTCCAAGCACTCTGCCTTCAGGATTGATAAGGCCTTCCATAGGAGTGACTGATAGGAATATATGTGTCCATTTTAGGTTCAGATATAGGGAACTATATCTAAAGCAAAGGGTGATTACACCACCTTGCCCCAGCTGTCGTGCAGCCAGTTGTGTCTGTTTAGATGGCCAGCCAGGGGTGGCATAATGCATGCTTCAGCCCCTGGTAGGCCCTGGGTACACCTATGCCCTGGATACCTAAGGTATACTGTACAGGGACTGATAAGGTGGCCCAGTACCAATTGGTAAATGCACCTAGGGTACATGGTTGTAATTTTAGAGAGAGAACAGCTAGGCTGTGGGTCTGATTAGCAGGCCCTCAGCCAGGGAAAGTCGTAAACCAGTGAAGCAAAAAGCAAAAATCTGGGGTGGCCATGGGATTGCAGACCCCACTCTCCTTCAATGTTATACCAGAGTTAGCATTTAACCGCGAGGATTATAATGCACTTAAGAGTATATGGTATAGCGTTATCATGGAACAGCTATTAGGACTTTGTTCCGCAAGCTGCAAACGGGCTCAGCTCATGCCAGAGCACCATCTCACATAATTCCAAGCACTCTGCCTTCAGGATTGATAAGGCCTTCCATAGGAGTGACTGATAGGAATATATGTGTCCATTTTAGGTTTAGATATAGGTATGCTATATCTACAGCAAAGGGTGATTACACCACCTTGCCCCAGCTGTCGTGCAGCCAGTTGTGTCTGTTTAGATGGCCAGCCAGGGGTGGCATAATACATGCTTTAGCCCCTGGTAGGCCCTGGGTACACCTATGCCCTGGATACCTAAGGTATACTGTACAGGGACTGATAAGGTGGCCCAGTACCAATTGGTAAATTTACCTAAGGTACATGGTTGTCAATTTAGAGAGAGAACAGCTAGGCTGTGGGTCTGATTAGCAGGCCCACAGCCAGGGAAAGTCGTAAACCAGTGAAGCAAAAAGCAAAAATCTGGGGTGACCATAGGATTGCAGACCCCACTCTCCTACATAACCCCCCCAAACTTAGGGACATTAAACTAACCTTGACCAGGTGAGTCTTCCTGTTCTAAGTGGAAATACCAGGAGAGACCATCTGCATTGCCATGGTCAGTCCCTGGTCTGTGCTCCACTGTAAAGTCCATCCCCTGTAGGGAAATGGACCACCTAAGAAGTTTGGGGTTTTCACCCTTCATCTGATTTAGCCATAAGAGGGGCTTATGGTCGGTCTGAATCTTGAAGTGAGTTCCAAACAAGTAGGGCCTCAACTTCTTCAGGGCCCAAACCACAGCAAAGGCCTCCCTCTCTATAGCTGACCAACGTTTCTCTCTAGGGGTCAGCCTTCTGCTTATAAAAGCAATGGGCTGGTCATGACCATCAATATTCAGTTGAGAAAGAACAGCTCCCACACCCAACTCAGATGCATCTGTTTGGACAATGAAGGTTTTGGAGTAGTCAGGACTCTTGAGAATAGGTGCAGTACACATGGCCTGCTTTAGGTCATCAAATGCCTTTTGACAGCTAACTGTCCACTGAACTTTCTTTGGCATTTTCTTGCTTGTCAGGTCATTAAGTGGTGTCACAATGGACCCATAATTTTTGACAAACTTCCTATAGTAACCAGACAGCCCCAAGAAAGCTCTGTCCTGTGTCTGGGTGGTTGGAGGAGCCCAATCCTTTATGGCCTGTATCTTGCTCTCCAAGGGTTGAACCTGGCCTCCACCCACAAGGTGGCCCAGGTACACAACCTGACTCTGCCCTATCTGGCACTTAGTAGCCTTGATAGTGAGGCCTGCCTTTTGCAGGGCCTCCAAAACTTTCCTCAGGTGGATCAGGTGATCCTCCCAGGTGGAGCTAAAGACAGCAATATCATCTAGATATGCTGCACAGAAGTCATCCAACCCAGTGAGAACTTGGTTGACCAACCTTTGAAAAGTGGCAGGTGCATTTTTCAAACCAAAGGGCATCACCACAAATTGGTAATGACCTCCTGGGGTAGAAAATGCTGTCTTGGCCTTGGCATCCTCAGCTAACCTGATCTGCCAATAACCAGCTGTTAGGTCAAATGTACTTAAGAAAGTTGCAGAAGCCAACTTGTCTATCAGTTCATCTGCCCTAGGTATTGGATGGGCATCTGTCTTAGTGACAGCATTGAGACCCCTGTAGTCTACACAAAACCTCATCTCTCTCTTACCATCATGGGTGTGAGGCTTTGGTACTAGAAGTACAGGACTAGCCCAAGGGCTCTCTGAGGGTTCAATGACTCCCAATTCCAACATCTTTTGCACTTCTTTCTTTATGCAGTCCCGGACGTGGTCAGGTTGCCTGTAGATTTTACTCTTTATAGGCACACTGTCACCAGTGTCCACCTCATGGGTGCACCAGTTTGTCTGACTGGGGGTCAGAGAAAACATCTGTCTAAAGGATTGAAGGACCTGCTTACAATCCTCTTGTTGAGGTTCAGAGAGGCTGTCAGAAAAGACTACACCATCTACTGACCCATCATTAGGGTTCTGAGTGAGTAGGTCTGGGAGAGGGTCACTCTCTTCCTCCTGCCCCTCATCTGTGGCCATGAGCAAGCCCATGTCCTCCCTGTCAACAAATGCTTTGAGCCTATTCACATGAAGTACTCTGTGAGGGCTCCTGGGAGTTCCCATTGTAGGAGAGTGGGGTCTGCAATCCCATGGCCACCCCAGATTTTTGCTTTTTGCTTCACTGGTTTACGACTTTCCCTGGCTGCGGGCCTGCTAATCAGACCCACAGCCTAGCTGTTCTCTCTCTAAAATTACAACCATGTACCCTAGGTGCATTTACCAATTGGTACTGGGCCACCTTATCAGTCCCTGTACAGTATACCTTAGGTATCCAGGGCATAGGTGTACCCAGGGCCTACCAGGGGCTGCAGCATGTATTATGCCACCCCTGGCTGGCCATCCAAAACAGACACAACTGGCTGCACGACAGCTGGGGCAAGGTGGTGTAATCACCCTTTGCTTTAGATATAGTTCCCTATATCTAACCCTAAAATGGACACATATATTCCTATCAGTCACTCCTAGAGAAGGCTTTATCAATCCTGAAGGCAGAGTGCTTGGAATTATGTGAGATGGTGCTCTGGCATGAGCTGAGCCCGTTTGAAGCTTGCGGATCCAAGTCCTAATAGCTGTTCCATGATAACGCTATACCATATACTCTTAAGTGCATTATAATCCTCGCGGTTAAATGCTAACTCTGGTATAACATTATCAAAACATGTCGAGTAAGGTGTCATACGAATTGGAATACTACCCCCTCGCCAATTCTGGCGACGGGGGTAGCATTCCACCCTTCTAGAGGGACACGACATGTATGTAACTGTAAACCCAGGTTAAAGTTAACTCGAGCCTCAGCATCACAAGATGGATGCTGCCACCACAGACACAAGTCTGACCTCCTGCTGCTGGGAGTCCTTCCAGCAAGGGAGGCTCAGACAAAGGGTTTCCTGCCTTGGGAGGTGCTAGCACCACCCCAGACAGGATTTTGTGTATTAGGTAGGCCCAGGCTGAAAGGAATGAGACATGCCTGGGGCACACAAGGTGCCCTGTGCATACACCGGTTCCAACCAGTTGCTGGGACACTCCAGCCCCAGCTCTGGCGGGAAACTGGACAAAGGATAGGGGGTGTAACCACCCCCCTTCCTGGTCCCACCCAGAGGAGGGACCTAGTCGTAGTGCAGCCCCCTTTAGCCGAATAAAGGTAGGAGTTGGTCCCATTCCAAATCAGATTAATCTTGACAACTTCCACGAAGAACTCTTGACCTTCGACCTCCTGAACATCAGAAGACTGAAGAATCTCCCCTATGGTCAGGGAGTGACCATCCTGCTTCGCAGGCACCATCAAGCTCCTGTGCGGTTTGCTGCAAAGTCCTTCCATCCCGGAATCCGACGATCCAGCTCGACAAGACCCGGACCTCCAGACCTCTCTGACCTCTACCCACATCCACAGCACAGCTGGGACCCGTGGGTGCGACGAGCAACGTGGAGACGGCCATCTTGAAGAAACCTGCACAGCGCTTCCAGCACGACCCCCGAGGGTTCCTCGAGTGAGTGCACCAGGGTTTGAGAAGCCCTACACCGACGCAGCTCCTGCACCAAAGACCAGCCCCCCAGCATCCCCGTGATCTGCGTGGGGCCCTTTTGCCTGGTTGCTGCCTTTCCTGTTGTCTGGTCACTCGCCGGCTGGCTAGTGACCTCTGAGACGACGACCCGAAGATTTCGACACTGCTAGTCTGGTCCACCAGACTGGCCCTTGCTTCCTTGTGAAAGAGAAGCACCGCGGACCCTCCTGGTCCACACAAGACGCCATCTTTGTTCCACCGCGTGGCTTGCATTAGCCAAGGCCTGTTGTCCAGATCGACGATCCGACACCGCCGACAGCAGCAGACTACGTGGGACAGCTCGTGCCTCCAGCCTGGTCGTGAAGAGCAGCTCCTGGTCCGCGCAGCTACAGAGAGAAGCGACCCTTCCTTCACCTGACTGCGGCGACAGCACCTGGTTCCCTCCTGGTTCCAGCACCGTCACTGGCTAGTGACCAAGACTCTGTCCCCTTCCCTTTCAGGACTTCTTCCAACCAGTTCCATCCTTGGAACCACCGGACTCCTCCATCTGGCTGCCTGCCAGCAACTACTTGTTTCAGGCATCACCGGGATCAACGCAGCAAACCCGACGCAACTTCAGCCCTATGCACCCGCAGCCTGTGGGTTAGGTAACTAAAGCTCCTAGGTGCTGAAGTCTGTGTGCACTATCCTAGTGTTCAGGTCCACTGTTGTTTTCCCTCCATCCAGCCGGGTTCGTCCGGAATCCGTAACTTTCTAAACTGTAGCATCCATAGACGTTGGTACGCATCCCGCGTGAGAGTTTCCACTCTGCACCTGAGTCCCGTGGGCCTCCTGCTCCTTACTTACCTAGTTCGTAGCGTAGTCCCAGCGATCCTCCAGCCTCTGGATCTCCTTACAGTACTCTCTTTCCTCGCATTCCATTGTTCTTAGTATATGGTTTGTGTCGTGCCCCTAAGGCACATGTGTAAATATTGTGCAAACTCGTATTTCCCTTGTAGTATTATCATGTGCTTAGCCCTCTGACCTCATAAAGAGTTCAGAGGTGTTGTTATTAATAAATATATTGTTTATTTTCATAACAACCTGTGTGGTGTCCTTTCATCTGGTATTCAAGGGGTTATATTGTGGTAAAACAGCTGGCTTCACATGTCAAAAGAGTTTAGCCTAAGACTGCTTTGTCCATGCTACCATTAGGATAGCTGGTCTATAAGGTTGACTTACAACCAATCACCATAAGGGTTGTTTGGACTGATACAAGGTGATCACTAGAACTAGTGAGCATCATATATCAGGCCAACTTCTCACATTGGTGTGCAGCGGTTGGGATTTAAGCTTGCTGTTGTTTTTACCACGTATAATCTTGAAATATCATTTGAAAGATCACATAAGGTACTATAGGTACATATAATAAGCTTAGAAATACCCTGAGTTCTACTGAACCAGCTGTTGTAGTAGAAGGGGCCTAGCACACCCTGACTACAACTCTTAGCAAGGGATCAGTAGGAAAACCCATAGTGTAGGTAGGTGCATCACTTACACCTCACTAGAAGCATGTCTACCCATGGAGAGTCTTCAGAGACTCCCCTAGTGGTTAGTGACCCTCCACAGGTCCTTTCCAGATATGCAGCTCTCAGTTTCCAGGAGATTAGACAATTGTGTACCTCCAGGAAATTGAAACAGGGTTCTAACGCTACCACTCCTTTTCTGTTAGGTTTCTTAGAGACATATGATGCCAGAAGGGCTGCTAACACAGACCCCTCTAATGCAGATAGGAGCATGCCCCCCTTAGAAGGTACTCTGGGTGATCCAGACCTCCCTCAGACAGAGAATGTAGCTGAGGAGGAGGAAGAAGGAGACAGATCTGGGGACGAGGCAGACAAAGGTCCTGTAATAGTCAGCAGACTTACCAGGACCAACTTAGACCTACATAGGGAAGGGTCTGGGGGACCCCCAGTACTTTCCTTAAGCAGGCCTAACTTTGGGGTTAGAAGAGAAGAGTCTTTCTAGGGACTCCAATAGATCTGTGCACTCTCATGCCTCTGCTCAGAGGAGAATGAATTCCCCTCAGAGGAGAATGACTTCCCCTCAGAGGAGAGAACATGAAGCAAAGATGAGGGAAGCTAATCTGAGGATTCAGAGGGAAGAACTTGCCCTTGCCAAAGAGAAGCTTGCCTTTGCTAGAGAGCAACAGTTGAGTGGGGTAGTCCCCACTGGCGGCAGCAATATCCCTAGGGATAAAGAAAGAGGTTTTGATACTAGAAACCTGAGCAAGATAGTGCCCTCCTATAAGACAGGAGATGATATCCACAAGTGGATAACTGCTTTGGAGAGAGCCTGCAAAGTACAGCAGGTACCCCAGAGTCAGTGGGCAGCTATATTGTGGCTCTCCTTTGAAGGTAAAGGAAGAGACAAGCTTCTCATTGTTAGAGATGAGGATGCTAATGATTAACAAGTCTTGAAAAATGCACTGATTGATGGGTTTGGCTTAACCATTGAACAGTACAGGTTAATGTCCAGGGATACCCAGAAAACTCAGCCTCAAGATTGGACTGACTTTGTTGATTTTGCCACTAAGGCTTTGGAGGGCTGGTTACTGGGAAGTAACGTTACTGCTTACACAGGATTGTATAATCTAATTATGAGAGAGCAAATCTTGAAAAATTGTCAGGACCAGTTGTTGCATCAGCACTTGATTGACTCAGATCTGACCTCTCCCCAAGAATTGGGAAAGAAGGCAGACAGATGGGTCAGGACAGTGGTCAAGCAGCAGAACCAGAACCAGGGTGGTGGCCAGAAGAAAGCAGACCAGAAGGGTAATGAGAATAAGCAAAATGACCAGAAGTCTTTAACAGGGCCCCAACAACCAAATGAGGGTGGGTCCCAAACTTCCCAAAAGAAGAAGAATGATGGACTCCTATACTTTTAGGCAAGAGACTCCAAACCTGGTGCTACCAGGAGACTGGTCATCCCCTTGCCTCTTAGAGGTTTCCTTCTCACCTTAGCCCATGAGATTCCCCTTGCAGGTCACTTAGGCCAGAACAAGACTTGGGACAGGCTTGCCTCACACTTTCACTGGCCTCATATGTCTGAGGACACTACAGAGTTTTGTCGCTCATGTGTCACCTGCCAAGCCAGTGGCAAATCAGGTGGCACAACAAAGGCCCCCCTTATACCACTACCTGTGGTGGGGGTTCCCTTTGAAACAGTGGGGATTTACATTGTTGGACCAATGGACCCCCCAACAGCATCTGGGCACAGATTTATACTGGTGGTAGTGGATCATGCCACCAGGTATCCAGAAGCTATTCCCCTTAGGACCACTACAGCTCCTGTTGTGGCCAGGGCCCTGCTTGGAGTTTTCTCCAGAGTGGGGTTTCCTAAGGAGGTTGTCTCTGACAGAGGTGCAAACTTCATGTCAGGATACTTGACTGCAATGTGGAAGGAGTGTGGTGTAAATTACAAATTTACCACACCCTATCACCCACAGTGCAATGGGCTTGTTGAGAGATTCAACAAGACCCTCAAAGGGATGATAAAAGGGTTACCTGAAAATCTTAGGTGAAGATGGGACATCCTTTTACCCTGCCTTCTGTTTGCTTACAGGGAGGTCCCACAGAAGGGGGTTGGTTACAGCCCTTTTGAGCTTTTGTTTGGACATCCTGTAAGAGGACCCCTATGTCTTGTGAAGGAAGGATGGGAGTTACCTCTCAAAAAGCCTAAAGAACAAGTTACTTACCTTCGGTAACGATATATCTGTAAGAAACAGTAGTTAGTATTAGATTCCTTACCTTAGAATATCCCCAGGCGTCAGTCTGGATCCGGAAACATTTGCGTAGCAGTACCCCTGCGCGTCGGTAGGCGTCGTCTGCAGGCGTCCTCTGCGGCTCCGCGTCCGTCGTCGGCGTCGTGCGCCGTGATGACGTCGCTGGAGTATATAGACGCCGCCTCCGCGCGCTGACGTCAGTTCTTTGCACACAGCTTTTCCGCGCCAGAACACGCAGAGCCATGTAAGAACCAACACTGGTGCCATGCGAAACTAGGGCCCTGAAGGGGATGACCTTAACCCTATGTATCAGTTCGCAGAACGGGGAGGATGGGCGGGGCGGTAAGGAATCTAATACTAACTACTGTTTCTTACAGATATATCGTTACCGAAGGTAAGTAACTTGTTCATCTGAAAGAAACAGGTTAGTATTAGATTCCTTACCTTAGAATAGATACCCCAGCAATACCAACCCCGGAGGTGGGTCTGCGAACCAATACAGCCTACACCAGAAAGTCCTGGAGGACAGAACGGCCAAAGAAGCCATCCCTCCGGACTTGACTGTCCAGGCAGTAGTGCCTTGCAAACGTGTGCAGCGAGGCCCACGTAGCTGCCTGACAAATGTCCTGCAAGCGGACTCCCCGGCCCAGGGCAGTGGTAGCCGCCGTGGCCCGAGTGGAATGGGCTCTCAGCCCAACAGGAGGCTCCTTCCGAGCTAAAGAGTAACACGCTTTGATGCACAGGACGACCCACCGAGAGATGGTTCGTTTATGCACCGCCCTTCCCTTCTTCGCACCCACGTAGCCAACAAACAGTTGGTCATCCACCCGGAACTGGCGTGTGCGATCCATATAAAATGAAAGCGCACGTTTTGGGTCCAGACGATGGAGCCGCTCTTCATCCTTTGAAGGATGCGGAGGCGGGAAGAAGGAGGGTAAGGTGATGGACTGCCCGATGTGAAAAGCAGAAACCACTTTGGGCAGGAAAGAAGGTCTAGTTCTAAGAACCACCTTGTCTGGATGAATGGACAAGAAAGGAGGTTGTACAGAAAGAGCCTGGAGCTCACTCACTCTCCTGGCAGAGGTGATGGCAACCAGGAAGGCCGTCTTTAAAGTCAGGAGACGGAGAGGACAGGAATGAAGCGGCTCAAAGGGAGCGCACATCAAGAAAGTCAGAACGTCCCACTGAGGCATCACGAACAGAACAGGTGGATACATGTGCGTGATGCCCTTCAAGAATCTCGTTACAATAGGGGACTTGAACAAAGATGGCTGATCAGGTAGCCTTAAGAAGGCGGAAAGGGCAGAAAGGTAGCCCTTGATAGTGCCCAGAGCAGAGCCCTGCTGGGCAAGAGAGAGAAGAAAGAGGAGAACCTCGGAGAGAGGGGCAGAAAGGGGATCCACAGCCTTTGCTGTGCACCATGCCACAAATCTGTTCCACCGGCAGGCGTATACCGACTTTGTGGAGGGACGCCTGGCTGCCAGAATCACATCACAGACTTCAGGAGGCAAGTCAAATGGCCTCAACTGTCGCCGCTCAATCTCCACGCATGGAGGTGGAGACTGGACAGGTTCGGGTGGAGGACCGTCCCCTGCTGCTGCGACAGAAGGTCCTCCCGAAGAGGCAGGCGGATCGAGGGACCGACTGACATGCTGAGTAGCTCGGGATACCAGTACCTTCGAGCCCAGTCCGGAGCCACAAGGATAACTTGGGCCCGGTCGCGCCTGATCTTCTTCAGCCCTCTGGGCAGAAGTGGTATAGGCGGAAAGGCGTACAACAGACCGCAGCTCCACTCGCGCCGAAAGGCGTCCCCGTGCGAGTGCCGTCTTGGAAACTCCAACGCGCAGAACTGATGACATTGCGCGTTCTCTTCTGTGGCGAATAGATCTAACCAAGGCTCTCCCCATTGCAGAAAGAGGCCTTTCGCCACGTCCGAGTTCAGACGCCATTCGTGATCCACCGAGCACCGACGGCTGATTTCGTCCGCCCTGGCGTTCAGAGAACCTGCCAGGTGTTGAACCGTCAGAGTCACGCCCTGACGTTCCAGCCATTGCCAGAGACGCAGGGCCTCCTGGCAAAGGGTCCACGACCCCACTCCGCCCTGCTTTTTGCAGTACCACATGGCGGTGGTGTTGTCCGTGAACACCTGCACTACACTCCCGTTGACAAAGGGGAGGAATGCCTCCAGTGCTAGGCGAATCGCCCGCAGCTCCAACATGTTGATATGGAGCCGGGACTCCGCCGGAGACCAGATGCCTCTGATCTCCGCCTCTCCCAAGTGGCCTCCCCAGCCCTGGAGGGACGCGTCCGTCACAACTACGTGCTCCGGTTGGGGAAGGGAGAGGGATCTGCCTCTGACCCAATCGCGGTCCGTAAGCCACCACTGCAACTGTCTCGCAGTGCCCTCCGAGATCAGGACATGGTCGGATAGGTTGCCGTGATGCTGGGCCCACTGAAACTTCAGGTCCCACTGCAGAGCCCGCATCCGCCACCTGGCGTGATGCACCAGAAGGATGCAGGAGGCCATCAGCCCCAGAAGCCGCAGCGTCAACCTGACCGAGACCCGGGATAACGGCTGAAAGACGGGAATCAGAGCCTGAATATCCCGGACCCGCCGTTCCGGAGGATAAACCCGAAACTGCGCCGAGTCGAGAACCGCTCCGATGAAAAGGAGCTTTTGAGAGGGACACAGGTGTGATTTCGGCACATTGATGGAAAACCCCAGCTCGTGCAGGAGGTCTGCCGTCATCTGAAGGTGGTGGACGACTGTCTGGGGCGAGCCCGCCTTCAACAACCAGTCGTCGAGGTAGGGGAAGACTGAAACCCCTAACCGGCGCAGATGAGCTGCGGCCACCGCCATCACTTTCGTGAACACCCGTGGGGCGCTGGTAAGGCCGAATGGGAGCACGATAAACTGAAAGTGCTCGTGGCCTACCGTGAACCGCAGGTAACGCCGGTGGGCCGGCAGGACGGGGATGTGAAAATACGCATCCTGCAAGTCCAACGCCACCATCCAGTCTTGCGGGTCTAGAGCAGCCAAGTCCTGAGCCAAAGTCAACATCTTGAACTTCTCCTTCCGGAGGAAGCCGTTGACGTTCCGTAGATCCAAGATAGGACGCAGGCCCCCCTTGTCCTTCTTGGGTACCAGAAAGTAGTGGGAATAGCAACCACACCCTACTTCTGGCCCAGGAACGCGCTCGATGGCCCCCTTGGCCAAGAGGGCCGTAACTTCCTCCTGCAGAAGTGTCAAGTGGTCCCCCGACACACGGTGGTTCTGCGGTGGCATGGCTGGAGGAGTGGTCTCGAAGGGGAGGGAGTAGCCCCTTCGGACAAGCTGCAGCACCCACCTGTCCGATGTGATAGTGCGCCAGCGGGAGTGGTGATGGAGAACCCTGCCACCCACTGGCGTCACATGGGCCTGAAAGCACGGACTAGGAGGATTTGGAGGCTGTCGCTGCAGGGGGAGGTGTGGTCTGACCTCGCCGTTGTCCCCGACCGCCTCCACGGCGGAATCCACGGCCGCCATCGCGTTGAGAAGTGTTCTGCGGTGCGTGGCTGGCAGCACGTGTGGGACCGCCCCTTCCTTGGCCACGAAAGGAGCGAATCGAACCCGTTTGCTGGCGCTGGGTCGAAAGACCCAAGGACTTGGCCATGACCCTGGAGTCCTTGAAGCGCTCCAGCGCGTGGTCCGCCTTGTCGCCAAACAGGCGACTGCCATCGAACGGCATGTCCATCAAAGTATTTTGGACATCTGCCGAAAAATTGGCGGATCTCAGCCAGGCGTGGCGACGAATCGCCACCGTCGTGGACATCGCTCTGCCCAGCGAGTCGGTCGTATTAAGACCACACCTGATGGAATATCTTGCTGCATCTCGGCCTTCAATCATAGCCTTGCCGAGCTCTGCCCGTACCTCCTGCGGGCATTCCGGCAGCAACTCCGCGACCGTATCCCACAGAGAGTGGGTGTAGCGGCCCAAGAGGCATGCGGTGTTGCAAGACCGCAGTCCCAAACTCAGGGACGAGAAGACCTTCTTTCCATACTGGTCGTACTTCTTAGATTCCCGGTCGGGCGGGGCCGACGGGAATGCGGTCTGGGAAGTTGAGGCCTGGATAACCAGACTCTCAGGGGTGGGATGGGTGGACAGGAACTTGGGGTCGTCCGGACACGGACGGTGGCGTCTGGCCACGTTCCTATCAACAGGCGAACCTGAAGCGGGCCTGGACCACGTGCCCAAAAGAACGTCTGTCAAGGCTTCGTTGAACGGCAGCAGAGGTTCCTGCGGGCATGCCTGCGGTTTGAAGACCTCGGTGAGGATGTTAGGCCTCACGACCGCGACGGGGAGCTCAAGGTGTAAGGCCTTGGCAGCCCTCATCAACACCACTGAATAAGCAGCCCCAGCCTCCGAGGCCACTGTAGGAGGCGAGACAAAACCAGGGTTAGGAGAGTCGTCCAGACCACTGGCGTCACCCAAATCACCTGTCCAGTCCACGTCATACTGACACTCGCGTGACAGAGGGTCCTCAGACCCCTCCCAACCATCTCCGTATTCTACATCCTCCCCATATTCGGAGTCAACAATGTAGACCGGCTCCTCGGGGCCCATGGGCCCCATCGGCGTCGGACTCGGCGTCGGACGACGCCGGTCCGACTCCGCGTCCGGAGTCAGAGAGGGAATGGGGGTGGCGCCGCCCGGAACCGGCGCCGGAGCGCCGACGCCGGCCGGAGCCGGCGCTGGAGGCCCGGCGCCGCGCGGAGGCGGCACCATGGGTTGCCCCGATGGAATCGGCGCCGGAGAGGCCGGTGGACCAGCCGGCGTCGACCCCGAAGGGCCCAGCGGCGCCGGGGCCGGAGCCGCCGGCGGCGTCGGGGCCGGAGCACCCAACGGCGTCGGGGCAGGAGCACCCGAACCGCTCGGGCCCCCGGACGGGACCACCGGGCCCGCAGGCGCCGTAGGCCCCGTCGGAGGAGACAGTGCCCTCATGGCCATGAGGAACTCCTCTATCTCCTCGCGCGACGCGCCTTGCCCAGGGACCGTCGGGTATGGAGCAGGCAGCGCCGGCGACCCACGCGGAGCCGCGGGGGTGGGGCCACCCGAACCCCCGGCCGCATCGCGCGAGCGTAGGGGGGAGTCGGGGGTACGATGACGACGCCCTGACTTCTTGTGTTTCTTACCTGAGGAACCAGAGGAATGGCGACGACTTCCGGAGCGCTCGTGGCGGCTCCGCGACCGCTCCCTCGACCGCTCCCTCGACCTCCGGCCGGACCGGGACCGTTCTCGACGCGGGGCCGACACCCGGAGCTCGAGTAGCTTGCGGGACCGCTCCCGTCTAGCCTTACTCGTCAAGGCCCGGCAGTCGACGCAGGAGTCCATGTCGTGGTCCGGGCCCAGGCACCGGAGGCAGAGTCGGTGGTGGTCCGTGACCGACATCGTGCGGTCACACCCGTCACAATTCTTAAAACCGGGCATCCTACCGGCACCTTAAGAGTAGATAGTAAATCAAAAACTTGGTCAAAAGACCGGAGTACTGCTCTTCGGATCTGCGCTAACTGGCGCGGAAAAAAGAAGAACTGACGTCAGCGCGCGGAGGCGGCGTCTATATACTGCAGCGACGCATCACGGCGCACGACCCTGACGACGGACGCGGAGCCGCAGGGGACGCCTGCAGACGACGCCTACCGACGCGCAGGGGTACTGCTACGCAAAAGTTTCCGGATCCAGACTGACGCCTGGGGATATTCTAAGGTAAGGAATCTAATACTAACCTGTTTCTTTCAGATCTTGACATAGTGGACTATGTACTTGGTCTCCGCTCCAGGATGGCAGAGTACATGGAGAAGGCATCCAAAAACCTTGAGGCCAGCCAAGAACTTCAAAAAGCTTGGCATGACCAAAAGGCTGTCCTAACTGTTCATCATGCAGGGCAGAAGGTGTGGGTGTTGGAGCCAGTGGCTCCAGCAGCCCTCCAAGACAAATGGTCTGGACCCCATACCATCATTGAGCAAAAGGGAGAAGTCACCTACTTGGTGGACATGGGTGTGAGAAGTTGGCCTGATATATGATGTTCACTAGTTCTAGTGACCACCTTGTATCAGTCCAAACAACCCTTATGGTGATTGGTTGTAAGTCAACCTTATAGACCAGCTATCCTAATGGTAGCATGGACAAAGCAGTCGTAGGCTAAACTCTTTTGGCATGTGAAGCCAGCTGTTTTACCACAATATAACCCCTTGAATACCAGATGAAAGGACACCACACAGGTTGTTATGAAAATAAACAGTCTATTTATTAATAACAACACCTCTGAACTCTTTATGAGGTCAGAGGGCTAAGCACATGACAATCTCTTAGGAAAAATACGATAAGTTGCACGAAATCACAATGGTGCCCTAGGGGCACGACAAACCATATACTAAGTAAGTGGAATGTGAAAGTCAATAGAAGGAATGGAGCTGTCCAGAGGCTGTAGGATCGATGGGACCACGCTACCCTAACACTAGGTAAGTATTAGGAGGCCCACGGAACGCGTGTGCAGAGTGTGAACTCACACGCGAGATGCGTAACAGCGTCTATGGACAGTACAGTTCAAGTTAAAGGTGAGTACGGACAATCCTGACTAGATAGGACGACAACGACTGTGGAACTGGACACTAGGACAGTTAAGCTACCCTTGAGCACCGAAATGCTCTTGTTACCTCACCCACGGGCCGCGGGTGCATAGGGTTCAAAGTGCGTCAGGTTCTCGCGTTGAAGTCAATGGAGCCTGAAAGAAAAGATGCTGCAGGCGACCAGGAGGAAGATGTCCGGTGCAATCCAAGGGTGGATTGTTGAAGGAGACCTGAAAGCAGAGGGGACAATGTTAACAGTCACTAGCCAGTGACTGGAGTGGAACCAGGAAGGAACCAGATGTCGACGTCGCGATCAGGTGAAGAGTGGACGCTTGACTCTGCAGCCACGTGGACCAGGAGGTGTCTTCGACGACCAGGATGGAGGCACAAGCTGTCCCACGCAGGCTCTCGCTGTCGGCGGTGTTGGATCCGGAATCGGCGTCAACAGGCCTTGGCAAAGGCAACCCACGCGGTGAGTGGAGAAAGCGTGTGGTGCTGACTAGGAGAGTCCGGGGTGCCCCTCTTTGGAAGGGAGCAAGGGCCAGTCTGAAGCAACCAGACCAGCAGCAAAGATTTCAAAGTTCGTCGTCTAGGAGGTCACTAGCCAGCCGGCAAGTGACCAGACAACGCGTCGAGCAGGAACCAAGCAGAAGGGCCCCACGCAGATCTCGTGGATGCTGGAGGGCTGATCTTCGGTGCAGGGGCTGCTCGGGGCTGGGGCTTCTCAGTCCCCAAAGCACTTGGTCGAGTTTACCTCGGAAGTCGTGCTGGAAGGGAAGTGCAGTTTCTTCCAAGATGGCCGGTCCCACGTGTCTCGTCGCACCCACGGGTCTCAGCTTTGCTGCAGATGTGAGTTGAGGTCGGAGAGGTCTGGGAATCCGGGCCGCGTCGGGCTCTGAAGTCTGGATCCTCGAGGGAAGACGACAAAGGGAAGCCGCTGGACGCTTGGTGGTGCCTGCTTGTGCAGGGTGGACACTCCTTGCCCACAAGGGAGATTCTTCAGTCGTCTGTGGAGCAGAACGTCGAAGGCCAGAGTTTCTTCTTGTTGAATAGTTCAGGATAATCTGATTTGGAATGGGACCAGCTCCTTATCCTGCTAAAGGGGGCTGCACTACTGACTAGGTCCCTCCCCTGGGTGGGACCAGGAAGGGGGGTGGCTACAACCCCTATCCTTTGTCCATTTTCCCGCCAGAGCTGGGGCAGAGATGCCCCAGCAACTGGTTGGAACCGGTGTATGCATGGGACACCTTGTGTGCCCCGGGCATGTCTCATTCCTTTCAAGCCTACCCTACCCAATACACAAAATCCTGTCTGGGGTGGTGCTAGCACCTCCCAAGGCAGGAAACCCTTTGTCCAAGCCGCCCTCGCTGGAAGGACTCCCAGCAGCAGGGGGTCAGACTTGTGTCTGTGGTGGCAGAATCCATTTTGTGATGCCAAGGCTCGAGTTAACTTTAACCGGGGTTCTCAGTTACATACATGTCGTGTCCCTATAGAAGGGTGGAATGCTACCCCCGTCGCCAGAATTGGCGAGGGGGTAGTATTCCAAATCGTATGACACCTTACTCGACATGTTTTGATAATGTTATACCAGAGTTAGCATTTAACCGCGAGGATTATAATGCACTTAAGAGTATATGGTATAGCGTTATCATGGAACAGCTATAAGGACTTGGTTCCGCAAGCTGCAAACGGGCTCAGCTCATGCCAGAGCACCATCTCACATAATTCCAAGCACTCTGCCTTCAGGATTGATAAGGCCTGCCATAGGAGTGACTGATAGGAATATATGTGTCCATTTTAGGGTTAGATATAGGTATACTATATCTATAGCAAAGGGTGATTACACCACCTTGCACCAGCTGTCGTGCAGCCAGTTGTGTCAGTTTTGGATGGCCAGCCACGGGTGGCATAATACATGCTTCAGCCCCTGTTAGGCCCTGGGTACACCTATGCCTTGGATATCTAAGGTATACTGTACAGGGACTGATAAGGTGACTCAGTATCCAATTAGATATGTACCTAGGGTACATGGAGTCCATTTTAACAGAGAGAGCAGAGAGCCTGGGGTCCTGAATAGCAGGATCCTAGGCCAACTAGGTAAAAAACCAGCAAAACACTAGGCAAAAAGTTGGGGGTAACCATAGTCAGATATCCACCTTCCTACAGTCACTCCTTGGCCACAAGGGAGATTCTTCAGTCTTCAGTCTTCAGCAGAATGTAGAAGGTCCAGAGTTTCGTTTCAAGTTTCAGTTCAGGATCAAATCTAAAATCCTGGGACTCAGCTCCTACCTTTGTACAACTAATAGGGTCTGGATTACTTTCTAGGTCCCTCCTATGGGTGGAACCAGGAAGGGGGGTGGTTACACCCCCTTTCCTTTGTCCAGTTTCGCGCCAGAGCTGGGGCTAGAGTGCCCCCAGCAACCGGTTTGAACTGGGATATGCATGAAGCACCTAGTGTACCTCAGGCAGTGTCTCAATCTATTCAGCCCTCCCTGTCCCAAAACACAAAGTCCTGTCTGGGGTGGTGCTCGCACCTCTCCAGGAAGGAAACCTATTGTCCAAACCTCCGTGACTGGAAGGACTCCCAGCAGCAGGAGGTCAGACTTGTGTCTTTGGCAGCAGCGTCCATTTTGTGACGCTGGGGCTCTGGTTAACTTTAACCGGGATAGTCAGCACTAACATGTCTATTCCCTCTAGGAGGGTGGAATGCTACCCCCGTCTCCAGAATTTTCGAGGGGGTAGTATTCTAAGGCGTATGACACCTTACACAACACGTTTTGATAAAGCCAAACCAAAGTTAGCATTCAACCGCGAGGATTATAATGCACTTAAGAGTATATGGTACCGCTCGTGTGGAGTATTTGCCCTGCTGACCTGCTCGCCACTGTCCTGGCTGGGAGCCAACGTCTGCTTGCCTGGGGAGACACCGCCTGAGAGTCCGGCCGCAGTGGAGGTGAGAGGCGCAGGCGAGCGGGACTGCGAGGACCAGCATTCCATTGGTCATCGTCAGCTGGTTCCTCTTCCCGCCGCGCCGCGCCCCCTCCCAGTGCCGCGCCCCCCCGCCTGAGCCACTACTTAACTCCTCGCGGCCCCCGCTCCGCGGGTGCCGCTCCGCGGGTGCCGCTCGTGTGGAGTATTTGCCCTGCTGACCTGCTCGCCACTGTCCTGGCTGGGAGCCAACGTCTGCTTGCCTGGGGAGACACCGCCTGAGAGTCCGGCCGCAGTGGAGGTGAGAGGCGCAGGCGAGCGGGACTGCGAGGACCAGCATTCCATTGGTCATCGTCAGCTGGTTCCTCTTCCCGCCGCGCCGCGCCCCCTCCCAGTGCCGCGCCCCCCCGCCTGAGCCACTACTTAACTCCTCGCGGCCCCCGCTCCGCGGGTGCCGCTCGTGTGGAGTATTTGCCCTGCTGACCTGCTCGCCACTGTCCTGGCTGGGAGCCAACGTCTGCTTGCCTGGGGAGACACCGCCTGAGAGTCCGGCCGCAGTGGAGGTGAGAGGCGCAGGCGAGCGGGACTGCGAGGACCAGCATTCCATTGGTCATCGTCAGCTGGTTCCTCTTCCCGCCGCGCCGCGCCCCCCCGCCTGAGCCACTACTTAACTCCTCGCGGCCCCCGCTCCGCGGGTGCCGCTCGTGTGGAGTATTTGCCCTGCTGACCTGCTCGCCACTGTCCTGGCTGGGAGCCAACGTCTGCTTGCCTGGGGAGACACCGCCTGAGAGTCCGGCCGCAGTGGAGGTGAGAGGCGCAGGCGAGCGGGACTGCGAGGACCAGCATTCCATTGGTCATCGTCAGCTGGTTCCTCTTCCCGCCGCGCCGCGCCCCCCCGCCTGAGCCACTACTTAACTCCTCGCGGCCCCCGCTCCGCGGGTGCCGCTCGTGTGGAGTATTTGCCCTGCTGACCTGCTCGCCACTGTCCTGGCTGGGAGCCAACGTCTGCTTGCCTGGGGAGACACCGCCTGAGAGTCCGGCCGCAGTGGAGGTGAGAGGCGCAGGCGAGCGGGACTGCGAGGACCAGCATTCCATTGGTCATCGTCAGCTGGTTCCTCTTCCCGCCGCGCCGCGCCCCCTCCCAGTGCCACGCCCCCTTGTTATACTTAGGTGAACTCGCCCACGCGCATCGCGGGACGCGCGCGGGGCGGTCACCGGGGCGAAGACCGGGCAAAGAGCGGGCCGTTCTAGGCCGTTAGAGGCCGGCAGAGACCGGACCGGGCCACCCCTCTGACGCCCCGGGCTTTCTTTAGCTCCCCTTACATACTCCATCATGGCGACCAGAACCTCACGAAGCAAGTCTGCCCAACAAGGTACAAGCACTCTGGATAAATTTTTCCCAAAGACGAGTAACCTAGCTAGTATATGCTCGTCAATCCCTGAGGCCCACCTCGAGATGGGCCCGGAAAGTGTGTTTCTGGATCAGGGGGATACCTTTTCTACAGATGCGAGTACACCGATCACACTGGATGCCACCCACATGTCACTACTGGACAGCATTGACCAGACGATTGAGTCGGTCCTTCAGCAGTTAAGAACTCCCTTGACGCAGAGGGACAGGAACTCTTCCCGGCTATCTGGGATCTCTGACCATACTACCATTCCGGAAAGCAGGGGAACAGTCCTGCAAGATGCAGGTCAGGCCGACTTGCCCATAGATGATGTAGGCAGCTTAGTAGAACACCCCCCCAAAAGGAAAAGGTCCAGGAAAGCAAAGAAGGCAAAGAGGGCCAAAGTGGACACAGTAGAGCTAAACCAGACTGACAGCATAGACATTTCTGCCTCTCCTGACCTCAACCTATCAGGGTCCAGGCCGATTCGCACGGGCTCTCCAGCTCTTGCTTCCCTACCCTTGCACACGGGCCCTTTTATTTTTGGTGGGGCAACTTCCACTTCTACTAGCACTGACTCATTAGTTAACACACTCACTGATATTATGAGGAACTTGTTAACCCCCATTGCAGCTAAACTGGACGCCATAGAGTCCAGATTGAAGGCCCTGGAAAGCAGTCATCTAAGGAAAAGCCCTGGGACAGACAGAAATGTGACTAACCTCCCTCCAGTCCCCCGGGCCTCCCTGGGGAATAGCCTGCGGTCCGTTACACCGTCACAGGGCGCTAATGCGGTGCTGCTAGGCACGGACGGTGCGCCTGTTCTGCAGGCGCCCCCTTTGTTGCCCTCGGCTCCCAGGCCCCCTGTTCCGGCCCCAAGGAGATCAAAGCAACTTCCAGCGCCACAGACTGGGGGAGCTGTGATCCCTACAAATGGCTCTACTGATGGTCCCGCTCCCCAAAGTGATAGGCGTAGGGTGGTCAACCTGCCTCCAGAAGCGGTCCCTTACACGGTAATCATGGTGGGAGTACCTGAGTTAACTGGTGATATGAGGGAGCCCCAAGACTCGTTACGCAACAAGGTGATAAGCTGGCTTAGCATCAACAGGCCGCTGCCTCCTAACCTGAAAGGCGAGGTCCTGATGGCTAGGAGGATCCCCTGGATTGGTCACACCCCAAAGAATAGGGCTGGGGATTGTATCATCATAAGTTTTAAAAGCCCCCACGTAGCCAACTACATTTCTAATTGGCTTGCTAGGCCTGACAAGTCCAACATAGAATTAGTCCCCCTCTCGTACTTCTACCCAAATGCAAGTAGCACAGAGGCAAGGGGGGAGAAGGGGTGGACTAGAGTGGGCTTTGCTGTGGATGGTTCACGCTACAGACCAAGGCACCACCTTCCACATGCCCAGGCAAACTTTATTCATCACAATAGATTCTCCTGCCTAGACCAGGTCGACTGACTACAAATCAGTGACACCTCGCCTGGCTCGGGAAAGATGGTAGATGAGGTTCGCAGGGGGGTGGGAGAGAGCAGAGCCCCTGCAGCTGAACCTGGCTCCCAGGTTAATGCTAAAGTTAAAGCGCAAAGTCGGGTGGGAATGACTGTAGCCCCCGTAATAGAATACGCCCCGCAGGTTAACGCTAGTGACCGACCACCTAACAGCGGTGACAGTCTGGGCTTACAGGGGACTTCTCACATCACCGGGGCTGGCCACATCCTGCAACCCGGGGGGGACGAGCTGGCTGGTCCACCTACCATCGTGCCAGGAATTTATCCACCCACCGTCCTTATGCAATCCCCCACTGTAGGTCAAGGTGCTCTACCCACAGACCAGGGCCTGAGAATTGTTTCGTGGAATGTAGCGGGTATTGCAAATAAGGAAGGCACACCGGAGTGGGACCATTTACTGGCCAGTAGCGACATCCTCCTCCTTCAAGAAACGTGGGCGCGGGACACTGTAATCAGGAATGGGTTTGATGTATTTGAGATTCCTGCCAAATGGGGGGGGAGGGGGAGGCCGTCGGGCGGGCTGGCAATCTGGATTGCGAGTCACACCGGATGTCAGGCGGAACAGGTACTTACGTCCTCGCAGGACATCCAGTGTGTTCGGCTCACATGGCCTGGCAAACCATCATGGGCCATTGTGAATGTCTACTCTCGACCGGTTGCCGCGCCTGTCGAATCCCCCACCCTAAACGACCTCTCCTCCTTCTTGGGGCAGCTGCCGGGAGACCTCAAGGTGGTGCTTGGAGGAGACTTCAACTGCCACTTTGAACCCCTTGAGGGCATGTCGGAGGGTGCCCTCACGGCTGAAGATGACCATTGGGGAGTTCCACCCTCGTCCTCCCCATATCCTAAAGCCTGGTCCCCCCTTGTAATACAACTTATGTCCCTTACCCTGAACTACGCACTGAGGGCTTGTAATGGGCGCACCATCTCCGATACTCCCTCAGTGTGCACTTTTAATAGGAGGGGTCATGAGTCGAGGCTAGACTACATCATGGTGGATATCTCACTCTGGCCTAAAGTCCACGATTTCAGGGTAATAAACAGGTCAGATAGCGATCATAATGCCCTGTGTTTAAATATCCAGCGGCCTCCCCATGTAGCGGGAACAGTGATAGAAAACTCAGGGGGAGAGGAGGGGGATCTGGTTCTTACAACCAGCAGGCGACGGGTTAAGTGGGGAAAACTTGTGAGCTCAGAAGAGGCCATTAGCAAACTATACGGGTTGGCAATCCCAAGGTTTATGGAGGTGGATGCACTGCTAAACGCACCAAGAACCCCGGAATACAATGAGAAACTGGGTGATATCCACCAGGGTCTTGTAAGAGATTTGGCTGAGGTATTCCACCCGCTGGTGCCAAATAGAAAGAAAAAGACCCATGTTCCCACCTGGTATACCTCCTCTTGTAGGGCAGCAAAGTCTGAGCTCATTGCTGCAATAAAAGAGGGGTCAAACAAGGCCAAGGTGCGTGCCCATAGGAAACACTATAAAACAGTGATGGCGTCTGCCAGGACCGAGTGGGACTGGAACCACTGGCATGATCTTTGTGATGCCCTAAAAGTTAGGGATTCCCGTAAATTCTGGGCCCTTGTTAATAATGGCACAGGGGAACTCAAAAATGCAGTAGAACCCAATATTGCCCCCGAGGTTTGGGAGGCCCATTTCGGGGAACTTTATCAAGATACCAATCCTTGTCCTGTCACAGCTCTGGATGCACCTTGTGGCATACAGGACCGTGAATTGGAACTATCCCTGGGGGAAGTGGAGGCAGCCCTGAAGCAACTATCAGCGGGGAAGGCGCCGGGCCTAGATAGGCTACCTGGGGATTTGTTTAGGCACCATCTGGACATCTGGGGCCCATACCTCCTTATTCTTTTTAATGCCATCTTAGGAGGTATGTCAATCCCCAAGTCGTGGCTGGGGGCAGAGATTGTTCCGATCCACAAGAAGGGATCTACTCTGCTCCCCGCCAACTACAGGCCCATTAGCCTAATAGATGTCCCCCAAAAGCTCTTTGCGCGCCTCATCCTTAATCACCTCCTGGACTGGGTGGAGGAAAATGACATCATGACTCCCCTTCAGGCTGGCTTCAGAAAGAACACGTCGACCATGGATCAGATCTTCCGCCTTCTTCTCCTATATTGGAAGACTGTCACCATAGAGGGTGGAAGACTGTACATGGTCTTCGTGGATCTGAGGTCAGCCTTTGACCTAGTCCCTAGAGGGAAACTTTGGGAGGTTTTGCAGAAGCTAGGAGTGCCCCCACACCTTCTTAGTACTATCATCAGGCTCCACGAGAACAACTATGCCCAAGTAAGGTGTGGGAGGGATGGTAAGCTCTCAGGCAAATTCCCTGTCCTTAGAGGAGTCAGACAGGGCTGTGTCCTGGCGCCAACCCTCTTCTGCCTCTTCATTAACAGTGTCATTCAACATCTTGACACTGTCGAGGACAATGACGCCCCGGTTTTGGCAGGCAGGAGGGTTCCGGCAATCATGTTTGCTGATGACACCCTCCTGCTTTCCAAATCCCCCATGGGGATCCAGAGGATTGTAAATGGTTTTGGCCTTTTCTGTCGGCAACACGGGTTGGAGGTCAACACAGAAAAAACTAAGTTTATGATCTTCAACCCCCCTGCCAGAACCAGACCCAACCCAAAACTGGGGGAAGTTAGTCTTGAGAGGGTCTCGACCTTTGTCTATCTGGGGGTAACATTACAAGAAAACCTGGCCTGGGACTGCCAGATAGCGAGATCAAGGCTGAAGCTATCCCAGCTAGCGGGCGCACTCCTGAAGGTGGCAAATAAATCCACCTTTAAGCCTGTAAGCCCGGCCCTTGAAACCTATAGAACTCAAGCGAAGGCAGCAGCCATGTATGGCAGCGAGCTGTGGGGTTACAAAGCAGGGAAGGCATTGTTAGCGGTGGAAAATACATTCTTGAGACGCCTACTTGCTCTCCCGCAGGGAACGCCACTCCTCCCCCTAAGATTGGATTTGGGCCTACACTCCATCGCTGAAGATCTTCTATCCAAACCCGTGAAGTTCTGGCATCGGATATGGTCCACTGAGGAACTGTATCACTATAGACAGGACCTTATCCATGTACTGAGGCTGAATGGCAGTAACAAAATCCCCTGGCTGGCTTTTATTAAATCAGAATTGTCCAGTTTGAACTTGCCAGACCTCTGGGATGATCCAGTTCAGGGTTGTCAAAGGATCACACGCAAAACTCTTGCCCAGCTGTACAAAAACAAAAATCTGGCTGACATGGACAATGCTCATAGTACCGGCACCCTGACGAGTCGTTTTATGGAGTCCAAAAATTCTTACCTCTTTGAACCTTTTATGGATTTTATTTTTCCTCTTTTGGCAAGGAAATTGTTCCTGCAATGGAGGTTTGGCACACTCCCCACCAAAGTATTTACCCACAAATGGCTCACTGGGGGTGACAAATTCTGTCCTTGTTGTAAAACCAAGAACGAAGATGATCTGCACATAATGTTTGTTTGCCACGCATACCAAAATCCCAGGAAGCGTTGGATTGCACCGCTGTGCCGAAACCTGGGTTTTCGGGAATACCTACAAGCATACAGGGTTATGAAAACCAATACCCTGGGACATATTGTCTTTGCGGTATCAAAATTCCTAATGGCAGCTTGGTTAATAAGGAAGAAAATGTCCCCCTGAACTGGTGCCACTGTGTTTCCTTACCTCATGCAGACCTTCTAGCCTTTTTATATGTAAATATTCTCTAATACATGCATTCCATTTTACTGTGTATTTATGTACTGTATTTTATTGCATCTTTTATGGCCCATGTGGCCGAAATAAAGAATTTTTGGAATTGGAATTGTATATGGTATGGCGATATCATAGAACAGCTATAAGGACATGGTTCTGCAAACTGCAGACAGGCTCAGCTCATGCTAGAGCACCATCTCACACATGACCAAGCACTCTGCCTCCAGGATTGTTAAGGCCTGCCATAGGAGTGACTTATAGGTTACTGTGTGTCTATAAATAAGTGTAGATATAGGAATACTATACCTAAGCAAGGGGTGATTACACAACCTTGCCCCAGCTGAGTGATCAGCCAGTTGTGTCAGTTTGAGTGGCCAGCCAGGGGTGGCATAATACATGCTGCAGCCCCTGGTAGGCCTTGGTTACACCTATGCCCTGAGTACCTAGGGTACATGTAGTATTCTTGTTTACAGATATTTCCCTTTTAATACAAATTCCAATGTTGTACATATTTCCCTTTGAAATAGAATGTCTCTTCATAGCTGCTCATGCACATTCTGTTATGGATTCCATTTAGAATTGTTATGGTCTGAAATGGATTGGGGTGGAGAAAAAGGACTGGTAACTTGGAGAGTGGATGTACTGTGCTGCAGTTCAATAAACCTTGGATTTTACTTGGAATTATCTTGGATTTTCAACTCCTTTATTACAAAATTTGCGACGAGGGTGTCTAGTACCTACTACTACAGCAGCACAGGTGTGGTACACCTGATTTTGAAAGGATTTTGGATTTTTACCTGATCTTAACCTAGTTTGGATTTTATAAACTTTTGAAGATTGGAGTTTGGTTCATTCCTACATAGAAGACGTTGCTATCGACTATCCTACTTAAGGACTGAAGGATTTAAAACTTTATTTTACTTGGAATACTATTTACACCTGCTCTCACTGGTGTACAATATTCTATTGGTAACGCTTTTCATCTTGGAGACTGTAAGGTTGAGGACGCTGTGTTTACCGTAAACTACGAAATTTATGGGTGTTTGCGCAAAAGTTTCACAATTTTAAATGAAATAAGCAAATGTTTACCTTTGAATGTGGTTTCAACGGGCAACACGCGAAGGACTGAGTCTTCCCGTGCAACAAATCTCCATGCGCCGTGTTGGAGCGTGCAGTTACCATGGTTTCCAAGTAGTGACTCGGGTGTGCTCGTGAAATAAAGGTACTGTTTCACATTTTGGAATATATTGATCAAATAAGCCACGCCGCACGACGAACTTCACAACTATCTGTTTGACTACATTTTCACATCGCGTGCATTATTGCTGGAAATTCCGAGCTAGTGCTAGACTTTTGCACTATAATCTACAACTGCTGTGTAGGACATTACAGCGCTGATGTACACAGCTGGTGTACTCAAGGATTGAATTTGTGTTTATTTACTTTGCATTTTATTTTCTTTCAACGGTAATAATATCATATTGCTTCATTTTGTTCACTATTTAATTTGTACTATTATAATTTTCACCATGCAGTTTGACCCTCCTTCGAAATTTTTACAATGTAAGGGTGATCCTCCCATTCCCTGGAACAGATGGAAGGAGGAGTTTTTAACTTATTTAAAGGCTATTGATGGGGAAAGGATGGGAAATGAAAGAAAAAAGAATATTTTTCTTCATTGTTTAGGATCCGAAGGGCAAGCTATTTTTAGAAATTTACCACCTGTTCCTGGTGACTCTGGTGTATTTGATGAAGCAATGCTTCGTGTAGAAACACGTTTCAAACCCACAACCAGTATTGCTCTGAATCGTTACAAGTTTTATACGAGGGCACAGAAAGAAAATGAATCTTTTGATGATTTTTTAACGGGTTTGAGAGCTTTGGTGGTTTCATGTAATTTTGGTGCAATGACAGACGAAATGATCAGAGATCAGATAATTGTCAATGTTAAATGTAAGAAAACACAGGAACAATTGTGGATATTAGGTAATCCCACTTTATTAGAAAGCATTTCCACTGCCAAGGCTTTTGAACAATCTAGCAAATGGATGAAAACTATTGAAGAAACGAGCACTAGGGGTAGCAAGAATGATAAACAAAGTGAAGAAGTATGTGCTATGAACAATGTTACAAAAGGTTTTCAAAACTATAGGAATATATCACGTAACCGCATTGTATGTTTTAGATGTGGGAGTTACAATCATGTAGCTTCCTTCAAGTTTTGTCCTGCCTTGGGAAAAGAGTGCAACAAATGTGGTAGAGTTGGTCATTTTTCCAAGTCCTGTAGGGAAGACAAAAAGAAAATTGGGGACAAAAGTAATTATTTTAAAAAAGGGGAAGTCTCTTGTGTGAGAGATGACACTGATTTGGGATCAAATTTGTCAAGATGTGAGCATGTCGTGTCTAATGAATCCCTTAAAGAAAGAGGAATGATTGTATCATTAGTGAGTTTAGGGTTGCTTGAAGAGGATGTGTTGGACTCTCCTAAGTGTGTGGTTAAATTTATGGGTGTTGAACTAGAGCTAATGGCTGATTCTGGGTCTCCTTGGACCATCATAACGGAAGAATACTTTCATGAAATGTATGAATCTAAGATTGCTAAGAGTGATTTGTGCCCTCCTGATGTAATGGCAAAAGGTTTCAGTGGTTCATACATTGATTTCATTGGTTATATTGCTTCCACCATATATTTTAAGGATCAATCTGCGTACATCAAATTATATGTTGTAGTAAAGGGTGTGAATGTTCTGGGTTGGCGCGATCAATTCAAACTTAACATTACGTTGAATCCACGCAGCAAAGATCCAGTCATGGTGTTAAAGGATAGAGATGAGTTAAATAAAAGAGTTATGTTTGTAGAAGAGAGTAATGCTTGGAAGTTACTTTCGTGTGAGTTTCCTGAAGTTTTTTCAGACAAGTTAGGTAAGCTAAGCGGGTTCACTCATGTCATCAAGCTCAAACAACGAGCTGAACCAGTTGTGCAAAAGCTTAGACCTGTACCACTCAATGTTAGAGAAGAGTTAAGTGATACTCTAAAAGATATGTTAAAAAATGATGTCATAGAGGAGATAGAATCGTCAGAATGGGTTTCGCCAGTAGTTTTGGGACGCAAACCTGATAAATCTCTGAGACTTTGCATAGATTTGAGAGCACTTAATGCTAATATAGTAGTAGATTGTCATCCTCTGCCGAATATCAATGAAGTAGTGAGCATGATTGGTGAGGCTGTAGTTTTTTCTACCTTAGATTTGAGATCTGCGTATCATCAGGTAGTGTTAGCAGAGGAATCACGTCATCTCACAGCATTTATTACACCTCAGGGATTATATCAATTCAAACGGATGCCATTTGGTTTGGCATCAGCAGCCTCAGTTTTTCAGAGATCGATGTATCATATTTTTAAAGACATGAGTGACTATGTGAAGTGTTTTCAGGATGACATTTTAGTATTTTCTAAGAGTGATGAAGTACATATGGAACACCTGAGTAATGTGTGTAAAATGTTAAGTAAGTTTGGTCTTACCATTAAGAGTAAAAAGTGCAAGTTATTTCAAAAGAAGATAGAATATTTAGGGCATACTATTTCTGGGAATGGTGTTGCTCCTAAGAAATGGTTAGTTGATGCAATCCTGAAAGCTCCTGCACCCGATTGCAAAGATAAATTGTTATCATTTTTAGGACTCTGTGAATATTACAGTAAGTTTATAGTTGGTTTCGCAACTAAAGTGGAGCCGTTAAGAGAACTAACCAGGAAAGATGTTGAATTTTTGTGGGGAACTAAACAACAAAACTCTTTTGACAGTATTAAACTTGACATGGTGTCAGCTCCTACACTTAGACCGTTTTGTTTGAACAAACTTTGTGTTTTGACAGTGGATGCTAGCCTTTATGGCCTGGGTTGCGTGCTTTCGCAACGTTCGGGTAAGGAGGACTGGAATGTTGCATTCGCGTCTAGATCTCTAAATAACACTGAAAAACGATATGCTGTAATCGAAAAGGAATTATTAGGATGTGTCTGGGCTGTTGAACATTTCCGGAATTATATTTGGGGTGCAAGATTTTTGATACGTACTGATCATAAGCCTTTGGTGGGTATTCTTTCACCCGGTGGAGGTTTAAGTGCGACTGCTGGTATTGCTAGATTGATGTCACGATTACAAGAATATAGTTTTGACATAGAATATGTGCCTGGGAAACTCAATGTGACTGCAGATTGTTTGTCAAGATTACCATATCCCAGTGTCAGTGATGATGAAGATACTGAAGTCGTAACTAGCATTTCAGAATTATTGTCTGACAAATTCAGTATCATTTCAGAAGATTTATGGATGAAAAGCATGAGTGAGGATGATGTCTTGTGCAAAGTGAGAGATTATGTGAGTGTGGGTTGGCCTTCTAAGGAATTAATTCCAGCTGAAGTTATACCATTTTACAATGTTGCTGATGAGTTAGCCATAGAGGGAAATCTACTATTCAGAGCTGGAAAATGTATTCCACCTTTTGCGGTAAGAGATGTTATTTTGCAAATGAGTCATGAATGTCACATGGGCATGTCGTCCATGAAAAGATTAATTAGGTCAAATTTCTGGTGGCCAGGAGTGGATAGGTTTGTAGATAAATTTGTTAGAGAGTGTCCTGAGTGCATTGAAAGTGATAAGACGTGCAAATGTGATCCAGCACCTTTGACTCCTGTGAAGTGGCCAGATCATCCATGGCAGAAATTAGGGATCGATATTGCTGGCCCATTCAATTTTTTACCACAGGAGTGTAGATTCGCTATAGTTGCTGTGGATTATCACTCCAAATGGCCTGAGGTCAAACTGGTACCTCATCCTAACACTGAAAGTGTTATTTTATTTTTGAGAGAGATATTTTCAAGAGAAGGATTCCCAGAAAGCATTGTATCAGATAATGGGGTACAGTTCAAATCTTCAGAGATGTTGGAGTTTTTGAGTACTTATGGTATAAAGCATTGCATCACTGCTCTGTATGAACCACAAGGAAATGGGCTAGTGGAGAGATATAACAGGGTTCTCAAACAAGATATCCTATGGGCTCGGAAGTTTTGGGGAATGTGGAAGGAGAAAATGAGAGAAAAGTTATGGCTGTACCGTATAACGCCTCATGCCACTACAGAAGTTTCTCCTTTCCGCCTACTAAAGGGTGGAGATCCTGTATCTAACCTATGTCCTTGGTGGTTTAAGAAAAGTTCTGGTTATCGCATGGTTGATGTGAATGTCAAGGATGTAGCTGAGAAAGTGGAACTCAAACAGTGCAAATACAAAAGTGATTATGATACTAGGATGAAAGTCAAACAACCTGCTGTTATGGTTGGTGATGTGGTTAGGATTCGTAAACCTGGTTATATTACCAAAGGTGAGACAAAGTATGGCAAACCTATGAAGGTTGTGAAAGTTTATCACAATAGCGTTGTCACACAAGATGGCAAAAGATGGAATGTTAGAAGAGTATCCAAATGTGTGTCTTAAATTTTCTATTATAACCAGTAGTTTCTTTTATGTGTAAGGATTTGTTTTTTTAATGTTTACGTAGTCATTTAATTTTCTTTAGAGGGAAAATGTGTAGTATTCTTGTTTACAGATATTTCCCTTTTAATACAAATTCCAATGTTGTACATATTTCCCTTTTAAATAGAATGTCTCTTCATAGCTGCTCATGCACATTGTGTTATGGATTCCATTTAGAATTGTTATGGTCTGAAATGGATTGGGGTGGAGAAAAAGGACTGGTAACCTGGAGAGTGGATGTACTGTGCTGCAGTTCAATAAACCTTGGATTTTACTTGGAATTATCTTGGATTTTCAACTTCTTTATTACAGTACACTTCTACAGGGGCTGATAAGGTGAACCAATTCCCAATTGTGGATGTACCTAGAGTACATGGTGTGAATTTAGAGAGAGTGCATCTGGGCTGTGGGTCTGATTAGCAGGCCCACAGCCACATCTAAGTCGATAACCAGTAAAGCAAAAGCAAAAAGTGGGGGTGACCATAGGAAGCAGACCCTACTCTCTTACACGGTCTAAATGCTGTTGCCCTCAACCATCCTTGTCTGCGCAGGATCGCAGCTCCTCCCAGAGATCTGAATGCTGTGGTCGCTATGTCCATAGCGCAATCTATGACTTCGGCCAAAGTCCTCTCCGCCTCTTGCAGAATTTTTCTGGCTTCTTGTCTCTGGTATACGGTCTATGTAAGGCGAAAGGTCGCACCACATTCTCCTATCGTACCTCCCTAGAATGGCCAGGGCATTAGCAACTCTCACTAACAGGGCTGACATAGAGGAAAATCTCTTCCCCGCATTGTCCAGCCTTCTACCCTCTCTATCCGGAGGTGCCGTAATAGGAGCTGACGGATTTCTTGATTTCTGCTGAGCTGCTTGGGTAATAATTGAGTCCGACTTGGGATGACCTAAAATACAAGCTGGAGCATCTGAAGGCGCCTTATATTTTTTGTCCAGTCTGGCGAGCACCTGAGTTACTGTAGCTGGTGCTTCCATGACCTTCAGGCCTTCCTCCCAAAGATGACTTACAATCGGTAAAGAACGAACTGTCCGACTATAGGGTTCCTTGAAGTCATACAAGAAACACTCCGCCTTATCCTCTGCCATGGTAAGGGCGAATCTCTTTGTGGCTCTCTCCATTAGGTTATGAAAACCACTGATGTCCTCCGGTGGAGAATCAACAGGCTTGGGAGAAGGAGAAGAAGGTGACGGAATGAGATAGTCGTCCCACTAGCTGCTAGGGTCTGTGATCTCTCCTTCTTCTTGGTCATCATCTGTGGTACCTGGATCTTGACCAGACCTCCTTGGTGGAGATCTTGGAAGGGGTTCCGGTAAGATTTCCCGCCTACGTACTGGTGTACTTGGTACAGAACGTGTTTGAGGCGTAGCCTCAGGAACTTCCTTTGAAGCTTGAGGTACAGGATATCTCCTCCTATAATCCTCTAACATGAACTGTAGACCTTTTAACAAAGAAGATGGCACACTCGTCATCTCTTCCTGATGCTCCTGGTGGCATTGTTGCTGGGGACGCTCTTGACATTCATATTCATCTGAATCCTCCTCTTGGTACTTCACCTGCAACTGAGACAGGCTACCAACATGACCAAAAGTACTGCCATCATCTTCGTCCCCTTCCAAATCTTCTTCCTCCAGAAGGTGAGATGGTATCAGAGGCGACTCCTTACTTGGAGAAGTAAGTTCTGGTGTAATTGTATTTGTATTTGGCATTTGTTAGGCGCATGTATCACCTGTAAGTCTCACAGCGCCAGCGGGTTACAGTGTAAGACTCACTCGTGCCAGAAGAGCCACGTTTTCAGGAGTTTGCAAAAGCTTTTGTGATTGTGTTCATCACGTAGCTGGATAGGAAGAGAGTTCCTCGTTTCTGGACCGAGTTTGGAGAATGCTCTGTCCCCCGTTCTGATAGTTTGCACTTTGGGTACGGCTAGAAGAAGCTTGCTGGATGAGCGGAGAGATCGGGCTGGTGCGTACCTTCTTAGCTTATTTGCTAGATACATGGGGCCATTGCCGTTGAGAGTTTTATGAATTCTGCAGCAAGTTTTTAAAATTATCCTTTTTTTCACGGGAAGCCAGTGTAGGGCCATCAAGGAGGGAGCTGAATGATAGCGAGGAGGAAGATTGAGAACCACTTTGGCTGTTGTGTTCTGCAACACCTGAAGTTTAGCCAGGTGTTCCTCATTGCTGCCTGCTAGTAGTGCGTTGCCGTAGTCTAAGCGGCTGATCATCAGGCCCTGGACGAGGGGCATCCGAGAAGAAAGCGGAATCCACTTAACAAGATTTTTTTTAGGGTTTTCAGGATGCCAAAGCTGGTGCGCACAGTGGTATTAATGTGTTCTGCCATGGAGAGCTTGTCATCGATGATAAAACCTAGCTCCTTTTCCAGGCCAAAAACCTCTTTTCTGTGGGTTTCTCCCTCATTGACGATGCCGTCGACGATATCATCATCGTCGACGCTACCACCGACGTGGTTGTAGTCGTAGACGCCGTCGTTGACCTCGGTGTCGACACTGTCGTCAACGGTGGTACTGTCGACGGCGCTAAAACTCTTGAAACAGCTTTTACCTCAGGTTTTTTCATCAACGACGTTATTTTCTTCGTCGACACTCCCGTTGACGATGCAGATTTCTCCACTTTCTCCTCAGAAGGTGTGGAGGATGGTTTCTTGACAGTAATCTTGACCTTAGGGGGAGATTTTGAAGGCTCTGAAGTAGTTTTCTTGGTATGTTTAACCCCCGAAGCATGACCCTTCTTCTCCTTTGCCTTGCCTGAAGGAGATTTTGAGGGACTGCGCCCTGAAGACACTGGGGTGGTCTTTTTAAGGGCCTTCTCAGGTCTTTCCCCTGAGGTATGAGCCTGAGGAGATCTGCTCCTTTTCTGAGATCTCCTGGAAGAAGGGGACTCCTCCTCACTGTCACCGGATAAGATCTCCTTCCTAGCTTTGACCTTTTGAAGCCAGAGTAGAAGCCTTCCTTCACGGTCCCTCAAAGTTTTATTGGAAAAGGTACGACATACCTTGCAATCCTTTGCCTGATGGTCTGGATAAAGGCAGTAGATGCAATCTTTATGAGGATCGTCTGTATAGAGCCTTTTCTTAGAGCAGGTGGCACAAGCTCTAAATAATCCTTTTCTCTCCTTGTCAGCCATGGTAGAAGGAGAAATAATGTGAAATACTCCAAATAATTAAATCTGGAGAAGGAAAAAACACTCCGGTCCAATCCAACTTGAATATAACTGAAGAGTTTGAGCAGAGCTCAAAGGAGACTCCCTAGCACAATGTGCGGTAGAAAATCTGAGGAGCAAAAGGTTCTCTCAGGAGGGTTCTAGAGGGTGAGGAGCTCTTATTGGTTCAGTGAAAGGTTTGGTTTCTTTTACATAACAAGGGTTATGGGTTGCAAAAGGGATATTGGGCCAGGGTGAGGAGCTCTTATTGGTTCAGTGAAAGGTTTGGTTTCTTTTACATAACAAGGGTTATGGGTTGCAAAAGGGATATTGGGCCTAGGCCTCTTTTCAGTTTGCTATACTACTGGGCATTTCTTTTTTATGTACCGTAGACTCCCGTCTCCACGACGGGGAATGATTCAGGCATGTGAATCTATACAAGCTCCGAATACTGGCCTAAACTGTGATTATGAGCTGTTATCCATGATTGGCATATCTGATGTACTGGTAAGTTCATAGTAAAGGGCACTGTGTGTGCTCAGGGCTTGGAATCAAATGCTAGTAGTGGGCCTGCAGCATTAATTGTGCCACCCACATGAGTAGCCCATTTACCATGTCTCTGGCAACGGCATCTACTTGCCAGTCCCAAACCATCTCTTTTATTACATGAAAGGCACCCATAAGGTAGGCCTAAGATAGCCCCATGGGCAAAGTGCACTGCATTTAAAAGGTAGAACATGTACAGGTGTGCTTTTCATGTCCTGATAGTGAAATACTCATTTTTCACTATTTTATTTATTTATTTATTTTGGAGTTTTATAAAGCGCTTAGTTACGCTCTCTGGCGTGTCCCTGCGCTGAGATTGAGTAAGTGAGAGGGAGGAAAATTAAGGCAGTGCTAGGCGAAACAGGTGTGTTTTGAGGGCTCTATGAAATTTGGTCTCAGAGGGTTCAAGGCGTAATTCAGTAGGTAATAAGTTCCAATTCTTGGCTGCGAGAAGTCGGAACGATCTGCCCCCCATGCGAGCTCTACGGATTTTGGGGACTGCGACCAGACCAGTGCCAGAAGATCTAAGCATCCGCTCTGGTCTGTAGGGGGTGATAAGACAGTTTAGGGGGCGGGTGCTCTACCTCCCAAAATGCGATGGCATATGCAAAGGGCTTTGAATTTGATCCTTTCACGGATTGGCAGCCAGTGAAGGGACTTTAGAGCAGCTTTAGAGGAAGTTCGCCTAGGGAGCCTCAGCACCAGCCGGGCTGTCGCATTCTGCAGTACTTGGAGACGGTTGAGACTGATGGCCGTACTGCCCAGGTAAAGGAGATTGGCATAATCGGGTCTTGATGTTACCAGGGCATGCACAAGGGTCTGTCTGTCTCCAACAGGGAGCATGTCAAGGACCTTACGTAAGGTCTTAAGTATCCCAAAACACATTCCTACTACCCGATTAATCTGGGGCGCAAACGACAGTTCGGAGTCGAATAGTACCCCTAGGTTTTTGGCCTGTTGACATGGCGCAGGAGTGGGGCCCAGACAGTCCGGCCACCATGCTGAGGACCACACAGATGGACCCCCCCCTCCCCCCACCACCACGAGCACCTCATTCTTGGAGCCATTCAACTTCAGGCAGTTGTTAGACATCCAGGAGGCTAGCTCCTGCATACAAGCACTGAAGTTGGCGGCCGCAGTTCCGGGCGCTCGCGATAGGGAGATGGCCAACTGCATGTCGTCCGCCTAAGATACAAGTTGGATATCATATCTTTCCACAATAGTAGCTACAGGAGAGGCATACAGGTGGAACAGGGTGGGGCTTAGGGCAGAGCCCTGGGGAACCCCCTGATCAAGATTGAACAGCCTGGAGTAGTGTTCACCCTGTCTAACCTGAAAGCCTCTCTCCGTCAGAAAGGATTGTATCCACCTAAGTGCCTTCCCATTGATTCCACCCTTGTTAAGACACTGTAGCAAGATGGAATGTGCTACAGTGTCAAAGGCGGCACTTAGGTCAAGCAAGATGAGTGCCATAGTTTGTCCCTCATCAACTCCTTGCCTGATGGTTTCAGTGGCCAGGAGCAGCGCAGACTCCGTGGAGTGGCGTGGGCGGAATCCAAACTGCGTGGGATGAAGAAGATTGTATTGATCCACAAAGGTAATAAGTTGAAGATTGACCACCTTTTCTGCCACCTTGGCCATGTAGGGGAGAAGGGAAATAGGTCTCAAGTTGTCCATCCTGTCCCAGCTAAGGTTCGATTTTTTTTGAAGCGGAAGTACAATTGCTTGCTTCCACTTTTTAGGTACAATGCAGGTCTTAAAAGAGATGTCGAGAACATCTCTAATGTACGGTTCTAGGGTTTCGATACTTCCTCCAAGGAGTTTGGGCGATGCAGGGTTATAGGGGGACCCAGATTTGATAGAGCGGCAAATCCGCTGCAGCTCTTCCGAGGATGGAGTAACAAAATTCCCTAACCTATTTGTGCCTTCGTCTAATTTAAGGTGTTCCCTGAACTCTGTTGCCTTTTCCTTACCCCCTGTAAAAGCAGAGTAGATGTTAGCCACTTTATCAGAAAAGTAAGTGGCGATTACAGGACTCAATTGAGCTTGAGGGAGGGTCGACAGAGGAGCTGCACATTGAGATTTCCTTATAGATTTTAAATAGCTCCTTGGTGGAGTTATGGGCTTCACCAATCCTGCCTGAAAAGTAATTGGTTTTAGCGCGTCTGATTAGATTGTGATATTCCCTGCGTCTGTCTATATATTTCAGTTTAGCTTGATCTAGGTACGCCACCCTCCATTGTCTTTCTAGTTTCTTACATTCCGCTTTAACTAGGCGGAGTTCATCGCTAAACCAAGGGGCCGATTTCTGGGGTCTGCTATAGGGTTTTTTTTGGCAGAGGGGAGCTGTAGCGTCCAGGGCCATGGTAATGCGCTCATCAAGTCTGTCAGAAGCTATGACGGCATCTTCCCCACCTGGTCTGCCACCTTTGGTGAGGGCCGAATCAAATTTAGCTTTAGAGAATGTAGTCAATTTCCGACTCAGGTATTTGGCGTTATAGGGTTTTTGGGCATTAGTTACAGGGACAGTTAAAGTAAAAGGAACTACAAAGTGGTCGGACCATAGAACAGCGATAGGAGACTGGATTTTTACACCATCCCAGTTGGCAAATATAGGATGCAACAAATGCCCTTTAGGTGGGTGGGGGCTTTAGATTCAGTGGATAGTTGAAGGGATAGAAGTTGCTGGTCAATAACTGCTTTATCTGCTAGATTATCTAGGTGGATGTTAAGATCGCCTAGAAGCAGAAACTTATCCCTACGCAGGGCAGTTTCCGTGATGCCAACAGTCAAACATGTAATGAACTGGGTAGAGGGGCCCGGAGATCAATAGGCCATTCACCATATTCCCCGTGTTAGCCTTGATAGAGAAGGCTCCTATCTCGCCTTCGGCGATGGGAAAGGGTTCAAGTTGGCATGTCAATGGCTGTTTGAAAATTATTGCTATCCCCCCACGTCTGCCTCCAACCCTATCCAAACGAACCATAGTATATCCCGCAGGGAGAGAAGCAACTATGTCCGGCCCAGAGTTGGAGTCCAGCCAGGTTTCTGTGAGAAACAATAGATCGAGTTTCATGTCTAATAGTAGATCATAAATATCGAGGCTATGTTTCCTCATGGATCTGGTGTTAAGTAACCCGCACGTAAGCCTGGTGTGCTCCACCCTGGGAGGGGGTCTGGTCAGCCACGTATATTGACTGACTTTGCAGCTATTGGTATCCTCTGCATTGAGACTGTGAAAACAGTCTTTAGCAAGGTCGGGACACAGGTCTCGCAGTTGTTGTGAATTCCAACATATTCTGGACACGTTTTGTCCAGGGGTTCTGGCCCCAGTCCCCGGACGGGCGCAGACGGGCTTGCCTTTGGCGCGCCTTCGGCGCCCCCGCTGCGCCCGTCTGCTGCGCTTCCTGTATAAGGGTGCCATTTTATCCCTCGAGGGCGGGAGGGCGGGCGGGGCTGAGCGCTCGAATGCTAGCCCACCAACCTTCTCCTCATCCAAGATGGCGGCCCCGAGTAGCCCTTACTCGGCTACAAACGGGTGAGTGACTAAATGCCTATGTCTTCCAAACCCTAATATCGGTTTTTGAGATAATCTCCAGGAATTGAGGGCAGGTCCCGGCTTTCCGCCTCAGGACAGTGAGAATTAAAAAACGAGCAGTTTTAAAAAAATACCCCGGAAGTCTGTGCAAATAGCAATTTTAGGCAGTACAATGACAGAGTTTAAAAACAATTAGAAATACAATGAACGCCTTCACGCGCTCAAAATCGCCATCCACTCTCACTCGCAATCAGTGGGGAATGAATTTGAATTGTTTTTATCCCCTCGAGGACGGGAGGGCGGGCGGGTCTGAGCGCTCGAATGCTAGCCCACCAACCTTCTCCTCATCCAAGATGGCGGCCCCGAGTAGCCCTTACTCGGCTACAAACGGGTGAGTGACTAAATGCCTATGTCTTCCAAACCCTAATATCGGTTTTTGAGATAATCTCCAGGAATTGAGGGCAGGTCCCGGCTTTCCGCCTCAGGACAGTGAGAATTAAAAAACGAGCAGTTTTAAAAAAAAATACCCCGGAAGTCTGTGCAAATAGCAATTTTAGGCAGTACAATGACAGAGTTTAAAAACAATTAGAAATACAATGAACGCCTTCACGCGCTCAAAATCGCCATCCACTCACACTCGCAAGCACTATCTCTCCCAGTGGTTATCATTGGAGCTTCCTTGTAACCTCTCACAAGTATAACTTCCAGAAAGAGATAGAGATTTGGAGTTTTGGGTCCCTGAATCACAATTTATAAATATGTCTTTTAGTGAAGTTGGTTCTTAAATTGATTGTTTGCAAATGCTACTTTTAGAAAGTGGACATTTTCTTGCTTTACCATTTATTCTGTGCCCCTGCCTGCCTATGGAATACATCTCTGGTTTAGAATGACAGTTGGGCGGAGTGTACGGAGGCTTATGACACTTTAAAGAATGGGCGGATTGTTTTCAAGCTTTACATTCAGCATTAGTGTTTGTGTTGGAAATATGTTCTATACAACACCAACAACAATATTTCTTTATTAACTGAATAACAAAACATTAAAAAAAGTTTGAGAAATTTAGTTCCGGCTTGGCTTATATTTGTATATATGGATTCCAAGATTGTCACTATTTAAAAGATATTTTGTGGGGTGGGGGTGTAAGACATGGCCAAAATGGCGAGCTGTTAGAACGTGTCTGTCCTTGTCTCCCGGCTTCTTGCCGCATGCCACTCATCCCGATGGCCCCTTGACTGTTTGGGGTCTCCCGGATTGATACAGGGGGCACCGACCAGCGCTGCAAGATTGAGACAGACTGTGCTGGTGGGAGCAGCAGAAATACTGCGGACAGGCGAGGAGGGGCCTGGACGTAATGGCAGCTGGTGTCACTTAGAAGGGAACACCCATTAACACAACAGGCGAGAAAGTTGATGACCCTGGTGGGTGAAGCTGCCCTACCCAAAGACACTGCTGGGACGAGCTGAGCTCCTGGCCTCTTCGGGGGCACGAGGTGAGGAGCGAGGGAGAGCGAACAATGGTAGAGGCAGCATCCCAGTGAGACAGGCGGCACGTTCGGTGTAGAGAGATCGGGTGCTACAGCGAGGTGTCGCGACTGGGCGTGACCTGCATTTTTAGAGCAGCGATCCCTTAGGTGCCGCACCCTCGCCACTCTAAGCAGAAACAGTGGCCAAGACATAGGAGCTCTCCGATGGTACGGAGGGGGGAGAGACTGGGGGACACCATGCCCGCTCTACGAAGCGCACTTCGAGCTCCTCATAGGCCCAACACGCCATGGCCAAGTTGGAGGGGATTTCTGAAGGCTAGACAAAGCCACCCAGGGAACATTGGGCCTGCCCGATAGTCAGCAGATATCAGGGAGTGGGGGCAGAGGAAGAGAGTAACAGACCCCGCAAAAGACATACCTTGGCGTGTAGTGAGCAAGCGACCCTACAGAACGTGAATAAGAGCCCCCTGGGGGGCAGCCGGCAGAAGCTTGAGGCCTACGGAAGAGCAAAGGTGAGTCAGGACTGCAGGAGAAATACGAGCCAGCGCTGACTGCTAGTGGCCTGAGCTGGACGGTGTTCCCCTGAGGAGGCAAGGCAAGAAACACTAGCTCTAACCGGTGGTCTTAGAGTGAATGGAGAAATCCTGGTGATGGCCATAGGAAGTCAAAGCAACTGGCGCACTGCACGAATAGTCAGTTATAAGCTCCCGGGACAAGAGCGGTCATGAGCTGAGAGACAGTGAAAACAGGGAGTTGAACCTACCCTAGACCTTTTGGAGTCCCTGTTTGCTTCACTGTGTGAAAACATGCAGTCCCTCCAAAGTGATTTATCTAGCGATATCAAAGAAGTTCGGCGAGAGGTTGACTCCCACAGGGAATGCGTGACGACTATGGAGGATAATGAACATGAGTGAGACATGGAGGTGGATTCACTACAGCAAGAAGTAATTCAGCCACAGGAGCAAAAGATAGAGCTACGAGCGCACGCTGAAGACCTTGAGAACCGCTCCATGTGCAATAATATTCACGTCAAAGGTGTAGAACTCTTCAACTATATTCTGGGGTCCCCACAGGACAACAAGATTAAAATAGACCAGACACATAGAATGGGCTACCTGCGGCATTCTACAGTTTTGCGCTCCAGACATCCTAGCCTACCTCCCAGGCTTCCAGCTAAAGGAACTGGTCCTGCGAAAGGCTTGAGGGAGAGGCAGCCTCTGGAGGTCCAAGGCCATACCCCAAAATTATACCAGCACCTGGACATGATCAAATTGCAGAAAAGAGGGGAGTTTCGCCCAGCCACTACACACTTGCGAAACTTAGGGATGCCTACTCATGGGGCCATCATTTCCGCTTGATATTCCAGTGAGAAGGCTAATTGCTTCAACTCTGGTCCTTGCAAAAACTTGCACCATCCTGGGGATTGTGAACTCAGATTCAGAGATGGGTGATCCTACGCCTCAGCAAAGGAGAAATCGGTGTGACCGGAAAGGACGCTCTAAGGAGAACAATGGGAGGCCCTATCTTGCCTCAGTAACGAAAGAACGTAAGGCAGTCCTGGAGTCGCATTCAGGGGAACAACGAGGAGAAGCTGCAGCTTGAGACCCTCGGACAAGCATTAAACCCTCAAAAAAGGTTAAATCGAGTGGCGGGCGGGGGCTACCAGCAGCAGAAGGAGACACATGGGCCACTACACATCCCCAATCTTTCTATTTTCCAGGGGCTTGTGGTCTCAACCCGCGAGTCACGGACTTATAATGACTGTTTTAAGTTTTGTTTGTCTCAGGTTCGGGGGCACCGAGTACTCACTTAAATGGGGAAGGAGGAGCGCATCTGGCATATGCAGGGAAGAGAGCTCTTCAAAGGGGTTGCAGGAGTCTAGGACCAAAAGAGTCATAAGGGAACAACTAGATAATCTATGCCACAGAGGTTATGGCACTGCAGGTAATTAAGGTCCTTTCGCTAAATGTCAAGTGCCTCAATAATCCCATTAAGAGGTGGCAATGCTTTCCTTTGTCAAAAACACGGAGACAGATATTTGCCTCCTCCAGGAGACCCATTTATTGAGCAAGGACTGCAAAACACCTAAAACCACGTGCATCCCCACACCAATTTTTCTCATCCACCACCGACAAAAAAGCAGGTGTGGCTATGCTGATAGTGCGACGGTTCATAGGGAAGATGGGTCCCAAAGTAGCGGAGGTTAAAGGTAGATTCCTGCCATACTCTGTCCATACTGGAGGTCACAACCTAGTAGTGGGATCCTATACGCTCCTAACTCAGGCTAGGAGTGGTTCCTTTGGACAGTAGTCTCAGAGATGATGACCACACAGGTCCGCATGACATTGATGGGGGGATCTGAACCTTGTTTTTGATACTAATAAGGATAGATCTGGTTCTAGGACTGATCTGGCAGGGGCCTTGTCTAAGGGAGGATGCAAGTGGCTACAAGAGATAGGGTTACTGGATCTCTGGAGAGAAGCCCATCCACAATCTAACCAATACACATTCTATTCACATGCCCACAAAACGTGAGCATTACTTGATTATCTACTAGGGACTAGGGAGGTTAATCATATCATGAGGTACATAGAGATAGAGCAGGCGGCGTTAACGGACCACAACGCAGTGATCCTCACTCTGGAGGTCCCGCCTGGGAAGCACAAATATGGAAACTGGCGTCTTAGGGAAACCCTGCTTCACAGGCCTGTAATAGTACACCAGCTTACGGATGCTATACGCAATTATTTCGAACACAATGACACCCCTGATATCGCTATTTCCGCATTCAGGGAGGCTATGGTTCGGAGGGAACTTATAGTGATATCAGCAGCAAACAAAAAAGCATGTAGAGAGAAAAGGGACCAATTGACAGCCCAAGTCAGGGAAATGGAAAGTATACATAGGCTCATGGGCTCCAGGAATCTGGTGCCAACTATGCACAGAGCGGGCTCAACTAGCAGGGCTAGACCTTGATAGGGTGGAATATGCACCTCTCTGCCTAAAACACTTCTTCTATATGGGGGGGAGGGGGGAGACAAGCCAGGGCGACTGCTAGCCAATAGACTGAGAGACCAAAGACAGCAGATGAATGTTCAATCCCTGAAGTCCCAAGCGGGAGTAGAGATCATGGGTGATGAACAAATAATGAATGAGTTTCAGAACTTTTACGCAGAACTATATGAGAGCCAGGAGCTAACAGCGCAGCACATTGACACTTATTTGAAAGGGACGAACACCCCGTGATTAGACAACGCTCAAGCAACTTTGCTAGATGCTCTCATTAGGGTCAAGGAGGTTATTTCTGCCATCTCCCGCCTCACGCTATTCAGATCCCCGAACCCTAATGGATTCCCTGCCAGCTTTTATAAAACATTGCATGTCCTGGTTCCCATCCTTACAAGACTATGCAATTCGCTTGGGGGCTCTGGCTCGGTGCCCCCGACCATGCTGGCCGCATCTATTTTAGTAATACCTGAGCCAGGGAAAGATAAGCAACTTTGTAGCTCTTATCGCCCTATATCGTTGCTGAACATAGACATCAAGCTCTTTTTGAGTATTTTAGGAGATCGGTTGGGTTCCATGATGCCGGGTATCATAGATCCTGACCAGGCAAGATTTATACAGGGTAGGCAGAGTAGTGACAACACGAAACGCATTCTGCATCTCATTGACCAGGTAGATCACATAAGCCTGGAATACCTTCTCTTGACAGTCGATGCTGAAAAAGCATTCAACAGGGTGCATTGGCAATACACGGAGCACACTCTGGCCCATTTTGGATTAGGTGACCACTTCCGTGCTTGGGTGACGAGTTGCTATGGTTCCCCCAAGGCCAGGGTTAGAGTTAACGGTGTCTAGTCTCCTCCCTTTCCTATAGGTAGAGGTTCCAGACAGGGGTGCCCCTTGTCACCCCTGCTATTTGATGTGTACATAGAATCCCTAGCACAGCGGATCAGAGATAATCCACCAATTGAAGGCATTTCCTTTGGAGGTGAGAGACAAACAGTTAGCCTATATGCAGATGATATATTGGCCTCCCTAAGCAACCCTATTACCTCTCTCCCAGCCTTTCTCAAGGTGTTATCCATATTAGGGCTAGCATTGGGGCTCCGGATAAATGTCGGGAAAACCCGGTCTATGGTCTTATCAGTTACAAGCAAACACCTGTCCTTGCTGAAAGACAGCTGCCCAGTGAGTTGGATGAAGGGGTCCCTCCCATACTTGGGGATTCAGCTCGCACCCTCAATAACGCAAACAACTGCAACAAATTACAACATCCTCCTACGACAAATTAAAGGCGAGTTGCACAGTTGGAAGAACCATAACCTCTCCCTTTTGGGGTGAATCACAACCATTAAAATGTCCATACTACTGAAGATTTTATATCTTTTCCAGACAATTCCAGTTTCCCCTCCCGGAGGGTGCTCCCTACGCTACAGAGCGAGCTTCATAGGTTTGTGTGGCTTGGGGCGAGACCTTGCATGAGGAAGAGTTTGTGCTACCTGGGGCCGGATGAGGGGGAGTTGGTTATCCCAGATTTGAAGAGATATTTCCAGGCAGCTCAGATGAGGTACCTAGTGGAAAGGAATAGGGAGGAGTCTGAAAAACATTGGTTATTCTAAGGTAGAGCAATTGCACTGCTTCCCCTGCTCCCCCATCACCAAGATGGTGGTGGTGTGGGACTCCATGGCGGGCCGTGTGGGGCTCACTACGTTCCCATCCCTCATGACACCACTATTCAAAAACAGAGATTTTACCCCGGGTTTAAACTGGGAACATTTGTGTCCTGGCATCAGACACCATGACGCCCTGCAGGCCACATGTTCGATGAGACGAGAATCTTCACCTTCACGCAATTGGGTCAACAGTACAAGCCGAATCTGAAAGACTCCGATACTCCAGGTTCGCCACTGGCTATTGCACCCCACCAATCTACCGACTGTTGGAAGACGCCTTACCAAGTATGAGAAATGGCTAGCCACAAAGTCCACAGATACGGCTGATCTCAAAACTCTATGTCCTACTGCGCCATCCCGCCCCCACACAGTCTATACACAGTCAAAGTAGGAGGGCAAAGGAACTCGGAAGGGAATTATCACCTAAAGAATAGGGGGAGATATACTTCAGAGTCCGACTTTCTGTGCAGAACACAGCTAGTATGTAGACGGCCACTAAAATAGCAACATACTGATATATGACTCCGGTATGCCTTAACAAAGGCAACCCAGAGCGTAGCCCTGACAGTTGGCGGGGATATGGTCAGCCAGGCATGCTTCTCCACATACTCTGGGAATGTCCGAAGATTGCAACGTAGTGGACCCAGATACTGGACGAAATGGACACACATTTTGACACACACATCCCCCGGTTTCCAGACTATATAGTCATGGGCCTTCCCAATCCATTGACCTTCCCACTTAAATCTCGCAGAGGTAGGCAGATTGGGTTAGCACTCTGAGCAGCGCTTCAGAACATTCTCACGCACTGGGGGTCCGCTACTACTCCTACACATCTTGGTTGGCTCCATAGAATATGGTACATACTAGGAATGGAAAGAATGTCTGCCACCCTCACAACATCTAAGGCCTCGTTCTGCTAAATATTGCATCCATTTCTCAGTCTCTTGGCCACTGAACTCAGAGAGCTTACCTGTACCAAATACCTGCGCATCCTCCGGCTTTCTGAGACGGAGTAGCCCATGCAACGACTAAAAGAGGGAGAGGTATAGCGACTCCTCCATATAACAACAATGTGAGAAGTTAGCCTGGCATACGATGTCCACTAGTTCTAGTGGGCACCTTGCACCAGTCTAATCGACCCTTATTGATGATGGTTGTAAAGTCAACCTTATAGAAAGCTATCCTAGTGGTAGCATGAACCAGCAGTCTTCAGGCTAAGACTTCAGTAGGCAAGTTAAGCAAGTTGTTTTACCATATATAATCCCTTGAATACCAAATGAAAGGACACCACACAAGGTATATATCAAATATATATGTATTTAATCTAAACACAACCCCTCTGCACTCTTTATGAGGTCAGAGGTAAAAATACAATACAAGTCACACAGTTAATACACAATAAGTTGCACAGTATACGTTATGCCCTAGGGGCCTCACTAACCATTAACTAAGAAAGTGGTATAAGTACCACGTGAGAGTTAGAAAGCAGGCCTAGGGCCTGTAGAATCGCTGGGGCTACACTAAACGACCAAAGGTTAGGAAGTAGGAGACCCACGGGAGCTGCATGCAGTGTCTAAACACAGGCGCGGGTTCCCATTGACTTTCTATGGAGTTCGTAAAAGTTACAAAGTTACAAGTTAAAGACACTTCCGGATGGTCTAGGACGGAACCCTTTTAAACTAGGACACTTCGAGAGTCAAGACCCACGGGAGCACTGGAGTACTCGTGTTACCTCACCCAGGGAAGCCGGGTGGATAAGTTACTTACCTGTAATCCTAGTTCTCTTCCAGGGGTATCCTCATCAAAGTCATAAGCACTGAATATTCCCGGCCACGTGCGGAGACCCCGGAAATATTATAAAAATATAAGTGTAAATAACATATAAATAGCTCCACAAATATGTATGCACATATATAATTTTTTCTCACACCAATGCAGCCCCAAAAATGAGGCTAAACAATGTAAATAATCATACATATACTGAATTAGCAATGAAACAAAAAACACATTAGGCCAAATAGCCCTTGAATTCTGTGTTTTAATGAGCAAAAGACTCATAAATCTTGTAAATTGCCAATAAATACACATTGTTAGCCACAGGCTGCATTGAACAGCAATAGCATAGAAAATGAAACCATTTTCAACAAAAACTGGCACCGTGCCTTTAAGACAGCAATGACCCCTGGCTTCCCATCATGCCTCAGGGGTGACAGTTAGGTCAGTTCTTCTTTACATAACCCTGAAGTCAGGGCTCAACCACAAGTTCTAGACCAGACCACTCTCATTTACCTGGGGAGGTGGGTGGGTGTGCTTATGACTTTGATGAGGAAACCCCTGGAAGAGAACTAGGATTACAGGTAAGTAACTTATCCTTCTCTTCCAGGGGATCCTCATCAATAGTCATAAGCACTGAATGGAATAGCAAGCCCAAACACCACCTGCAGGTAAATGAGAAATACATGACCCAACCAAAAAAACATTTATAACAGCCGAGTACTCAGCTACTAAACAGATTCCGCAAGGAGGCCTGGCCTACCTGGGTATCTGCTCTAGTGTCAGAATCAAGACAGTAATGTCTGGTAAATGTATGGACGGACTTCCAGGTCGCCGCCTTACAGATCTCAGACATGGGCACATTATGGAGAAAAGCCGCAGTCGCAGCTCTACCCCTGGTGGAATGCGCTTTGGGAAAAAACCCGAGAGTTTAATGCGCCAACTGGTAAGCAAGCTTGATACACGAAACGATCCATCTCAAAATAGACCGTTTCGAGGCTGCATGACCTGTTCTGATCGATCCATAGTTAACAAACAGTTGATCAGAATGACGTATAGCCTTGGACCTATCCAGATAGAATTTAAAAACCCTTTTCAGGTCCAAAGAGTTCAAAGCCCTCTCAGCTGGAGAAGAGGGATTGGGAAAGAAAGTGGGAAGAGAAATGGTCTGATTGACATGGAAATCTGACACCACTTTAGGAAGAAAGGACGGATGTGTCCTTAGTACCACTCTATTCAAATGAAACACAGTATAGGGTTCCTTGGAATAGAGAGCTTGGATCTCGCTCACCCTACGAGCTGACGAGATTGCTACCAAAAAAGCCGCCTTTAAGGAAAGGTGCTGCAAAGTAGCTTTATGAATGGGTTCAAAGGGCGGACCCATTAACTTTGATAGCTCAGTTTCATACGTCTTTATTTCGATTCTTTGATCATAAAAGACAACATATACAATACATACAATTTCCATAAAAAAGAAGTTCTAATACATAATTAATGATATAATTTAAAAATGTTCACAAGAACCATTAAAAATTATTCTCATCAATACATTGAATCTGATTAAAACCTTATTAAATTAACTGTCAAAAGACGTACAAAAATTCTTTCTTCCATATTAAGAATAAGGATGTTATCAAATCATCTAGCTGATGGATGCTTAACTCTGATGGTCCATACCCACCCTAAAAACTTTGCAACACCAATGGTCACACACTCCGATGTGTTAGATCTTAAGACCCATAGGGCTCCCATACTCCCCCTTATCTTTAACCTCTTACAAATAGGTATCAGCCATTTGCGTCGGGGATTAATATAGGCCGGGCACACGAAAAGCATGTGACCTATAGTTTCCCTTTGGCCACTGCACCAAGGACAGTGCTCAGACTGTTGTCCAAGCCATTTATGAGTTAACGTCCTTATCGGTAGGGATCCTACTCTAAACTGATGATGGAGTTTTCTATCCAAACTTTTAGTAATAACATCCCAATAAGGCTCTAATCTAGGAACTACTTTATGACTCAGAAACAAGCCTGTCAGGTTGGCGGACTGTGATAACTTAACATATTCTTCTTTTATGGTCGCCCAATATAGTAATTTAAATTCTTGTTTGGATGGAAAAACATTATTTTCAGGATCGGACCACTGTAAGCTTAAACCCATGTTCTGTAGTGTAGTCTTCACAACCCGGAACCATAGGAGATTTCCAGACCCCATAATTGACCTTATGTCCATGATTTCCTTGGCAAACAAGCCTATGTTGTTTAGCCTCCAAATCGTTGGGTGAGTTTTGCTGCACTAGGGGAGGGGGAGGAGGGGGGCTGTTTTCTTGGTTTTTTCTCTCCTTTTATCATTTTTTTTTTCTGTACAACGAAAGTAAAAGCAGAGCTGAGGTGCAGCGTGAAGACTGTCTGTGTGGAGCTTCTTGTTGGGCCAGTGCACATACGTCGTTTACAGTTTGCCGCCCGACCTCCGGGTTGTGGGCTGAATGGCCGTGTATCAGTACTGCAATAAAAATGCATTTAAAAAAAAAAATGATTTCCTTGGCAAACAAGACCAATTCTGGTGTAGACCATATACGTCTCCATAGTGCTACCATCCTAAAGCGAGCTAAATCTTTGATAGAATAACAGCCCATGTCCAATAAAAGGGGTAATATCGGGGTGGATTGTGGGAGACTAACCAGGCTACGCAAAAACTTATTTTGTATTTTATCCAAAGGACTGAGATCCACATAACCCCAAAGATCAGCCCCATAAAGGATGGCAGATCTTATTTTTGCATTGTAAATGTTTAACGCAGGTAGTATCCTTTTGGTTATTGAACACCGTTGCTCCTTCACCAAACACCCCGTTAAACAAGCAAATTTTAGACAAGGGGCCTCTATCTGTGGCTTCCATCTCAATCTGTGGTCTAACACCACCCCCAGATAGGTCATGACGTTCACTTGTTCAAGGTCTATGCCATTCATACTGGCGTGGCCTCGTTGTAATTTATTTTTAGTTAAGACCATAAATTTAGTTTTGGATACGTTTATCTCTAGGTCATCAATATTGCAAAAATCCACAAACCTATTTATAGCTGTCTGAAGTCCTGTTTGGGTTTTTGCCAAGATCAACGTATCATCTGCGAAAATTAATAATGGAAACTTTCTGCCAGCCAGAACTGGTGCATCAGTAGGAATGACTTCTAAAAACTGCACTACCTGATTAATAAATAATAAAAACAAAGTAGGAGCGAGCACACATCCTTGTCTTACACCACGAGTAACGGGGAAAGAATCACTCACCTGTCCCTGCCTTCCCCATCTAACTCTAGCAAAGTTGTTTTCGTGTAGTCTTACAATTAGCTCCAAGAGTTCGGGTGGCATACCCATTTTACCCAGGGCCACCCACATCTTCTCTCTCGGAACAAGGTCGAATGCGGATTTAAGGTCCACAAACGCCGCATAGACAGTGCCCTCTCCTAAAAACACAACCTTCCAATATATCAAGATAAATCTTAATACTTGGTCAATTGTGCTAGTGCATGACCTGAAGCCCGCTTGCATCGGCGATAATATATTTTCTTCACTCATCCATTCCTGTATTCTTCCCAAGACCAATCTTGATATAACCTTCTGCAGAGCATCTATAAGACTGATTGGGCGATAATTCCCTGGTTGTGAACGATCTCCTTTTTTAAAAACAGGTAACATTTCCGCCCCTTTCCATGATGTTGGAATCTTGGCGCCACTTGCAATAGCATTTGCTAAAGTAGTTATATATGACACCCAGTTCTGCTGATCATTGTGAGAAGTTGGCCTGATATGCAGTGCTCACTATTCTAGTGATCACAATGTATCAGTCCAAACAACCCTTATTGATGATTGGTTGTAAGTCAACCTTATAGACCAGCTATCCTAGTAGCGTGGATACGAGCAGTCTAAGGCTAAGACTCTAGAGGGCGTGTTAAGCCAGCTGTTTTACCATCACATTACCCCTTGAACACCAAGTGAAAGGACACCACACAAGTTGTTATGAAAAATAAAGTATATTTATTTATAACAAGACTACCCTGGCTCTTTATGAGACAGGGAGCTAAGCACACAACAAAACTCTTAAAGAAACACTGAAAGTCGCACAATTTACACAAATGCCCGAGGGGCACGAAAAACCATATACTATGAAAATGGAATGAGAAATTACTAGCAGGTAAGTAATACTTTTCTAGACTTTAGAATCGCTAGGCCTACAATACTAAACACTTAGGTTAGGAGCAGGAGGCCTGTGGACGTCGTGTGCAGAGTGGGAACTCTCACGCGTAAGGCGGGAAAAAGTCTATGGATGCTAGCAATTGACAAAGTTACTGTTCTCGGGCGAACCCGACTAGGTGGGTCGAAAACGGGAGTGGATCCGAACACTTAGGGTGTTGGACTATGCTGGAGCACCGGAGTACTCAGTTTACCTAGCCCAGGGGCTGCGGCTGCATAGGGTTGAAGTTGCGTCGGAAACCCTCGTTGAAGAACCAGGAGCCTGAAGAAAGAAGTTGCTGGCAGGCGGCCAGTGAAGAAAGTTCGTGGAGATCCAAGCCTGGATCAGGGAAGAAGAAACCTGTAAGCAGAGGGGACCAAGTTCTGAATCACTAGCCAGTGATTTAGGTGGGCACCAGGGTGGCACCGGACGAAGTCACCTCAGGCAGGTGAGTGGGCGCTGCTGGGCTCTGCAGTCTCTCGGACCAGGAGGCGTTGTCGGCGACCAGGATGGAGGTGCGAGCTGTCCCACGAAGGTACTTGCTGTCGACGTCGCTGGACCCAGGATTGGGGCAACAAGTCTTGGCAAATGCAAGGCCCACGCGGTGGACCTAAAATGGCGTCTTGAGTGGACCAGGAGAGGGTCCAGGGTGCTTCTCTGAAGAAGGGAAGCAAGGGCCAGTCTGGAGCAACCAGACCAGCAGTCTTTGTCGTCGTGGAGCGTCGTAAAAGGGCCACTAGCCAACGGGCAAGTGACCGGGACAACGCAGTGAGCAGCAAAAAGCAGAAGGGCCCCACGCAGATCTCGTGGATGCAGGGGGGCTGAACTTCGGTGCTGGAGCTGCTCAGGGTCGGGGCTTCTCTCACCCCAAAGCACTCGGTCGAGGGTCACTCGGTGGTCGTGCTGGACAAGCGTCGTGCAGTTCTGAAGATGGCCGGTCCCTCGAGGTCTCGTCGCATCCACGGATCACAGCTGGGCTGATGATGTAGGTTGAGGTCAGAGGTGCCAGGGAAGCCGGTTCTCGTCGTGCTGGAGCAGTCTTGATCCGAAGGAGAGACTGGCAACAAACGGCGATGCTTGGTTGGTGCCTGCTGCTGCAGGGTGACTACTCCTTAGTCACAAGGGAGAAAATCTTGAGAAGAGTCTTGAGTTCTTCGTGTACAAGGTCGGTTCAGGATTCAAAGAATGATCTAATTTGGAAGGGGGCCTGCTCCTACCTTTATCCTGCAAAAGGGGGCTGGCACGCGACTAAGTCCTGCCCTATGGGTGGGACCAGGAGGGGGGTGGTTACACCCCTCTCCTTTGGCGGGCTTTCCCCAGCTCAGGGTCTGGTGTGCCCCTGGAACTGGTTCAAGCCGGCCTATGCACAGTGAGCACCGAGGTGCCACTTGCAGTCACCTTCCTCTAAAGCCCTGCCTACCTAGAATACACAAAACCCTGTCTGGGACGGTGCTGGCACCGCCCCTGGCAGGAAACCCTTTGTCCTTGCCTCCTGCTCTGGGAGGACTCCCAGCAGCAGGAGGGCAGACTTGTGTCTCGGTGGCAGCATCCATTTTGTGGATGCTAAGGCTCTGTCTGACTTTAACCGGGGTTACAGGTTACCAACATGTCGTGTCCCTCTAGAAGGGTGGAATGCTAACCCCGTCGCCAGAATTGGCGAGGGGTTAGTATTCCAATTCGTATGACACCTTACTCGACATGTTTTGATAAAGCGATACCAGAGTTGGCATATAACCGCGAGGATTATAATGCACTTAAGAGTATATGGTATGCGATATCATGAAAACGGCTAAGGGATAGATCCCGAAAGCCTCGGACAGGCTCAGCTCATGCCAGAGCACCATCTCACACGATCCCAAGCACTCTGCCTTCAGGATTGTCAAGGCCTGCTATAGGAGTGACTGATAGGAGATCTGTGTGTCCATTTTAAGTTTAGATATAGGTATACTATATCTAAAGCAAAGGGTGAGTACACCACCTTGCCCCAGCTGTCAAGCAGCCAGTTGTGTCTGTTTGGTTAGTCAGCCCAGGGGTGGCATAATACATGCTGCAGCCCCTGGGAGACTTCTGGGTGCACCTGAGCCCTGGGTACAGGGACTCAGAGAGGGCCCAGTGCCAATTCAGTACCTGGGTACAATTTGGGATAGAGAGAACAGCTAGGCTGTGGGTCTGATTAGCAGGCCCACAAAAGTCGTAAACCAGTGAAGCAAAAAGCAAAAAATCTGGGTGATCATAGGATTGCAGACCCTACTCTCCTACAATCATACTTAAAAAGATCTGCCGGAATGCAATCCAATCCGGGTGCTTTACCCGTTTGCACCATACTTAAGGCCTTCTCAGTCTCAATATGTTCAAACACTATTGGTATGCGTTGGGTTAAAGGCAATACCATCGAGACTGTCTGTACTTCCTTTAATCCCATCTCCAGTCCACTAAACTGTGATGAGTAATGAGCCACCCAGTCTTCAACGGAAACATGGTTAGAGGGTATTTGCGAGTCCTGTGTCCCTACCCATCTCACCACCTGCCAAAATTTTAACTGGTTAGAGGACAAGCAGGCTTCGTACAGTTCCTGCCAACGACAGTCGTCCCAGATTTGCTTCGCCTTCCTTTGTACCATCTTATAGTTTAACCTTTCTGTCTTAATATCAGATGTCACTCTTGATTTAATAGCCTTGATCAGGGACCTATGGGCCTGGCGGCAAGCTTTGTCATACCATTTAGTGCAGACAGAGCCTCCCCCCGCTTTCCTAGGAATACCTGGCTTCGTGAAGAAAGTCTTCAATTTAGCAAACAGTTGCTCGTGTATAGAAGAAATCTGCTCTAGTGGGCCTGATTGAGCAATCGCTATCTTAGCTTTGCTTGTTGAAGATAAAACTTCATTAGATATTTTTACCAGGATAGCTGGGTCTTCCAATACTCTACACCAGCGTAGCCTACAACAGTCATTAGTTAAAAAAGCCTCGCCTGTGATGCAATTTGTAGCATTAGTCCTAACAGACCCCGCTTCTGTTTTCAAGTTTAATGTCAGCGGGTTATGGTTGCTCTCAGGTCGTGTGGTAACAATCATATTGTCTAGAGCTGACCAAAAGTCTATTTTTATTAAGAAATAATCAATTCTACTGGAGTTAGTTCCATTATCAAAAGTTGCCTTCCCATTTTTATCCGAATCAGCTCGTCCATTGGCGGCTCTCAGGCCCCATTCCAGGCACAAACCCAGCCAGTGCGATGCTGCCTCAGTAACCCTTTTTATGGGATTTAGAGCAAGAAGTGGTATCTTCCATAATTGATCAACTTCTCCGTAACTATCTTTGCCCACACCAAGCTGGGGTTGAAAAGTGCAATTTAGATCTCCCGCCACTATAACAAACTTATCCCTCCCTATTGAGTCCAATAAAAGATCTAAGTTGTCAATAATTGCAGGGCTTCGACCACCGGGTAAACCCCTTGCGTAGATAATAATTATAAATATGTCCTGTCTATTTTCCATGCTAAGTTTTAGACCCATGATGTCCATGTTTTGGACTATAAATTCCTGTGGTCTGTAACCAAGGCATTGTCTAACCCAAACTGTTAGACCTCCAGAAGGTCTACCCTTTTGCCCTCTAATTGCTGGTCTATAAAAATTAATGTAACCTATACGAAAGATTGGGTCTAAAGCCCAACTTTCTTGGAAGATTAAAATATCGTGCTGGTCTATAAATTCTCTCCATTCTGCACTATCTAATTTCCCCTTCAATCCAGCAATATTCCAAGAACCAAGCTTAATCAATGAATCATGCTTTGCTGGTACATCTATAGTAGTTTGTGCTATATCTCCCCCTAAGGTACTGCTAGAACTCCCTTCCCCCACCATCAGCAATCTACTTGCAACATCATCTCCACCATTACTATAGTTACAAATCACATCTCTATTCCCCCCCCGCCCCAAGGACTTTGCTACTACCATAACATTACTGCGCTGGCCTATGGCCCCATAGTCCTCCACCATTACCGATGAAAAACAAGGAACCTCAAGACTACTAGTTGTACTGCCCACACACTTAAAGTCGTCTGTCTTACCTGATGGTCAATCAACCCCTTCTAAACCATAAAGCTGGTCGTACGGTTCAAAAGTTGGGGGTAGAACGGGACGTGTAGAGCCAGATCAAGGGGATGTCTTCTTCTGGGTCTACTATTTTGATACGGTGGTATTTGGTGAGATAAACCATCATACCTGCATCTCTGGGGATAGAAGTAATGCAGGGATAATGATTGCACTTCACCCACTTTACCAAATCTTGGACTTCTACGGATAAATTCCACTACCCAAGGCTCCCTAAAACTGACTATAATACAATCCCTCTCTAAATCTTTTTTACTGTACCCAACCCAATTTACTCTTCTTACATTTAATATTTCTGTTGTGGACAAGGGTGGAAGGGTTCTATTCTTATTGAGCCAATATTTGACTTTATTATCTAGTTCTCTGTACGATTCGGCTTTCCCCTCCTCCAGAGGAACAACACCCGTTAAAATGATAGTGTAAGGTGCTGATTCGGGGGGCAGGTTTACACCTGGATACTTGCGATGAGCTAGGATTGTTTCTTGGTGGGCTTGTCCCGATGGTTGATTTGCATTAGCTGGCCTACTGGGGACAGGCTGTATTTTAGCAGCCACATTTTCTTTTACAGTTTTGTCCCTGTTGCTTTTGTTTGAATCCCTACTTTTCTCCTGCCTTTGTTGTTCTTGTTGTGGCAACAGTGATGTATGATTCGCAGATGGCGCTTTCCCCGGGATGTTAATTTTGGGCTGTTTCTGGCGTCCAGATTGGACAATTCCAATATTTGCTGGAACTGAAGCTATCTTATTCAGAATAATCTTATTTTCTCTAGCTATCGTCTCTAGCTGATCCATTTTATCATTTAACAGCCTAGTCCGTTCCAATAATGGCAGCATTAAGGACTTGACCAGGAGTTCTATCTTGCCCAAGAGAATGTCGTCAGTATTAGATGGGGAATATTCAACAGTATCTATGTGCACAGGGATATTGGCGATGGATGTGATTGAATCTGGTGTGGATTTTGTAGTACACTTATTTTTAGAGATCTTCGCGATACCCCCCTTCTGAGTTTTCTCTGTCCTTTTCCTCCTGCTAGTTTTTGGACTCTTAGGTTCTACCATAATAGGACTGCTATCCCCTAAACTAGATATTGGACTAGATATGACTGAACGATCATCGGTATTTAACAAATCGTTAAGGAGGTAGCTGTTTGAAGATATCTCCAAATTTTGAACAGCTAGATTTGGCTCAAGATCCTCTGACACCAAATCCTGGCTTATAATTGGGTCAGCACTAGGGTCAAGTTGGCTCAAGGGGACCGGAGATGCTACCTTCCCTATTTTCCCCAGTGAAGACCGCTTCCCAGTTACAAGATCAATGGATAAACGTTTTTCTGCTAAAGCGATTTCTTTTTCCAGAATGCATGTAGTACGTTTGAAAAAATGATCAATAGTACCAGTAAATACTCCATTAGTAGTCGAGACTTGTACGAGTATTTCTTTTCCCGATCTTAAAGGCATTTTATCACCTAAGATAGTCCAGTACCCAAGATACCAAAATAATGAAAATAAAACCGTACAAAGACCCAACTATATTAGTATTATATAATATAATAGAAACACAATAGTCACCGGAGTAGCAGAGAACATCCCAGTAACACCGAGACACAAATATAAGGGGGGTGGCCCGACCCGACCTCTCTCGGCCTCGGACGGCCTAAGACGGCCCGCCCTTTGCCTGGGCTTAGCCCGCGCGTGGTCCCGCGATACGCGGTACAGGCGGGGCTTATTTAGACAAATAAGGGGTGGAAGCAGGCAGGGGGGGCGGGAAGAGAACCAGCTGAGTCTGATGAAGGAGCGCAGCGGCTGCTGGTCCTCGCAGTCCCGCGGGCTCACCAAATGTCACTCTGGCTCAATGTCTGTGATAAAAATGCCCCAGCAGTCTTCCAATAGTACCGGCGTGGTGGGAAATCAAAGCTACTTCAGCCTCCTGCAACTACAGCTACGAGCGTCCCCCGCGAAGCGGGGGCTGCGAGCTGTTTTAAGGTCACAGGAGGAGGGTGGAGGCAGGCAGGGAGGGCGGGAAGAGAACCAGCTGAGTATGGTGAAGGAGCGCTGCGGCTGCTGGTCCTCGCAGTCCCGCGGGCTCACCCAATGTCACTCTGGCTCAATGTCCGTGATAAAAATGCCCCAGCAGTCTTCCAATAGTACCGGCGTGGTGGGAAATCAAAGCTACTTCAGCTTCCTGCAACTACAGCTACGAGCGGCACCCATCAGGTTCAGCTCCCAGGGAGGAGAAGGCAGACGCACTGGAGGGTACACTTTTTTCAACCCCTGCAGCAAGTCGTTTACAGCCGGTAACTGGAAAAAAGAAGGTTGTAAAGGTGACCGCCTATACGCTGTTATAGCGGCTAGATGCACCTTAATAGAATTAAACTTTAAACCTGCTTTTGCCAGATATAAAAAATAAGGAAGAACAACTTCTTCCTGACCCTTAATAGGATGATGACTATTTTGCATGCACCACAGATAGAAGAGCTTCCATTTACAGGCATAAGAATGTCTCGTGGAAGGTAGTCTTGCTTCCTTCAGAATGGACATGCAGTCCTGTGGCAATCCTAGATGGGCGTATTGTATGACCGCAGGAGCCATGCTGTCAAGTTCAGTGACGGAAGGTTGGGATGATGAATTCTCCCGTTCATTTTGGATAACAGGTCCGGCCTGCATAGCAGTCTCTTGTGAGGAGCCACTGACAGATGAAGCAGGTCCGTGTACCACCATTGTCTCGGCCAGTCAGGGGCAATGAGGATCATTGTTTTGCACGAGTGTGTCAGCTTGCTCACCACCTTCGGGATCAGCGGAAGTGGTGGGAAGGCGTACACAAATTCCCCTGACCAGTCTATCAAAAGGGCATTCCCTCTTGTTCCTGGACGGTAAAACCGCGAGGCTAAGTCTTGGCATTTGGTGTTTTCGTTGTCTGCGAACAGATCTAAGGAGGGACGACCCCAAGACTGGAAGATTCCTTCGAGCACCTCGCCGTTTAGAACCCAGTCCTCTCTGTCTTCGAAATGCCGACTCAGCGCGTCCACACTCACATTCTGTTCTCCTGGGAGGTGGACCACCGTGACCGACAATTTGCGAGCCAGAAGCAATGCCAGATGCGCTTGGCCTCCAGTGACAGAGTCCGTGAGCGCGTTTCCCCCTGCTTGTTTAAGTAGTACATTGTGGTGGTGTTGTCCGTTTGTACTAATATTGATGTTTCCTGAAGCGAGGGGAGGAACACTTTGAGAGCCAGGTGGACTGCTCTCAACTCCAGCAAGTCGATGTGATTCGTACATTTCTTGGGAGACCACAAACCTTGCACTTGGAGGTGACCCATGTGTGCCCCCCAGCCTTGAAGAGAAGCATCGGTGATCAAGGTCTGTGCAGGAGGAGGTTGATGGAACAGAACTCCCACCTGCATGTTCTGTTTCTTTGTCCACCATGGAATGGAAGCTCGAGCTGCTTCTGACAGAGTAATCCGATCGTCCTAGCGAACTGACTGTTGGTCCCACTTGTCCTCCAGATCCTGCTGAAGAGGACGCATCCGTAGCCTGGCAAACTAGAAAGATGCATGAAGCCTTCAAACCTAGCAGGGAGGCAACCTTTCGCACTTTCTGAACCTTGTGGCAAAGCACCAGCTGACACTTTTGGGTTATAGAATACGGTCTCTCCTCCGAAGGAAACACTTTTTCTACCTCGGAGTCTAGAAGAGCTCCTAGGAAGTGAATCTTCTGGGTGGGTTGTGAGACTGATTTGCTGAAGTTGACCTGTAACCCCAACCAATGAGTTGGATGCAGGTTTGGAATTGATTCCTGACCGCGTCTGGGGAAGGACCTTTCAGTAGCCAATTGTCCAGATACGGGTACACGAAGACTCCCTTGCTGCGTAGAGCGGCCGCTACTACTGCCACACACTTTGTGAATACCCGGGGAGCTGACTTCAACCCGAAGGGAAGGACCTTGAATTGATAATGAGAGGTCCCCACCTGGAACCACAGGAATCTTCTGTGTTTGTGGTGCACCGGGACATGGAAGTAGGCATCTTGGAGGTCCATCGAACACATCCAATCTCCCTTCCTGAGATTCGGATATATTTGGTGAAGTGCCAACATGCGGAACTTTCTGATGTGCAGGTTGAGCGTTCTTAAGTCCAGAATGGGCCTGAATTCTGCCTTTTGTCCCTTTTTTCTGACCAAGAAATATCGGGAGTACACTCCCTTCCCCCTCTGAGCGACTGGAACCCTCTCGATGGCTGATTTTGCGAGAAGTATCGCTACTTCCTTTTTCAAAAGGATGAGTTGATGACTTAAGGTTGGCCTTGGAGGGACGGGTGGAGGAAGGTGTTTGAAACGAAGACAGTACCCATTCTGAAGTGTAGTCAACACCCATCTGCCCTGAGTAATGCTTTCCCACTCTGACATTTGATGCAAAATGCTTCCCCCCACTGGAGTGGTCAACGGGCGCTGGAGGAAGGAAGGACTCATTGCTTCGGCTGGGACTTGTTGGAATTATTGCCCAGGCGTTGATTTCTACCTCCTCTGGAATTTCGCTTGACTCTGAATTGGGACTTCTGTTGCCCCTGTTGGTCCTGACCCTTCTGCCATTGAGGGGTTTAAACCCTCGGTTTGGAAGGGCCCTTGTTGTAGGAGCGGTACTTCCTCCGAAATTCCTTCTTCTCTTCAAGCCCTACGGCCTTAAGAGTGTCCAACTCTGATTTCATGCGTTGCATTTCCTCATCCGTGCTTGCCCCAAACAGTGATGTACCCGAAAAGGGGCAAGTTCAAGATCCTAGCCTTAGCCTCAGGTTTTAAGGCTGTCAGGCGCAATCATGAAGATCTCCTCGCTGTCACTCCATGCGCATAGCCATGCGCTGCAAAAGTAGCTCCATCCGCCGCGGCGCCTATGATCTGATTGGAGACCTGGCTGCCTTCCAGAAGAATCTCCTCAAATTCTTTACGGTCCTCTTGAGGGAGCTTCTCAATGAACCTTTGGAGAGAATCCCACAGGGATCTGTCATACCTCCCCAAAAGGGCTTCCGCATTAGAGACTTTGAGAAAAGAGGCTGAGGTGTTGCAGACACTTCTCCCCCACGAATCTTGTATTTTGCTATCCTTATCCGGAGGCACTGTGGATGAGGAAGCTGCAGCACTGGATTTCTTCGCTGCCGCAATGATCACCGAATCTGGTGGTGGGTCAGACCTGAGGAAGAGTGGATCCTCCTCTGGCGAGCGATACTTTTTAAGAATCCTTGCTGTGGCAGCTTTTATAGTCGCTGGAGTAAGGAAGACCTCATTCACGGGATCTATGATTCCAGGTACTAAAGGCAGGAGATGCTTGGGTGGCGTTCTGTGATGCAAGGTGTCAAAGATCACATAAGTCTTGACCTGTGGAGTAGTCATGGGCACTCCCAGTTTCAAAGCACCCCTGCCCAAAATGTCTTAAAAAGTGAAAATGTCATCTATAGGGGATATTCTTGATGGAGGACTGTCCGTCAGAGTCGGAGAATAATCCCTATGAGAACGGGTCATAGATGAAGAAGTAGTCAGAGATCTGCGAGTTCGTCTCCCGCTCCTAGACTTCGATCTACGCCTAATGGAGCGCACTCAGGAGCGCAATCTCTCCCTGGGTCGGGAGACATGTTGGTCCCGATGAGCTTGCAACCTGGCTGCTGTATCTTTTTCTGGAGCCCAGTGATGCAGAGGCCTACACCATCTTCTGGGTGCGCTCTCTCACTGGCGAACGCGCCGGAGGAGGCAAATCCGTTTGACCATGCTGCGAACGAGCAGGAGAATGTCTGGACCTCTCACTACCCGAGGAGTAGAAGATCACATATGAAGATCATCCACGGTGAGACCGAGAGCCCGAAGAGGATGATGACAAACTCACCGGAGACCCACCTCTGGGATGGTGTCTGGAGGTAGACCTTGTGCGACTTCTTGAAGCACGTTCGTCCGATATTCTTTTCCTCTTAGCCGGAGGACTCCTATGCACTGAGGAATGTTCCACCTCCGCAGCTGAAGCCGATCTTGGAGACCTCTGCTGTGGTGTTAAAGCATAGACCTGATCCGAGGGTTGACTAGCTGTCTCCCGAGCAGTCTGCCCCGAAGGTGACCTCCCCTGAGATCTTGGAGGAGAGACTTGCCTCGAAGATATATCTTTTGACGTCGACCCACGCTGCTGCGACAACGACGGAGACCCTCTCGACGTCGAACGTCGTTGACCAGGCGTCGACGGAGAGTGCCTTGACGTCGAACGCCGATTACTAGGCGTCGGCGGAGGATGCCTCGATGTCGAACGCCGATGACTAGGCGTCAATGGGGATCTTCTCGACGTCGACCGTTGATGGTGCGACGGAGGATGCCTCGACGTCGAGTGTCGCTGGTCAGACGCCGACAGAGGGTGCCTCGACGTCGAACGCCGATGGCCAGGCGTCGACGGAGAGTGCCTCGACGTCGAACGCCGATGACTAGGCGTCGACGGAGGATGCCTCGACGTTGATCGCCGATGACTGGGCGTCGACGGAGGGTGCCTCAACGTCGAACGCTGATGACCTGGCGTCGACGGAGGAAGCCGCAATGTCGAAGACTGGTGATGATGCTTCGACGCCGGCTGTCTCGACGTTGAGCTCCTATGCTCCAACGGAGACCTTTCTCTTGACGCTGCACGCCCCGTACACTGCAGGGGAGGTACCTTTATTCTCGACGCTGAAGCCTTCATCGTCTTCGCCGGCCTCTTCGACGCCGATCCCGACGCCGAAGGAGAACAAGTCGGGACTTCTCTCGACGTCGATCGCGTCCTCGCTTCTTCTGCCTCTTAGGAGACCTACCTCTCTCAGAGAGACCATAAATACGAATTCTCTCCCTATTTTTGAGAGTTCTCCTTGATAAAGTCTTGCAGTGTTCACAAGAACTCGCAGAATGAGAATCAGGGAGGCAGAGGATACACACAGGATGTGTGTCAGTCTTGGCCTTCTTCTTCCCACAGGAAGGGCAGTTGTGAAAGAGAGAAGGCATTTTTGACAGAAAAATTCCTTTTTTCAGATTCAAAAAAGGTAGCACTAACACTCTATGCCCAAAAGACGTCGAGTGAAGGTACACATTGTAGAAATTCTCTAGTATATTTTGACAGAAGTCAAAAAGAAAGGGAGCTGTTGAACCAGGGTCCAGACTGAAGGAGCCGGAAAGAACAACTGACCTAACTATCACCCATGAGGCATGATGGGAAGCCAGGGGTCATGGCTGCCTTAAAGGCACGGTGCCAGTTTTGGTTGAAAATGGTTTCATTTTCTAAGCTATTGCTGTTCAATGCAGCCTGTGGCTAACAATGTGTATTTATTGGCAATTTACAAGATTTATGAGTCTTTTACTCATTAAAACACAGAGTTCAAGGGCTATTTGGCCTAATGTGTTTTTTGTCTCTTTGCTAATTCAGTATATTTGTAGGAGAGTAGGGTCTGCAATCCTATGGTCACCCCAGATTTTTTGCTTTTTGCTTCACTGGTTTACGACTTTCCCTGGCTGTGGGCCTGCTAATCAGACCCACAACCTAGCTGTTCTCTCTTTAAATTGACACACAAGTACTTTAGGTGCATTCACCAATTGGATGCTGGGTCACCTTATCAGCCCCTGTACAGTGTACCTTATGTACCCAGGGCATAGGTGTACCCAGGGCTTACCAGGGGTTGAAGCATGGATTATGCCACCCCTGGCTGGCCATCCAAACCAACACAACTGGGTGGTAACACAGCTGGGGCAAGGTGGTGTAATCACCCTTTGCTGTAGATATAGTATACCTATATCTAACCACAAAATGGACACATAGATTCCTATAAGTCACTCCTATGGGAGGCCTTATCAATCCTGAAGGCAGAGTGCTTGGAATTATGTGAGATGGTGCTCTAGCATGAGCTGAGCCTGTCTGCAGCTTTCGGAACCATGTCCTTATAGCTGTTCCATGATAACGCTATACCATACACTCTTAAGTGCCTTACAATCCTTGCGGTTAACTTTGGTATAGCATTATCAAAACATGTCGTGTAAGGTGTCATACGCTTTGGAATACTACCCCCTCGCCAGTTCTGGCGACGGGGGGTAGCATTCCACCCTCCTAGAGGGATAAGACATGTATGTAACTGTAACCCCGGTTAAAGTTAACTCTAGCCTCAGCATCACAAAATGGATGCTGCCACCACAGACACAAGTCTGACCTCCTGCTGCTGGGAGTCCTTCCAGCGAGGGAGGCCTGGACAAAGGGTTTCCTGCCTTGGGAGGTGATCGCACCACCCCAGACAGGACTTTGTGTACTGAGGTAGGGAGGGCTGAAAGGAATGAGACATGCCTGGGGCACACAAGGTGTCCCTGTGCATACCCCGGTTCAAACCAGTTGCTGGGGCACTCCAGCCCCAGCTCTGGTGCGAAATCTAACAAAGGATAGGGCGTGTAACCGCCCCCTTCCTGGTACCACCCATGGGAGGGACCTAGTCGATAGTACAGCCCCCTTTAGCAGGATAAAGGTAGGAGCTGGTCCCATTCCAAATTAGATTATCCTGAACAACTCTACAAAGAAGAAACTCTGGACTTCGACGTTCTGCTCCACAGAAGACTGAAGAAATCTCCCTTGTGGTCAAGGAGTGACCACCCTGCACAAGCAGGCACCACCAAGCATCCTAGCGGTTCACTTTGTCGTCCTTCCTGCCGGAACCAGACCTCAGAGCTTGACGAGACCCGGACTCCCAGACCTCTCTGACCTGTACCTATATCTGCAGCACAGCTGAGATCCGTGGGTGCGACGAGACACGTGGGACCGGCCATCTTTGAAGAACTGCACTTCGCTTCCAGCACGACCTCTGAGGCACCCTCGAGTGAGTGCTTTGGGGATTGAGAAGCCCCAGCCCCGAGCAGCACCTGCACCAAAGACCAGCCCTCCAGCATCCACGAGATCTGCGTGGGGCCCTTTTCCTTGTTTGCTACTCGACGCGTTGTCTGGGCACTTGCCGGCTGGCTAGTGGCCTCCTAGACGACGAACCTTGAATTCTACACCGCTGGTCTGGTTGCTCTAGACTGGCCCTTGCTTCCTTCCAAAAGAGAAGCACCCCGAACCCTCCTGGTCCGCACCAGACGCCATCTTCACTTTCCGGGTGGGTTGCCTTTGCCAAGGCCTGTTGTCTCCGATCTTGGAGCTGACACCGCCGACAGCGAGAGCCTTCATGGGACAGCTCGTGCCCGCCTCCTGGTCGTCCTCGACGCCTCCTGGTCCACGTGGCTGCAGAGTCAAGCGTCTCCTCTTCACCTGATTGCGTGCGACATCATCTGGTTCCGTCCTGGTTCCACTCCGGTCACTGGCTAGTGGCTGTGAACACTATCCCCTCTGCTTTCAGGTCTCCATCTTCCTCGATCCGCCCTTGGATCCATCCGGACACCTCCATCCTGGTCGCCTGCAGCATCTTTCTCCAAGGCCCCATTGACTTCAACGCGGAAACCCGACACACTTTCACACCTATGCACCCGCAGCCCGTGGGGGAGGTAACGAGAGCATTTTGGTGCTCATAGGTAGATTGACTCTCCTAGTGTCCAGGTATCCTTTAGTTCTAGTCTCAACCAGTCGGAACTGTCCTTACTTACCTATTTTGTAAATTGTACGTGCCCATTGACTTTGCATTGAAACCCGCGTGTGTGTTCTAGCACTGCACACGCGTCCCGTGGGCCTCCTACTCCTTACTTAAGGTTAGGGTAGTGTAGCCCCAGCGATTCTACAGCCTCTGGGCATACTCATTTCTTCTATTGTTCTACTTAACCAATTTACTTAGTATATGGTTTGTCGTGCCCCTAGGGCACCATTGTAATTGTGCGACTTACTGTATTTTTCTGAAGAGTATTGTTATGTGCTGACCCCTCTGATCTCATAAAGAGTTCAGAGGTGTTTGTTAGTAATAAACATATTGTTCATTTTCATAACAACCTGTGTGGTGTCCTTTCATCTGGTATTCAAGGGGTTATATGTGGTAAAACAGCTGGCTGCACATGCCAAAAGAGTTTAGCCTAAGACTGCTCTGTCCATGCTACCATTAGGATAGCTGGTCTATAAGGCTGACTTACAACCACTTACCATAAGGGTTGTTTGGACTGATACAAGGTGATCACTAGAACTAGTGAGCATCATATAGCAGGCCAACTTCTCACAACATTTATGATTATTTACATTGTTTAGCCTCATTTTTGGGGCTGCATTGGTGTGAGAAAAATGATATATGTGCATACATATTTGTGGAGCTATTTATATGTAATTTACATATATTTTTTTTATAATATTTCCGGGGTCCCCACACGTGGGTAGGAATATTCAGTGCTTATGACTTTGATGAGGATCCCCTAGAAGAGAGGCATAGGTGCCTTTCCGTGTCGGGTTTCGTCGTCGTTTCCTATGGAGAGCTGCAAAGAAGTGCTGCAAGCGAACAGGGGAAAAGTATCCGGGTGGATCCAAAGGTGGATCGGAGATGTGAAGAACCTGAAAGCAGAGGGGACAGAGTCTGGGTCACTAGCCAGTGACCAGGAAGGAACCAGGTGATGTCGCGTGCTTGAAGGTGAAGAAGGTGAGTTTGTCTCTTCAGCCACGAGGTCCAGGAGGCATCGACGATGACCAGGCGCTGGATTCGAGCTGTCCCACAAAGGATCTAGTTGACTGCGGTGTAGGTATCCAGATTGGACCCAACAAGCCTTGGCAACCGCAACCCACGCAGGATGTCGAGATTGGCTCTGTTGCAGACCAGCAAGGTCTGTGGCGCTTCTCCTTTGAAGGGAAGCTGGAGCAAGCCTGGAGCAACCAGGAAAGCAGTTTCGTTCAAAAGAAAAGTCTTCAGGGGGCTCACTAGCCAACGGGCAAGGAACCGGGAAGACGCGTCGAGCTGCAATGCAAGAGCAGGCCCCACGCGGCACTTCTGGAGTGTGGAGGGCTGAGCTTCGGTGCAAATGGTGCTCGGGTCTGGGGCTTCTCGTACACCAATTCACAACTGCGAGGGTACCTCCGCAGTCAAGCAGTTAGCAAAATGCATGATGTCCAGGTTGGCGGTCCCACGTCTCTCGTGTCCGCCACGGGTCTCAGCGGAGTTAGAGAAGTCTGAAAGTCCAGTTCCTGTGTCGCCGAGTCTTCGGGTTTCGGCGGGAGCGTCGGCCAAGCAGACCGGCAAGTTACTGGTGGTGCCTGTTTGCACAGGGTGGTCACTCCTTGACCACAAGGGAGATGTCTTCCGTCTTCTAGTCAGAATAGAATGTCGAAGGTCCAAGAGTTCTGTATCAAAGTTTCTTTCCAGGATAATCTAAAGTCCTGGGGACACAGCTCCTATATTTATACTAAGCTAAGGGGCTGGATTACCTGCCTAGGTCCCTCCTATGGGTGGACCTGGGAAGGGGGAGGTTACACCCCTTTCCCTTTGTAATGTAATGTAATGTAATGTATTGCAATTTATATAGCGCACGTATCACCCGAAGGCATCAAGGCGCTTGCCTTGGGAACCAGTCCTGGTATTCCCCTGTGAGATAACCCCAGCAGGGTATCCACAAGGTGAAAGCCAGGCATCCCGCCGCGAGGGGCCGTAGTGGAGATTAAGCAAGCTATTGCCCAGAGTCGCAGAGTGTGAACCCGTGAGTCGAGTAGGCACCGGAACGAGAATTATCGAGTCCGTGGAATTTTTGAGCCCAAGACCCGCCGAGGCGGGGTATTGAACCCTGGTCCAGGACCGATCTCAGCTTCCGATTCTGCCGCCTCTAACCCCTGAGCCACACTTCTCCACCTTTGTCCAGTTTCACGCCATAGCGGGGCTGGGGTGCTCCAGCAACTGGTTTGAACCGGGCTATGCATGGAGCACCTTGTGTGCCCCCAGGCAGTGTCTCAAAAAGCATCTGCTGATGAAGCCCTCCCTGTCCCAATACACATCAGCCTGTCTGGGGAGGTGCTGGCACTTCCCTGGACAGGAAACCTATTGTCCAGGCCTTCCCTGCCGGAGTTTCGTACTGCAGCAGGAGGTCAGACTTGTGTCTGTGGTAGCAGCATCCATTTTGTGATGCTGGGGCTCTGTTTAACTTTAACCGGGTAAAGCAGTAACATACATGTCTGTTCCCTCTAGAAGGGTGGAATGCTACACCCGCCGCCACAATTGTCGGAGGGGGGGGTAGTATTCCAAAGTGTTTGACACCTTACACGACATGTTTTGATAAAGCAAAACCAAAGTTAGCATTAACTGCGAGGATTATAATGCACTTAAGAGTATATGGTATGGCTATATCATAGAACAGCTATAAGGAGATGGTTCCAAAAGCTGCAGAGGGGCTCAGCTCATGCTAGGGCACCTCTCACACAAAACCAAGCACTCTGCCTCCAGGATTGTCGAGGCCTACCTTAGGAGTGACTTATAGGTGCATATGTGTCTATATATAGGGTAGATATAGGTATACTATATCTAAGTAAGGGGTGATTACACCACTTTACCCAAGCTGAGTGAGCAGCCTGTGGTGTCAGTTTGGAGGGCCAGCCTGGGTTGGCATAATACATGCTGCAGCCCCTGGTAGGCCTTGGATGCACCCATGCCCTGGGTACCTATGGTGCACCATAAAGGGGCTCACAAAGGTGACCCAATACCCAATCTGGTATGTACCTAAAGTACATGGTATCAACTTAGGGAGAGAACAGCTGGGCTGTGGGTCTGATTAGCAGGCCCACAGCCACACTAAAGTCGAAAAACTAGAAAATCACAGCATAAAGTGGGGATGACCATATGAAGCAGACCCTACTCTCCTACACAACCCCCCCCCCCTAAACACAGGGACATTAAACTAACCTTGACCAGTTGAGTTTTCATGTTCTAAATGAAAATATCTGGAGAGTCTATCTGCATTGGCATGGTCAGTCCCAGGTCTATGTTCCACTGTAAAGTCCATCCCCTGTAGGGAAATGGACCACCTAAGCAGTTTGGGATTTTCACCCTTCATCTGATTTAGCCACAAGAGGGGCTTATGGTCTGTCTGAATCCTGAAGTGAGTACCAAACAATTATGGCCTCAGCTTCTTCAGTGCCCAAACCACAGCAAAGGCCTCCCTCTCAATAGCTGACCAACGTTTCTCTCTAGGGGTCAGCCTTCTGCTAATAAAAGCTACTGGCTGGTCTTGACCATCTTTATTCAGTTGTGAAAGAACAGCACCTACCCCCAACTCAGAAGCATCTGTTTGAACAAAGAATTATTTGTAGTAGTCTGGACTTTGCAGAATAGGAGCAGTGCACATGGCCTGCTTCAGGTCACCAAATGCCTTTTGACAGCTTACTGTCCACTGAAATTTCTTTGGCATTTTCTTAGAAGTTAAGTCATTAAGGGGTGTCACAATGCAACCATACCCCTTGACAAATTTTCTGTAGTACCCAGTCAGGCCCAAGAAAGCTCTGACCTGTGTCTGGGTGGTGGGGGCAGTCGAGTCCTTTATGGTCTGGATCTTGCTCTCCAATGGTTGAACCTGACCTCCACCTACAAGGTGGCCCGGGTATACAACCTTGCTCTGCCCTATCTGGCACTTGGTAGCCTTGATAGTTAGGCCTGCCTTTTACAGGGCCTCCAAAACATTCTTCAGGTGGACCAGGTGATCTTCCCTAGTAGAGCTAAAGACAGCAATATCATCTAGATAAGCTGCACAATAGTCATCCAGACCTGAGAGGACTTGGTTCGCCAACCTTTGGAATGTGGCAGGTGTATTTTTCAGACCAAAGGGCATTACCACTAATTGATAATGGCCTTCTGGGGTTGAAAATGCTGTTTTGGCTTTTGCATCATTAGCTAGTCTGATCTGCCAGTAGCCAGCTGTCAAGTCAAATGTACTCAAAGACTTGGCAGATGCCAATCTGTCAAAGAGTTCATCTGCCCTTGGTATTGGGTGGGCATCTGTCCTAGTGACCGCATTGAGGCCTCTGTAATCCACGCAAAACCTCATCTCTCTCTTACCATCTTGGGTGTGAGGTTTAGGCATGGCCCAAGGGCTCCCTGAGGGCTCAATGACTCCCAACTCCAACATCTTTTGGACCTCTGTCCTGATATAGCCCCTGACATGATCAGGTTGCCTGTAAATCTTACTTTTAACAGGCCGATTTGTCCCCAGAGTCCACTTCATGAGTGCACCAGGTAGTCTGACTTGGAGTCAGAGAAAAATTATGTCTGTAGGACTGTAGAACTTGTCTGCAGTCCTGCTGCTGTTGGTCAGTGAGGCTGCCTGCCAAGGCTACACCAGCAACTGAACCATCATCAGGGTTCTGACGAAGCAGGTCTGGGAGAGGGTCACTCTCCTGCTCCTGTCCCTCATCTGTAGCCATGAGCAAGCCCATGTCTGCCCTGTGAACATATGGTTTCAATCTGTTGACATAAAGCACCCTGCAGGGGCTCCTGGGAGTTCCAAGATCAACCAAATAGGTTACCTCTCCCTTTTGCTCAACAATAGTGTGGTGTCCAGACCATTTGTCTTGGAGAGCTGCTGGGTCCACTGGCTCCAAAACCCACACTTTCTGTCTTGGCTGGTAAACAGTCATAACAGCCTTTTGGTCATGCCAGGCCTTTTGCAATTCCTGACTAGCCTCAAGGTTTTTGGATGCCTTTTTCATGTACTCAGCCATCCTGGAGCGGAGACCAAGTACATAGTCCACAATGTCTTGCTTGGGAGGTTTGAGAGGTAACTCCCATCCCTCCTTCACCAGACAAAGGGGTCCTCTTACAGGATGCCCAAACAGAAGTTCAAAAGGGCTGTAGCCAACCCCCTTCTGTGGGACCTCTCTGTAAGCAAACAAAAGGCAGGGCAGCAGGATGTCCCATCTTCGCCTAAGCTTTTCAGGTAAACCCTTGATCATGCCCTTTAAGGTCTTGTTGAATCTCTCCACCAGACCACTGCACTGTGGATGATAGGGGGTGGTGAACTTGTAGTTCACTCCACACTCCTTCCACATATCAGTCAGATATCCAGACTTAAAGTTTGCACCTCTGTCTGAGGCAAACTCCTTCGGAAAACCCACTCTTGAGAAAACTCCCAGGAGGTGCTGTTGTGGTCCTTAGGGGAATAGCTTCTGGGTATCTGGTGGCATGATCCACTACCACCAGAATAAACCTGTGCCCAGAGGCTGTTTGGGGATCCATTGGTCCAACAATGTCAATCCCTACTCTTTCAAAGGAACCCCCACCACAGGTGCCATCTAATTTGCCACTGGCTTGGCAGGTGACACAGGAGCGACAAAACTCCTTGGTGTCTTCTGACATGTGGGGCCAGTGAAAGTGAGGGACACGCCTGTCCCAAGTCTTGCTCTGGCCAAGATGTCCTGCAAGGGGAATATCATGGGCTAGTGTGAGAAGGAAGCCACTGAATGCCAAAGGTATGACCAACCTCCTGGAAGCACCAGGCTTGGGGTCTATAGTCTCTGAATACAGGAGCCCATCATCCCAATAGACTTTGTGGGTCCCACTAGCATTCCCAGCAGCCTCAGCAGCAGCTAGCTGTCTGAGGGGTTCAAGAGAAGGGCAATCCAACAGCGCCTGCCTCAGATCTGCCCTGGAGGGTCCCCCTGTCCCAAGAAACTCAACCTGATCAGGCTCAAGCTCTTCTAGGCCAGTTTCCTCCTGGGTCTCACTATCAGCTTTCTGAGAAGGCCGATCCTCTTCCTGAGGCAAGAGAGAAGGCACTGCCTTAACCCTACTGCTTCTCCTCTTGGTAGGTAACTGGTCCATTATTTCAGGATCCAGGGCCTGTTCAGTGTTTCAATTTTTGACCTGTGACCTGGTCACAGCACGGACATGTGCTGATATACCTAACATCTCTGCATGAGTCCTATACTCCACTTCAGACCAGATTGAAGATTCTAGGTCATTGCCAAGAAAACATTCTACAGGGAGGTCTGAACTAACAACAACTCTTTTGTGGCCAGATACCCCTCCCCAGAAGAAGTTAACAATTGCCATACTATGGGTGGTAGTGACATTGCTTGCATTGGTCACTAGGTAATTGTCACCTAGTATTATCTGTCCAGGGTCCACAAAGCTGGGCGTCACCATTGTGACACTAGCACATGTGTCCCTGTAGGCCCGGACCACTTTGTTATTAATTAAAGGAGTCTGTCTGTACTTGCCCAAATTACTGGGGCTCACAGTAGAGGACAAAGCCATGTCCCCATCACAGACAAGAACAGCTTGAGTTGGTATTCTGACTAGGCCAGAATCCACCTCATTTCCCAGGGTTAGCCCTACTACACCCTTCTGTTGAGAACCACCACTATTAGCTGTACTAGGGGGAACAGTTGCCTTAGGGGCTGGAGCTGCCTCCTTCTTGGTGCAATCACTGGTCCAGTGAGTATTTACCTTACATACTTTGCACCATGGTTTCTTAGGACCTTCTTTCTGTTTTGCAGGTTGGAAACCCCCACCATTAGAAGCTTTTTGGGGACCTTGAGAAGACTTCTGGTCTTTTGCTTTCTCCCCACTCTTTTGGTCTTGCTTCTTCTGATCACCACCTTGGTTCTGTACCTTCTGCTTCACCCTGGTTCTGACCCATTTCTCTGCCTTCTTTCCCAATTCTTGGGGAGAGGTCAGATCAGAGTCAACCAGGTGCTGATGCAATAACTGTTTCTGACAACTGTTAAGAATTTGTTCTCTCGTGATCAAATCATACAATCATGTATAGTCATTAACCTTACTGCCCAGTAACCAGCCTTCCAGAGCCTTAGTAGCACAATCTACAAAGTCAGTCCAGTCCTGAGTCTGTGTCTTTTGGGTGTCTCTGAACAGCAACCTGTACTGCTCAGTGGTTAAGCCAAACCCATCTATTAGAGCACTCTTCAGGACATAGTAGTTGTCAGCATGCTGTTCATTAACTGTCAGGAGCTTATCTCTGCCTTTATCTGAAAAGGAGAGCCACAAGATTGCTGCCTACTGACTTTGGGGTACCTGCTGTACTTTGCAAGCCCTCTCCATAGCAGTTATCCATTTGTGGATGTCATCCCCAACCTGGTAGGGAGGGACAATCTTGTTCAGGTTTCTATGGTCATGAAACCTTTCCCTATCTCTAGGTACTATTCTGCCACCAGTGGGCTCTAGCCCACAAAACTTTTTCTCGCTTTTAAGAGCCAGGGTCTCTTTTGCAAGGGCAACTTCTTGCCTCTTGATCCTAAGCTTGACTTCCCTCATCCTAGCTTTGTGCTCTCTCCTCTGAGGGGAAGTCATCCTCCTCACAGCAGAGGCACTGGACCCTACTGAGGAATCAGAATGATCAAAGCCACTAGACGGTGATCTGAGCCTTCTGGTCCCATTGTTAGGCCTGTCTGGAAGGTTAGAGGGGGGCCTAACATGGCCCTCTCCACCTCCAGACAGTCCTAGGTTGCCCAGGGGAGCTTCATCAGCTGCATCCTGGTCATCATCCTCATCAGAGACCAATGGATCATCTCCAGTGGTATTTTCCTCTGTTAAAGATGGCCCCCCTGTCTACCCATTTGGTTACCTGGGTCTGATGCATTCTCTACAACATGAGCCACTAATATATCTACCAGGTGGTTAAAGGTTGGACTCTGTCCTTGTCTCAATTTTCTGACTGCACACAGGCTTCTAGATTCATGAAAAGTGAATGAGTCATACTTAGAAGGCACCCTCTGGGTTTTTTCTTGAAGAGGTCCACTAGGGCCTGCTTCCAAGGACATTTTCCAGTGAGGTGTGGTGTGTGCACCTACCTACACTAAATGGTTTCCTACCAGAAACTCTCTAGGAGTTGTAGTCATGGTGTGTTAGGCACCTACAACTACTAAGTTCAGTAGAACTTATGTATATCTAGACTTAAAAAAATAAAAAATAAAAATGTGCATTTTATTGTATATAACCATAACAAGCATGTCAGCATCGATCAACACACCCCACCCTTCCGCCCACCACCCTCCATGATTCATCATTAAAAACAAGTCTCTCTCCTCCATCCTAGCTAGCCCCCGCCATTTTCGTCCCTGACCCTCTCCTAGTACATCATACTGTCCGGCAACTCCCTCCCTCCTGTCCCGTGCGAGATACTGTTGTGTCCCTGCAAGCTCAGAGTCCTCCATCCAAACCATGATATCTACGCCATTTGCCCCATACTCTACCAAACTTTTTAGGGCATCCCTGTGCCTTGTACGTGACTCTTTCAGCTGCCATATATAGGTCCATCCATTTCCTCCATTCCTCCAGCTGTGGCAAAGTGGCTACCCCCCATCTCCTTGCCACATCTCTCTTGGCAACCACCAAAGCCAGTGCTAGAAAAATCAAAAGTGGGCGGGTCAGGTCTACCTCATTAGTCAAGCCTAATAAGACCAGTTTGGGCTCTAGCAGTAGAGTGGTCTCCAGAACCTCCCCCAGTTGCCTCAGATCTGAACCCAATAGGTTTGAATTTCCGGGCAGGACCAAATGACGTGGTAGAAATACCCCCACCGTCCCGGCCACAGCGCAGGCAGTTCGGGTCTCCAGCCCTTCCCATTTTATGTAGGCACACTCTGTCAAAGTAGGTCCTATGTAGGATATTGTATTGGATATGTCAATTTCAAGAAGTCTTTATTCGATAATTAAATCATAAAAGACATGTAACACAATTTACAATAGCTAAAATACATGTGCAATTCCTAAAATAGAATAAGGTAATATTAAAACAGTCAAGGACCCTATTAAATCATTTATACAAAACTTCATTGAAAATTCATTAAAAGTTACAAAAGATCATTAATCACATGACCTTAGAAGTCCAGGGACACTAAGCGGGAACACATTGACACCTAGTCAATTACAGATCAGTGGAGTACGCTGGAACCTAAGCCGAGTTGATAAGTCTTGCTCTTAGGATCCAGGCCCAACCCAAAAATGGCGCTACTCCAGTTACAGTTAAGGGTGACAGGACGGACTTTAATAACCTACTAGCATTCGCAGCTGAATGTGTTCCCAACTTTCTACAAACTGGGCTAAGCCACTTTGCTCGAGGGGCAGTGTACAACGGGCAGGCAAAAAGAAAATGGTTCACACTTTCATCCTGTCCTGAGCACCTAAGACAGTGCCCCGGGCCCCCCTTACCCCACTGTTTAGTATACTCCCTTAAAGGCAAAGAACCGCACCTAAACTGATTATATACTTTGCGGTCCAGGGGCTTAGTTATAACATCCCAATAATTTTCAAAACTGGGGACATCTTTCATAACAACAAATGTACCAGTAAGATTAGTATCTATCAGTCCAGAGTGTCTATTGTTCATCACCCAGTCCCAATATTGCTGCTTTAGATCTTTCTTAGAGGGAAAGATTGCTGTGTCGGGGTTTAACAAAAGTTACTCGTGGCCCATGGCACAGAGAGTGGTTCTTAAGGCTTTGAACCAACCAATATTGGGGGAGCCGGGAAGATCCCTAACCTCCAAGCATGCTCTTGCATAAAGCTGAAGTGCGGGCGTGGACCAAAGTCGTCGCCAAAAAGATAGTGGACGAAATCTGGCCAGGTCCTCCACAGGCTGACACCTAAGGTCATACAAGAGTGGGATCCGCGGGGATGACTGTGGAAGGCCAATGGCCGTCCTTAGAAATTTATTTTGGGCAACTTTCAAAGGGTCAAGGTTACTATAGCCCCAAAGCTCCGCTCCATACAAGACAGATGGTAGAACTTTCATACCATAGATTTTCATTAAGGGAGACATGCCTGGAATGGTGTAAGAATGTTAAACTCATCAATCCAGTCTTGAATCCTACCAAGAACAAGGCGGGCTATGATTTTTTGTACCGCATCTATTAGGCTGATTGGCCGGTAGTTGGAAGGAACCGACTGATCGCCTTTCTTGTAAATTGGCAGGATTTCTGCCCCAAACCAAGACTCGGGGACCTGAGCACCAGAGGCTAAAGCATTTGCCAAATGAACTATATAGGGGACCCAGAGGTCCTGATCCTCTTGAAATAAGTCAGCTGGGATGCAATCCGGGCCGGGTGCCTTGCCCCTTGGAATAGATTGCAGGATATGTTTAACTTCACTACTCGTGAAATTAAGAGGAGCAGTCGGAATAAGACATAATATGTCATCCTGAGTATTACTACCATTCCTAAATTGATCCTCAAAGTAGCAAACCCACTGTAGTTGACCAACCGAGGCAGGGCTTGGGCGATCTTCCTGTGATTTGCCCCATTTTAGCAAATGCCAGAACTGACACATGTTCCGGAAGCTACATGCTTCGGTTAACTGTGCCCACCGTTCCTCGTCCCAATTGGACTTAGCTTTGTGTCTTGCATTTTTATAAGCCTTCCTACAGGACCTTATTTGGCTGTGGTTTTTTTTGTTTTATTGAATTAAACAGATCCCCTTGGGTTCGACGGCAATCCTCATCAAACCAGGTTATGGTTTTATGTTTCCCCCTCCTACCCTGCTTGGAGATGGTCTTTACAAATAGCTTTTTCAGCTCTAGGAATAGACTAGAGTGGATATTAGTGATTATTACATTAATATCCTCCTGTGACCCACAACTAGAGATAACTTCCAGAGACTTTGATACCAGTGTTCTAATCTCCTTACGTGCCTCAACATTAACAGAGACTTTTGGCCACCGTACCCTTCTCATGTCGTTACTAAGTACAACTTCATCCTGAACGACATTTAGCCTACAGCTCTCTAGCCCCAGAAAACTATGATCCCTTAGTTCCATCACCAACGGATCATGATCACTTTCCGGACGACTCGAGACCACCATATCCTCAACTATGGCACACATCTTTACATCAACCAAAATATAATCTATACGGCTACTATGTCTGCCGTTACTAAAGGTATGTCTACCTGTCCTATCCGAACGCACTCTACCGTTTAGTGCTCGCAAACCCTTATCCAGGCACAACCCTTTAATGAATGTAGCAGATTGCGTCCATTTCCTAATCGGGGCTAACTCAAGCTGGGGAATCCCCCAAGTCATGTCCTCAGCCTCAGTGAGTAAGCCGTCCCCTACACTCAGGGGTTCAAAACAGGAATTAAGGTCCCCCATTAGAACCGTGAACCCATTTACATTTACATGTGCACCTGACAAAAAGTCATCCAAGATGTGGAGGGTTGTGGCCACCCTTCCACCCCGGGTACCCCTGGCATAAATATTGATCAACAGAATGTCAAGGCCTTTAAGAGTTCTTATTCTAAACATCAATATGTCGGGGCTATCAATTAATACCTCCTCTACTCTTACTCCCTCATATTGACGAACCCAAATAGTCAGGCCTCCCATAGCGCTCCCTCTATGGCCTTTGATTGCTGGCTTGCTAAAATTTAAGTAACCAAAAAGGAACACCGATGAGAGTGCCCAGTTTTCCTGGAATGACCAAACATCACCTTGTTTTATGAAATCCACCCATTCCGTGTTACACAATCGAGACTCAAGCCCAGCTATGTTCCAAGTACCAAACTTGGTACCGCTTGAAACCCCCCCGGCAGTAATACCAATCTTTACTATATCATCATCCATAGTGCCCCTAAAATTTCTGTCCTTTGGGGTAACATCGTCATTCCTATTGGTAGTATCGACCACCCCATAAACTACCAACTCAGATTTCCGGCCCCTATTTCGCGTCCCCCCGTTATGGCCATTCGCCTTATCATCAACCTCTGCAGACACTACATCATGAACCACCACATCTATTTCCTGTTTCCTACCCCAAACCCCATCAGAAAGATCATGCTTCTCAATACTACAATGTATTAACTTCTCAATTGATGTTATCCCATGATGGGGAACCATTTCTGGGGTAGAAAAAGTACCCGTACAATCTAAGTTATCCTTAGGGACTACAAGTGAAAAGACAAATCAATCATTATAGTCCAACCCCGACAATGGTTCATACAGATTTTGCAGTGGAATATTCCAATGATCATTGTACCGGATGGAATTAGTACGGTTACTTGTTATGGGAAAATGACTAGAAGGATAGCGACGCGGAAGTAGGGGGTAGGGAGTGTTGGTGTTGTTAGTGGGATGGGAGAAGAATGATGTATAATTTGGCACGTTCAGGAGGGGAGTATATCCACTAGAGCTGGAATAAACAGGAGGTCTAAACAAGGCCTCTGGGTAAAAATAGCTCAAATTGCGAGTGGAAACACCTCCTTCCTTGTTTCCAGGGAACCAATCACTAATATATGAAACCACTCTGTGATCTTTAAAATTATCGATGACTATGTCGCCCTCTATATCTTTTGGACGGGGGCCCACCCAGTGACACCTCCTTACCGAAATGATGTCACCATTTAAGTGAGCTGGGAGGGGTCTATTTGTTCTTAGCCAAAAGATAACCTTATTTTTCAAGTTTGCATTTTGTTCAGGGTTTCCATTTGTGATCGGGGGAACACCAGTTAAAAGGATCACAAAGTTTGATGATTCCGGGGGTAGATCCACTATATTCTTACGAATTGAGGGAGTTCTACGGGTTGTAGTTTTTGTTTTATCAACCCCTGGGGCCATAGTTTGCTTATTTGTAGTCGGAGTCGGTTTATTCGAAGCCAACACATGCTTTTCGCCAGCTGGCTTGAGTGCTAATGTCGATGTGGTTGATGATGAGGTGGCATTAGTGTTTATAACGGGTGGATTACCATTTATTTTGGGTGGTATACTAGGGGTCAGGGTTGTGGTGGTGGGGTTGCCTTTCGTTTGAAGCTGATCTTTAGAATTCTTTATTAGGGGAATTTTGTTCGGATCAGCAATTGCTAGAAGGCTATCCATTTTTTTCCCCAAGACCCTAACTCTCTCCATAAGTGGGAGCATATAAGATTTTAAGATTTGCTCAAAGAGTTCTATGGAGTCTTTTTTCATCATAGGTGATGAATCTTCAGTAGTTGGTAAAATGGAATGGATATGGGAGCCTGGAGATGCCACCCTCACGGACGGGACAGTTGTTTTAATTTTAGGTGTTACTACCGGGGGTGGAAGGCTCAGATTGTTAAGGCATTTTCTTTTAACCCCACCCTTTCTCCTCTTCTTCCTAGGCGGGGAACGAAAAACCCTACGTAAGTTCGTAGGCTTAATTCCAGTGCCATTTTTACTATGTATCGGGATTAACTTGGTAGGAACTACACTATCAGTTGAGCGATTAGACAAGGTAGAATGGAGTTGTAGGGCTGTAGTTGGGGCTACTGGGGTGTTAAGGTCTATAAGGCTATTAGAAACAGTAGGTGGACTGATACAGTTAACATCACTATTGATTCCAGAATTAATAACAGATGTATTAAGATCACGAAAAATGCTAGGGAAGTGGTCAGTACAGAACAAATCGGCATCTCTGTCCAGCCTACCAGAACTTCCCGTGTCTTGAGTAATAGTTCGATCAAGCGGGAGGGACAGGGGTTTTTGTTTCAAATGTTCGATGGATCGACGTCGATCAGCACGTTTCTCTGCTAAAAAAAGTACTTTGTCTATTTCCTTGTTAGCCTTCTCAAAATGTTTATCCAAGGGCCCAAGCATCGAGACCCCAACACGGGATGGTAGTGAGCTGGACATAACTGTGGAGAGTCTTAGAGTGTTGAGAGCTCCGAAGACCAACTAACCTGAGTTCAACAGAGGGAAAGTATAGATATTAGGGACCGGGCCCAGCCCGGCCTCCTTTGGCCACTGACGGCCACAGACGGTCCCGCCCTTGTCCCGGGCTTCTCCCGGGACGCTCCCGCGCAGCGGAGATAACGTGAGCTGTTTATAGGGGAGTAGTAGAAGGGGGCGTGGCAAACAGGGAGAGCGGCCCAGGTGACTCGGGTCAGGTCAGCTCCTGGGACTCCGGGGGAACGGAGTCCGAGTACCGCCACGCTCGCAGCCCTGCTTTGTATTTCGCCCACAGCAGTCTTTGAAAGTTCCTACTCCCCAGCGCCCACAGGGAGCAAGCGTCGCGAAGCGGGATCCGCGAAGCGGGTCCGGCAAGGAGTAGCGCTTAAGGGAGGAAAAGGCGCTCAAGATTTCAACAGCGCAAGTAGCTCCAGCAACAACAGGGGTCCAGTCCCAACAGGCAGGCACAAAGGTAACATGAAATCCCACGAAGGTTCAAGGTCCGGTGGTTTTAACAGTGTTGAGGGGGGCGTGGCAAACAGGGAGAGCGGCCCAGGTGACTCGGGTCAGGTCAGCTCCAGGGACTCCTGGGAAACGGAGTCCGAGTACCGCCAGGCTCGCAGCCCTGCTTTGGATTTCGCCCACAGCAGTCTTTGAAAGTTCCTACTCCCCAGCGCCCACAGGGAGAAAGCGCCGCGAAGCGGGACCCGCGAAGCGGGTCCGGCAAGGAGTAGCGCTTAAGGGAGGAAAAGGCGCCCAAGATTTCAACAGCGCAAGTAGCTCCAGCAACAACAGGGGTCCAGTCCCAACAGGCAGGCACAAAGGTAACGTGTATTGGATATGTCGTAAGCAGGACTTAATGGCTACCTCTCTCGGATGCATCAGAACCGTGTCCCAATCCACCGTATCCATTTCTCCCACATCAGTCTCCCATTTCCTCTTGAGATTCACCACCCCATCCGGCATATTGTTCATCACCTTTCTGTAAGTCAGGGAGACTGCCCTATTTGGGATTTGCTCCTGCAGAAGAACAATAGTTACTTACCTGTAAACAGGTGGTTCTCCAGTATTGGTGTCTTTCATAGATTCACATGCCTGAATCATTCCCCGTCGTCGGAGTAGGAGTCCCACGGTATATAAAAAAGCAATAATATGCCATAAAATATATAGCAAATATCAGAAATACCAAACCAGGAAGTAAGTAGCACCAGCTACAGTAGAAAAAACTTCCACACTCGTGACTATCTTAGTCATTATGTGTTAGTCCAAACTGCAGCCAATCAGGGGACAGCACCCACCAGAATGTTCTCCCCAGAGGCTCAGGCTCTCAGATTTTCTCGCACAGGAGTGAAACCCCATAATGCCTGAGTGAGTCTCTGGGGGGAGGTGGGCGGGTTGCATGTCTATGAAAGACACCAATACTGGAGAACCACCTGTTTACAGGTAAGTAACTATTGTTCTTCTCCAGTATTAGGGGTGTCTTTCATAGATTCACATGCCTGAATCAGAATAGTAAGCAATACTCCCAGCAAAATGCTCGTAGACGTCAGAGCGGCATATATATATATATATAGATATATAATTTACATGTAAAACAAAATTCATCAACATCAGATAAAACGTCTAAAGAGCATAAAAGAGGAGGTGGAAACAGAGGCTCACCTTATTTGAAAAGATTACGCAGCACTGCTCTTCCAACCGAAGCATCTGCATCGTCTGCTGAATCTAGACAGTAATGTCTAGTAAAGGTGTGCCTGCTAGACCACGTAGCAGCTCTGCAGATCTGTCGAAGCGGCACACCAGCAAAAAGGGCAGTGGAAGAGCTAACCGCCCTTGTAGAATGTGCTCTTGGTAAGGCCTGTAAGGGCCTACCGGCCTGTTGATGACAAAGTCCAATTGTAGAGGAGACCCATCTAGCAATGGTCTGTTTTGAAACTGCACAGCCCTGGCGCTGCCGTCCATAAGCCACAAACAGCTGGTCTGTCTTGCGGATGGTAGATGTTCTTGATAGGTAAAATTTGAGGCATCTTCTAATATCCAGCGAATGCAGTGCTCGTTCCGCCGGAGACTGCGGGGCTGGAAAGAATGTCTTGAGGACAACCGGCTCATTTAAATGAAAATCCAAAGGTACTTTTGGCATGTACGTTGGGTTAGTACGTAGTACTACCGAGTCAGTGGTAAATTGGATGAAAGGCGATCTAGATGTGAATGCCTGAATATCGCTAACCCTTCTAGCAGATGTTAAAGCCAGTAACAGTGACACTTTCCATGTTACAAATTTCAGGTCCACCTTATGGATCGGCTCGAACGGGTGACGCATGAGCTGAGTTAGTACGACATTCAGATGCCATGTAGGAGAAGGTTTCCGCACCGGCGGAAACATACGAAACAATCCTTTGAAAAATTGTTGTATAATCCGTACAGAGTAACAAGAATTTGATCCATCTTGACGATATCTGGAAATGGCAGCCAGGAAGACCTTAAGAGTAGAATGAGCCAAACCCAGTCTGGCCAAGTGCAAAAAGAAGGGTAGAATTTGCTCTGGCTTGGCATGAATGGGATGAAGACCATTAGACTGGCACCATGCACAGAAACGCCTCCACTTTAGTATGTAGGTTTTAATCGTAGATGGAGCTCTGGCCTTCGCCAGCACCTCCTGGCAATCCTGCGGAATGTTTAAGTGTGCAAATTCCATGTGCTGAGGAGCCAAGCCGACAATTTCAGCGAGTTCGGGTCCGGATGATACACCTTGCCCTTGTGGGTAGGGAGAAGATTCGGAATGCGAGGAAGTTGGATCGGGTTGCATTCCGAGAGGAGGAGCAGCTCGGTGAACCAGTATTGCCTGGGCCATCGTGGAGCAATCAGGATCAACCGGCATGGTTGCTTCTTCATCTTCTTGAGGACTTTCGGGATCAGTGGTATCGGTGGAAAAGCGTAAGCGAATATTTGATACCAACTCATCGAAAGGGCATCCCCGCATGAGTCCTTTTGGGGAACCCAGCTTGCAAAGTATGGGCATTTCCGGTTCTGATGCGTCGCAAACAAGTCCAGATCCGGATGCCCCCATGTCTGAAAGATGCGGTCTAGAGATGGTTGATGTAGTTCCCACTCGTGGGTGCAACCTGAGGATCTGCTGAGAGAGTCCGTTAACACATTCGCGATTCCCGGAACATGGACAGCTGATAGATGGATATTGTGAGTCAGGGCCCAACTCCAAATCTCTTGTGCCTGGTGCGACAGCCGGGCTGATCTCGTGCCCCCCTGCTTGTTTAGATAATGCATGCAGGTGGTGTTGTCTGTCCGGATCATGACCGTGGCACCTTCTAGGGATGCCTGAAAGGACTTCAGGGCTAGAAAGATGGCGTGCAATTCGAGCCTGTTTATGTGCCACTTCATTTGGATTTTGTCCCATTTGCCGCTGACCGTCATGTCCTGGAGGTGTGCACCCCATCCTGTCATAGACGCGTCTGTCGTCACTATGAACCTGGGCACTTCCGTGAGGATAGAGCATCCCACTTGTATGTTGCAACCTTGGCCCCACCATTGAATCGCTTCTCGCATTCGTGGTGTTATGTTTATGATGTCCTCGAAGGACCCTGACACCTGAATCCACTGGCGACTGAGCTCCTCCTGCAGGGGCCTCATCCGAAGACGACAGTTGGGGGTGAGAAGAATACAGGAAGAAATCATCCCTATGAAGGACTTGAACATGCAAACTGAAACGCAGCTTTTTAACAACAGTGCAGCCGCCAGCCGTTGTATCTTTTCCTGTCTCTCCATTGAGATAAATACTTGGGCGAGCTTGGTGTCTAGCGTCGCTCCCAAGAAAGTCTTCCTCCTTGCTGGTGTTAGGCGTGATTTCTGGAAGTTCACTGTGAAACCCAGGTCTTGCATCAGTGACAGAGTCTTTTGAATGTGAGTTTTTGCCATGTTGAAGGAACTGGCCTTGATAAGGCAATCGTCTAGATATGGATATATCTGTATTGACTGCAATCGAAGGTGGGCTGCCACCGGTGCCAGCATCTTTGTGAACACTCTGGGTGCTGAGCGAAGTCCAAAGAGAAGGACCTTGAACTGGAAGTCCCTGCCAGCCACTCTGAACCTTAGAAACTTCCGGTGCCTGGGAAAAATTGGAACATGGAAGTATGCATCCTGAAGGTCGAGTGTTGCCATAAACTCTCCCGCCGAAAGAAAATGGAGGATCTCTTGTAGTGTTAGCATCCTGAATGACAGTTTTTTGAGAAATTTGTTGAGGGCACGCAGGTTGAGGATGGGTCGCCATTCCCCCGACTTCTTGCGAATAAGGAAAAATCTTGAGTAAAAACCTTTCCCTTTTTGATGAAGAGGAACCCTCTCTATTGCTCCTTTTCGAATCATAATATTGATTTGGGCAAACAGCTCCTTGAGATGTGTTGGAGGAGGTCCTCTTGGGGGAAAATTTGGAGGAGTTTTTACGAATTCCAAAATGTGACCTCTGGCTACCACATCTAAAACCCATTTGTCCGTGGTAATCTTGGACCAATTTAAGTAATTTTGGGATATTTTTCCTCCAATTTGGTTCGGGTTGGGGCAAAGTGGCGGCAGGATGCGTCTCTCACTTTTTATCGTCTCTTCCACGATAGTTGGATTTTCCTCTAGACTGTGAAAAATTTCCCCTTCTTTGCCCGTAAGTCTGTTGACGATACGGTTGGTATCTTTGGTTTCCCTGGGCGGAAGTATAGGAGCGCTGTTGGTTATAGTTCCCTCTATTAGAGAAATTCCCTCTTCCTCTTGCTCCACGAAAGGAAGACTTCCTGTATTGTAGTGTGCCCAGCGAACGTGCTGTCTCCGTATCCTTATTGATGGCTTCCAGCGCATCGTCTACATGCTTTCCAAATAAATGCTCTCCATCATAAGCCATATCTATAATCCTTGTTTGGACCTCCTGTCTAAAAGATGTTGCCCTCAACCATCCTTGTCTCCTGAGAACAGCTGCACCTGCTAGCTGACGAAAACCTGTTGCAGCATCGTCCACTGCAGCATCAATCATCTCAGATGAGACGCACTCTCCTTCTTGAAGGATCTTCTTAGCTTCCGCTCGATCTGGCTCAGGAAGTTTATCCACATACGGCAAGATGTCCGACCACATCTGCCTCTCGTATCTCCCTAATATGGCCAGAGAGTTTGCGACTTTAATAGTCGTAGCTGCAATCGTAGAAACTTTCTTCCCGATTGAATCTAGACGTCTCCCGTCTTTATCTGGCGGAACAGAGACCTGAGCTGATGGATTAGAAGATCTCTTTTGCGCTGCCTGCGCTACCACAGAGTCTGCCTTTGCTTGCCCAATGAGGCACGCTGGAGATGAATTAGGCGCCCTATATTTTTTATCCACTCTCGGGAGCACTGCTGGTAAAGAATTAGGTTTGGACATGATCTTCAGTCCTTCCTTCCATATGAACTCTATGATTGGAATGGTCCAACTCTGTTTCTGTTGCGAAGACTTGAAATCATACAAGAAGCATTCATCTTGCTTCGACTCCATGGTTATCAAGAACCTCTTTGTTGCCCTATCCATGATCTTGTGGAATGAGGCAATGTCCACAGGAGGTGACTCAGATGTTGTAGGTTCCGCCGGAGAGGGTGTGTTTGCATTGTAATCCTCATACTCCGACGATTCCGACTTATTGTCCAATTCTCCTTCTTCCTGCTCCTCATTATCAGAGTACTCATCATCCCCTGTTTGAGGAGCTATGACATCAGACGCAGGCAATACTGTACGTCCTTCCCGTGGCTCGGAACCAGCTGGCTGTGTCGGTCTTGAAAGCGGCGTTGCTGTTTTAGGCCTTGGCGTAGATACCCGAGAGTCACCTGACTCTGAAGGTGGAAAACGCCTATAATAGTCGCTGAGCATGAACTGCAAATTGCGAAATAATTCCTCAGGCATTTGCATGTCGGAAGCAGGCCTGTTCTCTTGTGACAAAGGCTCTGTTTCTTGTATATCCTCTTCCGTATCACCATCCTGAATTTTAATCCGGAGGTCAGACGGACTTCTGGCCACTCCAAAGTTCTCATCCTCGTAGGATCCCTCCTCATCAGAATCCAAAAGTTTCTCTGGCACTACCAGAGTAGAAGGAATTACCTCACTAGTAGCCCGTTTCTTTAACAGCGTAGCTGTAGTTGAAGGTGAGGGTAACGGTATTCCAGATGGCTGTGCTGACCAGACTTGTAACTATTAAATTCTAGTATTCAAAATTCACATTGCTGAAAATAAATGTCCTGTCCGGCTGGGCAGTGACGCATATAGTGTTCTATCATGGCCTATATGGTTGGGCCTTCTTGGCCACCTTCGCCCTGGGAGATGAAACTTCAGTTTCAGCCTTCCTCTTACTGGAAATACGAGAAGAAGTAGAGGCAATGCTTCCTACCTCAGACAAAGGGTCGTCCTTGTCCTTGAGTCTGTTAAGCCATAAAAGTAGTCTTCCTTCTCTGTCCCTGATGGTCTTAGGGGGGAAGGTCCGGCAGATCTTGCACTCCTTTGCCTTATGGTCAGGATAAAGGCAATATAAACATTTTTTGTGGGGATCTTCCTTGAATAACCTAAGTTTCCCACAAGAATCACAGGACCTGAACAGTGATTTAGAAGTAGACATTTGAAAAGTCTTGAAGAAACTACTAATCTTGAAGAAAACTGAGCAGAGCTCAGGGAGACTCCCTTCACACGACGTGCGGTAGAAAATCTGAGAGCCTGAGCCTCTGGGGAGAACATTCTGGTGGGTGCTGTCGCCTGATTGGCTGCAGTTTGGACTAACACATAATGACTAAGATAGTCACGAGTGTGGAAGTTTTTTCTACTGTAGCTGGTGCTACTTACTTCCTGGTTTGGTATTTCTGATATTTGCTATATATTTTATGGCATATTATTGCTTTTTTATATACCGTGGGACTCCTACTCCGACGACGGGGAATGATTCAGGCATGTGAATCTATGAAAGACACCCCTAATACTGGAGAAGTCGTCCCTCCAGCGGTGCATACTCTGGAAGCGTACCTGTTAGAGTCCCCTCCGCCCTCCAGGCGTGTTTCAACTATGCATATTTAAAGTATTGCGTGCGTCATAGTCCGTATTCTACCCTAAGGGCATGGAAAGACTTCAGAGACCCGTTTTTCATCACCTCACCTATTGTCGATATCCCTATGTCATCCCACCTCTGGAACCCTCGCAATTTACATAGTTCCCTCAACCAGGCACACCGCCATAATGGTGTCTGCCTCGTCGGTTTCCGTTCCCAGCCTATATGCCTAGTCGCCCGATCCCAGATCTCCAGGGTAACCCTCATGTATAGCTAGACTTGATTTATATGTACCTACAGGTACCGTGATATGATCTTTCAGATGATATTACAGGATTATTTGGTAAAACAAATTGCAAGCACTTATCCCAACCGCTACACACCGATGTGAGAAGTTAGCCTGGCATTTGATGTCCACTAGTTCTAGTGGGCACCTTGCACCAGTCTAATCGACCTTATTGATGATGGTTGTAAAGTCAACCTTATAGAAAGCTATCCTAGTGGTAGCATGAACCAGCAGTCTTCAGGCTAAGACTTCAGTAGGCGAGTTAAGCAAGTTGTTTTACCATATATAAACCCTTGAATACCAAATGAAAGGACACCACACAAGGTATATATCAAATATATATGTATTTAATCTAAACACAACCCCTCTGCACTCTTATGAGGTCAGAGGTAAAAATACAATACAAGTCACACAGTTAATACACAATAAGTTGCACGGTATACGTTATGCCCTAGGGGCCTCACTAACTATATACTAAGAAAGTGGTATAAGTACCACGTGAGAGTTAGAAAGCAGGCCTAGGGCCTGTAGAATCGCTGGGGCTACACTAAACGACCAAAGGTTAGGAAGGAGGAGACCCACGGGAGCCGCGTGCAGTGTCTAAACACAGGCGCGGGTTCCCATTGACTTTCTATGAAGTTCGTAAAAGTTACAAGTTAAGGACACTTCCGGATGGACTAGGATGGAACCCTTTTAAACTAGGACACTTCGAGAGTCAAGACCCACGGGAGCACCGGAGTACTCGTGTTACCTCACCCAGGGAAGCCGGGTGCATAGGTGCCTTTTCGTGTCGGGTTTCGTCGTCGTTTCCTATTGAGAGCTGCAAAGAAGTGCTGCAGGCTACCAGGGGAAAAGTGTCCAGGTAGATACAAAGGTGGATCGGGGATGTGAAGAACCTGAAAGCAGAGGGGACAGAGTCTGGGTCACTAGCCAGTGACCAGGAAGGAACCAGCATGCATGAAGGTGAGTTTGTCTCTTCAGCCAGAGGTCCAGGAGGCATCGACGATGACCAGGCGCTGGATTCGAGCTGTCCCACAAAGGATCTAGTTGACTGCGGTGTAGGTATCCAGATTGGACCCAACAAGCCTTGGCAACCGCAACCCACGCAGGATGTCGAGATTGGCTCTGTTGCAGACCAACTAGGTCTGTGGCGCTTCTCCTTCGAAGGAAAGCTGGAGCAAGCCTGGAAACCAGGAAAGCAGTTTAGTTCAAAAGCTTCAGTGCAAATGGTGATCGGGTCTGGGGCTTCTCGTACCCCAATGCACAAATGCGAGGGTACCTTGGTAGTCGAGCAGTGAGCAAAATGCAGGATGTCCAGGGTGTCAGGTCCCACGTCTCTCGTGTCCGCCACGGGTCTCTGCTTTGCGGTGTATGTGGGTCGGAGTTAGAGAAGTCTGAGAGTCCAGTTTCTGTGTCGCTGAGTCTTTGGGTTACGGCGGTCGCGTCGACAAAGCAGACCGGCAAGTTACTGGTGGTGCCTGTTTGCACAGGGTGGTCACTTATTGACCACAAGGGAGATGTCTTCCGTCTTCTAGTCAGAATAAAATGTTGAAGGTCCAAGAGTTCTGTATCAAAGTGTCTTTCCAGGTTAATCCAAAGTCCTGGGGACACAGCTTCTATATTTATACTAAGTTAAGGGGCTGGATTACCTGCCTAGGTCCCTCCTATGGGTGGACCTGGTAAGGGGGTGGTTACATCCCTTTCCCTTTGTCCAGTTCCGCGCCAGAGCAGGGCTGGCGTGCCCCAGCAACTGGTTTGAACCGGGCTATAAATGGAGCACCTTGTGTGCCCCAGGCAGTGTCTCAAAAAGCATCTGCTGATGCAGCCCTACCTGTGCCAATACACATCAGCCTGTCTGGGGAGGTGCTGGCACCTCCCTAGACAGGAAACCTATTGTCTAGGCCTCCCCTGACGGAGTTTTGTCCAGCAGCAGGAGGTCAGACTTGTGTCTGTGGCAGCAGCATCCATTTTGTGACGCTGGGGCTCTGTTTTACTTTAACCGGGTAAAGCAGTAACATACATGTCTTTTCCCTCTAGAAGGGTGGAATGCTACCCCCGCTGCCAGAATTGGCAGGGGGGGAGGGAGGGGGGGAGGGTTGTATTCTAAAGTGTTTGACACTGTACACGACATGTTTTGATAAAGCCAAACCAAAGTTAGCATTAACCACGAGGATTATAATGCACTTAAGAGTATATGGGATGGCTATATCATAGAACACCTATAAGGAGATGGTTCCGAAAGCTGCAGAGGGGCTCAGCTCATGCTAGGGCACCCTCTCACATAAAATCAAGCACTCTGCTTCCAGGATTGTCGAGGCCTACCATAGGAGTGACTTATAGATGCATATGTGCCTATATATAAGGTAGATATAGGTATACTATATCTAAGTAAGGGGTGATTACACCACCTTACCCAAGCTGAGTGATCAGCCTGTGGTGTCAGTTTGGAGGGCCAGCCAGGGGTGGCATAATACATGCTGCAGCCCCTGGTAGGCCTTGGATGCACCTATGCCCTGTGTACCTATGGTACACTATACAGGGGCTCACAAAGGTGACCCAATACCCAATCAGGTATGTACCTAAAGTATATGGTATCAATTTAGAGAGAGAACAGCTGGGCTGGGGGTCTGATTAGCAGGCCCACAGCCACACTAAAGTCGAAAAACCAGAAAATCACAGCAAAAAGTGGGGGGGTGACCATAGGAAGCAGAACCTACTCTCCTACAAACAAGGCCAAAAACCTTTGAACTGAGTACTGGGAAAGGGTGGGAGGGCTAGTGTTTGGTTTCTTTGGTATTGGTATGTTAAGATGACAGGTAAAATCCATATATTAAGTTAAGAGACACCTGCGATGGTGACTTGCATACAATATATGCACGCTGGATACGATTGTTTAATTGCTGTATCCCATTGACTTAGAGGCTTGTGAATAAAAGTTCTAAACCATAAAAGATATTTGTAAGTGACAAAGTGTGCCCGCATCCATGAACAAACATGGGAATAGCATAACATTTATGGAGCACCTAGGATATGGACAGTGATTTATCTAGACTGGATACTGGGTCAAATAAAATGCAAATTTGTTTAACCATTAAAAAAATAATAATAATAATCCATGCAGCATGAACAGCACTATGCTAAACACACATAACTTCTCTCAGAAGTCTGCTCACCTTTATTATCTGCCCTTCCTTGAATGGTAGCTCCTCAAAAGCAGCATCAGGGTTGGGCGACATTGTTACTGGGTCATATTCAAACAGTGCCACAAAAAGGCGCAGAGAATCATCACGGGGATACTTTTTAGAACTCCTCACCCCTTCCAGGATCGCTGGTTTTGACAATTTCAAATCGGACTCCTTCATCACCTCTAAAGTTACTTTTTTCAAGCCTTCAGAAGTCAAATCTTTTAAATCGTCTTCAGCTGCACAAATAAAGAAAGATAGGAATATTGTATTTGAAAGGCAGACGCTCGTGTATGCATTATGGAACTTAAAGAACCACCCTGAAGGAGAGTTATCTTTCTTCGTTCTGTGAATACACACATCATGCAGAGCATTCTTTCTATCAAGGAAATTAAATTTAGAACCAAGACTTACCACTTGGAAACTCACCTTCATCAGAATAGTTTGCTTGCTGGTTTAGTTTTATTTTCCTGATTGAACCCTTTTTCAGTGGAGCGCCTGTCGATGGCTGTAATCGGCAGTCTCTGCTTTGACTCCCCTAAAATGTAAGACAAGGTAATGAAGCTAAGGAAAAATCTTACAACTCTGCTACATTAACTGTAAACAGCTACATGCTAGCCACAATGAAGGGGACACACACACTTTTTCCGGGTGCTGTTTCATGATACACTTTACGCCAACACACCAAGAAAGCTATGAATTACAATATTCCTCTTCAGTGTCAGAAATTAAAGTGAAAACTATGAGACAGATTCACTGCACTAAACATTCACAACCTTTCTAAGATGAAAATCTCCTTGCAGGTCAGTTTGGAAACCTATGTTCATGTAGTCGATTAAATCACTTCAAGTCGGCAGCACAAAAAGAGTTAACACGATGCAAGTACACTTCTCCATCATAAGAATCTTTCAGGAATTCCTGAACAGATATAGATATCGGCAGAATAACAAAACACTTTAGAAAAGGACAATGCCTATCTAAAGACATGTTTTCTTATATTTTAAAGTGTAACCAAACAAGCCTTTACATTTTTATAACTGCCACATAAAGCAGTTTAATGCTTCTTTTTTGTTAAACAAAAGACTGAAAGAAGAAGATAGGATGCATCGCTTTACAGTAAGGAAACCTGCACTGTGCTTTCAAAAAAAGCTATTTTTGGACTTGACCGGTAGTTCTTTTTTCCTCAAGTAGGATTCCTGACCTAGCCTGTCTTGAAATAGGCATTTGGATCTCAGGAAACAAGTAAATCTTCGGTGTCCCACAAGGATAGGTTGTGACTTACTTTAACATGGAATTCTCATTGACTCTCATGAAAACTTGTTCAGGAAACCAAAAACAAAGAGTGTAAAAAGGTGGACAGAAAGAAGATAAATGCCATCTAAATAAATGGGTACTGCAATCTAACGTAGGCAGCAGCGTCTTTCAAAACTATGAACAAATGTTCAGGTAGCTGCTCTGCTAATGTTACCATGAGGGATGTTTACTAGGAATTGTTGCAAGGCTGGTCTTTATGTGGTAGAATGAACCCTAAGTTATTCTGCGAGGGATTTGTTTGCCTTTTGGTAGGAAGCTACTATACAGGATACCATTTAGCATGGATGTCACTATTCATGTATGGATGGCACCACAGTTTACAAAGAATGTTTGTACTTCTTAGGCTGCTTCGTTGTGTCTACATACAACCCCCCTTTTAAATATGGCTGTTAAGGGACCGTTCTGCTGCAGAAAACAGGAAGTGATGCACTCGGATTTACACGAGAATCTAACAACAACGGAGAAAGAAGTGAGAGGGTTCTTTAAAAAACCTTTATTCTATGGAATATCATTAGAACACATGGCATGGCTCTTACTAACTATGCATGCAAATTTGACAGCACTCCCTTCCCGCCGAAGTCAGGGTAAACTCTTCTACTGTCTTCTTCAAAAAAGAAATCAAAGGGCTTCTGATGAAGAAATTTCTGCCTTAGCCTGGCACCGTCATCTGTTTCTGGGTCCATACCCATTGATTCTGGTTTAGCCTTCCGGTTCACAAATAGGTTGGGCAATTCTAGACTTTGATTTTTGTTTGACTGTGTGTTTACTTCTCCCTAACGAGATTGTTGGACAATTTTACAGTCTGATTTTGTCGCTTTGTTTATTCTGTTTTGTATGCTTATTCCCATGTGATGTATAATCTGTATTATTCCCTTGAGATGCATAATCTGTAAAGCGCTCTGATGCCCTCGGCGGTCATGTGCGCGCTATATAAAACTTTCAAAAAGAAATAATAAAATATTTATCAACGTGGTGTTAATGTTTAAAATCACAAAATTCTCTTGAAAATAAAGGCTTCACGGAATACAAAAAAATAGTAGCCTTTTGTTGAAATGATTCTCAGGTCAATCTTCCACACTCACAAGTCATATTGGATACACAGCATGGAGCTTTTTTTATACAAATCCAATGTACAATATGTATTTGCTCAGCCAGAATCAATTAACTGTCATGAAAAATTGAGTACTGAAATGAAATAACACTCCTTGCGAAGAAAGTGGTGAGGCCAATAAGGTCAGAGATGGAAAGCATTTAGGGATGAATTCTGAAGATATTTAAAGGGAAAAATCACAACTGAATCACAAAATGTCACATTCCAAGCAGGCAGTAAGGAATAAATGGGATATGTCAATCACTAATGGATAATTAACAGTATTTTCTGGGTGCGAAACCAATAGATTGTTAGATTCTAGTTAAGTAAATGTTAACAATGACCAATACTGCCTTATAATTTGTGGTGATCCATTTTTGATGATCCAGGAATTAAGAAGTCAGAGGTAATCAGGTTTAGTGGCTCCTTCCTATCTAATTGACATTTATTTTGAAGAGGAATATTGCATGTTTAATGTCTATATTTTTATCTGAACAGCACTAAAAGCGGTTGACAATGAGCAACACACATGGAAGCGTACATGTATATGGCTGACAAACTACAACAATTGTGTCGTATTAACCACAACTAAATTAACTGCTGCACAAGATTGGAAAAAAACATATACTTGGGTTTAGATGATTATGTGTGTGTGATGGAGTTATGGTTACTAAAAGCTGCACCCGAAGCCAGGGAAGAGTGTGGGCTTACACATATCCTGGAATGCAGTGACACATCAGGGTTCTCCTTTCCATGTCGCTCATGCCTTTCTTTGCAAACTACTTCATTGTATTCCCTTCTCCATTCCTGCTCTTCTGGATCTCTTCTGGTGTCAAAGAAGTTCATCTGTGGCTGTGCCACCCTACTCCAAACAGAGGTTACAGCATTTTCACAACTCACACACACACCATCATATTCCACAGCTCCTGGCTCTGTTAGCTCCTTCCTTTTCTGCATGGACAGAGTTGAATCAAACTGGCCAAAATAACTATTGCAGCTTTCATGGTCTGCCTGGTATCCATTTAATCTACAGTTTGGCCTCTGTTGGCTCACAGACTTAGATGTGTTGACCAGACCATCTTCATCTTCAATATCATACTCAATATCAATTTCCATTCCTTCTGTGAAGAAAGAGCTGGATGCTTTAAATGTGGGTTTGGCGAGGCAAGAAGAATGCTTGTGACAGGATTTGTGAGATGCACCTTGTCTTCCCTTCGCAATGTCTAAGTCATCCTTTGGAAAGTCACAGGCCTCTGAGGTAACCCTTTCATTAAGGCCATGCATGTTTCGTCTGTCGCCTCCTGGCTGATTGCCACTGCTCAACAAGCGACTGCAATGCTCCTTTACAAATGTCCGAGATTTCCTGGAACTCTCACATCGGCCTTTGGTCTGTTCTTTAGTATAACAATCTTTATTTTTGTGGCACACTGCAATTTCAGATGAAGTACATGTTACACTATTTTCTTGCTGATTAGAAATATAGGCATTTTTTCTCGGGCACCAATCTGGCTGTGGGACAATTTGCTCGTCTGGACACAATTTCTGTAACAGTCCCTCACCAGAAGCCCCAGGTAAGGAATTTTGATCTTGCTCAAAAACATTAGTTTTTGGAACTCGTTGCGGAATCGTTAATAAAGCCAGGTCTTCTGCTATGTAGTGATTTAGACTCTCCTTGCTGCAACTTGGATTAACGTAGGCTTCTTGTGGTGCAAAGCTTTCATCATCATCTTCTTCCTCTTCAGTTACTTCAGGAATGCTGAACAGTTTCTTACTAGAATGCTTCTGAAGTGGCAACTCCAGAAACTTTTCTAAAATGTCCTCATCGCTGTCTGTTTCACAAGAGTCAAGCTTTATATAGACATCATATGGGGTTGGTAGTGGGTAGGTGCCCAAAACAAAATATAAAAAAACAAAGAAAAAGAGAAGAGAAACAAAATCCATTAACCTACAGCAAGAATACCCACTATCAGTATCAAATGGGGAACACGAGGCAACCTCTCAGAAACACTGTCACAGAATATTGAAAAAAAAGTAATGCTACCAGAAAACATGTTGCACGTAAGCTCACAAGGAAGGATAACCTCATAAGCTACAGAAAGTACTCATTAGATATTACAGAGAAAGACTCATATGAACAAGAACAGACTTTTGCTTGGTTGTGAATATTTAAATACTCAATTAAACACATACAACAATCAAATATACAATACTTGCCTCTAACTTCACTTTCCAAGTGCTCATAATTGTTAGAATGTTATTTCATTTGTTTATATTTTAGGCAAGGATCAAAGCTTAGCATCGAAGGTGGAGGCAAGATGGTGGACTGGCAGCAAAGGATCCCGCCTTCTGCATCTTCATATGAAAACAGGATAAAGTTACCTTTTTGGTGACTCTGTTACATTTAGGGCCAGGTGTACGACCATTTTTCAAGCACAAAATTGGTTGCAAATCGATTTGCTCAAGCAAAATTAGCTGTGTGCAATGTACAAAAGCCATTTGCAAAACACAACTTTACAGTCTGAATGAATACCGACTCTCAATAAATGCGACCGGTATTTGCGATCACAAAATAGCGACTGACATTTTACGAGTCGCTAATTTCAATGTACAAACCATTTGCAAATAGCGAAATTGCACAAAAAAGCCCATTTGCTCATGCAATTTACCACTAACCAGAACCATGTGGTAACCAGCCCCAACCTATAAAAACAGACCCAGAATGCATCAGAAATCTTTCCACAATGGCTGCCCTGTACGTGATAGCGAGGAGGAAGCAGATGCTGGCTGCTCAGCAAAGGAGGCGGAGATAGGAGAGGATTTTCAGAGTCAGGCTGACATTGTTTTGGAAGACAGAGGAAGAAATGCGTTACTTACCTGTAACTGTAGTTATCCAGTATTGGTATCTTTCGTAGAAGAAACAAAGCTAAATCATAATACCTTAAAGAAAGAAAAATTTCTTTTCTTTTTAGTGTCCCCTCACTCACCGGGGTTTCCCCACGGTGACATGCTTCATCATTGGGGCCCTCCCAGTTCTCTACGAAAAGGGGCGTGCTGCGACTCACGGACTACGTAGGAGCACTCTAGTGTGAAATGACTATGTGTGGTGCAAAAAAAGAATAAGTGGAGTGGGTGTGTGTGAGTATTAAAAATACCATACTTAGTGGGCCTAACTGTTTTATTGAGCTCCTATGTAGGTATATTAAAAGTGGGGTTAATGTCACTGTAGGGCAACCTATAATGTGGTTGACTCAGTGATCAATATGGTCGACATGTTTCATGCTACCCCCTAGCATTTCTTCAGGACCATGCAGGGACCAGCCCTGCATATGCCACTCCTAAATCCCAATAGTGGGGACAGTGAATAATTCAGAAAGTTAAAGCAATATTATTTGCATGCATTTCTAATAAAATACATACTTTTGTACCTCTCAATTGGTAGGTGCTGTAAAATAAAGCACATTGTTAATGACACACCTTCCCCTCAGGGAGGTACACATAGTACATTGCCAGCCACTCTCATTCTGTGTGTATAGAGAATGATTTGCGCCATATTGGCGCGTGCAGGCTTTCTTTAGTCAAAAAACGTTGTGAATCTTGTTCGTGAATTCACACAAATAAACAAGACAGGACTTATTGTGATCAAAACATATAACAAACCCAACATATACAAAGTACACAGATTAAGAGAAAAACCAATAGTTACTTTTCAAAGTGAGAAATGACACTCCCTGGTCACTCTGGGGGGTCGATTTCACTTATGGGATACACTGCTGGAAGAACGAGGTACACATTGAAAACCAGTCGTTATGTCGGAAATACCGCTTCCGTGAATAAACCCATTGTATTTTAAAGTAGCTTTTCCGTCGGAAAAGAGATTTAGTACTTACATCCTGTGTGGTGAAATCGCGTATTTCTACCTACTCAGTACACCTCCCCGGGACCGCATCTTGCCTTGTTTCCACCCGGCGGTTGTATTTGTTTGTTCCGGTATTGGAGGAGGGAAGGTACGCCCTCAACCACTAGACGGGTCTGACTATGGCGGCCATCTTAGAAGTATGCCTCAACCCACGGGTGCCCAGAAAGAGAGGAGGGTTTTGTTTATCTGGGAATTTCGCCAATTCCGGCTACGTTGGTATGACAGCTTTCATCCAAGGCATTTAAAACAGAACCTCCCATTCGGACAGTTTCTGAGGTTGAGGAGAAATTGCTCGAGCAAAGATGACTACAGAAAACAGGCGGATGACTTAAGCGTTAAATTGCATGAACGAAACTACCCGGAGAAGTTAGTAAGAAATGCAAAAAAACGGGCATCCAATAACCACAGGGATGCACTGTTGGAACCAAAGATGAGGAACACAAATGAAAATCAGAGACCAATCTGTATTACCACGTTCACAAAGATATCAGACCAAGTCACCAAAATAGTGAAAAAACATTGGTCTATTGTAAACAGTGGAGAATTAACCATACCAACCCCAATGTTCAGCCATCGACGTGCCAAGAGCCTTAAAGACCATTTGGTCCATACACGTCCAAGATCCAACCAACCTCCTGCGAGACAACAAACCCTACCCACTGGCCATTATGCATGCAACAATTGCAGCGTCTGCCATCTGACAACCAACACGAAAGAAGTGATCTTCAACGATGGCAGCAAATGGGAATTGAGACAAATGTCAAATTGCAATACCAGCGGAGTAGTGTACATGATTACATGCACTTGCAATTTGCATTACATCGGGATGACTACCCGCAAAGTGAGCACCAGGATAGTGGAACATCGCAGCACCATCAGGTGCAAAAGGACTACAACAAGGATGACAAATCACTTCATCGAATCAAATCACACCCCCAATGACATGAGATGGGTGGTATTAGAAACAGCCAAGACAAAAGAAAAGCAAGAGAGGTTTCTACATGAACGCGAACAACGATGGGTGTACAGATTACATACGGACACCCACGGGTTGAACGATGACATTCCCTGGGGTGCATTTATATAATGTAGGGCTCACGATTATGTTTTTTCTCCATCTGCAAATCTACAGAATAAGTGCAATACCAACCTAAAGCGTAGCCAAATGAGACCCCTTTTCCAAGTTTTTTGGCCGCTCTAATACATATCTGATAAATCTTTCACTATCAAGCGGCATGCCACCAACACCAGCTATCACGATTAGCAATCGTCAATCAATTTTACTTCCAAATATTGTTGTTCACAAAAATCTATCAGACATGCCCCTGATTGACATGAGACTAAGTAACCAGACGGAGGAACTATTATAATACACCTCGTGTCTGCACTGAACTCATTAAACTTTATATACCAAGCGATGATTTCAACTTTGCCTCAATTTAATTTTGTTGCGATATATATTTTTTAGTTAATTTCTGTGCATCTGCTAAAATATATTTTTGCCCTCTGTACATATAAAACATTTCAATGTAACCGAGACTATGGCCAGTCTCGAACCAACGTAGCCGGAATTGGCGAAATTCCCAGATAAACAAAACCCTCCTCTCTTTCTGGGACCTTATCAGTCCCTGTACAGTGTACCTTAGGTACCCAGGGCATAGGTGTACCCAGGGCCTACCAGGGGCTGAAGCATGCATTATGCCACCCCTGGCTGGCGATCTAAACAGACACAACTGGCTGGTGAGACAGCTGGGGCAAGGTGGTGTAATCACCCTTTGCTATAGATATAGTATACCTATATCTAACCCTAAAATGGACACATATATTCCTATCAGTCACTCCTATGGCAGACCTTATCAATCCTGAAGGCAGAGTGCTTGGAATTATGTGAGATGGTGCTCTAGCATGAGCTGAGCCTGTCTGCAGCTTGCAGAACCAAGTCCTAATAGCTGTTCCATGATAATGCTATACCATATACTCTTAAGTGCATTATAATCCTCGCGGTTGAATGCTAACTTTGGTATAGCATTATCAAAACATGTCGAGTAAGGTGTCATACTAATTGGAATACTACCCCCTCGCCAATTCTGGCGATGGGGGTAGCATTCCACCCTTCTAGAGGGACACGAAATGTATGTAACTGTGAACCCCGGTTAAAGTTAAACGAAGCCTCAGCATCACAAAATGGATGCTGCCACCACAGACACAAGTCTGACCTCCTGCTGCTGGGAGTCCTTCCAGCGAGGGGGGACTGGACAAAGGGTTTCCTGCCTTGGGAGGTGCTAGCACCACCCCAGACAGGATTTTGTGTATTGAGGTAGGGAGGCCTGAAAGGAATGAGACATGCCTGGGGCACACAAGGTGCCCTGTGCTTACACCGGTTCAAACCAGTTGCTGGGGCACTCCAGCCCCAGCTCTGGCGCGTAACCGGACAAAGGATAGGGGGTGTAACCACCCCCCTTCCTGGTCCCACCCATGGGAGGGACCTAGTCACTAGTGCAGCCCCCTTTAGGAGAATAAAGGTAGGAGCTGGCCCCATTCCAAATTAGATTATCCTGAACAACTTTACAAGAAGAAACTCTGGACTTCGACGTTCTGCTCCACAGAAGACTGAAGAGTCTCCCTTGTGGGCAAGGAGTGTCCACCCTGCAACTGCAGGCACCATCAAGCGTCCTAGCGGTTCATTTTGTCGTCCTTACTGCCGGAACCAGACTCCAGAGCCCGACGAGATCCGGACTCCCACACCTCTCCGAACTCAACCTACATCTGCAGCACAGCTGGGATCCGTGGGTGCGACGAGACACGTGGGACCGGCCATCTTGAAGAAACTGCACTTCGCTTCCAGCACGACTTCAGAGGCATCCTCGAGAAACTGCTTTGGGGATTGAGAAGCCCCAGCCCCGAGCAGCTCCTGCACCGAAGACCAGCCCCCTAGCATCCACGAGATCGGCGTTGAGCCCTTTTGCTTGATTACTGCTCGACGCGTTGTCTGGTCACTTGCCGGCTGGGTAGTGGCCTCCTAGACGACGATCCTTGAAATCTTCACTGCTGGTCTGGTTGCTCCAGACTGGCCCTCGCTCCCTTCCAAAAGAGGAGCACCCCGGACCCTCCTGGTCCACTCCAGACGCAGTTTCCACTCACCGCGTGGGTTGCCTTTGCCAAGGCCTGTTGACTCCAGATCCGGATCCGACACCGCCGACAGCGAGGGCCTGAGTGGGACAGTTCGTGCCTCCATCCTGGTCGTCAAAGACACCTAATGGTCCACGTGGCTACAGAGACAAGCGTCCACTCTTCACCTGATCGCGACAACAGCATCTGGTTCCTTCCTGGTTCCACTGGCTAGTGACTTTGAACACTGTCCCCTCTGCTTTCAGGTCCTCTTCTTCCTCGATCCACCCTTGGATCGCACCGGACATCTTCCACTTGGTCGCCTGCAGCATCTTTCTTCAAGGCTCCATAGACTTTGACGCGGAAACCCGACACACTTTGACACCTATGCACCAGCAGCCCGTGGGTGAGGTAACAAGAGCATTTCGGTGCTCAAGGGTAGATTAACTCTCCTAGTGTCCAGATTCCCAGTCGTTTTAGTCCTAGATAGTAAAGACTGTCCGTACTTACCTTTTTCGTAAACTGTACTGTCCATTGACTTTGTTCCGCATCTCGCGTGTGAGTTCACACTCTGCACACGCGCCCCGTGGGCCTCCTATTACTTACCCGAGGTTAGGATAGTGTAGTCCCAGCGAACCTACAGCCTCTCGACAGCTCCATTCCTTCTATCGAGTTCCTTATACCATTTACTTAGTATATGGTTTGTCGTGCCCCTAGGGCACCATTGTAATTTTGTGCAACTTATCGTATTTTTCCTAAGAGATTGTCATGTGCTTAGCCCGCTGACCTCATAAAGAGTTCAGAGGTGTTTTGTTATTAATAAATATATTGTTTATTTTCATAACCACCTGTGTGGTGTCCTTTTATCTGGTATTCAAGGGGTTATATGTGGTAAAACAGCTGGCTTCACATGCCAAAAGAGTTTAGCCTAAGACTGCTTTGTCCATGCTACCATTAGGATAGCTGGTCTATAAGGTTGACTTACAACCAATCACCATAAGAGTTGTTTGGACTGATACAAGGTGATCACTAGAACTAGTGAGCATCATATATCAGGCCAACTTCTCACAGGGCATCTTACTAAGATGGTTATAAAAGTATCTCAAAGGGCGTACATCTACATCATTCTCATTCGGGGTTAGAGAGGCTGCTCTGAGCAAGACAGCTGCGGCATGTTGAGGGTATTTAAAATTAACAATGACACAATCCCCCCTACAGGACTTTCTTGAGTTACCAATCCAATTAACTCTTCTTGTTGTATTTGGTCCGAGTAATTGGTTGGGAACCCGCATTGCCTGTGTAGCCATGAGACCGTTTTGCGATTCCTGAGGGGTTTGTGGGGTGAGTGACTGACTAATATCAAGAGGCGGAACATTGGATAGAAAAACTACATAAGGTGCACAGTCTGGTGGGAGGTTGATAAAACGACTTTTCTTGGGCGCAGATACTCCATTCGTGCTTACTGGCGCTGCTGTAACCTGCGCAGTCCTACAACCGACTGGTAGACCAGCTATAACTACTTTATTTAAGCTGGGCCTCTTATCGAGTGGCTTCGGGGCAATATCATTGGATAATACTTCCCTCTCTTTGGGCCTAGGGCTGTCAGTCTTGCCAATATGCACATCCAGTAATCTACCCAATCTAGACACCTCAGCTGTGAGAAGGTCTAGTTTGTCCACAAGAGGTTTAACAGTTGTTTCAAACTTCCCCTCTATAATGCTAACTAATAAGTCGAATTGCTCAGAATTAAAATTAGCAGTACTATCCTTAATCATAGTCTCTTTGTCGCTGGCATTGCTATTAAGCGTAGGTTCAGCTTTCCTCCTATTATTGTTTCCACCACGCTTGGTTTGTACTTTCCTACAGGCCCTCACTGATCGCAAGGCCGGGGAACGCCGTGGCGGAATGTCATCAGGAGTTTTGGATGATTCGGGGGAATCCTGAGTTGGAGCTGGATCAGCTGGTATTTCCATTGGTATAACATCAGGATCACCATTAAAGTCCGCTAACAGGTCATTACTAGCTATGGGTAATGCAGAAGGTAAGTCTGGAGGGACCTCTCGGCCTAACGACTTTCTTCAGTCATTGTTAATCTTATTCACAACCTTTACTAAATAATTGTCCATAGTAGATTTATGTTTGGACATTTTAATAGCTGGTTATGGTATGTACAGGACAGACAGTTGTATTCAAGAAGAAATGTTTTCAACTGCACAGTGGAACCAGAGGCGTATGAACACTAAGTATAAAAGGTATAAAATCAGTAAGTCAAATATTAAGTTCACTTTTAACTTACTAAGTGGTCTAAGTCACAGCATCCAAGGGGGGTAGCCCAGCCCGGCCTCGTCTGGCCCCGGACGGCCACAGACGGCCCGACCTTTGCCCGGCGTCTCGCGACGCGAGGACCGTGCTGCCTAAATACGCCTCCTGGCGCGGTTCGCAGGTCAGAAGTGCGCGCCGCCGCTTAGCCTACCGGGATGTGTAGTCCCGGGGCGGCGGCGCGAGTAGTTTTGCCACAAGTGACTCTTGGCGGTGGCGGCTGCGGCAGGGAAGCCTTCCCTCTCACTGCCCTGGCTCCTGGGCGCTGGATGGACTCGGCTGTGTCCAGGTAAGAGGCCCCCCGCTCCTGCCGGGGACCGCGCTGCCTAAATACGCCTCTTGGCGCGGGTAGCATATATGCCCCACCCCCCCTTAGTCAGATGTTTGTGTACAGACTAACGAAGCTCTGGGGAGAACTTCCTGATGGATTGAATACCCTCGGGGGGGGGGGGACACACACGACATTATGGCCCCTCTAGACAGGTGGCGGGCGCAGCCCCCCCCCCCCAAGATCTAAACCCAACATCCGGGCACATGCCTTAGGCTGGACAGACACATGGCATGCCCTCCATCCCTTCAAGGCAGGATACACGTATGTGTCTTCGGTGCACCCCACGCTTTCCCGCTTGGACTACATGTTTCTTCCACATAGCTACACACATAGGGTTACGTGCACCTCCATCCTCCCACGAAGCTTGTCGGACCACTCACCTACCCAGCTCAAACTCCGTCTGCAGACCAGTCGTCCCTTCTATCGCTGGCGCATGTCACCATGATTGCTTCGTGATCCCGAGTATTGGGAGGCGCTTCACCGTGCTACAGTGGATTATTTTGCCTCGAACGTCGGGTAGGTTTCATCCCAGATATCACTTTGGGAAGCCTTAAAACCCACGATACGTGGGGACGCCTCGCTGCATTTCGTTTTGACCTGTTTGGAGTTTGCTGCCACCAACCCACTTCTTGCGGAACCCGCTCCGCGGGTCCCGCTGCGCTAGGAGTGCTGCCTGCTGTTTCACCAAAGGGGACGCTGAGGGAAGTACATTTGCTGGGGCTGCGAGCGAGTGCGCGCGCTCAACTGGGACTGCATATCCCAGGAGCGCCCGCCTGCCTGCCTGACCAGTTACACCTGGGCCGCTCTCCCCGACCCCTCCCCCCCTTCACCGAGTCCTTATCAACTGCTTTCCTGGAATTGGCGAGTGGGACGCCTCGCTGCATTTCGTTTTGACCTGTTTGGAGTTTGCTGCCACCAACCCACTTCTTGCGGAACCCGCTCCGCGGGTCCCGCTGCGCTAGGAGTGCTGCCTGCTGTTTCACCAAAGGGGACGCTGAGGGAAGTACATTTGCCGGGGCTGCGAGCGAGTGCGCGCGCTCAACTGGGACTGCATATCCCAGGAGCGCCCGCCTGCCTGCCTGACCAGTTACACCTGGGCCGCTCTCCCCGACCCCTCCCCCCTTCACCTATTTGTGCGCATATTCTACATTACGCTCCTTGCATCCCCGCTGCGCGGGAGCGCGCGGGAGAAGCCCGGGACAAGGGCGGGACCGTCTGTGGCCGTCCGGGGCCGCTGGAGGCCGGGCTGGGCCACTCCATTAACATCTACGGTCCAGGTACTGATTAACCAACTGACTTATTGACTGATTTGTGACTTGTTAGTTTTTTGGTGGGTAGAAGGGGGGTTTCTTGTTCTATGGCTTGCTTAACAAGTACCTCTACCCTGTTGCCTCCTACGGGTGAGGCTGAGCCTGCTGTCATGGGCCCTCTTGATTCCTACTTCAAGCGTCTGCCACAGGATATTGATAAAGAGATCGCTCTGGCGGAAAGACGAGCCGGGCGTAGGCTCTCGATTGAGCTCTTGAAAAACCCGCCTGAGAAAAATCAAGGTCTGAACTTTCCTGCGCTGGTTACACCCCTGTCATCTATTGTTTTACCAGCCACTCAGGACCTATTACTTGACTTGCCCTTGCATACTGAGTTAGCTGATAATTCTTCATCAGTCACTGTAGCAACTAGTCTACCTGTTGAGCATTTTGATGTACCCAGTCAATTATCTAAAGGGAAAGGAGTTTCAGAAAAACCCTGTGTACAATTGGAAGTGATTAAACCCAAGCCTTGCCTCAAAAGGAAATGGGGAGTTACTGTAAAAAAATCACAACCACAAAAACCCGCAAGAAAGTACAGGAAGCTGGGTACCAAATTATCCTCAAGCCATGTCACTGCAAAGAATGGCGTAGTAATGCCAATGGGGGAGGCTGAAGCAGCCCCAGTAGAAGTGGACCCTATAATTATGGTGCCTTCGACAACATTGGTGGTATCAGCCCCAGATCCAACTATCATAGCACTCCCGGGGTCACTATCTCCCAATCACGATCTCTTGTTAGAAGTGGAAAAAATAATGCGTTCCCTTCTAAATCCCGTAGACTTAAAAAGCTAGCTGAACAACTTGACCATCTAGAACAAGCTAGCCTAGATAATTTTTTCTCTATTAAATCTTTAATTAAGTCTGGCAATAAAATGGGGGAGATTGGGAAACATCAACAGATAGTCGATAGAGACCAAGGAGTCGTGTTGGTTGACTTACAATCCCCGCCTGTGAGTGGTATTCCTGCACAGGATAACAAAGGGGCGAATAGTAAGAATGCGTCTGATTTAATGTCCACCAAAATCATTAGTAACTGTGGGAAAACTAAGCCCAATAACATCATCAACAAGGGTAGTAAGGACAGTGTAAAAAACCCATCCGCCACAATTATTAAAAATGCAACACTTTTGCCGACCGAACCGGGAAAAACATTGGCCAAAAGGTCAGAAAATGACAAAACCTATCCTAGTAATGGCACCGGGAATAAGGTGGGGCCTACCTCCCAGATAGCAATGGGGGGTGGTCCCACAAGGGATGCCCATAGTATCGGGAATGGGACTAATACTTGTGTGGCAGTGGAAAACATCCTTACTCAGTGCCGTGTTCCCTTAGAACAAGCACAAACAAAGCCTCAAATAACCAAACTGCTGACTAGGATCCCCCCAGTACAGCTCACCCCGGACTCCTACCCATATGTGGCCATACTTACTAACGTTCCACCCCTACCGGAGGGTCAAAGAGAAACTTATGGCACGCTAAAAAACAAGGCCATGCATTGGCTTCGTGTCAATAGACCCCTGCCAGGGGGAGTGGATGGCCTGATAATTGGGGCCAGAAGGGTCAATTGGATAGGGAATACCTTAAAAAAACAGGGGGGTGATTGCATTATAATTAACTTCCAAGATCCAAGGGTTGTGGGGCTGATTACGGGACCTGGTTGGAACATTAGTATTGGTGGGATTGGGGTTGTGGACCTCACTTTCTTTTATCCCAGACCGGTGATCTACCCTGGGGGCTGTAGGGACCAATCGAGATCCAGTCTCTGTACCTGGGTAGAGGCTGGCCCCCCTGCTGCTCCAACATCAAGAACAAATAATTGCTACATACAGGCATTTAACCCCTATAATGGGCGGGGGCAGACTTCGACGTTCTGCTCCACAGAAGACTGAAGAGTCTCCCTTGTGGCCAAGGAGTGTCCACCCTGCAACTGCAGGCACCATCAAGCGTCCTAGCGGTTCATTTTGTCGTCCTTACTGCCGGAACCAGACTCCAGAGCCCGACGAGATCCGGACTTCCACACCTCTCCGAACTCAACCTACATCTGCAGCACAGCTGGGATCCGTGGGTGCGACGAGACACGTGGGACCGGCCATCTTGAAGAAACTGCACTTCGCTTCCAGCACGACTTCAGAGGCATCCTCGAGAAACTGCTTTGGGGATTGAGAAGCCCCAGCCCCGAGCAGCTCCTGCATCGAAGACCAGCCCCCTAGCATCCACGAGATCGGCGTTGAGCCCTTTTGCTTGATTACTGCTCGACGCGTTGTCTGGTCACTTGCCGGCTGGGTAGTGGCCTCCTAGACGACGATCCTTGAAATCTTCACTGCTGGTCTGGTTGCTCCAGACTGGCCCTCGCTCCCTTCCAAAAGAGGAGCACCCCGGACCCTCCTGGTCCACTCCAGACGCAGTTTCCACTCACCGCGTGGGTTGCCTTTGCCAAGGCCTGTTGACTCCAGATCCGGATCCGACACCGCCGACAGCGAGGGCCTGAGTGGGACAGTTCGTGCCTCCATCCTGGTCGTCGAAGACACCTAATGGTCCACGTGGCTACAGAGACAAGCGTCCACTCTTCACCTGATCGCGACAACAGCATCTGGTTCCTTCCTGGTTCCACTGGCTAGTGACTTTGAACACTGTCCCCTCTGCTTTCAGGTCCTCTTCTTCCTCGATCCACCCTTGGATCGCACCGGACATCTTCCACTTGGTCGCCTGCAGCATCTTTCTTCAAGGCTCCATAGACTTTGACGCGGAAACCCGACACACTTTGACACCTATGCACCAGCAGCCCGTGGGTGAGGTAACAAGAGCATTTCGGTGCTCAAGGGTAGATTAACTCTCCTAGTGTCCAGATTCCCAGTCGTTTTAGTCCTAGATAGTAAAGACTGTCCGTACTTACCTTTTTCGTAAACTGTACTGTCCATTGACTTTGTTCCGCATCTCGCGTGTGAGTTCACACTCTGCACACGCGCCCCGTGGGCCTCCTATTACTTACCCGAGGTTAGGATAGTGTAGTCCCAGCGAACCTACAGCCTCTCGACAGCTCCATTCCTTCTATCGAGTTCCTTATACCATTTACTTAGTATATGGTTTGTCGTGCCCCTAGGGCACCATTGTAATTTTGTGCAACTTATCGTATTTTTCCTAAGAGATTGTCATGTGCTTAGCCCGCTGACCTCATAAAGAGTTCAGAGGTGTTTTGTTATTAATAAATATATTGTTTATTTTCATAACCACCTGTGTGGTGTCCTTTTATCTGGTATTCAAGGGGTTATATGTGGTAAAACAGCTGGCTTCACATGCCAAAAGAGTTTAGCCTAAGACTGCTTTGTCCATGCTACCATTAGGATAGCTGGTCTATAAGGTTGACTTACAACCAATCACCATAAGAGTTGTTTGGACTGATACAAGGTGATCACTAGAACTTTCTTGAGTTACCAATCCAATTAACTCTTCTTGTTGTATTTGGTCCGAGTAATTGGTTGGGAACCCGCATTGCCTGTGTAGCCATGAGACCGTTTTGCGATTCCTGAGGGGTTTGTGGGGTGAGTGACTGACTAATATCAAGAGGCGGAACATTGGATAGAAAAATTACATAAGGTGCACAGTCTGGTGGGAGGTTGATAAAACGACTTTTCTTGGGCGCAGATACTCCATTCGTGCTTACTGGCGCTGCTGTAACCTGCGCAGTCCTACAACCGACTGGTAGACCAGCTATAACTACTTTATTTAAGCTGGGCCTCTTATCGAGTGGCTTCGGGGCAATATCATTGGATAATACTTCCCTCTCTTTGGGCCTAGGGCTGTCAGTCTTGCCAATATGCACATCCAGTAATCTACCCAATCTAGACACCTCAGCTGTGAGAAGGTCTAGTTTGTCCACAAGAGGTTTAACAGTTGTTTCAAACTTCCCCTCTATAATGCTAACTAATAAGTCGAATTGCTCAGAATTAAAATTAGCAGTACTATCCTTAATCATAGTCTCTTTGTCGCTGGCATTGCTATTAAGCGTAGGTTCAGCTTTCCTCCTATTATTGTTTCCACCACGCTTGGTTTGTACTTTCCTACAGGCCCTCACTGATCGCAAGGCCGGGGAACGCCGTGGCGGAATGTCATCAGGAGTTTTGGATGATTCGGGGGAATCCTGAGTTGGAGCTGGATCAGCTGGTATTTCCATTGGTATAACATCAGGATCACCATTAAAGTCCGCTAACAGGTCATTACTAGCTATGGGTAATGCAGAAGGTAAGTCTGGAGGGACCTCTCGGCCTAACGACTTTCTTCAGTCATTGTTAATCTTATTCACAACCTTTACTAAATAATTGTCCATAGTAGATTTATGTTTGGACATTTTAATAGCTGGTTATGGTATGTACAGGACAGACAGTTGTATTCAAGAAGAAATGTTTTCAACTGCACAGTGGAACCAGAGGCGTATGAACACTAAGTATAAAAGGTATAAAATCAGTAAGTCAAATATTAAGTTCACTTTTAACTTACTAAGTGGTCTAAGTCACAGCATCCAAGGGGGGTAGCCCAGCCCGGCCTCGTCTGGCCCCGGACGGCCACAGACGGCCCGACCTTTGCCCGGCGTCTCGCGACGCGAGGACCGTGCTGCCTAAATACGCCTCCTGGCGCGGTTCGCAGGTCAGAAGTGCGCGCCGCCGCTTAGCCTACCGGGATGTGTAGTCCCGGGGCGGCGGCGCGAGTAGTTTTGCCACAAGTGACTCTTGGCGGTGGCGGCTGCGGCAGGGAAGCCTTCCCTCTCACTGCCCTGGCTCCTGGGCGCTGGATGGACTCGGCTGTGTCCAGGTAAGAGGCCCCCCGCTCCTGCCGGGGACCGCGCTGCCTAAATACGCCTCTTGGCGCGGGTAGCATATATGCCCCACCCCCCCTTAGTCAGATGTTTGTGTACAGACTAACGAAGCTCTGGGGAGAACTTCCTGATGGATTGAATACCCTCGGGGGGGGGGGGGACACACACGACATTATGGCCCCTCTAGACAGGTGGCGGGCGCAGCCCCCCCCCCCCAAGATCTAAACCCAACATCCGGGCACATGCCTTAGGCTGGACAGACACATGGCATGCCCTCCATCCCTTCAAGGCAGGATACACGTATGTGTCTTCGGTGCACCCCACGCTTTCCCGCTTGGACTACATGTTTCTTCCACATAGCTACACACATAGGGTTACGTGCACCTCCATCCTCCCACGAAGCTTGTCGGACCACTCACCTACCCAGCTCAAACTCCGTCTGCAGACCAGTCGTCCCTTCTATCGCTGGCGCATGTCACCATGATTGCTTCGTGATCCCGAGTATTGGGAGGCGCTTCACCGTGCTACAGTGGATTATTTTGCCTCGAACGTCGGGTAGGTTTCATCCCAGATATCACTTTGGGAAGCCTTAAAACCCACGATACGTGGGGACGCCTCGCTGCATTTCGTTTTGACCTGTTTGGAGTTTGCTGCCACCAACCCACTTCTTGCGGAACCCGCTCCGCGGGTCCCGCTGCGCTAGGAGTGCTGCCTGCTGTTTCACCAAAGGGGACGCTGAGGGAAGTACATTTGCTGGGGCTGCGAGCGAGTGCGCGCGCTCAACTGGGACTGCATATCCCAGGAGCGCCCGCCTGCCTGCCTGACCAGTTACACCTGGGCTGCTCTCCCCGACCCCTCCCCCCCTTCACCGAGTCCTTATCAACTGCTTTCCTGGAATTGGCGAGTGGGACGCCTCGCTGCATTTCGTTTTGACCTGTTTGGAGTTTGCTGCCACCAACCCACTTCTTGCGGAACCCGCTCCGCGGGTCCCGCTGCGCTAGGAGTGCTGCCTGCTGTTTCACCAAAGGGGACGCTGAGGGAAGTACATTTGCCGGGGCTGCGAGCGAGTGCGCGCGCTCAACTGGGACTGCATATCCCAGGAGCGCCCGCCTGCCTGCCTGACCAGTTACACCTGGGCCGCTCTCCCCGACCCCTCCCCCCCTTCACCTATTTGTGCGCATATTCTACATTACGCTCCTTGCATCCCCGCTGCGCGGGAGCGCGCGGGAGAAGCCCGGGACAAGGGCGGGACCGTCTGTGGCCGTCCGGGGCCGCTGGAGGCCGGGCTGGGCCACTCCATTAACATCTACGGTCCAGGTACTGATTAACCAACTGACTTATTGACTGATTTGTGACTTGTTAGTTTTTTGGTGGGTAGAAGGGGGGTTTCTTGTTCTATGGCTTGCTTAACAAGTACCTCTACCCTGTTGCCTCCTACGGGTGAGGCTGAGCCTGCTGTCATGGGCCCTCTTGATTCCTACTTCAAGCGTCTGCCACAGGATATTGATAAAGAGATCGCTCTGGCGGAAAGACGAGCCGGGCGTAGGCTCTCGATTGAGCTCTTGAAAAACCCGCCTGAGAAAAATCAAGGTCTGAACTTTCCTGCGCTGGTTACACCCCTGTCATCTATTGTTTTACCAGCCACTCAGGACCTATTACTTGACTTGCCCTTGCATACTGAGTTAGCTGATAATTCTTCATCAGTCACTGTAGCAACTAGTCTACCTGTTGAGCATTTTGATGTACCCAGTCAATTATCTAAAGGGAAAGGAGTTTCAGAAAAACCCTGTGTACAATTGGAAGTGATTAAACCCAAGCCTTGCCTCAAAAGGAAATGGGGAGTTACTGTAAAAAAATCACAACCACAAAAACCCGCAAGAAAGTACAGGAAGCTGGGTACCAAATTATCCTCAAGCCATGTCACTGCAAAGAATGGCGTAGTAATGCCAATGGGGGAGGCTGAAGCAGCCCCAGTAGAAGTGGACCCTATAATTATGGTGCCTTCGACAACATTGGTGGTATCAGCCCCAGATCCAACTATCATAGCACTCCCGGGGTCACTATCTCCCAATCACGATCTCTTGTTAGAAGTGGAAAAAATAATGCGTTCCCTTCTAAATCCCGTAGAGGTTAGACTTAAAAAGCTAGCTGAACAACTTGACCATCTAGAACAAGCTAGCCTAGATAATTTTTTCTCTATTAAATCTTTAATTAAGTCTGGCAATAAAATGGGGGAGATTGGGAAACATCAACAGATAGTCGATAGAGACCAAGGAGTCGTGTTGGTTGACTTACAATCCCCGCCTGTGAGTGGTATTCCTGCACAGGATAACAAAGGGGCGAATAGTAAGAATGCGTCTGATTTAATGTCCACCAAAATCATTAGTAACTGTGGGAAAACTAAGCCCAATAACATCATCAACAAGGGTAGTAAGGACAGTGTAAAAAACCCATCCGCCACAATTATTAAAAATGCAACACTTTTGCCGACCGAACCGGGAAAAACATTGGCCAAAAGGTCAGAAAATGACAAAACCTATCCTAGTAATGGCACCGGGAATAAGGTGGGGCCTACCTCCCAGATAGCAATGGGGGGTGGTCCCACAAGGGATGCCCATAGTATCGGGAATGGGACTAATACTTGTGTGGCAGTGGAAAACATCCTTACTCAGTGCCGTGTTCCCTTAGAACAAGCACAAACAAAGCCTCAAATAACCAAACTGCTGACTAGGATCCCCCCAGTACAGCTCACCCCGGACTCCTACCCATATGTGGCCATACTTACTAACGTTCCACCCCTACCGGAGGGTCAAAGAGAAACTTATGGCACGCTAAAAAACAAGGCCATGCATTGGCTTCGTGTCAATAGACCCCTGCCAGGGGGAGTGGATGGCCTGATAATTGGGGCCAGAAGGGTCAATTGGATAGGGAATACCTTAAAAAAACAGGGGGGTGATTGCATTATAATTAACTTCCAAGATCCAAGGGTTGTGGGGCTGATTACGGGACCTGGTTGGAACATTAGTATTGGTGGGATTGGGGTTGTGGACCTCACTTTCTTTTATCCCAGACCGGTGATCTACCCTGGGGGCTGTAGGGACCAATCGAGATCCAGTCTCTGTACCTGGGTAGAGGCTGGCCCCCCTGCTGCTCCAACATCAAGAACAAATAATTGCTACATACAGGCATTTAACCCCTATAATGGGCGGGGGCAGATGAGGTGGGATGTTGACAGAGACCAGTTGAACAATTACATTTGGAAGGGGAAATGGTCGGGGGAAGTGACCCTGATATAACATTGATACCCAATGAAGATGAAACGAGTACAACATTTGAAGTGGTGAATGTGAGGGATGGGAGCATTATTGTATGTTCGGAGGGCTGTGTGGGTGAACCGGCCCTACCAACCACCAATTGCACTAAGGAGGGAACAGATGTAAATTGTACAAACATTGTTTTAGGAGAGGATTGTGAGTGCGGGAAGCTGGATGATTTGCCGCCCGCGGCACCTAACGAAAAGGGGATTTGTATAGAAAATACCCTGGAGAGATTTCTGTCATGGAATATAGCGGGGTTGGGGGCTAGATTGTTGTCACAGCATTGGATTGATTTTGTAAGTGGGTTTGAAATGTGCCTATTTCAAGAGACGTGGGCTTGTGACCCAATTCATTTCCCAGGTTATTTACATTTTTGTATACCAGCCACGAGAGGCCCCAGGGGTAGACCTATGGGAGGCCTCGCAGTTTGGATCAAGCAAAACTCAAATGTAAAAGTAAAAATGATTGATCTGGGTTGCAAGGATATACAATTATTGAGATTATCCGTAGGAAAGGGTGGTGTGATAGACATTTATAATATATATGCTAGGGGTAAGAGTCTTGGGAATTCTGCTACCCTAGAAGTTCTATCCGCCTCCCTCGAATCCCAGTCACTTGGAAACAGAGTAATTTTGGCTGGTGATTTGAATAGGACATTTGAGCCTCTAGAAAATACTGCATATCCGATAGGACTGGAGGAAGAAGCCCTTTGGGGCATCCCAAACCTAAGCCTCATACCTGTGAAGCGGTGGACAAAAGATATTTTGTTGTTGAATGCGTTATGTCTGGAGTATGGTCTGAGGGCCCTCAATGGCAGGACAAAAAGTGACCAAGGTGGTAATTGTACATTCGACAATGGACATAATAAAAGTAGGATCGACTACGTCATCTGTAGTCTTGAGCTATGGTGTGGCGTGGGTGATATGGAAATTGTGGGGAGAGTAGAAAGTGACCATAACCCCCTCTGTGTCTCCCACTCATGGTGGAGGACCGCACGAGCCAACCCAGTGTCAGGTAGTGGGAGCGTACCTGTTATGGCTAACGACTCAAGAAGGGTGAAATGGCCATATGTCCTGGCCAATTTGGCCACCCTGGAATCCATTAATTTGGAGGTAGACAATGCTATTGCTGCCATGGAAAAAGTAGATCCTGTAACACCAGGCTCTGTCCAGATAACTGATATACATGACACATTCTTCTCTTTGATAAAACCGCACTTTATCACGCCATTGAAGACTAATAGAAAAGTACCAATCACAATGGCGACCTGGTTCAATAAACAGTGTAGGGTAGCCAGACTGGAGTTGGGCAGAGCACTCAAAAGCAGGGACAAGGCCTCGATTAGCGCCACCAGGAAATATTATAATGATAGCATTCGCAAGGCTAAGAAGCTGTGGGATGAGGAGTATTGGGAGGAGCTACTCGAGGCTTCAGGGCAAAAGGATTCCAGACTTTTCTGGAAAACTGTGAAATGGGGAAGAGGGGGCGCCCCCAATAATCCCGACAACAATGTCGACGAGGCATTGTGGGTCGAGTATTTTAAACCCCAGTATGCTGAGAGTAGGGATATAGTGGCCATAGAATCAATCCCTATGGTATTTTGCAAGGGTGACCTATTCCTAACTAAGGACGCGGAACTCGTAATTTCAACTTTGCAGGGGGGGAAAGCCCCTGGGCTAGATGGAATCCCTTCAGACATTTTTAAATACGACAAGGTCCAGTGGGCAAAATATGCGACCTTGTTGGGAAACGGCCTGGCCAAAGGGGCAAAAATCCCCAATATATGGAAGGGGGCAATAATAATACCGATCTTCAAGAAAGGCGACCGGTCACTCCCGGCAAATTATAGACCAATAAGTTTGCTGGCCACCATGCAAAAAGTAGTGGGGAAGATGCTGGTCGACAAACTTATGGCCTGGGTAGATGACAACAATGCTTTATCCCCCTTCCAGGCAGGATTCAGACGTGCAACCAGTACGGTCGATCAAATTTTTCGCTGCACCATGCTACGGTGGGGGACTGTACTCCTGGGTAAAGGCAGCCTCTATGTAGCATTTGTAGATCTAAGGGCTGCCTTTGATCTGGTGCCCAGGTGCACGTTGTGGGAGGTTCTGTCTAAGATAGGGGTCCCACTTGATTTGCTCACGCTGATAATGCGTCTCCATGAAACCAACTATGCCAAGGTTCAGTGGGGGAGGAATGGGGAATCCACCTCTAACTTCCCAGTTGAGCGGGGGGTACGGCAGGGATGTGCAATGGCACCCCTGCTGTTCTCCCTGTTCATTAATGGCATTGTAGATAGGATATTGGACGCAATGGTTGACGCACCTTCGTTAGCGGGCATCAGAGTTCCAATTCTGATGTTCGCCGACGACACCTTGATCGTGTCCAAGACCCCGTCGGGTCTCCAGCGAGCCCTGAATATATTTGACTCATTCTGCAAAGAACGGGGTCTTGAGGTTAATGTAAATAAAACCAAGTTGATGGCCTTTGGGCAAAAGCGCCAATCTCAACCCAAGGTATTCTTGAACAATATCAAGTTAGAGTTAGTAAATGTTTTTACATACCTTGGGGTGGAGATATCAAGTAAACTTGGTTGGTCAAGACACATAGAGAAGGCGGTGTTGAAACACCAGCAGATTTCAGGAGCCCTCAGGGTCGAGCAAGTAAAATCCAAAACCAGGCCTATAAAACCTGTTCTCATGGTCTATGACGCAAAAGCCTTGGGCGCAACCCTTTATGGGGCTGAAGTCTGGGGCTTTGAGAGTCTTACCCCCCTCCAAAGATCTGAGAACAGGTTTTTGAGAGGGATAACTAGCCTCCCCCAAAGTACCCCATTAATACCGCTTGGCTTTGATCTAGGCAGAAGATCGCTTAGCGACCGTGCCCGACTGAGGCCTATCCTCTATTGGAGACGGCTATGGACAACCGTGGAAATAAGACACTACGCTGAGGGGTTCTTAGCATTAGCCAAATTAGATGCTTTTCGTAAAATTACATGGCTAAAAATGCTAAGGGACGTCCTTGCTGAGCTTGGGCTCTCCAAATTATGGGAAAACCCCCTCGGGGAAGTATTCCCCAGTAAATCCAGTATCAAGGAAATATATTGGGACCACATCGATCAGAAACTTTGGAGGAGCGTAACCTCTGAATCCATGGGGGGTAGATTTATGGAAATTAAACAAAGACCATCCCTAGAAAAGTATTGGGACAGTATAACTGTTCCACTAGACAGGAAATTATTTTTCCAGTTAAGGGCAGGTTCTCTCCCCTTGAGGTGTTTGACGTCCAGTTGGAGAACTAGTAGTAGTTCGTGCTGCCCGTCATGTGGGGCCCCCAACGAAAGCATTGCACATTTTCTTTTTTTATGCGAGGCTTATGTAAATCCAAGAAAATCTTGGTTGGCTCCAGTTTGTAGGAACCTTGGTGTCCTAAGCGGTGTTGAGGGGTTGAGAATTATTTGTTCCTCCACTGAAATGTCCATCGTAGTTGGAACGGCAAAATATTTGGGGTGGGCATGGTCCATAAGGAGGAGGGCTCTATCCTCTAATGTGTTTTGAATTTTACATCTTTTATTGTTTGATTTATCCTTGCAAACATCTACTGGGAGATATATATGAATTTTAACTACAAAATGCGGCTAATATGTATGGTATGAGTTTTCATTGTATATACTTGGGAATGGTCCGTAACGCGGAGGTTTCTATATCTCAACATGCATCTAGTTTCCGCATATTATGAAAAAGCTTATTTTAATTCTAATTGGTAACAACTTTTATGCTTATGTATTATGTATTTTTAATTATAAATCTATTGTTACTGAATGTTTGAAGTTTTAAAAAAAATGTATGATTTTATATGTGTGTGCTTTTATGAGTGTACAACTCGAATAAAGCTTTTTCAATCAATCGATATTAGCTACCGCACAGGAGAAAAGAGACGCTGCTTGGCGTAGATTCAAGAACTAGAGGAGCGACAATGCGACCTCCATGACGCGGTGGTGGGGGGTTCAGACAGGGGTGCTTGCCGCAATCTGCTCAAGGTTCAACAGCAGTTGCACCAGCTACTTACAAACTATGTCAAGGAAGCCTGGCTGGTGACTCAATACGGATATATCAGTGGGGAGATGAATCCAGTCAGATGCTCCACAGACTTTGCCAAGCGAGGTCCTCCCCGACACAGGTCCCAGTACTTAGATCCTCTACGGGCGCCTTGTTCTCCTCCCCGGAGATAGTGGTGCAGGTTTTCGCTGAGTTCTACGCCACGCTGTACAGCGCCCATGAGGACCTCGCCGATTCGCTCATAGAAGCTTTTGTAGTAGATATCCCTCCGAAGTGCTTATCGGATGAGCAGTGAGACGCCCTTGACAAGCCCATCTCTCTGAATGAATTGCAGGCCGCTCTCACCAATATCCACCCAGGCCACGCACCGGGCCCCAACGGGTTTCCTGGTGACTTCTTACGCCCCCATATGGGGACCGCTGGCCCCCATCTTCTTGGTGCATTGCATCAGGCGCTCGATCAGGGGATCTTGCCCCCGGATTGGCAGCTTGCCGAAATCATTGTTTCCCTCAAATCGAGTCGCCCGCCAGAAGACCCGGGCTCGTATCGCCCATTTCCTTGGTAAACTCTGAGCCGAAGCTGCTAGGGAAGGTGCTGGCTGATCGCCTCCGTACCTGTATCCTTGTCCTCGTCCACCAGGACCAGTCAGGCTTTATGCCGCAACGTTCCACCAGGCATAACATACGAAATGCGCATAATGCTGTCGCCGAAGCCCACCAACTGGAACGCCCCGCTGCGGTCCTACTGGCCGATATCGATAAGGCATTTGATTCCCTGGGCTGGACGTACCTTTTTAAATTATTGGTAGCTGTTAATTTGGGGCCCCACTTTCGTGCATATGTTAGACTGCTGAACACGGACCTAACGGCCTCTGTCCGGGTGGCAGGGTATCGCTCGTACCCCTTTCATATCAGAGGGAAACGAGGCAGGGTTTCCCTCTTTCCCCGCTTCTCTTCACTTTGGCGATTGAGCCGTTGGCAGCGTGGGTGCGACTGGACGCGGTATACAGGTGCCTGGTTTGGTCCCCTGAATACTCCGATAAAATCGCACTCTATGCGGATGACGCACTATTCTTTTTCTCGGACCCTTGGGTCACCGGACCGAGGGTATTGCAAATTTTGCGGGTGTTTGGGGAAACGACAGGACTTCGCGCCAACCCGTCCAAGTCTACGCTTTTTCCTATTTGCGGGGATCAGGGGTGTCAAGACTGGGCCTCACAGCTAGTCATTGCAAACAAAGGATTTAAATACCTAGGTGTTCATATCACCAGAGACCCCACCTTGGCGTGGTCGCTTAACATCACCCCTCTGCTTCCAGTGGTCCGGGAAGAGACAATGATATGGTCCCATCTTCCCCTGTCGTTACATGGCAGGTCCGCGATTTTCAAAATGGTGTCCTTGCCACGCTTGTTATACAGACTGGAAAATTACCCATATCCTATCCCACCGTCCTGGTTTCGTCAAGTGAATGCTCTCCTGAACAGTTTCCTGTGGGGTGGAGGGGCAGTTCGAGTGGCTCTGGCGACCTGTGTCCAATCTACTTACTGTGGGGGCATCACGGCGGCGGATGTGCGGTCGTACTATTGGGCGTCCCAACTGCTGGTCATCAATGATTGGTGGCATAACCCGCAAGGTGATCCGGCCTAATCGGTGGAGCGACTCGTCCTGGAGGTGTATCCACTGCTTGATCTCCTGTATAGTAACTCTACCCTGGAAGCCCACCCCCCGGCCTGTCGCACGGTGATCCAGACATAGAGATGCCTCTCTAGGTCCATGGGTTGGTGGGGTATGCTAACATGCGAGCCACCCCTCTGGCGGGGCACATGCCTCCAACCGGTCTCGACTTTGCCCGGATTCCGTCGCTGGAACACTATAGGGATCTCAACGCTGGGTGATGTGATGCGCGGACCCACAATTCAATCCTTCCAAAGGCTGCAGGAGGAGTTTGACCTACACAAGTCCCAATTCCATAAATACCTCCCGCTTCGCCACTCTGTCTCCCCTGATTAAAAACCTTACAACGCTACCAGAATTTCACCCACTGGAGGGTAGACTGTTGATGGGTTATCTGGGAGGACATAAAATCCGCCAACTCTATCAGACACTGACCACACATACCAAGACAAACCTGCACAGGACAAGGGCAGCGTGGGAGGCGGATGTACTGACCCTTTCAGATGACTGAGGCCCTTGCCAGCCCCAAGGGTTCAGCGGTGTCCTCTAGATATCGACTTATCCAGTTTAAATATCTTCATCGGGTGTACTACACCCGCCTCCGTCTCTGGAAGAAGGGGGCTGTCCCATCTCCCACCTGCCTCAGATGCCAGTCAGAAGACAGGTCCTTTTTGCATACTGTTTGGGGCTGTACGGCGCTACAACATTTTTGGTCGGGTGTACTGTCCTGCCTGGGGCGAATACTGGGTTGGGACCTCCCAGCGGATCCTTGACCAACTCTTCTCCACGGTACAGAAGATATTGGGGGAACATATACAAAAGACACCTACTTTTTTAGGACTCACATTGGCCAAGCGCGACATAGCCCAACAGTGGAAGTCCTCTTCTCCCCCATGGGTGGCGGCCTGGAAATATGCATTAGACAAATGTATGTCTGCCAAGGTGGCGATGTTTCAGGCTCGGGGTTGCCCGCAGAAGCACGGGAAGATATGGACTGCATGGGTTACTATATCGCACGGAGGCACTTTTACTGACCAGGACAGCAGCGGCTCCTTTTCTTTCACCGCCCGAACTCTACATCTCGCCGCACCCGCTCCGCGGGTGCCGCTTCGCTTGGAGAGGCGCAGGGGGCAATCAAGGAGGACCCTCAGCTGCAGGGCGGTCTGAGGCGCGAGGTGCTAGCGGGGCTGCGAGCGTGCAGGGACTCCAGGAACCAGGAGTCCCTGCGAGACCAACCACCAGCTTCCGGTCCGCTCTCCCTGCTGGCCCGCCCCCCGCCCTGCTGAGGCTTTAAGAACGTTCCTCGCTATCCTTTCTGTGGGTTACTATATCGCACGGAGGCACTTTTACTGACCAGGACAGCAGCGGCTCCTTTTCTTTCACCGCCCGAACTCTACATCTCGCCGCACCCGCTCCGCGGGTGCCGCTTCGCTTGGAGAGGCGCAGGGGGCAATCAAGGAGGACCCTCAGCTGCAGGGCAATCTGAGGCGCGAGGTGCTAGCGGGGCTGCGAGCGTGCAGGGACTCCAGGAACCAGGAGTCCCTGCGAGACCAACCACCAGCTTCCGGTCCGCTCTCCCTGCTGGCCCGCCCCCCGCCCTGCTGAGGCTTTAAGAACGTTCTTTGCTATCCTTTCTGTGGGTTACTATATCGCACGGAGGAACTTTTACTGACCAGGACAGCAGCGGCTCCTTTTCTTTCACCGCCCGAACTCTACATCTCGCCGCACCCGCTCCGCGGGTGCCGCTTCGCTTGGAGAGGCGCAGGGGGCAATCAAGGAGGACCCTCAGCTGCAGGGCAATCTGAGGCGCGAGGTGCTAGCGGGGCTGCGAGCGTGCAGGGACTCCAGGAACCAGGAGTCCCTGCGAGACCAACCACCAGCTTCCGGTCCGCTCTCCCTGCTGGCCCGCCCCCGCCCTGCTGAGGCTTTAAGAACGTTCCTCGCTATCCTTTCTGTGGGTTACTATATCGCACGGAGGCACTTTTACTGACCAGGACAGCAGCGGCTCCTTTTCTTTCACCGCCCGCACTCTACATCTCGCCGCACCCGCTCCGCGGGTGCCGCTTCGCTTGGAGATGCGCAGGGGGCAATCAAGGAGGACCCTCAGCTGCAGGGCGGTCTGAGGCGCGAGGTGCTAGCGGGGCTGCGAGCGTGCAGGGACTCCAGGAACCAGGAGTCCCTGCGAGACCAACCACCAGCTTCCGGTCCGCTCTCCCTGCTGGCCCGCCCCCCGCCCTACACGCCCCTTTATCTTTTAGAAAACCTCCCGCAGCGCGGGACGCAGCCCGGGGCGAAGACCGGGCAAAGAGCGGGCTGTTTGAGGCCGTTCGAGGACTAAGAGGGCTGGGTTGGGCCACCCACCCTTGCTGGTGCATTATACAGTTTTATTGTTTCTGTATTTATTGTTATTTATATATCCTGTATAATGTGCTCACGGGGTAGTCGGAGTAAAACCCTTATGGCTGCGAGCAATTCCAACAGAACCCTGGATGATTTCCTAATCAAAACCAATTTGGCTATTGACGAGGAAATTAGTAAAATGCAGCACAGGGTCTCTTTGGTTCTTGAAGCTGCACGAAGGTTATCTGAGCACTTAGCCAGCACAAAAAAATCTTCCCTGGGGAACATTGCTTCTGCTCGTACCCCGAGCATACAGTAGGTCCTCGGCCATTGTTAATAACGGCAGCCATCCATCCTGCCCCTTCTACTACCTCTCCAATATTTCCCCCCAACCCCCCAACCCACTCCCGTGAAACCAAATAAGGATCCTGTCCCACCTACCTGCGTGACAGGCGTGGAGGGTAGACTGTTGATGGGTTATCTGGGAGGACATAAAATCCGCCAACTCTATCAGACACTGACCACACATACCAAGACAAACCTGCACAGGACAAGGGCAGCGTGGGAGGCGGATGTACTGACCCTTTCTGATGACTGAGGCCCTTGCCAGCCCCAAGGGTTCAGCGGTGTCCTCTAGATATCGACTTATCCAGTTTAAATATCTTCATCGGGTGTACTACACCCGCCTCCGTCTCTGGAAGAAGGGGGCTGTCCCATCTCCCACCTGCCTCAGATGCCAGTCAGAAGACGGGTCCTTTTTGCATACTGTTTGGGGCTGTATGGCGCTACAACATTTTTGGTCGGGTGTACTGTCCTGCCTGGGGCGAATACTGGGTTGGGACCTCCCAGCGGATCCTTGACCAACTCTTCTCCACGGTACAGAAGATATTGGGGGAACATATACAAAAGACACCTACTTTTTTAGGACTCACATTGGCCAAGCGCGACATAGCCCAACAGTGGAAGTCCTCTTCTCCCCCATGGGTGGCGGCCTGGAAATATGCATTAGACAAATGTATGTCTGCCAAGGTGGCGATGTTTCAGGCTCGGGGTTGCCCGCAGAAGCACGGGAAGATATGGACTGCATGGGTTACTATATCGCACGGAGGCACTTTTACTGACCAGGACAGCAGCGGCTCCTTTTCTTTCACCGCCCGAACTCTACATCTCGCCGCACACGCTCCGCGGGTGCCGCTTCGCTTGGAGAGGCGCAGGGGGCAATCAAGGAGGACCCTCAGCTGCAGGGCGGTCTGAGGCGCGAGGTGCTAGCGGGGCTGCGAGCGTGCAGGGACTCCAGGAACCAGGAGTCCCTGCGAGACCAACCACCAGCTTCCGGTCCGCTCTCCCTGCTGGCCCGCCCTGCTGAGGCTTTAAGAACGTTCCTCGCTATCCTTTCTGTGGGTTACTATATCGCACGGAGGCACTTTTACTGACCAGGACAGCAGCGGCTCCTTTTCTTTCACCGCCCGAACTCTACATCTCGCCGCACCCGCTCCGCGGGTGCCGCTTCGCTTGGAGAGGCGCAGGGGGCAATCAAGGAGGACCCTCAGCTGCAGGGCAATCTGAGGCGCGAGGTGCTAGCGGGGCTGCGAGCGTGCAGGGACTCCAGGAACCAGGAGTCCCTGCGAGACCAACCACCAGCTTCCGGTCCGCTCTCCCTGCTGGCCCGCCCCCCGCCCTGCTGAGGCTTTAAGAACGTTCCTCGCTATCCTTTCTGTGGGTTACTATATCGCACGGAGGCACTTTTACTGACCAGGACAGCAGCGGCTCCTTTTCTTTCACCGCCCGAACTCTACATCTCGCCGCACCCGCTCCGCGGGTGCCGCTTCGCTTGGAGAGGCGCAGGGGGCAATCAAGGAGGACCCTCAGCTGCAGGGCGGTCTGAGGCGCGAGCTGCTAGCGGGGCTGCGAGCGTGCAGGGACTCCAGGAACCAGGAGTCCCTGCGAGACCAACCACCAGCTTCCGGTCCGCTCTCCCTGCTGGCCCGCCCTACACGCCCCTTTATCTTTTAGAAAACCTCCCGCAGCGCAGGACGCAGCCCGGGGCGAAGACCGGGCAAAGAGCGGGCCGTTTGAGGCCGTTCGAGGACTAAGAGGGCTGGGTTGGGCCACCCCCCCTTGCTGGTGCATTATACAGTTTTATTGTTTCTGTATTTATTGTTATTTATATATCCTGTATAATGTGCTCACGGGGTAGTCGGAGTAAAACCCTTATGGCTGCGAGCAATTCCAACAGAACCCTGGATGATTTCCTAATCAAAACCAATTTGGCTATTGACGAGGAAATTAGTAAAATGCAGCACAGGGTCTCTTTGGTTCTTGAAGCTGCACAAAGGTTATCTGAGCACTTAGCCAGCACAAAAAAATCTTCCCTGGGGAACATTGCTTCTGCTCGTACCCGAGCATACAGTAGGTCCTCGGCCATTGTTAATAACGGCAGCCATCCATCCTGCCCCTTCTACTACCGCTCCAATATTTCCCCCCAACCCACTCCCGTGAAACCAAATAAGGATCCTGTCCCACCTACCTGCGTGACAGGCACCTCCTCTCCTTCCAAAACTAATTTACCCACGAGATCAAGCAGTGTTAAGAAAGCTGCCATTTATAAAAAGAAATGCCTTGCTAGGTCTATACATGCACGGAAAAAAGCTAAAATTGCCAGATCACAGTTTTTTAACAGTAGAAGGGCTTTGGGTTCTCTCGGGTGAAGGACGATAGTTCTAAAACTAATCCCTGCACTTTGGGCGGGGAAGTTGCTCTTGGTTTACATAGCCCTGTGGATGACAATATTTTGGTTGCCTCCCCAGGGACGAACAGAGCGAATCAACTGGAGGGTCGGTTGAGTGGATCTGAGAAAGATAGGGGGGGTGACGAGGAATTCCTTAAAATAGTTTGGGGTACGTTAAAACAATTACTCACCCCCTTGGAATTAAGGCTTTCTCGTATAGAGAATAATTTGTTAGAAATGGATAGGACCATAGTCACCCTGGCTAGCCTGAGTTTAAAGGAAATGGAAGCTAAGCTTCCACGTGAAACCGACCCAACCCTTCAGACTAAGGCACCAGAACCCATGTTACTACCCCCACAAATACCTCAAAATATTCTTGCGACCCCACCAATACCCAAACCCATACCAAAGCCCCGCACCACTGTTGTAAACCATACTGTACCCACCCCTAGTTCTGTTGCACCAAATTCTTTTCCTTCGCAAAATCCAGCCCACCATAGGCAGAAACCCAACTCACGAGCTGTACCACACCACGCCATAAGGCCAGACTTTGTGAATAACTCTCATCGGCCGGCTAGTCGTCCCAACTTTCGCGGAGGGTTTATTGACCTTCCACCGGAAGCTGGGCCTTATGTTATTATATTAGCTGGAGTTCCTGAACTGGGCCTGCATTCTCAGGAGAACCATCATTCTCTGAAAAACAAAGTCATCCATTGGCTTAATTCAAACAAACAGCTTCCCGTCCACCAAAGAAGCAGTGTACTAATGGTACGTAGAGTGCCTTGGATAGGCCCCACACACAAGTCCTTAGCCGGCGACTGTGTTGTGGTATCTTTTGCAGACCCCCACACAGCACAGCACCTTTGTGCATGGCCATCTTACGAAGCTAACTCCACAATAGTTGTGAGACCCCTTACTTTTTTCTATCCTCCAAGACACCAACCCGCGAAGGAGGGTTTATGGTCAATTGTCCAGAATGCTAGACGGACAACTCACAGGATTGATGGACATAGCCAGCATAATTGGTGGCAAGGGGCACCCATCTCCAACAGTTTTGGCTGTTTGGAGGAGGTTGATTGACTTGGGGGGCCTGGTGATATATTGCCTACTATAGACTCTCTTCACTCACGGGGGATTGTCTTACCCACTACTTTAATAACACCTACTAATGGCTTAATTCCTCCTAAAAATATAGGTCCAATCTCAGATCCTACTAATATTTTAGTTAAGACTGGGACAGGGGAAATGGGCCTGGCACAGTTACCCCACGCCAACGGCACGGATAATCCACTGAGAGTGGTCTCCTGGAACATTGCAGGGTTACGGGGACGCTTGGACAACGATGATTGGGTCAATTTTATTGACTCTTATGATATCGTTGTTTTCCAGGAAACATGGTCAACAGTCGCCTTATTTAGACTGGGTTATCTTAACTTTACCAAACCTGCTATCCAGAGTCCCAAGGGTAGGGCCTCTGGTGGCCTTACCATTTGGATTAAAAACAATCTGGGCTTTCACGCTAAGGAAATTTTGGTAGAGAGTGCAGACCTCTTATGTATTATCTTGAGCAAAGCCAACTCCAAGGATTTCCTCCTAATTGATGTCTATGCCCGTGGCTGTCAGGGTGGGAGGAAACAAACTGTCCTGAATGACCTCGATCAACTTTTTAAGAACTCTGAAGTCGATCAGACTGTCATAGTAGCGGGTGACATGAATACATCTTTCGAGCCCATACTTACCTTGGCAGAGGATGTGGGATCTGAGGAGGATACAGCCTGGAATATTCCCCCGCTAACCATTACCAAGGGAGTTAGGGGCACCGAGGCAGCTTTACATTGGTTGGGTCTTTGTCTGGAATGGGGCCTGCGGGCAGTTAATGGGCGTACACACTCTGACAGTTTAGGGACTAAAACCTTTGACAACGGTCTGAGCTCTAGCCGTATCGACTATATATTGATTAATATCGAATCATGGTCTATTGTGAGAGATATGGTGGTAGAGTCCAGACCTGAGAGTGACCATAATCCTCTTTCCCTGGAGATCTTGGTCCCCGGTTTGGGTGCTCCAGTCATGGGAACTAATTGCTTAACGTCTGATGTAGTTCTGTGCGACAACAGACGGCGAGTAAAATGGTCCAGGGTTTTGGTTGACTCAGCGCTTATTTCTAAGATCGAGGAGCAGGTTCTGAATGTGTGGAGTAGGATGCCACCATTACCCCCTTCTGGTGACGTTGATTCTATAATCACCAATCTCCACGAGGAGTGTTTTTTGGGCCTTAAAAACCTTCTTACCAAACCCTCAAAGCCTGATATTGCAAAGGTGCACAAAAAATGGTACAACAAGAGTTGCAGAAACGCTCACAGCAACTTAATAGCTGCTGTTAAGGCCCGGAACACTGATGATATTAGGACAGCTAGGCAGCGCTATAAGCATACTCTTTGGGCAGCCAAGCGGGACTGGGATGATTCTTACTGGCTTGATCTCCTCAGAGCCTGTGAATCCTCTAACCTAACTGAATTTTGGTTGATTGTCAGGCGGGGTAGGGACTCAGTTGCCCAAACACCGGACAATCACGTCTCGGCTCAGTCTTGGGTGGAATTTTTTTCGGGACAATTTAAAGATCCAAGTGTAGCACTGGATCAAACTACTGCAATTACGCCACTGTGTACCCTACCACAAATAGGAGACAGACTTACATTCTTAGAATCTGATACTGTACATGCCCTTGAGTCTGTACAGTCTGGTAAAGCTCCTGGCCTAGATGCTATACCAGCAGACCTCTTCAAACTAAACCCTGACCTATGGGTTCCCTACATCACGCTACTGGCTAACAACATCGCTGCTGGGGCTGAGATCCTCAAATCTTGGAAAGGGGCGGAAATTCTGCCAGTATACAAAAAAGGCGACCGCTCCATCCCAAATAATTACCGGCCCATTAGTCTGATCGATTCGATCCAGAAAATAGTATCAAGGATGGTTTTAGTAAGAATTCAGGGTTGGATCGAATCAAACAACATACTTTCCCCTATGCAGGCAGGGTTTAGGTTTGGTACCAGCACTATAGATCAGGTGTTCCGTTTTTCACTGCTTTTTTGGAAGGTGGTTTTTTTGGGTGGCGGTGTTTTATACGCCGCATTTGTCGACCTCAAGTCGGCTTTTGATCTAGTCCCAAGGAAGAAACTATGGGAGGCTCTTAGACTAATGGGTCTTCCATTAGAGCTACTGAGTTTAGTCCAGCGCTTACATGAGGAAAATTCTGCTCAGGTAAGGTGGGGGAGTCAGGGACAGGTGACCAAAAGCTTCCCTGTTCAACGTGGGGTGCGCCAAGGCTGCGTCTTGGCCCCCACCTTGTTCCTTCTGTTTATTAATCAGGTGGTCCAATATTTTAATAATACACAGTCCGACGCACCCACTCTGGGCGGTTTTAAATTTCCCATGTTAATCTTCGCGGACGATACCCTTCTCCTTTCGAAAACAAGAGGTGGGCTTCAGGTAGCCCTGAACAGATTCTCAGAGTTTTGTAAAACAAATGACTTGCAGATAAACGTTGAGAAAACCAAATTTATGGTTTTTTGCAAGAAACCCCCCCCTAATTGTTCTGTCACTTTAAACGGTGTTCTAATTGAGCAGGTCAAGGTCATGACATATCTAGGTGTGACCCTTGATCACCAACTCAACTGGAACCCCCAACTGGAGACAACAAAACTTAAATTTAACCGGCTGGCTGGATGTCTGGTCCATGAACAAAGGAATTCCCTAACAAAACGCATCACTCCAGCCCTAAAGATCTATGACGCCAAGGTTATTGCTGCAACCCTATATGGAGCTGATGTCTGGGGCTACAAGGATCTATCATGCTTGGCTATTGCGCAGAATAGGTTCCTACGGAACCTGGTAGGTCTCCCGCAGTCTGCACCTATAAAACCTTTGTTACTAGATCTTGGTTGTAGACCTATCAACGAGATGGCACAGTATCGCCTAGTGGCACTATGGCGTCGTCTCTGGACTACCCTAGAGCTTAGTCTTTTCTCCCGTGAATTAGACGAGGTAAAATCACTGTGGGGCGCGCAAAAAAATACCATGGCTTAGGGAAGTTAAAAACATCCTGCATATGATGGGCCTTCCAGAGTTATGGTCCAACCCAGGGGGGTCAATTTTTCCATCAAAATCTGAGTTTAAGGCGCTTTTTTGGGCCTGGAAAAGATCTATTTTAGTAACCCAATCCCTGGATGCAACTTTAACTGGTTTATTTTTAATGCACAAGGTTATTCCTTCCCTTGAGCAGTACTGGGACTTGATTTCCAAGGTGTTAGACCGTAAACTATATCATCAGTTCCGTACTGGCACCTTGCCTGTCAATTCCTTTACTGCAAAGTGGGACACGAAGACAGGAAACAAATGCTTCTGGTGTCCTGACCAGGAAGAAAGTGTTGGCCATCTTTTCTTTGGTTGTCCTGTTTATCGATCGCCTAGAAGCAAATGGCTAAAACCCATATGTACATCCCTGAATTGTAGTGGTCACCGAGATGCACTCACAAAACTACAAGAAATTAGATCAGAAACAGTTGTGGTTTGTGTTGCTAAATTTTTGGGTTAGGCCTGGTTGATTCGAACTAAGAGACTGAATATACCTTTGCATTGATTGTTCTATCCAGATGTATTTTTGTATCGTGTTCTTCAGCATAATGTGGATATTAGCAGTATTAATGTATGCGCTTGTTGTATTGTATTTTATTTGTACCAGGGAATAATCAGTGGATGTTTATATTGTGAATGGTTTGTATATTGTCTTTTATGAATTTTTTATTCGAAATAAAGACCAAATGAACTGAACTGCATGGGCCAACTACCGGGGCATTGACCTTTCTATCTTTCCCACATCAACGATTCAGGAACTTTTAGAAGTACTCACCATTTCCTGACTTTCCAATCTAATGGGTTGATTGGCCGACGTGGAGTTATGCCTGTATGTTTAAATGCCTCTGAAATGCTTCAACCGCAATGTGCGGTGCATGGGAGGGGGGTGGTGGGAGGCAGGGGTTGTTGGTTTGAATGTTTTATTGATCCTCAAATGACACCCTCATCAGCGACTTGTGTACCTATGATCCGTACCTTATATGATCATTGCTTGTGGGGGTTTCGCCCCACTGCTTTATGATACCTCTGCCATTGTGCGAGGAAGAAGAACACCCTTTCAGATGTCAGTTGGTTTAGCCCCCTAAATCAGCTATATTTAAAGAATGCTGTTTTCCTAGTTTCCCTGACAGTTACTCACAGACACTGCTAAGAAAGGAGCTTAACGGCTGTCGTTGATAGGGTGAAATTCCAGGAAAAAAGTATAGGAAATTTGACTGAAAGGCAGACATTCTGACATGAGATTTTCTTAACACTACATACAGAGGGCAATCTGATAGTATGGTGGCTTCGAGGGGAAGGAGTTAAGAGCTTATCAACCTAACAAGGGGCACAGTAAACTTTATGTCGAGGAGGAAGGACAACAGAGGCTTTGCAAATCAAAATTCAGAATTTAGCCCAGAATGCTTAGAACATATATTGTTAAGTAGAGCGGCCTGAAATAGATATTAATATGCTTTTTAGGTCAGGATCTCCAACCTTTTCGGTTATAAGTGTTACTTATGTTCAATGGAAATCACCCAGAGCTTCTAATGTTAGTAATGTAATAGTGACCACCCCATTCAAGATTGTAAAGAGTGATCACATTAGGGTATGTGGCAGGGTTGCCAGCAGTAAAGTACAAAAAAAACAATCATCAATTTGGAATGTCTCTAGGTGAGTAATACACAACAGCTATAGCTGCAACCACACTGGCATCACAAGGTAATAGTAATGTGACAAATAAGTCTCCCCAACGCCACCTGATTGATTACTCAAATGTACAAGTTGCTTACCTTTGGTAACAATGTATCTGGTAGAGACGATTCTAGCCGCAGATTCCTTCACATAGAATTATCCCCAGGCATGAGACTGGATCAGGAAACTTTTTTTTTTTGCCACAGCATTTCTGCGCGCCAGGGGCTCGGCGACATCACGCGACTCCGCCCAGGCGTTGTCTGCGCACGTAAAGTCAGCAAGGTCACATAAGACCCGCCCCAGCGTGCCTACATCAGTGTTCTTCGGAGAACATTTCCGCACCACAACGCGGAATCACCAGATAAAAAACTGTGGAAGCATGGGAACAGTGTGCGAAGAGCAGAAAAATTGGAAAGAAGAGGTGACTAAGAACACCACACAGAATAGTGGCAACACCGTAGAACCCAAAGACAGGAAGGAAGAAAGAACAAGCAGAGCCCTGCGGAGCCACCCTGTCAGCATATAGACAGCCTTTCACTCCTGTGTCCCAGAGGAACGCAAGGAACATGCGTAAAGTCATGGTACATGTAGTAAACCTACCACCCCTATCCAGAGAAGAAATGCGTTACTTACCTGTAACTGCAGTGATCCAGTATTGGTATCTTTCATAGATTCACATGCCTGAATCATTCCCCGTCGTCGGGGTGGGAGTCACCGGTATATAATAACAGTAATGTCATAAAGACATATACATACTAATAGGCCAGAGGCCTCACATTAGTAACCTATCCAAGTCCTTTTGTAAAAAGGACCAAACTTTGGCCAGGAGCCAATCAGCTACTACCACCCTCTAGAACCTTCCTGGAAGGAGCCCTAGTCCTTCAGATTTTCGTAAGCACAGTGCTAAGTAGTACCTACTAAGAGAACTAAGGTGAGCCCTTCCAGGGGAGGCGGGTGGGTTGCATGTGAATCTATGAAAGATACCAATACTGGATAACTGCAGTTACAGGTAAGTAACGCATTTCTTATCCAGTATTATGGGTATCTTTCATAGATTCACATGCCTGAATCAGAGTACAAAAGGGGGTGGTGATGGACGGAGCATCTGAATCAATCAAACACTCACACCCAGTCAAGAGATCTGGGTTTAATCCATCACCGTTCTTTAGCCCACTCTGCCACCCCAGTTCAGACATGGCTATATGCAAATCAGTCTGACCCTGTGCCTCATGGGAACAGTTCAGCCCGAACTGCCAAGCCATGTCTTCCCTGGACCGGAAACAAGCTTCCGAGGACCGGTTTCTGGCATTCCAGCCGTCTTCAGCCCGGTTTGCTTAAATCCAGTGGCAAAGTGAGCAAGGGACTCACGTCTGAGCATACCCTGCCACACTTATGGTGGCCAAAAGCGGTACAAAAGGGGGTGGTGATGGACGGAGCATCTGAATCAATCAAACACTCACACCCAGTCAAAAGATCTGGGTTTAATCCATCACCGTTCTTTAGCCCACTCTGCCACCCCAGTTCAGACATGGCTATATGCAAATCAGTCTGACCCTGTGCCTCATGGGAACAGTCCAGCCCGAACTGCCAAGCCAGGTCTTCCCTGGACCGGAAACAAGCTTCCGAGGACCGGTTTCTGGCATTCCAGCCGTCTTCAGCCCGGCTTGCTTGAATCCAGTAGCAAAGTGAGCAAGGGACTCACGTCTGAGCATACCCTGCCACACTTATGGTGGCCAAAAGCGGTACAAAAGGGGGTGGTGATGGACGGAGCATCTGAATCAATCAAACACTCACACCCAGTCAAAAGATCTGGGTTTAATCCATCACCGTTCTTTAGCCCACTCTGCCACCCCAGTTCAGACATGGCTATATGCAAATCAGTCTGACCCTGTGCCTCATGGGAACAGTCCAGCCCGAACTGCCAAGCCATGTCTTCCCTGGACCGGAAACATACTTCCGAGGACCGGTTTCTGGCATTCCAGCCGTCTTCAGCACGGCTTGCTTGAATCCAGTGGCAAAGTGAGCAAGGGACTCATGTCTGAGCATACCCTGCCACACTTATGGTGGCCAAAAGCGGTACAAAAGGGGGTGGTGATGGACGGAGCATCTGAATCAATCAAACACTCACACCTAGTCAAAAGATCTGGGTTTAATCCGTCATCGTTCTTTAGCCCACTCTGCCACCCCAGTTCAGACATGGCTATATTCCACACCACTGGAGTCAAGCTATCCAGGCTGATGAAGGCTGATAGCCAGAAACCGGTCCTTGGATGCTTGATTCCGGTCAGGGAAAGACATGGCTTGGTAGTTCGGACTGGACTGATCCCATGACGCACAGGGTCAGAGCTGATTTGCATATAGCCAGTGTCTAACCGGGGTGGTGTGGAGTGCAAAAAAACGATGGATTTAAGCCCAGATCCTTGTACTGGGGTGAATGTATGACATTGTTCTACATTCTGTCCATCAACTGTGTTTTTTGCAATTTTCACCCCGAGTGTGCTGGGGATGCTCAGACGTGAGTCCCAGGCTCTCCACACCACTGGAGTCAAGCTATCCAGGCTGATGAAGGCTGATAGCCAGAAACCGGTCCTTGGATGCTTGATTCCGGTCTGGGAAAGACATGGCTTGGTAGTTCGGACTGGACTGTTCCCATGAGGCACAGGGTCAGAGCTGATTTGCATATAGCCAGTGTCTAACCCAGGGTGGTGTGCAGTGCAAAAAAACGATGGATTTAGGCCCAGATCCTTGTACTGGGGTGAATGTATGACATTGTTCTACATTCTGTCCATCAACTGTGCTTTTTGCAATCAGAGTAGCAAGCAATAGGCAGCACATTTCGCATAATATAGCATGTAAGACACTTGATAACAACTTATCAATAGTGCAACACAATAAACTGCAAACAGTAGCAGGATAAGAAATGTGCAATTAGGAAATAGGAAAGGTGGGATGAAAGGAAGAAGGCTCACCTCTAATGAAATAGATGATGGAGCACCGCCTGACCCACTGCTGCATCCTTCATAAGTTCTGAATCCAAGCAGTAGTGCTTGGTGAACATATGTCGCCGCTCTGCAAATGTCGACAATGGGCACCCCAGAAAAGAGCGCCATGGAGGTGGAAACCGCTCTAGTGGAATGAGCCCGAACCTTGGAGGGCAGAGGATGTCCCGCCTGCTGATGGCAGAAGGTAATGGCCGCAGAGATCCATCTTGAAATGCTCTGCTTTGACAGTGGTAGGCCCTTCCTGGGCCTGCTGAAGGCAATAAACAATTGGTTGGACTTGCGAAATTGTTCCGTTCTATGAATGTAGAATTTTAGACATCTTTTTAGATCTAAGGAATGCAGAGATCTCTCCGCTGGTGAAGATGGATTCGGAAAGAAAGCTCTCAGGACAATAGGCTCGTTTAGATGAAAAGCAGACGGAACCTTTGGTATGAATTTGGGGTTAGTCCGTAGAATGACCCTGTCCTGTTTGAACTGAAGAAACGGGTCTTGAATAGAGAAAGCCTGCAGTTCACCTACTCTCCTCGCTGATGTGAGAGCCAGCAAAAGAGCTGTTTTCCATGACAAGTATTTGAGATATGCTTTATGCATTGGCCCAAAGGGGTGTTTCATCAACTGAGCCAAGACCACATTGAGTTGCCATGTAGGTGGTAAAGGTTTTGTTGGAGGATAAGACCTAAACAAGCCTTTAAGAAACTGCTTGACCAGTCTATTTGACCATAGGGAAATTCCAGATGAAGAGCGACTGAACCGAGATATGGCTGCCAGGTGGACTTTGTTTGAGGCATGGGCCAATCCCAAGTTGGCCAAGTGAAGCAGGTAAGGCAGAAGTTGTGGCGGAGATGACGAGAATGGGTGCAGTTTGTTAGCTTTACACCACAAACAGAATCTCTTCCACTTAAGGGAATACGTTTTGTTGGTACTGTCAGCCCGGGCCCGGGCTAAGACAGCTCTGCCATCCTGAGGAATATCTAAGTCCTGGAACTCTCTGAACTAAGGAGCCAAGCCGATAATTTGAGAGATGTCGGATCTGGGTGTTGGACTTGCCCCTGGTTCTTAGTGAGGAGATGAGGGTAAGGCCTGAATGGAATCAGAGGCTCCAGTGACAGAATGTGTAGTTCTGTAAACCAGTGTTGGCGCGGCCACGCTGGGGCTACCAGGATCAGGTTTCAGTTTCCGGATGACCCTGGGGATCAGGGGAAATGGAGGAAAAGCGTAAGCAAAGACGTTGCACCATGCCATCGAAAATGCATCCCCGAGAGATCCTTTCTGGGGATGCCAACTTGCATAATGTTGGCATTTTGCGTTGATCTTCGTCGCAAAAAAATCCAGTTGAGGTCTGCCCCATCGGGAGAACACTGCGTCGAGAGCATGTTGGTCGAGCTCCCAATCGTGACAAATGGAGCGTTGCCTGCTTAGTGAGTCCGCCAGGGTTTTGTCCGCTCCTGGGACATACTCCGCTCTCAGCGAAATGTTGTGTTGGAGTAGCCACTTCCAAATTCGCTGTGATTCTTGAGATAATGTCATGGATCGAGTTCCCCCTTGCTTGTTTAAATAGTGCATTGTGGTGGTGTTGTCCGTCCTCACAAGCACTGGGGAGTTCCAGATCCGGGGCAGGAATGCTCGAAGTGCCAGGTATACCGCCCTCAGCTCTAGCAGGTTGATGTGGAGCTGTTTTTCTGCAAGCGACCACTGACCATGAATTCGAAGTTCCTGCAGGAACGCACCCCATCCTTCCAATGATGCATCCGTTGTTATCACGTGTGGGGAGATTGGAAGTAGGAATGGAAGGCCCTGGTTTAGGTTTTTTGTTTGAAGCCACCAGTGCAGGGCCTTTACCATGGACTGAGTGATCCTGACAAGATCGTCGAAGGATCCCGTACACTGGATCCACTGAGAGGATAACGCCTCCTGTAAGGGACGCATACGGAGGCGGCAGTGTGGTATTAGGAGGATATTGGAGGACATCATTCCTAGTAATGACTTGAAGAGTCGCACCTTGATGGTCTTCTTGACCTGAATGTGGGCTGCCAGAGACCTCAGTTTGACCTGACGCTCTTCTGATGGGAAGGCCTTCTCCTGATGCGTGTCTAGAGTTGCTCCCAGGAAAGTGAGGCGTTGAGAGGGCTGCAATACTGACTTTTCCTGGTTGAGCGTAAGCCCCAGGCTCTCGAAGAGCTGAAGACAAGCGTTGGAAGATTCGCTTACGCCTTCTAGAGTAAGAGACTTGATGAGCCAATCGTCCAAGTAAGGGAATACCTGGTGATGGCGCTGGCGAAGGTACGCTGCCACTGGAGATAGGCATTTTGTAAAGATGCGTGGCGCCGACTTTAGGCCAAATGGCAACACTCTGAATTGGTAGTGTCTGCCCGCCACTACAAACCTTAGGTATTGGCGGTGACTTTTGTGGATGAGTATGTTGTGAGAAGTTGGCCTGATGTGCAGTGCTCACTATTCTAGTGATCACTATATATCAGTCCAAACAACCCTTATTGATGATTGGTTGTAAGTCAACCTTATAGACCAGCTATCCTAGTAGCATGGATACGAGCAGTCTAAGGCTAAGACTCTAGAGGGCGTGTTAAGCCAGCTGTTTTACCATCACATTACCCCTTGAACACCCAGTGAAAGGACACCACACAAGTGTTATGAAAATAAACAGTGTATTTATTAGAATCACAACAACCCTGTACTCTTTATGAGGACAGGGTGCTAGGCACACAACAAAACTCTTACGAAAATACTTAAGTTAGCACAGTATATACAAATGCCCGAGGGGCACGAAAAACCATATACTCTAAAAGTGGAATGCGAAATTACTAGCTGGTAAGTACAGTACTAATAGGCTTTGGAATCGCTAGGACTTGACTATAGAATCGTTAGATTACTTCTAGGAGACCCAGGGGACTCGGGTGCAGAGTGTGCACTCTCACGCGGGATGCGGGACAAAGTCTATGATAGCTAGTAAAGGTAAAGTTAGTGTTCACGGGCGAACCCGACCTGGTAGGGAGAAAACGACAGTGGATCCTGACCCTTGGATAGTGAGGCTATGCTGGGACACCGAAGTGCCGAAGTTACCTAGCCCAGGGGCTGCAGCTGCATAGGTCTCAAAAGACGTCGGGAATCCTCGTTGCCGGACCAGGAGCCTGGAAGAAAGATGCTGGCAGGCGACCAGTGAAGAGAGTTCGGAGTGATCCAAGCCTGGATCTCGAAGATAGATGACACCTGAAAGCAGAGGGGACCAAGTTCGTGACTACTAGCCAGTAGTCAGTGGGCACCAGGAGGGCACCGGATGGTAGTCACCTCGACTAGGTGAGTGGGCGACGCTGGCTCTGCAGATCTCACGGACCAGGAGGCGTTGTCGGCGACCAGGATGGAGAGGCGAGCTGTCCCACGATGGATGAAGCTGTCGGCGTCGAAGTCACCCAGGATCGGGCAACAAGCCTTGGCTAATTCAAGCCCACGCGGTGGACTCAAAATGGCGTCTTGAGTGGACCAGGAGGGTCCGGGGTGCTCCTCTTCTGGAAGGGAGCAAGGGCCAGTCTGGAGCAACCAGACCAGCAGCAGTGATGTCGTCGGGCGTCGTTCAGAAGGCCACAAGCCAGCGGGCTAGTAGCTAAACAACGCGGTGAGCAGCAAAAAGCAGAAGGGCCCCACGCAGATCGTGGAGATGCTGGGAGGCTGCACTTCGGTGCTGGAGCTGCTCAGGGTCGGGGCTTCTCGGACCCCAAAGCACTCACCAGGAAATTACTCGGCGGGCTTGCTGTGCAGAAGTCGTGCAGTCTTGCAGATGGCCGGTCCCTCGAGGTCTCGTCGCACCCACGGTTCTCAGCTGGGCTGTAGAGGTGGGTAGAGGTCAGAGGTGCCAGGGAAGCCGGTTCTCGTCGAGCTGGGCAGTCGGATTCCGGAGGAAGGACTTGCAGCAGACCGCAGTGTTCTTAAGATGGTGCCTGCGGATGCAGGGTGACTACTCCTTAGTCACAAGGGAGAATCTTGAAGAAGGAAATCTTGAAGTCCTTTCGTAGAAAGTCGTGTCTTGATTCCAAAGATGATCTGATTTGGAAGGGGGCCAGTCTCTACCTTTATCTGGGAAAAGGGGGCTGGCACGCGACTAGGTCCTGCCCTATGGGTGGGACCAGGAGGGGGGTGGTTACACCCACTTCCTTGGCGGGCTTTTCCCCAGCACAGGGTCTGGAGTGTCCCTGGAACTGGTTCAAGCCAGCCTATGCACAGTGAGCACCGGGGTGCCACGTGCAGTCACCTTCCTCTGAAGCCCTGCCTACTTACAATACACAAAATCCTGTCTGGGACGGTGCTGGCACCGCCCCTGGCAGGAAACCCTTTGTCCTTATCTCCTGCTCTGGGAGGACTCCCAGCAGCAGGAGAGCAGACTTGTGTCTCGGTGGCAGCATCCATTTTGTGGAGCTGAGGCTCTGTTTGACTTTTAACCGGGTTATAGGTTACATGCATGTCGTGTCCCTCTAGAAGGGTGGAATGCTAACCCCGTCGCCAGAATTGGCGAGGGGTTAGTATTCCAATTCGTATGACACCTTACTCGACATGTTTTGATAAAGCGATACCAGAGTTGGCATATAACCGCGAGGATTATAATGCACTTAAGAGTATATGGTATGCGATATCATGGAAACGGCTAAGGGATGGATCCCGAAAGCCGCAGACAGGCTCAGCTCATGCCAGAGCACCATCTCACACGATTTCAAGCACTCTGCCTTCAGGATTGTTAAGGCCTGCCATAGGAGTGACTGATAGGAGATCTGTGTGCCCATTTAGGTTTAGATATAGGAATACTATATCTACAGCAAAGGGTGATTACACCACCTTGCCCCAGCTGTCGTGCAGCCAGTTGTGTCAGATTTAGTTAGTCAGCCCAGGGGTGGCATAATACATGCTGCAGCCCCTGGGAGACTTCTGGGTGCACCTCAGCCCTGGGTACAGGGACTTGGAGAGGGCCCAGTGCCAATTGGATATGTACCTAGGGTACAGGGAATCCATTTTAACAGAGAGAGCAGTGGGCCTGGGGTCCTGATTAGCAGGGCCCCAGGTCAACTAAGTCAGAAAACCAGCAAAACACCAGGCAAAAAGTTGGGGGCAACCATAGTCAGGGATCTACCTTCCTACATATGTGAAAATAGGCGTCCTGGAGGTCTAAGGACACCATGAAATCTTTGGAATTGAGTAGCTGCAACACCTCCTGAATGGATACCATACGGAACGATTGTTTCTTGAGGTATCTGTTGAGGTTCCTTAGATCCAATATAGGTCTCCATTTCTTCTCCTTTTTTCGTATTAGGAAGAACCGGGAATAGAATCCTTTCCCCCTCTGACCTCTGGGAACTCTTTCTACGGCTCTTTTCTGGAGCATTAGTGAGAGTTCTGCTTGAAGGAGATGCAGATTCTTGTGCTGCATGGGAACTGGGGGGTTCGAAGGAGGAGTTTCCACGAACTCCAAAGTATGACCGAACCGAACCAGTTGTAGAACCCAACGATCCGTCGTTATTTTTTACCAATTGTGGAGGAAGTTGGAAATCTTTCCTCCAACTACGTAATGTGGAGAAGAAATGGAGGCCTGTTGCAGAAAGAAGTCATTGTCTTCTGGTATCCTTCTTTCCTCCTCTCCCTCGAAAGGAAGATTTATTGTACGAGGACTGGCCTTGTTGCTGTCTCTGTTGGTACTGAGGCTTGTAATGCTGGGACGAGCCGTAGGGGGATTTGTATCCCTGATAGCCACCTCTTGTCTGCTGGCCTCTTCCTCTGGAGCCTCGAAAGGAAGTATTTCTGTACTGGAGGGTACCCAAGGCTTTTGCGGTCTCTGTATCTTTCTTGATACCCTGTAGCATTTCATCAATATGCTCCCCAAAGAGCAGGTCTCCATCAAACGGCATGTCCAGTACTTTTGACTGTAACTCCGGCCGGAAGGATGTAGACTTAAGCCATCCCTGGCGCCTAAGGACCGCTGCCCCCGCCAGCTGCCGAAATCCTGTTGAGGCGATATCCATCGCCACGTCACTCATTTCCGAGGTGGACCGCTCTCCCTCAAGGAGGATCTTCTTCACCTCTTCTTTCTACTCCTCTGGCAGTGTGCCTAGATATGGGGCAACATCCGCCCACATCTGGCGATTGTAACGCCCTAAAAGCGCTAGCGAGTTTGCCGCCCTGACCGTAAGGGCCGACATCATGTTATCCAGTTTGCGGCCTTCCTTATCCGGAGGTGCAGTCAGCGCAGCAGCTGGGTTGTTGGATTTCCGCTGTGCGGCCTGGGTAATAACTGAGTCCGGTTTGGTATGGCCTGTAAGGCATGCTGGAGCTGTGTCCGGGGCCTTATACTTTTTATCAAGCCTGATCGGCACTGGTTGCAAAGATGAGGGGTTTTTCATTATTTTTACCCCCTGGTCCCAGATGTCATCAATAATAGGGATTGACCGAACCGTTTTCTTGAATGGTTCTTTGAAGTCATATAGGAAGCAATCCTGAGGTTGCGTGGGCATCTCTATATTGAATCTTGTCGCTGCTCTCTCTACGACATTATGAAATCCCCCGATATCTTCTGGGGGTGAGTCCGCCTGAGCCTGGTCTGGAGAAGCCGGACGTTCAATGACAGTCATCCCACTCGTCATCCTGTATTTCTCCCTCCTCCTGTTGACCTTCTTCATCTTCTCCTACTGCTTCCTCCTCCTCTTCCTCAGAAGATGGTAGAGGAGGCAAAGTCACAGGATCCTGGCGAATGACCAGCGGTGGTGGTCTAGGGCGAGGAGGAGGAGCTGGGGTCGCAAGATTTTGAGGCACCACTGAAGGAGATGGAGTAGGCGGAAACCGCTGCTTGTAGTCCGTTATGAGGAATTGAAGGTCCGTGACTATTGAGGCCGGTAGGCACACCATAGGCTGTGGAGGAGGAGGCGGTTGATATTCCTCCTGGCATGGCACTTCTGCCTGACCAAGGTCTTCATAGTCCGAAATCTCTTGGACCTTTACATTGAGCTGTAAAGGACTTGTGGCAGTGTGGAACAAGGCACCATCATCAGAATCCTCAGTCTCCAGGAAGTGGACCGGCAGCAGTGTCTGGACCTTGCTAGGAGACGTAGTCTCTGGCGTCAGCGTACGCGTTGACATCTTGAAGTGTATATAAATACACTTCAGCTTAGGAGATTCTTCCGTCGACGGGCCCGTCGACGGGGTGGTCATCAGCGGTGGGATGCTGTCAGCCACAGCAGACCTCTCTGACGTCTTTGTCAACGACGGTAGCGTCGCCGACGATGGTTTCTTCGTCGACGGTGGCGTCGACGCTGGTGCTGTCGACGGCTTCGTCGACGGCTTAGTCGTCGACGGCTTCGTCGACGATGGCTTCGTCGACGGCTTCGTCGACGCTGGTGTCGACGTCGATGGCTTCGTCGACGGTGACATCATCGACGATGTTGTCGTCGACGTCGATGGGACCCTCGTCGACGACTATGGTTTCGACTTCGTCGACGCGGAAACTATCGTCAACGGAGGCGTCGTCGACGCTTTCTTGACAGGAATTATTGAGGAAATCGACCTACCCGTCGACGACGATGCTGAGGTAGTTGTCGACAAGGTGGTGAAGGTTGAAGCTGTCGACGTAGAGATGGTTACTGTCGACGCTGTCACAGGCAAGGCAGAAGACACCAACACAGGCTTCTTGAAGGTGGTTTCCTGAAGAGAAGTCTTAGTTGTCATGGCCTTTGGATGACCCTCTGAAGACTTTGGCGTCTTCTTTTGAGGTGGCACATCAGACGGACCTGGAGATGTCTGTCTTGGCCTTTTGGCAGAGGAGTGTGAGGTCCTGAAGGAACACTCGCTCTCACCTGAGGAGACTGTTTGATCCTTGTCCTTTAGTCTCTGAAGCCACAGAAGCAAGTGACCTTCTCTGTCTTTTAAAGTCTTGACAGAGAAAGTGCGACAGACCTTACAATCCTTGGCAGAATGTTCAGGATAGAGACAGTAGAGGCAGTATTCATGTTTGTCATCCACGTGCAGTCTCAGCTTACTACACGAGGCACAGGGTCTAAAGAGCCCTTTTTTAGGAGTGGTAGACATAGCTGCTCTAGCACTCCTCCACAAGAGTAATTATGAGGAGAAAAATATGGACAGAATCCAAAAATACCAGAAAACTGAGCAGAGCTCAGTGGAGACTCCCTTAGCACGACGTGCGGTAGAAAATCTGAGGGACTAGGGCTCCTTCCAGGAAGGTTCTAGAGGGTGGTAGTAGCTGATTGGCTCCTGGCCAAAGTTTGGTCCTTTTTACAAAAGGACTTGGATAGGTTACTAATGTGAGGCCTCTGGCATATTAGTATGTATATGTCTTTATGACATTACTGTTATTATATACCGGTGACTCCCACCCCGACGACGGGGAATGATTCAGGCATGTGAATCTATGAAAGATACCCATAATACTGGATAAAGGGGACCGCCCCAAGACAGACAGGGACCACAACCCTCCAAGCCACCCCAACATAGAGGGCAACCACCCACAAGGGACAAAGCAACACATGGTCAGATGACCCTTAATTAGGGGATAGCACTGGAAGGAAGGGAGGGGAAGACAGGGATAGAAAGCAATCTCCCCAAACCTGGAGCAGCCAGAGCAGCAGGGCAACGGAGCACCAGAACCCCATCCTCCAAGAACCAAGGAGGAATGAACCGCCACCAGACGGAGCAACCCGTCGAGAACAAGGAAGGCACTCACAGGAGACACAGCCTCAAACCCCCCCCCCCCCCCCTCTCCCCCCCACCAGGAGGCGAGTACCGAAGACCAACCAAAGGGTCCTCACAGAATAGGGGCGTAAGGGCGGGCCGTGAAGGAATCTGCGGCTAGAATCGTCTCTACCAGATACATCGTTACCGAAGGTAAGTAACTCGCACATCTGATAGAGACGACTTGCCGCAGATTCCTTCAGGTAGAATAGATACCCTAGCAATACCCAGTGGGAAGGAGGGTCTGCGAAAAGGACCCCACCAGCCAATACAGAACAGAGGGCCTCCCAGGGGACCAGATATGTGGACCAGGAAGAACCTTGTCCCTGCCAGGCAAGGGGAACCCCCCACAAGGAGAATCCTACCGACCCCAAGGGTATGTAGGATGGAAAAGAAGGCTGAAGAGGCCCGTACACTCACAGCAGAGGAACCAAAGGCAAGGGCGGAGTGGCCGAAGCATCCCACTCCCCCACAAGGCAACATAACTTCCGCCCTGGACCAAGACAGGAAAAGCGAAAGCAAAAAGCCTAGAGGGCCCAACGAAACAAGGGAAAAGAAGGCGAACCCACTCCAGATGGAGAGCAGCCTACCAGCCAGAACAGCGGCGGAAGTCAAGCCGCCAGAAGCAAGAAGAAGAACAGCCTGAGGCCCCAGAAAGGCCGAGTAGGTGGCGCCAGGCAAGGGAGAGCCCAGAAGCGTCACAGACCTCAGGACAGGAGCAGGGAAGGAGGAGATGCCCAGACACCACCACGAGTGGCCAGGCACACGACCTCAAGGAGCAAAAGCAACCTACACAAACGCCATGGAGAACAAGCACCTGAAGGCTACCAGAACCCTCCAGCAGAGCGCAAGCCAAATGACTGCTACCACTACCCCACCTAGGGAACTCTTAAGTCCCAAAATATGGGTACCCTCTTTGGAAGAATTTCCGCAGCAGAAGAAAAACAAAAGAGCCACGGGGCACAAAACACCCCTGCGAAAGGCTTTACAAGCAGCCAAGCAAGCAAAAGGCCTAATCTCAGGGCAAAGTCTGCGCAACAATTCCAAACACACATAATCAACAAAAGGGCCGCCCAGCAGCCAACAATGCCAAAGTCTCAGAGGGACGCGATGGACAGAAAAGCACTCCACAGCCAGAACAACCGGCCTAAGAAGGCCCAGAATCAACCCAACTCAGGAATCACTAAGGAGGGGACGGATAAGGAGGATAATAAGGCGGAGGAGGAGGACGGAGCCCTGACAAGAGCCTCTGGATGGCGGAGTCGGCCGGGGCATGGAACAACAGGCTGCCATCAAACGGAAGATCAATGAGTCGCTCCCGAATATTCTCAGGGAATACTCCATCCCGAAGCCAAGCATGGCGACGGAGAGCGACCGAGGAAGCCATAGCCCGGCCTAACACCTCTGAGATGTCCAGGGCGTGAGGTTCCGTGAGAATCGTTATGATGTTCTGGGCATGATCGAATATGGGCAAGTTTGGTATCTATGAACCGTAAATGACGAGTTTAGTAAGTGTACGCGTTTTCGCTACACTACTTGGAAGGGTTCGCCTTATTTACGCGTTTCTTCATCTGAACCCTCGGGTTCCATTTTAGATACGGCATCCATTTTGTTTCTTGCCCTCACGTAGTTAGCTAGCAGGCAACTGTCCGCGTCATGACCCTTAGTTCCCAAGCCTTACGGAAGACGCATATTCCTTTCATGCGTCTTTTATGACCAGGGGAATGACACTGCAAAGGCAGATGGCTCCGCTCGAGGGTAATCTTGCCGTGCCGGTCTATTGTTTCAGCCGTGCATGTGCTAGGATCGAATCCTTTGATCCTGTGATCATGCTTCCGATATTACCCTCACACTCTTTTCTCTACTGTAGTCTGTCTTCCTTGCAGCTGTTCTTGTCTCGTTCTTTTGCTCGTTTACAACTAGAGTGGAATGTGCCTAACGGTGAGAAGATGTGCTTTTACAGTTGGGAACCGGCAATGTTACTGTAATTATGTTTCGGGTTTCAAGAAGCCCTTTTGAAGTTTATTGTGGGAACTGAGTTGTAACCTTTTGTTCATATGTTGTCCAATGACGAAAATGTGTATAAAAGGAGCGATCCACATTTGCAATTTGAAGCAGACTCTCAGAACCTACACTCTGTTGTACTTCTTGTGACTTTTGCCTCCCTGCAGTAATAAACGCTGATCTTTGACGCCGAAGGAAGTGTCCCGTGTCTCTGTCATTTGTGCGCTGAACAGGTATCCCACGAAGGTTTCAGGTGTTGTTCCCTGGCACCGCTGGACCTTAGAAAAAGTCCAGTCCTTCAGGCGGAGTGGAGAATAAACGCTGCCATCTCCCGGCCATCCAACGCATGATGCCTTAAGTCCACCTGACCACCCTCGTGGGACATTGCGGATCCCAGAGACTCAGCCGAGTCCCACAAACAGGAGGAGGCCCAGGCCAGCACACAGAAAAAGTTCAGAGCCCACAGGGCAGCGCTGGTCGAGGCAAACATTTTGCGCCCCCAAGAGTCCAGTCAGCGGGCCTCTCGGGACGGCGGAGTCAGCAGTGGTGGCAGGGAGGGAAAAGCAGTTCGCAAAAGAGGACTGGAGGCAGAGGGGTGGAGGGAAAGGCACGCCGGGTCACGCGGCGCCGGGAGATGCCGGTGCAGAAGATGCTGAGGCACCGGGTCCCCTGAGGCAGATCGCCTCCAAGCCCCCATCAAGGAAGAAAGGAGGGTACCTTCAAAGGGATTTCCCTCCTAACAGAGCCCTGGTGGAGGACCACCAGTAGATGGTCCGCCAGAAAGTGAGCCACCGGGTCGCCCATACGCAGGATGCCCACAGCCGTGGACACCACGTGATCGAAGGCCGCACCCGCCTCAGTAGGGCGACACGGCAGGGAAAGCAGCTCCTCCGTGGCCGAAGGATGCATACTAAGGCGGCCGTCCCGGAGGCCAAGCGGGGCGGGCAAAGGCCAGACTTGGCAGTCAGAAGGAGCCGAAGAATGAGGGACCTGCCGCTCTTCCGACGAACACTTTTGCCTCAGGAAGGGCGGGGAGCCGCCCGTCGACACGGCTGAAAAAGACACCACACGGCGACCTGTCTCCGGGGAGGATGACACCAATACACAGGCTGCCTCCAGAGAAGGAGCGTCCAAATACAAATCCGCAGTACGACCTCTGCGCGCAGCGTAGAGTCCGCTGCCTGAGGCAAGGTGCCGGCACCATCCGGCGTAGCCAGACAAGGTTCCTCCAAGTCACCCCGCACCGGGGATAGGAGCGGAGATCAGAGCAGGCCGGAGCTGAACTGGCCCCGGAGCAGCACCGACCCTACCTCCACCGAGGTAGCCATCCGGATGGGGGATCGAGATGGACCTGGGGAGTGACACGAAGACCTCCGCCAGCCACAGCCCAGAATGAGGCATATATGGCTCAGCAACCCATGAGGCGTGCCAGGGACAATTCCACCTCCAACTCGCCCCCCGTCGAGGCGGCCGCCCGCGGGGATGGACGAGAGGGATGAGGGGTCCTCACCCGGCCTCGACCCGGAGCCGGGCAAGGAAGGTTCACAGACCCCTGTGGCTCCGTACGGGCCAGCTGCTGCCGGCACCGTAGCGGCGTCACCTCGGCATTAGACAAGACCACCTTGTCAAGGGACCGAGAGGGGCTCGGGGACTCTGTGGCCTGAAGTAGGTGCCCTAGAGGAGCCACACCCCAACAGCACTACACCCTCCATGCCTGGAGCCGAACCAGTCGGTGCCAGAGCTGCCAGCGGCACAGCGGAGGGCCCTGCGCAGGCGAGGGGTCCGCAAAAGTCCCAGAAGGTGAAGGAGGGGAGACGCAAGCGAGGCCTGCAAAGCCGCCGCATATGTCTCCATTTGGATTGTCGACGCCCCAACACTGGGAAACGGTGGATAGGACGACACGCGGGGCCGTAATTTCCGCTGAGAGTCCACGCCCCCGGAAGGCCGAAACCCAGTCTCCGGGGACAAACTGCGACACTTACCCACCAGGGAGCGACGCTCACGTGACATCAGAGAAGGGTGAGGATGACGACCACGGCAAACTAAGGTGACCATCCCTGAGGCCAAGCGGGGCTGGCAAAGGCCAGACTTGGAAGTCAGAAGGAGCCGAAGAATGAGGAACACCTCTGCCTCAGGAAGGGCGGGGAGCTCCCAGTCGACGCCGGTGAAAAAGACACCACACGGTGACCAGTCTCCGGGGAGGATGACACCAATATACAGGCTGCCTCCGGAGAAGGAGGAGCGTCCGAAGACAAATCCGCAGTACGACCCCTGCGCGGAGCCATAGAGTCTGCTGCCTGAGGCGAGGTGCCAGAACCATCAGGCGTTGCCGGACAAGGTTCCTCCAAGTCACTCCGCACCAGGGACAGGAGCGGTGACCGGAGCGGGCAGAAGCCGAACCGACGCTATCTCCACCGAGGTAGCCATCTGCATGGGAGAACGGGACGGACCTGGGGAGTGACACGAAGTTCTCCGCCAGCCACAGCCCAGAATGAGGAGTAGATCGCTCGGCAACCCATGAGGCGTGCCAGGGACAATTCCACCACTGACTCGCCCCCGTCGAGGCAGCCGCCCGTGGGGATGGACGAGAGGGTTCACCGACCCCTGTGGCTCCGTAGGGGCCAGCTGCTGCCGGAGCCGTAGCGGCGTCACCTCGGCCTTAGACAGGACCACCTTGTCAAGGGACCAAGAGGGGCTCGGGGATGCGACCCGAGCCTGGCGACCTCCCGCGACACCACAGGGTCTCCCGCAGGAGTTTGCGGTGAGGCAGAGACGCCGTGGCCTGAAGAAGGTGCCCCAGAGAAGCCGTACCCCGACAGCACCACACCCTCCATGCCTGGAGCCGAACCAGTCGGTGCCAGAGCCACCCGCGGCGCCGCAGAGGGCCCTGCGTAAGGCGAGGGGGCCGCCAACGTCCCAGAAGTGAAAGAAAGGGGAGACGCAAGCGAGGTCTGCAAAGCCGCCACGTATGTCTCCATTTGGACTCTCAGCGCCCCAACACCGGGAAATGGTGGATAGGACGACACGAGGGGCCGCATTACCCTCGGAGAGTCCATGCCCCCGGTAGGCCCAAACCCAGTCCCTGGGGACAAATTGCGACACTTACCCACCGGGGAGCGACACTCAAGTGACATCGGAGAAGGGCGAGGATGACGACCACGGCCGAACCTGAAGCTGGCTGCCGAAGCAGACCGAGGGAGGACGTCGACCCGGAGAGACGCGCCGAGAGAAGTTTCATGCGGCGCTCACGCGTGACTTCGGCTTCAACTGGCCTTGCAGTGAGTGGTGCCGTGATCCTCCCCCAAACACTACGTACAAATGAAGTACGGGTCCATCGCCGACATAACACGCCCACAAAACGTACAAGTTTTGAAGCCCGAAGGCATTCGCACACTGTTCCACCAAAAGAATGGAGAGTAAGGGCCAGAAACAGACCCGTAGCAAGGATTGGATCTGCGTTGCACGCGGAAAAGGAAAAAACTGACGTAGGCGCGCCAGGGTGGGTCTTATGTGACCTCGCTGACGTCACGTGCGCGGACGACGCATGGGTGGAGTCGTGTGATGTCACACGCCCCCGGCGCGCAGAGATGCTGTGGCAAAAAAAAAAAAAAAAAGACGGATCCAGTCTCACGCCTAGGGTTAATTCTACGTGAAGGAATCTGCGGCTAGGAGTCTCTATCCAATAATAGTTTTAAATACATTTTGGAAATTCAACCATTCAACCATTTTTCTCCACACATCTGGTTATGAGTTCTGAAAATAAAAATGCCCACATTTTTTACTCAAATACATGCTTTTCATTTTGTTATACATATATCAATTCGAACGATCAAAAGTTTCGATATTATTAGGCTGGGCTGAACCACAGGAGTGCTGCATTTAGGTAACTGGAGAGCTATCAGTAGCTCATCGTTGGAAACACCTGATCCATGTTATGCACAAGCAGACAAGACATCAGGATTGGTTTCAACAGCTTAGGATGACAAAACGAGTATGACCAATCTTTCTATTTCATGGCTTTCATATTATACCAAAAGAACCATTGAAATGGAAGCCATGGGTTTCATATACAGATAACTGTCATATTTTGTAAATAAACAGTACTTTACCTTTCCACTAATTTCCCTGATGTTGTCATGATCGTTCTGGCTAAATTTACTTTTGGTTGGCACCTCGGCATGCTGATTATCTTCTTCCTCTTCCAAAATATCAGAAAGATCCGAGCTGCGACTGCCAGGGGAAGCAAAATGTTTACACTCCGGAGTAGATATTTCTTTTTCCTGGAACGAGACAATGACTTCATAGTGAAACATATCTCGATATTCACAAACCAGTTTTCATAAAACTTTACAAAGGTCTGTTACTAGAAGGATAGGCCTGCTTTAGGAGAAGCAGATTTAATGTGAAAACAAGGAGGAGAACTGAAAGGGCCTGCTTAAGTGACTCAGAATGGGAGAGAGTACTGGGATAGCATAAGATTGTAACTAGTGATGCCCGGTTCCGCCTGATACAAGTCAATATATTGCATAGTGCCTATCTTACCCCTCTTGCTCTTAGTAAAATCTACCGTACACATACAGGGGAATGCATACTATGTAGGCAGCCAGCAGCAGATCTGCTAACATGTTATGTACCTGCCTGGAGATCACACAATACAGGGGTAATATCACTGAATCTTTAGCTAAGATTCCAAGGCTGAGAGTGGATTGCTCTAAAACACTACGAGCTGGGCTTACATCCTACATATTAACAAGCCATGAAAATGCAATAGGTCTCGCCTTTGATTAAGGTAAAGCCATTTGCTTTGCAAATGGTATTGTATAGCAAAGCAAGTGGCTTTAACTTAATCAAAGGCGAGATCTATTGCATTTTTAATGCTTGTTTCACTTTACTATAGAGTACTGATATTGGCATATTTATTCCCTATATAGCCTTTGCTTTTTTACATAGTAGTTCTAGAGTCTGCAAAAGAACCTGCTGGATCGCTATAAAAATAGGGTGGTCTTTGTCTTTTGTCCCCGGGTTTTGTATGTTGTGCGTATTTATGGTTTCTCTCACCCTATCGTTTGATTAGAAAGCTTTCAAGATAGGCGGGCAACTAGAGCTAAATTTCAGGCGGGGGAAAGAAGGATTAGTTACTTACCTGTAATTCTAGTTCTCATCCAGGGGTACACTCAAAGTCATAATCTATGAATAATCCCCGCCCATGTGCGGGATCCCGGTGCATATAGAAAATACATATATATGCATATGTGAAAACATATACATGCAGCCTAAAATGTTTCCAACATGGCAAAACTGCCGAAAATTACATAGGTTTGCATTGAGGTACCCATACCCTTCTCACCCATAAGGAAAAGATGAAGCACTAAACAGTTGTTGTACAACAATGCTTGGTGATGGATTTAAACCATGATCTCTTGACTTGGTAAGAGTATTCTGCATCATTCAGAAACTCTGTCCATCACCACCCCCTTTTCCAAAATCGCTTTTATCCACACTATGTGTGGGAGGGTATGCTCAGACGTGAGTCCCTTGCTCATTGCACCATCAGGATTCAAGCAAGCCGGGCCGACAAAGGCTGTGATGCCAGAAACCGGTCCCCGGAAGCTTGTTTCCTTCCCAGTATAAGAATTGGCTTGGTAGTTTGGTTTGCCCTGTTCCCATCATGCACTGGGACAGGAACAGACTAATTTGCATATAGCCAGGTTCTGAGCTGGGATGGTGCATTGAGCTAATAAACGGTGATGGATTTAAACCATGATCTCTTGACTTGGTAAGAGTATTCTGCATCATTCAGAAACTCTGTCCATCACCACCCCCTTTTCCAAAATCACAACAATGCTTTATTGCCATAAAGAATGCTTGTAATTGCAGGCAGTTGCCTATAGGCTGCAGTAGAGTAATCAGAAACAAAGAAACACGGACACCTTTCCTTTAAGGCATTAGAGTTAGGGTACCGTGCCTTTAAGACCTGCAGGAGACCCCTTGCTCCCATGATGCACTATAGGTGGCACTTAGGTCAGTTCTTTTTGATGGTGTATAGACACCTGAGTAGACCTGCAATCAATATACAATAATTTTAAAATGCTCGTCCTGGGAGGAGGGAGGGTCGCTTTTGACTTTGATGAGTATACCCCTGGATGAGAAGGATTGGTTACTTACCTGTAATCCTAGTTCTCTTCCAGGGGTATACTCATTAAAGTCATAAGCACTGAATTATCTCCGCCCATGAGCGGGAACCCGGAATTATCTCCGCCCATGAGCGGGAACCCGGAACACAAACAATATACATATAGATGTGTAAATATACCAAAAAGTACATAGTACTAAACTAATTATACACATATACATTTATAAAACCCATAATATGCAGCCTAACATATATACATAGGCTAATAAAGCCAAACTTACACACGTTCTGTAGCATGAAAATATGCTATATATCAATGCAATAAACAGGCATGAGCCTAAAATGCATTTCATAATCATGAAAACCTTTTATTTTCATCAAAGAACCTGTTGTAAACAGTTATTAGCCTAAAAGGCGGCATATGAAAAAATGTCTGTGTACAGAAAATCAGACTGGCACCCTGCCTTTAAGGCCCCAGAGAATCTGCACACTTTGCCTTTAAGGCCTCCAGGAGAACTCTGTTCCCATAATGCCCCACAGGTGACAGTTAGGCCAGTTCTTTTGTACGGCACCTTAAACTTAGCAGGAATCAGCACTTTAAAACCTTTACAATAATAACTTATCGAAAACTCAATGCTACTGCTCGCCCGGGGAGGCGGGAGGGTGCTTATGACTTTAATGGTATACCCCTGGAAGAGAACTAGGATTACAGGTAAGTAACTAATCCTTCCCTTCCAGGGGATACTCATTAATAGTCATAAGCACTGAATAGAGTAGCAAGCTCATACCCACCAGAAGCGGGCGAACAGATAAGTGCATAGCCACACTTTTAAACCATAGTGTTCAGCTAGAATTAGCAAACAAATTTCTGAGGGATGCTTGTCCCACTTGTGCATCAACCTGCGCATCAGAATCTAGACAGTAATGGCGTGTAAACGTATGCACTGAACGCCAAGTAGCTGCTTTACATATCTCTGACATAGCCATATTCCTAAGGAGAGCTGTGGTGGAAGCATTCCCCCTCGTAGAATGCGCCCTAGGTCTACCTGATAAAGACTTGTGGGCTAGCTGATATGCCAGTAGGATACATGACACTATCCATCTAGAAATGGACCTCTTGGACGCTGCCAAACCAGTATTCGTAGGACCATAGTTCACAAACAGACGGTCCGTGTGCCTCAAAGACTTTGTTCTGTCTAAGTAAAATTTCAAAACCCTTTTCAGATCTAACGAATGTAGAGCCCGTTCAGCCGGGCTCGGAGGGTTTGGGAAGAAAGTAGGCAATGTTATGGTTTGATTAATATGAAAATCCGACACCACCCTGGGCAGGAAAGCAGGATGAGTTCTGAGCACCACTCTGTTTCCATGAAAAATAGTGTATGGTTCCTTGCAACACAGAGCCTGGATTTCGCTCACCCTACGAGCAGAAGTGATGGCCACCAGGAATGCTACTTTCCAAGATAAGTGTTGTAAAGACGCTTTATGTATGGGTTCAAAGGGGGGACCCATTAACTTGGTCAACACCACATTAAGCTCCCAAGGTGGAGAAGGAGACCTGACTGGAGGATACACCTTCCTTAAACCTTCCAAAAAATCCTTCACCACAGGCATCCGAAAGAAAGATATCTGTGTTGGCGATTTTCTATAAGCAGTTATTGCAGCAAGATGGACTTTGATGGAACTAAACTGCAAACCAGATTCAGCAAGGTAAAGCAGATAAGGTAAGATCACCTGTTCTTGACCATGAATAGGGTCAAGACCCTTACTCTGACACCAAAGGTAAAAGCGTTTCCACTTAAATCTGTAGGATTGTCTTGTAGAAGGCCGCTTTGCCTCCTTAAGGATGTTCATACACTCCGGATTCAGCTGCAAGTGCCCGTACTGGATGACTTCAGGAGCCACGCTGCCAAGCGCAGGGAGGGCAGATTGGGATGAAACACTCGCCCCTCCTGTTTGGACAGAAGATCCGGGCGACAAGGCAATCTCCTGTGTGGCACTTCTGACAACTGGAGGAGATCTGGGAACCACCACTGGCGTGGCCACTCTGGGCAAATCAATATCATTCTGGAGTCCGTCTTGTACATCCGGTTGATCACTGCCGGTATCAACAGTGTCGGTGGAAAAGCGTACAGCAAGATTTGACACCAGTCTATCAAAAGGGCATTCCCTTGAGACCCTCTCTGGGAGAACCTCGGCGCGAAGACGGGGCATTTTGTGTTTGCAGCGTCTGCGAACAGATCGATGTCTGGTGTTCCCCAAGCCTGGAAAATGCTGTGCGCGACGGCCTCTTTGAGAACCCAGTCGTGCGCTTTGACGAAGTCTCTGCTGAGGTCGTCCGCCTGTGAGTTGAGACTCCCTGGCAGGTGAACCGCTGTTATTGACAGGTCTCGTGCTAGCAACCAATGCCAGATGGTCTGGGCTTCTATCGCCAGAGTCCTGGAACCCCCCTGCTTGTTTAAGTAATACATTGTGGTTGTATTGTCTGTTTGCACCAGGAGGGACCAAGTCTGTAGAGATAGAGCCAGGGACTCAAGAGCAAGATGGACCGCTCTGAGGTTGAGTAGATTGATGTGATATCCTTTCTCGAAGTCTGACCATAGCCCTTGTACCTGCAGAGGGCCCATATGCGCCCCCCAACCTTGGAGAGAGGCGTCTGTGATCAGAGTCTGCGTTGGTGGGTCCTGATGAAAAGGAACTCCCTTCATCAAGTGTGTCTTCTTCATCCACCACCGGATGGAATCTCTTGCAGACTGTTGGAGATGAATTCGATCCTCCCAGCATCCAGTCCTCTGCTTCCACTGATCTTCCAGACACTGTTGTAGAGGACGCATATGCAAACGTGCGTTTGGAACGATGAAGATGCACGATGCCATGGACCCCAGGAGAGAGGACACTTGCCGAACTGTCGGATGTGCAGACTGAAGGAGAAGAATACACTTCGCCTTGATGGATAACCACCTCTCCTCCGAAGGACACACGTTTTCTTTTTCCGTGTCCAGTTGAGCACCCAGGTAGTGGATCTTCTGGGTGGGGTTCATTATGGACTTCTTGTAATTGACTTGAAGACCCAACTTGCACATGAGGTGGAGGCATATCGATAGATGTTCTTCCAGTAGAGATGGGGATGAACTCTTCAGAAGCCAGTCGTCTAAGTACGGATATATGAAAATCCGTCTCTTTCGAAGACAAGCCGCAACTACCGCCATACATTTGGAAAATGTTCTGGGAGCTGATCTCAGGCCGAATGGGAGTACTGCGTACTGATAGTGATGAGCAGCTACTTGAAACCTGAGAAACTTGCGATGTTTTCTGGATACAGGAATATGAAAATAAGCATCCTTCAGATCGATGGAGCACATCCAATCTCCCTGATGTAACTGGGGGAAGATCTGATGAAGAGCCAGCATTCAAAACCTCTCCTTTCGAATGAATCTGTTCAACAGTCTCAAATCCAGAATGGGTCTGAACTCCGTAGCTGGACCTTTTTTCTTTACGAGAAAAAATCGAGAGTACAGGCCTTGATATCTCTGCTGAGATGGAACTAGTTCTATGGCCTTCTTCTTCAGAAGGATGTTCGCTTCCTGTTGTAAACGTTTTACATTCCACTGTAACATCTTTAGAGGACGCATGATAGGGGGGGGCTTCTTGAATCTCAAAAGATACCCGCTCTGAATGATACTCAGCACCCATCTGTCCTTTGTGATCTGTTTCCACTCGTCCAGAAAACACACAATACTTCCTCCAACCGGAGTGGCACACGGTTGTGGAGGAAGCCTCCGTTCATTGTTTTTGAGGCTGTTTGGTAGCGGATAACTGCTGCCTATTTCCATTCCCTCCGCCTCGCCCAGGTCGCCGCTGTTGGAATTGCGACCTCTGTTGATTCTGGCCTTGATTTTGCGAGGACCAATTCGTCTGTTGGCTCCTCTGCTGGAAAGATCTCTTGTCAAAAGGACGAAAATTACCCCGACGTTTAAATTCTTTCTTCTTTTCAAGACCTACGGCCTTAAGAGTGTCCAACTCCACTTTCATCTTGGACATCTCATCGTCAGCATGAGATCCAAACAGAGTTGAACCATTGAACGGTAAATTCACTATTTTCCTCTGGGCCTCAGGCTTTAGCCCAGTAAGGCGCAATCAAGCTGAACGCCTAGCACAAATACCGTGCGCATAGCCTGGCGCTGACAGATCCGCCGAATCAGCAGCCGCGCTAATGCTCTGGTTAGCTACCAGTCCGCCTTCTTCCACAATCTCCAGGAAATCCTTTTGATCTTCCTTAGGGAGTTTATCCGCGAAACGAGCCACCGAGTCCCATAGCAGACGATCATAGCGGCCCAGTAAGGCTGCCGCACTGGCCACTCTCATGACCGACCCCGAGGTGTTACACATCCTTCGCCCTAAGGAATCCATACTCTTGCTATCCTTTTCAGGTGGAGCAGAAGAGGTAGATGCTGCAGAATGCGCTTTTCTGACTGCCGCCACAATAAGTGAGTCTGGAGGTAGGTCAGAGCGCAAAAATAGTGGATCTTCTTCTGTAGCCTTGTACTTTTTTGCAATCCTAGAAGGACCTGAACCCACTGTGGCCGGAGTCAAGAATGTTCTCATTGCTGGTTCTATCAAACCGGGCACTAACGGCAGAAGGGGCCTGCCAGTCGTCTTGTGATGCAGGGTTTCAAAGATGACTGACGTTGTCACTTGGGGAACTGCCATCTTGATGTTGACCTTATTCGCCCCACGACATAGTACATCATTAAATGTGCTCAAATCATCTACAGGAGACACTCTGGAAGGCGAAGTAGATGATATAGTGGGAGAATAGTCTCTATATGAAGACCTTGAAGAGGACGAAGATGACGTAGAAGATGGTGAAGGGGTTCTACGCCGTCTCTGAGGAGTTGCCGATCGCTGCCTCCTACGTTCCCTCGAACATGATCTCTCTCTCACTAGGGATTTCGAGCGTGATCTTCTATGCAGCTCCGTCTGAGGGACCGGAGCCCTCATCCCCATCAGTCCTTCATCTGGACGCCTCTTCCAATGCCTCAGGCTTTCCAGCCACCTCGGTAACATGTTAAGAGGCCGCTCTGCACGCTCAGGTGAAGCCTCAGGTGAAACCTGCACAATATGCAGCCCTGCTAAAGACTTGGAGGCTCCGGAGATTACACTCCGCTCAGATTTAGATGAGCCAGATGGAGTCCGTTGTCTGGGCACCAATTGTCTGTCATCTGACACGTGCCCTGAGGTTGAGGAGGAATGCGCCACCACAGAAGAGCCCTGGTGCGCTGCCTCTTGACCCGTCGCAGACCTGTCTTTTTGCTGACCCTGCGGTGTAGACGCCACTAAAGGTTGTGGACTTATTTCTGACCTCGACAAAGACCTAAGTGAGGTCCGAGAGGCTGGTCTTGATAGTCTCGAAACCGACCTTTCATCAGGTGGGGGAGACCTAGACTCTGACACTCCATGCTTCGAGCCCGAAGCATGTTTCGACGTCGACCTACGTCGCGATGGAGACCTCGACCTTCTTTTCTTCTTAGGTCTCGACGTCGAACTCTTCGACGCCGATCTTCCTTCGCCTCTCGACGTCGACCTTTTTCTCGACGACGACTCACGTCTCTCCCTCGACCGTCGTCTCTCCTTCGACGTCGACCGATGACTCTCTCGACGTCGACACTGGATCCTTCGACGTCGACACTCGATCCTTCGAAGTCGGACGCCTCTCTTCCCTCGATGTCGATCTCTTACGATCCTTCGACGTCGCACCCCCGACGTCGTCCTTACTGCAATCGACACCACATGTCTCGACGTCGAAAGGGAGTTCGACGGCGACTGTCTAGACGCTGAACCTTGCCTCACCGGGGATATATGACGTTACCACGCGTTCTTTTACCACGCAGACCATTACCACGCATTTTTTACAACGCAGGACCCTTTACCACGCATACCATTACAACGCTGGTATTTACAACGCAGGTACTATTACAACGCATACCATTACAACGTAAGTATAGGTAAGTAAATAATATGGTAAAATAATGTAATTATTAATAATATTTTTTTTAATTAATAAATTATTATTTTAATATTTAATATTTTAATTATTTATATTAATATTTATTTATTAATTTTTAAATATATATGTTAAAAATACCCCTGAACCCCAAAACCCAAACCCAGCCCTGAACCCTAAAAATACCCCTGTACCCCAAAACCCAAACCCAACCCTGAAACCTAAAAATACCCCTGTACCCCAAAACCCAAACCCAGCCCTGAACTCTAAAAATACCCCTGTACCCCAAAAACTGAAAACTGACCCTGAACCCTAAAAATACCCCTGTACCCCAAAAACTGAAAACTGACCCTGAACCCTAAAAATACCCCTGTACCCAAAAACTGAAAACTGACCCTGAACCCTAAAAATACCCCTGTTCCCAAAAACTGAAAACTGACCCTGAACCCTAAAAATACCCCTTTACCCAAAAACTGAAAACTGACCCTGAACCCTAAAAATACCCCTTTACCCAAAAACTGAAAACTGACCCTAAACCCTAAAAATACCCATTTACCCAAAACCCAAACCTAAAATATTTTAAATAAAATTATATACTTACCAATACTTACGTTGTAATGGTATGCGTTGTAAAGGTATCTGCGTTGTAAATACCAGCGTTGTAATGGTATGCGTGGTAAAGGGTCCTGCGTTGTAAAAGTTGCGTGGTAAAGGTAGGTCGTGGTAAAGGTTGTATACCCTCACCGGCGATGGCCTCGACGTCGATGGAGCCTTCTTCGACGCCGACAAGGCTGACGGCGATCTGGATCTCGACGCTGAGCGCACCTTTTTTGACGGAGACGCTCCCTCGAGTCGATGTTTCTTAGTTCTACCTTCAGGAGAAGCTGTTCTTCGACGTTTGGGTTGAGAAGATGGCTTAGCAGATGACAACAAGCTCTTGGAGCCCTTCTCACCACGGCTTTCTCTCTCCAGAAGGCCCAGCAACCTCATTTTCTCCCTTTCTCTTAAAGTCCTATTAGAAAGGTTGAGGCAGTGATAACACTCTTCCACCTTATGAGAAGCTGGAAGACAAACCACACAAACAGAGTGTGGGTCCGTTTTTGACATCTTCTTCCCACAGGAAGGACATTTGTAAAATAAAGGTGGCATTCTGACTAAAAAAATACCAACAGTTTAGTCAGAAAAAGGTATTAAACCACCACTAGAGTAGTATATGGTCAAAAAAGACAAGAAAAAACCAACTTCTGACAGAAAAAAACGCCAAAAATTAGCCGAGCTCAAGTTCCAGGTTCCTCACAGAACAAGCCGGAAAAAAGAACTAGCCTAACTGTCACCTGTGGGGCATTATGGGAACAGAATTCTCCTGGAGGCCGTAAAGGCAAAGTGTGCAGATTCTCTGGGGCCTTAAAGGCAGGGTGCCAGTCTGATTTTCTGTACACAGAAATTTTTTCATATGCAGCCTTTTAGGCTAATAACTGTTTACTAACAATCAAAAGTGGAAAGGATCACTAGTCCTGCAGAACCCAAGGTGCAGGATGTACGGGGTGTCTCCCAAATATTAACCCTCATGCACGTGTCTTTTCGTTGTTCTATTGTTCTGATCTCGTGGCGGTATATACTGGGTACCCGCTTTGTGAAGTACACGTAAGTGCATAATCATTGGGTTATTTTTTGTAAAATGCACCCTCCACCGGGAGGTTCTTTTTGGGTTGTGATAGTAGTGATCGTGAAAGTGGTTGGTGAGTGAGAAAGGTAAGGGATATAGTTAAAATACCCGTACAGCCAGATTGTTTATTTTAATTGGTCTGGATTCGGGTAGCTTCAATGAGCTTTTAATATGAAATGTAAGTGCGTTTATTGGATTGATTTTAGGAAGTCCAAACGCATTTATTCAGTGCGAAAAAAATGTGGGGGGGGGAGGTCGACATGTTTCTGCCCTAGTAGCCGTGAGGCGGTCTGTGGGCATTCATCAGGACCGGTGAGTGAAAGTGTGTAAGGAAAGGAATATTATTAACCTGTTCCTTGGTGCGAGGTCACTTGGTACCTGTAAAGATAAAAATACACACAAAACTGACATATAGACAAGGGGGAGGGGGAAACACGAATGGGAAACATATATGTACAATTGTACTCAACCAGAAATACTGGTTCTGGTAAAACAACTAAAAGATGGCAATACTTTCTTATGTACACAGTTGCTAAGGCTACGCACCTTTCATTCTCATGCCTCTACATTCTCGGGTGTGTCAAAATGGACTAGTCAAACTGTGTACTTAATACACTACTGTGTGGTATCTCTCTCTCAACGTGCCAGGCGTTTCTCGCACTTTATAAGTGGAAATGCGGGTGTTGAAACATAGACATGCAGGGTGAGCAAGCATGGTGTCATCTCTCATGTTTAATTCAATGATAATGTTTGTGGTTCTATATTTTCACTTCGAGGTTGGGACAGAGTGACTATAAGTGTTTTAATAGACATGCAATGTGAGCATGCGTGAGGCCACCTCTCTTATAGCCTATATTGATTAAGCTATGGTCCGGTTGTCATATGTGAAATGATGGCCAGTTATATTGCAACTCTAAATTGGGGGTTGGCCGGGGGGGGGGGGGGGGGGTTTAGGAGGCGGATTAGCTGGCGCTCGTGGTGTTTAGATGCTTGGGGCTTTACCTTTGGTGATTCGAGCTAAAGTAGCTCGCTTCGGATAGGAACATACCTCATGTTATATAGCGCATTGCGACATCAGTTGGGAGGCGCTGGGGTGCGGATGGCTGTTGGAAAATAGGCCAGTTTAAATACCAGGTCAAAAAATACTTGCTGTTTGCCGGTTTCGAATTCGGCGTGATTCCATACCAATTTGCCTCGCTACCGTAGCTAACAGCTTGTGCTGTCGCAACCCAATTGAGGTCAGATGCTGTGTGTCAGTCTGTATTCCACCCACGAAGTCGCCATGTAGGATTACTGTGCTCATAATGTTAATATCCATTTTTACGGGCCAATTCACAATTGACAAGTCACTTGGTGTATAAAAATTTATTTAAACATAATTAATCGTACTCCGAAAAACCACGCCAAGTCTGTCTTTATACACAAAAAAACTACCATAACATAGTCTGTCTTCGACTCGATCGAATACACGGCACAAGATCCTCTTAAAAAAAGCCCCCGGAAGCCTATCAGAATGATTTTCGGTTGGCTGAAGGCTGCGACAGCACAAGCTGTTAGCTACGGTAGCGAGGCAAATTGGTATGGAATCACGCCGAATTCGAAACCGGCAAACAGCAAGTATTTTTTGACCTGGTATTTAAACCTGCCTATTTTCCAACAGCCATCCGCAACCCAGCGCCTCCCAACTGATGTCGCAATGCGCTATTTAACATGAGGTATGTTCCTATCCGAAGTGAGCTACTTTAGCTCGAATCACCAAAGGTAAAGCCCCAAGCATCTAAACACCACGAGCGCCAGCTAATCCGCCTCCTAAACCCCCCCCCCCCGGCCAACCCCCAATTTAAAGTTGCAATATAAGTGGCCATCATTTCACATATGACAACCGGACCATAGCTTAATCAATATAGGCTATAAGAGAGGTGGCCTCACGCATGCTCACATTGCATGTCTATTAAAACACTTATAGTCACTCTGTCCCAACCTCGAAGTGAAAATATAGAACCACAAACATTATCATTGAATTAAACATGAGAGATGACACCATGCTTGCTCACCCTGCATGTCTATGTTTCAACACCCGCATTTCCACTTATAAAGTGCGAGAAACACCTGGCACGTTGAGAGAGAGATACCACACGGTAGTGTATTAAGTACACAGTTTGACTAGTCCATTTTGACACACCCGAGAATTTAGAGGCATGAGGATGAAAGGTGCGTAGCCTTAGCAACAGTGTACATAAGAAAGTATTGGCATCTTTTAGTTGTTTTACCAGAACCAGTATTTCTGGTTGAGTACAATTGTACATATATGTTTCCCATTCGTGTTTCCCCCTCCCCCTTGTCTATATGTCAGTTTTGTGCGTATTTTTATCTTTACAGGTACCAAGTGACCTCGCACCAAGGAACAGGTTAATAATATTCCTTTCCTTACACACTTTCACTCACCGGTCCTGATGAATGCCCACAGACCGCCTCACGGCTACTAGGGCAGAAACATGTCGACCTCCCCCCCACATTTTTTTCGTACTGAATAAATGCGTTTGGACTTCCTAAAATCAATCCAATAAACGCACTTACCTTTCATATTAAAAGCTCATTGAAGCTACCCGAATCCAGACCAATTAAAATAAACAATCTGGCTGTACGGGTATTTTAACTATATCCCTTACCTTTCTCACTCACCAACCACTTTCACGATCACTACTGTCACAACCCAAAAAGAACCTCCCGGTGGAGGGTGCATTTTACAAAAAATAACCCAATGATTATGCACTTACGTGTACTTCACAAAGCAGGTACCCAGTATATACCGCCACGAGATCAGAACAATAGAACAACGAAAAGACACGTGCATTAGGGTTAATATTTGGGAGACACCCCGTACATCCTGCACCTTGGGTTCTGCAGGAGTAGTGATCCTTTCCACTTTTGATTGTTAGTATGAACCTAGGAGACTGAAAGGATCAAAACTCTACCCCCCCCTTCTTGATTTTTCGTAATAACTGTTTACAACAGGTTCATTGATGAAAATAAAAGGTTTTCATGGTTATGAAATGCATTTTAGGATCATGCCTGTTTATTGCATTGATATATAGCATATTTTCATGCTACAGAACGTGTGTAAGTTTGGCTTTATTAGCCTATGTATATATGTTAGGCGGCATATTATGGGTCTTATACATGTATATGTGTATAATTAGTTTAGTACTATGTACATTTTGGTATATTTACACATATATATGTATATTGTTTATGTGTTCCGGGTTCCCGCTCATGGGCGGAGATAATTCTGTGCTTATGACTTTAATGAGTATCCCCTGGAAGAGAAGCACAAGTTATTTACCTTCGGTAACGATATATCCGTAAGAAACAGTAGTTAGTGTTAGATTCCTTACCTTAGAATATCCCAAGGCGTCAGACTGGAACTGGAAAGTTTTGCATAGCAGTACCCTTGGGCGTCGGTAGGAGTCGTCCGCGGCTCCGCGTCCGTCGTCGGCGCCGTGATGACGTCGTCGGATTAGACGCTGCCCTCGTGCGCTGACGTCAGTTCTTATACATAGCTTTTCCGCGCCAGAATCGCAGAGCCATGATAAAAACCGACACTGGTGTCATACAATTAGGGCCCTCAAAGGAATGACCTTAACCCTAGATATCGGTTCGCAGAATGGGGAGGATGGGTGGGGCGGGTAAGGAATCTAACACTAACTACTGTTTCTTACAGATATATCGTTACTGAAGGTAAGTAACTTGTGTATCTGAAAGAAACAGGTTAGTGTTTGATTCCTTACCTTATAATAGATACACCAGCAATACCAACCCCGGTGGTGAGTCTGCAAACCAAGATCACACCAGAAAGTCCTGGAGCACGGAACGGCCAAAGAAGCCATCTCTCCGGACTTGGCTGTCCAGGCAGTAGTTGTAGGAGAGTAGGGTCTGCTTCCTATGGTCACCCCCACTTTTTGCTTTTGCTTTACTGGTTTTCGACTTAGATGTGGCTGTGGGCCTGCTAATCAGACCCACAGCCACATCAAAGTAGAAGAAGACTACATTCTTGTAAGCTTTGACATAGAAAGCCTCTACACCAACATACCTCAAGATGCTACAATTGAGGTACTGAGGCAAACACTTGACAATTCTGAATGGAACCATCGCACCCCCAAAGAATTCATTGTAAATTGCGCGATCCTCGCCCTCAAAAGGAACTTTTTCGAATATGATGGCTCTTTGTACCTCCAAGTTGGGGGGACTTCCATGGGCAGTGTTTTTGCCCCGAGTGTAGCGGGACTTTACGTCTACGACTTCGAGAAGAATTTCATCTTGTCAGCTGACAATCCCTATGGTTCTTACATAAAATTCTGGCGGCGATACATAGATGATGTCTTCACCATTTGGCAAGGGCCACAAGAGACATTAATGTCGTTCATTACTTGGCTTAACTACTGTGATCCAAACCTAAGATTTACACACAGCATAGACAAAAACAAGATGGTCTTCCTGGACATTGAAATCCAAAGAGAAAACGAGAGCTTGATAACTAAAACACACTTTAAGCCAACTGCCAAAAATAATTTACTGAGATATGACAGCTTCCATCCCCGCCCCCTCAGGGAAAACTTACCATATGGACAGTACCTACGACTAAGAAGGAACTGTAGTAAAATATCTGACTACAAACAACAGGCGCAAGACCTCACTAAAAACTCACCAATCAAGGCTACCCCCAGAAAATCATCAATAAATGCCAGAAACGAGCAAGGAACCAACCACGAGAAGCCCTACTTGAGGAGCTACCCAAAAACAAGGAAGACATCCCACTCACATGTGTCACAACATACAATGCAGTATCGAATCAGGTGAGCAAAAGCATACGAAAACATTGGTCTATACTTTGCACTGGCAAATACAAATGGGAGAAACCCCTTTTTTCCTACAAAAAGGCACGCAGCCTGAAAGACACCTTGGTCAACACCCGGCCAAAGATAACTGCAACCAACACCAACCCAACCATCACAGCCATATGGGGGCTTCCACCAGTGACTGGACACTCCAGATGCGGGGACTGTAGCGTCTGCCACCTCACTGACAACACAAAGACCCTGGATCTTGAACAAGGAAAAACATGGGAACAGAGATCACATACAAACTGTAATAGTTCCAATGTCATATACTTGATCAGATGTACCTGTGGTATACCCTACATAGGAATGACAACGCGCAAAGTAAAATTGCGAATATCAGAACATCGAAGCACAGTGAGATGCAAAAAGAATAATACCAGACTTACAGAGCATTTTCTGACAGTACACCATACCCCCAACGATATGAGATAGACTGTCATTGAACAAATCCAACCAGGTCCCAATGCCCAAGTACGCTTGTTTGAAAAGGAACAGCGTTGGATTTATAGACTTTCCACCCACAAGACGGGCCTTAACGATAATATTCCATGGGCCACAGTATTCAAATAATTTGATTCTCTTTTCATCATTTTTTCTACATCTAAGCACCATTACATGGACTGCTTAACCTGCCGCCCAGAGCTTGTCCCTTAGTTCCCTAACCCAGTAGGGAGACGCGTAACTCGCTCTTCCAATGTACTATGCTCCCAGTCACTCGAGTTATGCCATCCTGCCAACACATATGACGATACCCTCTGTTTATATGTTTCTTTCCCAGACAGGTTCTCTGTCGACGCTTCAAATGTAATCTCCTTCAGCAATTGTCCCCCTTTAATCCGTATTCCCTGTGTGTGACGCGTTTTCCATTATTTTTATTTATTAACACGCTAGCACGATTGTTTATATTCTTCCGGCTGAGCCCGGTACTCGGGCTTACCTAAGCGTCACCACTTGCGTGAAGTGCGCAGCCACGCCCCAACGGACGTCCAGCCACGCCCACCCCGGAAGTGGCCGACGCCTCTTAACACAACCTGCAGAGATCGGCAGCACTAGCCGAGCAGGGAACCATGGCAGTAGGTTACAGTCTAACCGCTTCACCAGCCAACTGTAAGTAGATGCCCTTCCCCTTTCCAAGCGGACGCGCTTGCCCTTCCGAGAATCCCACTCGGATCGGCTCACTATGGCGCTTCTCACTCCGCGATACCGGCCTCCCCTGATAAGCGCACAGCTCACTCTCCCTATATTCCGCCATTGCAGAATATGTTTTCCTGCTGTGAAGAGCCTACGCCCTGCCCGATGAAGCACCTAAGAGCTCTTATTTAAGTAAGCCTCGACTCATGCCACTAAACCTATGTGTACTCCTAAGTGTTTTATGTGTGTCAGTCATGTACGTCATTTTCACGGTCATTTTCACGATAATGTACGTCACCTAAGACCTATGCGCACGCAACTATAGCACAATTTACTTATAGCCACTAGAAACAATGAGTTCAGCGCACTAAGGTGATTATTCAGACATACCATCGCCCAACAAGCACGCATGTTATGTTGCACGCACCCTGTGAGTGCGTCACCTAGTTGGTATATAATTACGATAAGCATAACGCATGCAGCTATGCACGCACCAATTGATCTATACAAATGCTCAGCATCTTCGGATGTCACGTTCTTTACCCGGAGGGTTTGATATGAACCTCTATGGCATGGTATTTCACAACATAGAGACACTCCACGACGTTACAGGAGAGTAAATGTGATCATAATTGATATTTGCTTTTATCCTTTTTCTTCACAGGTCTCTTTTTCACTTTTTACTGTTTGCTCACTTATTCAGTTGAGCACATACACCCCTAGCAACTTGCAAGTGGGTCTACAGGGGATCAGGATAGGGTGTGCCTTTTAGGGGGCCCACACCTTCCGTCTTCCTGTTTTTTGGTCCTGAGGAATACCGGGCACTAGCCCATTGGTAGAAACATGTCGACCAATACACACCAACACATATAGAGATGACTCGGTCGTAACTTGCCTACCAGCATCTCGCCACTATATACTTTTTAACATTGTTCAGTTGCTCCACAATAAAGTTATATTTTTGAGTTAAACCAGGACAATTTTTAACATATTTTCTTTTGCACTTACAGTCACAACCCGCTCCACTGTAGTTCAGGTGTCGAAGCACACCCTGGTGACGCTAGGCCACCAGGGTGGACACCGATTATGAAGCATGTCACCGCTAGGCTGGTGAGTGAGGGGTTTTAAATAAAAGGATACATTTTTTCCTTATTTGCCAAAAAGTCTACCCTCCAGACTATTTTTCTTATATTCTGTAGGGGATACTCCTTCTTTTGTTTCAAAAAGGTTCTGTAGGAAAACAAATAGTGTAGGTAGGTGCAACACCACACCTCACTAGAAAACATGTCTCAGACAGTGAACCCCAGTGGTTCTCTGCCTGCAGAAGTAGATCCCTTGAGGACTGCTTTGAAGTATGAAGCCTTAGCCTTCCAAGAATTAAGACAATTGTGTACTTCTAGAATGCTAAAACAGGGTTCAAACCCTACCATCAAGTTCCTGGTCGAGCTCTTAGAAGAGTATGATGCTCAACAGCCACCTAAGACAGGTGACACAGGTAGTGCAGATGAAGTCTTTCCCTCTTCTGATGATAATACTGATACTCCTGTACCAGAGGAAGACGAGGGGGTAGAAGAAGATTATTCTGATCTTGAGACAAACAGCCAGGTCCCAGTCAGAAGACTCAGCCAGGCTAACATAAGCATACATGGGAGTCAGTATGGGCAGCTCGTATACAGACCCCCAAGTGGGCTTAACCAGAGGCAGAGAAGAGGAAGATCCCACTCCAGGGAATCTCTCCTATCTCATGCTTCAAATAGCTCTCATGGCCTTGCTCAGAGAGGGATGACTTCCTCTCAGAGAAAGGAACATGAGGCAAAGATGAGAGAAGCTGCTCTTAGGATTGAGAGGCAGGAACTTGAGGTTGCCCTGGCCAAAGAGAAGCTTGCTCGTGCTAGAGAGCATAGAGAGTGGGTTAGAACCCACTGGTGGCAGCAATATCCCTAAGGATAAAGATAGGTCCTATGAGAATAGACACCTAAGCAAGATTGTGCCCCTCTACAAAGAAGGGGATGACATCCACAAATGGATAACGCTTTGGAGAGGGCCTGCAAAGTGCAGCAGGTACCCCAAAGTCAGTGGGCAGCAATCTTATGGCTCTTCTTTTCTGAAAAAGGTAGAGATAAGCTCCTCACAGTTAGTGATGGGGATGCTAACAACTACTCTGTTCTGAAGAGTGCTCTGATTTATGGGTTTGGCCTAACCACTGAACAATATAGGTTGTTGTTCAGAGATACCCAGAAGATACAGACTCAGGACTGGACTGATTTTGTTGATTGTGCCACTAAGGCTCTGGAAGGCTGGTTATTGGGAAGTCAAGTTAAGGAATATACATGATTGTATAATTTGATCATGAGAGAGCAAATCTTTAGCAACTGTCAAAACCAGTTATTGCATCAATACCTGATAGACTCAGATCTGACCTCTCCCCAAGAATTGGGAAAGAAGGCAGACAAATGGGTCAGAACCAGGATTAAGCAGAGAAACCAGAACCAGGGAGATGATCAGAAAAAGGCAGACCAGAAGGGTAATGAGCAGAAACAAAAAGACCAGAAGTCTTCACCAGGCCCCCAAAAGGCACAGGGGAGGGTGGCTCCAAAAAGAACAAACAGAAACAAGAAGGTTCAAAGAAGCCCTGGTGTGGATACTGTAAATCAGTCTCTCACTGGTTTAGTAAGTGCACCACAAAGGGCACAGCACCAACCACCATTGCCCCTAAGGCAACTGTTCCCCCTAGTCCAGCTGTTAGTGGTGGTTCCCAGCAAAAGGGTGTAGTAGGGTTGACCCTGGGAACTGAGGTGAACTCTTACCTAGTCAGAGTACCAACTCAGGCTGTTCTTGTCTGTGATGGGGACATAGCAATGTCCTCTACTGTAAGTCCCAGTAATCTGAGCAAGTACAGACAGACACCTTTTATTAATAATAAGATGGCTCAGGTCTACCGGGACACTTGTGCCAGTGTCACCATGGTAACACCTAACTTTGTGGACCCTGAACAGATCATACTAGGTGAGACCTACCTAGTGACCAACGCTAGCAATGCCACTACCTCCCATAGTATGGCAGTTGTTAACGTCTCCTGGGGAGGGGTAACTGGCCTCAAAAGAGTTCTGGTGAGTTCAGACCTTCTAGTAGAGTGTCTGTTAGGTAATGATCTTGAAACCTCAGTTTGGTCCGAGGTGGAGTATAGGACCAGAGTATAGGGGCGAGTTCTTTTCTTGGGGGCAAAACTTTGTGTCATCTGCAGCAACCCTACCTCCTTTCCTCCGCTGACCCACCACAGCCGCTGCTTGTCTCCCTCCCGCCGCCGCCATTCAAATCCCGGCCGCAGTGTGGAGAAGGAGACCACAACTACCAGCGTCCTTAGCGGCGGAACCGGAAGCCACCACCAGCATTTTCGCGCCTGGCGGCACCTAAATACAATCGCAGCCCCTTTGGAGCGGGCGAGTTCTTTTCTTGGGGGCAAAACTTTGTGTTACCCAGTTTGACAGCAATAGACCGAATGTTACAAAAAACGATAGGGGTGGTCGCTTCTGCAATTGAAAGTACAGAAAGACGTTTTTCACTCCCAACGTGTACCCTCCCGCCTCTACCTAATATGAATATTTCAATGTTAACTACTAATTCACAGGATTCTATGTCAGCCCCCTCTTTTGTAGCTTTACCTAGGGCACATGCTACTACGCCAACAAACAAGACATTGTTTAGGGCAACATCTGATACAACTGAATTATTGCCCCCGACCATAAGGTTATCTATAACCCCTTTATTAATCAATGATAATCAAACGGGGGACCCCATCCCTCTCCTAAACGAGGATGTTTCAGATAAAGAGGAGTTAGATACCTCGGGGAGCCCAATCCCAGTCCTAAATATGAGCGATAGCCCCTGTGTGAGGGCTAGACGTAAGCAAAAACATATTTTTAGGGAAAGGCAACCAACTAAAATTATTAATAACAGTAAAAGGAATACTAAACAAAACCTTGGAGTTGAAAAGCCAAATGGGAGTAGAGTGAGTGAGGAGAATGTTCAAATTAAGATTGTCCCCCCCCACTAACTATTATTGAAGACCCCAAAAAAGACGATTTATTCTAGGAAAGAATGGAAACTCTTTTAATGACTTTTTTAGAACCTCTCACCTTACAAGTCAAGAACATAGAATTAAGGTTGACTAACATTGAGGGAAAGATAGACAAGAATCTGAGTTCAAGTGAGGGAAATCTATCTCTTAGATTACCTCAGCCTATTGCCACTTGCTCTAAAACCACTACCCCAGCTTCAGCCAAAGTGTCGACCCCAGCTAAAGTACCAGCCCCAGTTAAAGCACCAGCTAAACATAAAAATCCAAACCCAAAGCCTGTTGATCGACCTGAGTCTAAAGATTTAAGAAGAGACACTGTAACCAATGGTAATGGGCCAGCTGCCCCAGTTACAGAAGCTTCGAATGCATCCTCCCATGTACCATCACATCATGGAAGAGTAGAGGATGTTTTTGAGACAGGGGTAATGTCTAACCTAGTTAATCTAAATCTACCGCCAGAAGCAACACCATATACTGTGGATTTGACAAACGTTCCTCCACTTCCCCCTAATACCTTCGAAAACTGGTCGACTCTGAGAAATAAATGTCTTTATTTCCTATGCTCCAGGATTGGACTTAAAAATCATCTTTTCTCGGAGTTCAAAATGGCTAGAAGAGTGAGATGGGTAGGCACCTCCAATAAAACAATGAGGGGTGACTGTGTAGTTCTATCATTTCGGTCTCCACAACTAGTTAATACAGTGTTGGAGAGAGCAGCCATGGGGACACATGACTCATTTTGTTAACATTCTCCCCCTTGGTTACTTTTATTCCCCTCCTCGACCTTCTAGGTGCCCTCCCCTTCCGTGTCCCCCTTTGAATCCGGAAGAACTATGGGGTTGAAGATATGGTGTTTCAACATTTAATTATTATGATACTCTTAGCGGTTTGGAAAATAATGATTGACTACAGCTAGATATCATTACCTCTGTTTCACCAGGCATAGAGGCAGATCTTACTCCTGATTCCTGCACAAGAAAATATATAGGTGCAAGTGGGTAGAATTAATTATGTGTAGTCCCAGTACTATTGGAGGATGATGAATCTATGGGGGGTGTTTTGACACCACAAGAGGGCACGGGGCTGGGGCTGACCAAGTAGCCCCCTTCTTACATACTGGCCCTATCATTATGACTCCTGCTGTCCCGCCTATTCCCCTAACAGATACATCGGTGTTTAAAATCTCATCTTGGAATGTAGCGGGAATTAGAACAAAAATTGAAAATCCAATTTGGTGGGATGTCATCCAAGTACAGGATCTACTCTGTTTTCAGGAAACATGGAGTCTTGAACCAGTACATTTGAATGGTTATAGGACCTTCCATACACCGGCCCTTGCTGCTCTCCATGGAAGATCAAAGGGTGGTTTGAGTGTTTATTTGTCTAATAAACTGTGCTTGCAAAAGTTATTGAACCTGTTAAAGACACTTATTTTCAAATTCTGGTACTTGTTTTGGTTTGTGACACGCCAATTGTTATTGTTAATTTATATAATAATATTCCCTCTGGTGATGTAAAGATCGTCTTAAGGAAATTGAGTAAAGCCTTGTCTACACAGGAAAAATCTTTAAGCATAAACTGATGATAATCTTGCTAGGGGATTTTAATTGTAATTTGTGTGAATTGACACAGGACAACAGGTGTGGTTTAGCACAGGATGATGGTGAGGGTCGTCTGCATTTTAAACATACCCCTTTAGGGGAACAGTTTAACACTCTGTTAGCTGATTTTGACCTAGGGTTTGCTAATGAACCCCACCCTCTGTACCAGCTCCAACATTCAATGGTAGAGGCTGCTCTACAACCATAGACTATGTTATTGTCTCCAATAAATGTGGTAATAGAATACACTCTTTTAGTGTCTCTGATATAGTACTGAGCGACCATTTCCCACTTTGTGTGACCATCCGGTTACCCACTGTATCTACGCGGATTAACGAGGGAGAAAGCGACAGTTTGGATGCAAATTTAGCAATTTGTAGCGTTAACGGGTATACGCTAAAATGGGCTATGGTAAATGAGGCAGAGATAATTAGAAGAGTAGTTGATAAATGCTTTTTGGAAATAATGACGTGTCTTGGGGTAGATTCACCACCTGAAGTCTGTCTTGCATCCTTCCTTATAATATCAAATGAAATTAAAGGCTCCCTTACGAGGCAATTTAAGAATCAAGAAAAAGGGGGCAGTTGGTTTGACTCTAGGTGCACTAGGGCCTATGCGCTCCTGAAGAAGGAGCTGCATAAAAAACCCAGATCAAATGAGGATGTAAGCAGATGTAGGAAAGAATACAAAATGGCAATTAAAGACCGGAAGAATACTTTGAGGACTGAAGCTTGGGAGGCTCTCCATTCCGCTTCCACAAGGAATGACAGTGCGAGTTTTTGGAAACTCGTGAGAACTCCCTTTTTTAGAGAAGAGGTCGGCCCGACAATAGAAATAGCAATTCCTGATTCAGACTGGGTTAGACACTTCTCGAGAGTATATGAGGGGGAGGAACAAGTACAAGTAGGCTCTTTGAACCGTGCTCTTGATTATCCTCCCAGTAGAAGTTTTCACTTTACTCTCGAGGAGGTTGAAAAAGCTTTGAGTAAAAGCAAGAGCGGTAAAGCGCCTGGCCCAGACGGGGTCCCCATAGATATATTTAAGACCATTTATTCTCTGTGGGCGCCCCTTCTGGTCCAGGTGCTCAATGTCAGCTGTGTTGCTGATTTCCTGCCCACCTGGGTGGAATCTGTAATAGTTCCGATTTACAAGAAGGGGAATAGACATGACCCGGCCTGTTATAGGCCTATTTCCCTTCTGGATTCCTTTACAAAAATAGCAGGGAGAGTAATTTTGGACCGGCTCTTGGAATGGGCAGAGGAAAAATCTGTCCTGTCTGATCTCTAGTATGGCTTCCGTTCCGGCCTGGGGACAGTAGAGCAGGGTTTGAACCTTTTAATGTTGGTCGGGAAGAATACGAGGGCAAAACAGGGTAACCTGTTTTTGGCCTTCGTTGATCTCTCGGCCGCCTTTGATTGTGTGATCCACTCTAAGCTGTGGTTACTACTAGAACAACTTGGGGATGAATCTAATATTATTTATTATCTTAAGCATTTTTATAGCGACGCTTCAGCCCGCGTTCGCTTTGGCCTAAAGGGAGAACGCACCGATAACATTCCAATCAGGAGTGGGGTCAGGCAGGGCTGTGTTAAGCGGGGACACAGTATATACCGCTCAAAGAAGTTTCCAACATACACGTGTATGAGGGTCATATTTTGGGAGATACCACCCCCTCGACCTGCAAAACCAGGGTTTAAGCAGGACAAGTGATCCTTTCCCCTTCCTGATCAAGAGTATATACTACGGAGACTGAAAGGATTCTCACTCTACCTCCCCCATCCTTATGATTATACAGGGCTGTGTCCTGGCCCCTTTCCTTTTTAACTCGTATATAAATGGATTGGAAGAAGTTCTGTGCAATGATAGCTCGGATCCCCCTCATGTAGGCGGCCGCCCAATACCAGCACTACTGTACGCTGACGATGCTGTACTTATGTCACGTACTCATGTGGGCCTACAAAGTGTGGTTGACAGTTTTTCCTGTTTTATGAATGAGATGGGCCTGAAAGTCAATACAACAAAAACTTTCACTATGTATTGTGGTAGGCAAAGCAAACCCAAGAGGCCTATTTTTATTGCAGGACAGAAACTCGATTTTGCCAAGCAATTCTCCTATCTTGGGATACTCTTCGCCCAAAATGAGACGTGGACCCAAGCTGTGTCTGCAAAACAACTTGAGCTGTTACGCTCGACCGCTGCTCTTAAAATCTTTTCAAATAAACTAGGGACCAGACCACCTGTAGAACTAATTAAAATTTATAAAGCTAAGTGTGTGGCTGGTGCAACCTATGGTAGTGGGGTCTGGGGTTTTGCAAACCCCGCACCCATTCAGATGGCTGAAATCTCATTTTAAAAATATATTCTAGCACTTCCCAAAAGCTCTCCTAACTACAATTGTCACTCGGAACTTGGTCTCTCTTACATATCAGACCTAATTAAACTAGAGCCTGTGCTATTATGGCACAGGCTCTGGACACAAGATGCAACGCAGTTAAATAAAGCTGTTCTAACAGACATTTTAAAATTAGAGGGAGCTACAAAAATACCATGGGTGAACTATGTTTGCAACTTTTTAAAGGATATTGGGAGAGAAGATTATTTCTTGAACCCTACTAGTATTTCAGCTATCTCACGGAAAGAGTTGAAGAGGGAGGGTCTTGCTCTTCTGGACTCAAATAGAATTGCAACGGAGGTCTTAAAACCTTCTGTCCTGCAGCATCAAATAGTTTTATCGACTTTTAACATTCAGCCCTATTTAATCTATGTATCGAATAAATATGAGCGTTTTTTACTTTCAAGCTTTAGATTTGGTATTTTCCACAGACTGGTTAGTTTTCCTATGATTAATAATTGGACGCATGATCTACCTCCTTGCCCCTGTGATCATATTTCCCCTCAGAGTACTATCCATGTCCTCCTGTTTGGTAAATTTTATGATGCAACAAGGAAAAATGTTTTACTCTCATTATTAAGAGAATTAGGACACCGACAGTGTCGTTTGGCGATGCTTAATATCCAATGTCTTGATAACCACCTATGTGTAGCAACAATAACACTATATTTAAAAGATGTGATGCGCACCAGGAAAAGCATGGATATTTAAATGCACTGTAAAAATATTTTACATTTTAAACTTCTATTTCTGAGCCTTAATCTATTTGATTGAATGATGAATTTCTGTATCATAATTATGTTTTTTTTTCTTTAAAATAATGTAATCAATGTATTTTTTTTTATCTGTACTTTTATGATTGCTTCTAACAATCAAAATAAAGAAATTTTGAATTGAATTTGAGTATAGGACCCATGCAGAAATGCTGGGAATATCAGCACATGTCCTTGTTGTGACCAGGTCACAGGCCAAAATGTGCTTACCGGAACAAGTGCTGGATCTTGGAACAATAGACCAGACACTACCCAAGAGAAAGAGCAAGAGGGTTAAGGCTGTGCCTTCCCCCCTGCCTCAGGTTGAGGATCAGCCCTCCCAGGAGGATGATCCTGAGATCCAAGATGGAACTGTCCTAGAAGAGCTTGAGCCTGATCAGGTTGAGTTTTTTGGGACAGGGGGACCCTCAAGGGCAGATCTGAGACAGGCTCAATTAGATTGTTCCTCTCTTGAACCCCTCAGACAGCAGGCTGCTGCTGAGGCTGCTGGGAATGCTCAAGGTACCCATAAAGTGTATTGGGATGATGGGCTCCTTTATTCGGAGGCTAGAGACCCCAAGCCTGGTGCTTCCAGGAGGTTGGTTATGCCTCTGCAATTTAGGGGCTTCCTTCTTGCCTTGGCCCATGATATTCCCTTAGCAGGGCACCTGGGCCAGAACAAGACTTGGGACAGGCGTGTCCCTCACTTTCACTGGCACCATATGTCAGAAGATACCAAGGAGTTTTGTCGCTCATGTGTTACCTGCCAAGTCAGTGGCAAATCAGGTGGCACAACAAAGGCCCCCCTCATACCACTACCTGTGGTGGGGGTACGCTTTGAAAGAGTGGGGATAGACATTGCAGGACCAATGGACCCCCAAACAGCATCTGGGCACAAATTTATACTGGTGGTAATGGATCATGCCACCAGGTATCCAGAAGCTATCCCCCTGAGGACCACAACAGCTCCTGTTGTGGCATGAGCCCTACTTGGAGTTTTCTCCAGAGTGGGGTTGTCTCTGACAGAGGTGCAAACTTCATGTCAGGATATTTGACTGCAATGTTGAAGGAGTGTGGTGTCAACTATAAGTTCACCACCCCCTATCACCCACAGTGCAATGGGCTTGTGGAGAGATTCAACAAGACCCTCAAAGGGATGATAAAAGGGTTACCTGAAAAGCTGAGGCGAAGATGGGACATCCTTTTACCCTGCCTTCTGTTTGCTTACAGAGAGGTCCCACAAAAGGGGGTTGGCTACAGCCCTTTTGAGCTGCTTTTGTTTGGGCATCCTGTAAGAGGACCCCTATGTCTTGTGAAGGAAGGATGGGAGTTACCTCTCAAAAAGCCTAAACTTGACATAGTGGACTATGTACTTGGTCTCCGCTCCAGGATGGCAGAGTACATGGAGAAGGCATCCAAAAACCTTGAGGCCAGCCAAGAACTTCAAAAAGCTTGGCATGACCAAAAGGCTGTGCTGAGTGTGTACCAGCCAGGACAGAAATTGTGGGTGTTGGAGCCAGTGGCCCCAGCAGCACTACAGGACAAATGGTCTGGACCCCACGCAATTGTTGAACAGAAGGGAGATGTCACCTAGTTGGTGAACCTTGGGACTCCCATAAGCCCCCACAGGGTGCTTCATGTCAACAGACTAAAAGCATTTGTCGACAGGGAAGACATGGGCTTGCTCATGGCTACAGATGAGGGGCAGGAGGAAGAGAGTGACCCTCTCCCAGACCTGCTTACTCAGAACCCTGATGATGGGTCAGTAGATGGTGTAGTCTTTGCTGAGAGCCTCTCTGAACATCAGCAACAGGACTGCAGACAAGTTCTTCAGTCCTTCAGACATCTGTTTTCCCTGACCCCAAGTCAGACAAGCTGGTGCAACCATGAGGTGGACACTGGTGACAGTCTGCCTGTCAAGGGTAAAATCTACAGGCAACTTGACCATGTCAGGGACTGCATTAGGACAGAGGTCCAAAAGATGTTGTAGCTGGGAGTAACTGAGCCCTCAGAGAGCCCTTGGGCCAGTCCAGTAGTCCTGGAGCCAAAACCTCACATCCAAGATGATAAGAGAGAGATGAGGTTTTGTGTGGACTACAGAGGTCTCAATGCTGTCACTAGGACAGATGCCCACCCCATCCCCAGGGCAGATGAGCTCATTAATAGACTGGCTTCTGCCAAGTTCTTGAGCACATTTGACCTGACAGCAGGCTACTGGCAAATCAGATTAGCTGAGGATGCAAAAGCCAAGACAGCATTTTCGACCCCAGGAGGATATTATCATTTTGTGGTGATGCCCTTCGGTTTGAAGAATGCACCTGCCTGCCTGGTGAATCAAGTTCTCACAGGACTGGATGACAATTGTGCAGCTTATCTAGATGATATTGCTGTCTTTAGCTCCACCTGGGAGGATCACCTGGTCCACCTTAGGAATGTTTTAGAGGCCCTGCAAAAGGCAGGCCTCACTATCAAGGCCACTAAGTGCCAGATAGGGAAGAGCAAGGTTGTGTACATGGGCCACCTGGTAGGTGGGGGTCAGGTTCAACCACTGGAGAGCAATATCCAGACCATCAGAGACTGGACTCCTCCAATCACCCAGACACAGGTCAGAGCTTTCTTGGGCCTGTCTGGGTACTACAGGAAGTTTGTTAAAAACTATGGGTCCATTGTGACACCACTGAATGATTTAACTTCCAAAAAGATGCCAAAGAAAGTTCAGTGGACAGTTAGCTGTCAAAAGGCATTTGATGACCTGAAGCAGGCCATGTGTACTGCACCAATTCTAAAAAGTCCATATTACTCCAAAGAGTTCATAGTCCAAACATATGCTTCTGAGTTGGGTGTGGGAGCTGTACTTTCACAACTGAATATAGATGGTCAAGACCAGCCCATTGCATAAGCAGAAGGCTGACCCCTAGAGAGAAACGTTGGTCAGCTATAGAGAGGGAGGCTTTTGCTGTGGTTTGGGCCCTGAAGAAGCTGAGGCCATACTTGTTTGGCACTCACTTCAAGATTCAAACAGACCACAAGCCCCTCCTATGGTTAAATCAGATGAAGGGTGAAAATCCCAAACTTCTTAGGTGGTCCATTTCCCTACAGGGTATGGACTTTACAGTGGAAAATAGACATGGGACTGACCATGCCAATGGAGATGGACTCTCCCGATATTTTCACTTAGAACATGTAGACTCAACTGGTCAAGGTTAGTTTAATGTCCCTAAGTTTGGGGGTGGGGTTAGTGTAGGAGAGTAGGGTCTGCTTCCTATGGTCACCCCCACTTTTTGGCTTTGCTTTACTGGTTTTAGACTTAGATGTGGCTATGGGCATGCTAATCAGACCCACAGCCCAGGTGCACTCTCTCTTAATTCACACCATGTACTCTAGGTACATCCACAATTGGGAATTGATTCACCTTATCAGCCCCTGTAGAAGTGTACCCCAGGTACTCAGGGCATAGGTGTAACCAAGGCCTACCAGGGGCTGCAGCATGTGTTATGCCACCCCTGGCTGGCCACTCAAACTGACACAACCGGCTGATTACTCAGCTGGGGCAAGGTCGTGTAATCACCCCTTGCTTAGGTATAGTATTCCTATATCTACCCTTATATATAGACACACAGTAACATATTAGTCACTCCTATGGCAGGCCTTAACAATCCTGGAGGCAGAGTGCTTGGTTATGTGTGAGATGGTGCTCTAGCATGAGCCTAGCCTGTCTGCAGCTTTCGGAACCATGTCCTTATAGCTGTTGCACAAGTTACTACTTGTGTAACGATATATCTGTAAGAGACATAATTAGTATTAGATTCCTTACCTTAGAATATCCCCAGGCGTCAGACTGGATCCGGAAATTTTTGCGTAGCAGTACCCTTGCGCGTCGGTAGGCGTCGTCTGCGGCTCCACGTCCGTCATCGGCGTCGTGGGCGCCGTGATGACTGCGTCGTAGCACTTAGACGCCGCCTCCCGCGTGCTGACGTCAGTTCTTAGACACAGCTTTTCCGCGCCAGAAACGCAGAGCCATGTTAAAAACCAACACTGGTGCCATTGAAACTAGGGCCCTGAAAGGGAATAACCCTAACCCTAGATATCGGTTCGCAGAACGGGGAGGATGGGTGGGTCGGTAAGGAATCTAATACTAACTAATGTCTCTTACAGATACATTGTTACACAAGTAGTAACTTGTGCATCTGAAAGAGACACGTTAGTATTAGATTCCTTACCTTAGAATAGATACCCCAGCAATACCAACCCCGGTGGTGGGTCTGCCAACCAATAATCACACCAGAAAGTCCTGGAGGACGGAACGGCCAAAGAAGCCATCCCCTACGATTTGGCTGTCCAGGCAGTAGTGTCTTGCAAACGTGTGCAGCGATGCCCACGTAGCTGCCTGACAGATGTCTTGTAAGGGCACTTCCCTGCCCAGGGCAGTGGTAGTCGCCGTGGCTCGGGTAGAATGAGCCCGCAATCCAGCAGGAGGCTCCTTTCTAGCCAAGGAGTAGCATGCCTGGATACACAAGATCATCCACCGGGAAATGGTCCTCTTGTGCACCGCTTTCCCCTTCTTTTTTTTTATTTTTTTTTTTAAAACCTTTATTTTACAGAAAGTGCTCACAAATACGGGCCTACAACCCAACGGGCTGGCCACCACATATCGGAAGCAGAATTCACAGTACAAGAATACCCATAGGAGAAGACAACACGAATACAGGAGGCATGGGCAGAGCGCCATAGAGCAACCAACAGGAACAGGATATGAGAAGGTTGATTTTATATTATGGGAATGGGAACACAGGATCATGGCGGGCAATGAGTCATATTAAAAGGAGGGGAGGCCGTGGTGAGTCGCGAACAGGCAATCAGGAAAAGTCACAGGATAAATACGACAAGGACTAAACATATTGATAAAAACAAGTTCAACGGAGATACCACCAGGGGAGGTAATCGCGCTAGTCGTCAGCGCCCACCCACCACCGCCACAACCCAGCCCAACATACAGACACCATTACAGCCCGACGCATAAAGCAATACGTCACACACCCCACTAAAAGGAAGAAACCCTCACGAAAGAGGGAGGGGAGGGAAAAGGGAAAAGAAAGGGATTTCCCCTCAAACACGTGCCCCCTGGGGAACGAAACAGGAAAACAATAGCCGGCACACAGCATAGACTAGGATCAGAGACAGGAACATGTAGTGGGCCGTAATCATAATAAGACCAGACGGCCGGTACAACCAAAACACCCCAGGGGAACACGAGACATGGGGGAGCCCCGAAAAAGAGAAGAACGAAGAGCCATAGAACAAAGGAAGGGGAAAATAAAGAAAAAAGGGGGGGGTAGAAACCCCCAAAGAGACAGACCCCCCCACCCACCCCTCAAGCCCACCCTGCACCCCTGCAGAAGGCTATGGCCTACCCCCCAGCAGCGTGCCTGTCGCCCTAAATGGAACCCGAAATATAGAAGAGCAAAGACAAGACGGAAACATAGGAGAAAAAGGAGAGGGGGAAAAAGGGAAAAAGGGGAAAGAAAACGCATGGGAGAGGGCCGTATAGCAGGATCATCCGCACCCACCCACCAGCCCGAAAAGAAAACAGAGCCCTCGGGAAGCCGAAGAAATAAAAGGATACACTCCAGGAGAACCATGAATTCACACAACATATCGTTACACACCGATCATCCAATCAGTACAAGACTACCGTACACAGAGGCAAGTCCGTCTCAACCCTGTCCTTGTTTGTCCAAAGTTGTAGTCGTCCGATTCACGAGGAACCAGACCGCTAGGAACAGAAGGCGAAGCACAGGGAAATCAAACGGCAGTCCAGACAACATATGCTGAGTAGAACCAGGATGATCCGAAAAAGTCAGTGAACCTCGTGAGCAATGCAGGCACAGTTCCAGGGACAGTTCAAGGCAAGCCGACCCAGCCGGGTCGTCACAGGAGCCATAGTCGGCCACTCGAAGCGAAGGGAGGCAAAAAGAACCATCGAGTCCAATCCGAACGGGACCCGGCCCCCGGAGCGGTGGCGCAGGAGACAGCACAGGATGAGGAAGGGCAGCAGAACTTCGTACACCCACGGAATCAGCAGTCGCCGGATCCACACTTCCCAGGATATTTCCAGCCGCGCCCGGTAACGGCGAAGCCGCACCCAGTTTAGGGGGCCCGAACGGCCCGGAGAGAGGGTCCACCTCCAGGATAACAACGGGCGCGGCCAAGGAAGCTCCCCAGGAGTGGAGGGCGTCTAGGATGCTCCTAAGTGTGGGAAAACCTTCACAGTATCCGGCACCCGGGCCATGCGGCGGGCCTCCAGCGCTCGTCCAGGCCCGGCAGAGACCCACAGGGCCGGCCGCCATCTTAGGAGCCCTACGGGGCCGCGGCGTCCGCCAACCCCCGTCCGGGCCGCTGCAAGGCAAATGAAGATCAGCCGACCGGCAGGAGGGCCGCCCCAGAGCAGAAAGGGGAGCCACCAGAAGAAGGAGGATCGCCGGCTCCCCAGTGCCGCCGGCCCCGTTCTCCGAGTCCGGGCGGAAGGAATCAAAATGGCCGGACCGGAGAACAAAGGGGAGCAAGCCAAAAGAACGGTTAGCCCCGTCCACAGAAGGTAGCTCCTCCACCCAGGGCCACCGGTCCGCCGGATTCGGCCGGCAAGTCACAGCCGGTCAACACGCACAACGGCCTCCACAACCGCAGCTGCCGCCCCATCAAGGCAGACCATCGCGCTCCGCCCCGTCCGGGCTCGGCCGAGAGGATCCAGTCCAGCCCGCTCCGGAGGCCCCAAAACGAGTGGGAGCGCCGCTCAGGAACCACGGCACCCCGGACAACCGGAGCCAAAGGTGAGTGCCTGCAAGGTATCCGAAAGCCACAGTAGAGCAAAGAGGACTTCCCGGGGCAGGATAACAACAGGATATATGATGAAAACGGGCAGGCGAACGGAGCCGAGCTAAAACGCGGCCATCTCGGACGCGAGCTAGGCTCCTCCCCCCGCTTTCCCCTTCTTAGCGCCCACGTAACCAACAAAGAGTTGGTCATCCACCCGGAACTGGCGTGTGCGGTCCAAGTAAAATGAGAGCGCACGTTTTGGGTCCAGACGGTGGAGCCGCCCTTCCTCTTTAGAGGAATGCGGTGGCGGAAAGAAGGTAGGCAAGGTGATAGACTGCCCGATGTGGAAGATCGTGACAACCTTGGGCAGGAAAGAAGGTTTGGTACGCAGCACCACTTTGTCCGGATGGACAGAAAGGAAAGGTGGAGTACAAGAAAGAGCCTGGAGCTCACTCACTCTCCTGGCAGAGGTGATGGCAACCAGGAAAGCCGTCTTCAAAGTCAGAAGGCGAAGAGGACAGTTGTGAAGTGGCTCAAAGGGAGCGCACATCAGAAACGTAAGAACCAGGTTCAAGTCCCACTGAGGCATCACAAACGGAACAGGAGGAAACGTGTGTGTGATGCCCTTAAGAAATCTATTTACAATAGGGGACTTGAACAAAGAAGGTTGATCAGGTAGCCTGAGAAAGGCTGAAAGGGCAGAAAGGTAGCCCTTGATAGTGCCCAGAGCAGAGCCCTGCTGGGCAAGAGAAAGAAGGAAGAGAAGAACCTCAGAAAGAGGGGCAGCAAGAGGATCCACAGCCTTTTCTGTGCACCATGCCACAAATCTGTTCCACCTGCAGGCGTATACAGACTTTGTGGAGGGACGCCTGGCTGCCCGAATGACGTTACAGACTTCAGGAGACAAGTCAAATGGCCTCAACTGTCGCCGCTCAATCTCCAAGCATGGAGGTGGAGACTGGACAGGTTCGGGTGGAGGACCGTCCCCTGCTGCTGCGACAGAAGGTCCTCCTGAAGAGGCAGACGAACCGGGGGATCGACTGACATACTGAGTAGCTCTGGATACCAGTACCTTCGTGCCCAGTCCGGAGCCACAAGGATGACTTGGGCCCGGTCGTGCTTGATCTTCTTCAGCACTCTGGGCAGAAGTGGTATAGCCGAAAGGCGTACAACAGACCGCAACTCCACTCGCGACGAAAAGCGTCTCCGAGCGAGTGCCGCCTTGGAAATTCCAACGCGCAGAACAGATGACATTGCGCGTTCTCTTCGGTGGCGAATAGATCTAACCAAGGCTCTCTCCATCGCTGAAAGAGGCCTTGCGCCACGTCCGAGTTCAGACGCCATTCGTGATCCATCATGCACCGACGGCTGAGCTCGTCCGCCCTGGCGTTCAGAGAACCTGCCAGGTGTTGAGCCACCAGAGTCACGCCCTGGCGTTCCAGCCATTGCCAAAGGCGCAGAGCCTCCTGGCAAAGGGTCCACGACCCCACCCCGCCCTGTTTGTTGCAGTACCACATGGCGGTGGTGTTGTCCGTGAACACCTGCACTACACTCCCCCGGACAGAGGGGAGGAATGCCTACAGTGCTAGACGAATCGCCCGTAGCTCCAACAGGTTGATGTGGAGCCGGGCCTCCGCCGGAGACCAGAGGCCTCTGATCTCCGCCTCTCCCATGTGGCCTCCCCAGCCCTGGAGGGACGCGTCCGTCACAACTACGTGCTCCGGTTGGGGAAGGGAGAGGGATCTGCCGCTGACCCAATCGCGGTCCGCTAGCCACCACTGCAGCTGTCTCGCAGTGCCCTCCGAGATCAGGACGTGGTCGGATAGGTTGCCCTGATGCTGGGCCCACTGAAACTTCAGGTCCCACTGCAGAGCCCGCATCCGCCACCTGGCGTGATGCACCAGAAGGATGCAGGAGGCCATCAGCCCCAGAAGCCGCAGCGTCAACCTGACCGAGACCCGGGATAACGGCTGAAAGATGGGAATCAGAGCCTGAATATCCCGGACCCGCTGTTTGGGTGGATAAACTCGAAACTGCGCCGAGTCCAGAACCGCTCCGATGAAAAGGAGCTTCTGAGAGGGGCACAGGTGCGACTTCGGCCCATTGATTGAGAACCCCAGCTGGTGCATGAGATCTGCCGTAGTCTGGAGGTGGCTGACGACTGTCTGGGGCGAGCCCGCCTTCAACAACCAGTCGTCGAGGTAGGGGAAGACTGAAACCCCTAACCTGCGCAGATGAGCTGCGACCACCGCCATCACCTTTGTGAACACCCGTGGGGCGCTGGTAAGGCCGAAGGGGAGCACGGTAAACTGAAAGTGCTTGTGGCCAACCGTGAACGGCAGGTAGCGCCAGTGGGCCGGCAGGACGGGGATGTGGAAATAAGCATCCTGCAAGTCCAACGCTACCATCCAGTCTCCTGGGTCCAGGGCAGCTAAGACCTGAGCCAGTGTCAGCATCTTGAACTTCTCCTTTCGGAGGAAGCCGTTGATGTTCCGTAGATCCAAGATAGGGCGGAGGCCCCCCTTGCCCTTCTTGGGTACCAGAAAGTAGTAGGAGTAGCAACCACACCCTACTTCTGGCCCAGGAACGCGCTCGATGGCCCCCTTGGCCAAGAGGGCCGTAACTTCCTCCTGCAGAAGTCGCAAGTGATCCCCCGATACACGGTGGTTCTGCGGTGGCATGGCTGGAGGAGTCGCCTCGAAGGGGAGGGAGTAGCCCCTTCGGACGATCTGCAGCACCCACCTGTCCGAAGTGACAGTGCACCAGTGGAGGTGGTGATGGCGAACCCTGCCCCCTACTGGCGTCACATGGGCCTGAAAGCACGGACCAGGAGGGTTTTGAGGCGGATGCTGCGGGGGAAGGTGTGGACTGACCTCGCCGTTGACCCCTACCGCCCGGGCGGCGGTTCCCACGGCCGCCACCGCGATGGGTATTGCCCTGCAGAGCGTGGCTAGCGGCACGTGTGGGTGCACCCCTTCCGTGGCCACGAAAGGAGTGAAAAGCAGCCGATTGCTGGCGCGGGGCCGAGAGGCCCAAGGACTTGGCCGTAGCCCTGGAGTCCTTAAAGCGCTCGAGCGCATGGTCTGCTTTTTCGCCAAAGAGGCGAGGGCCATCGAACGGCATGTCCATGAGTGTGTTCTGGACATCTGCCGAAAAGTTGGCGGACCTCAGCCAGGCGTGGCGTCTGACCGCCACCGTCGTTGCCATCGCTCTACCTAGCGAGTCGGTGGTATCCAGCCCACACCGGATGGAATACTTGGCTGCATCCCGGCCCTCCACAAGGGCTTGGCCGAGTTTGGCCCGTACCTCCAACGGACACTCTGGCAGCACTTCCGCGACCGTATCCCACAGAGAGTGGGTGTAACGGCCCAAGAGGCACGCGGTGTTAGAAGACCGCAGGCCCAGACTAAGGGATGAGAAGATCTTCTTTCCATACTGCTCATACCTCTTGGATTCCCTGTCCGGCGGAGCCGACGGGAACGCGGTCTGGGAATTAGAGGCCTGGATGACCAGGCTCTCGGGGGTGGGGTGAGTGGACAGAAAACATGGGTCGCCCGGGGCTGGGCGGTGGCGTCTAGCCACGTTCCTATCTACGGGCGAACCCGTAGCGGGCTTGGACCAAGTGCCCAGAAGAACGTCGGTCAAGGCCTCATTAAAGGGCAGCAGAGGCTCGGCCGAGCTTGACTGCGGTTTAAGGACCTCAGTGAGGAGGTTAGTCCTCACGGCCGCAACGGGGAGCTCAAGGCCCAAGGCCTTGGCAGCCCTCATAAGCACCACACTATATGTTGCCCCCTCCTCCGAAGCCACGGTAGAAGGGGAGACAAAGCCAGTGTCCGGCGAAGTGTCCAGACCAATGGCATCCGAAGTTCACCTGTCCAGTCCTCATGAGACTGACACTTCCTGGTCAGAGGGTCCTCAGACCCCTCCAAGTCCTCTTCATCACCCATCTCCTGAAACTCAGGGTTCTCAACTAATGGGGCCTGTTCATAAAAGTAAAACTCACCAAACGACGTCTGGAGCGGTGCCCATCGGGCCGTCCCGACGTCTGAACAGGAACGAAGGTGGAACCGGGGACGGTGCCGCCCGAGGACGGCGCCGGAGGCGACACCTGAGGGTCCGACGCCGGGGAGGTCGTAAGGTCCACCGGCGATGAACCAGATCCCGAAGGGGGGCCAGCGCATCCCGCAGCGCCGGGCCCTGCGGCGCCGACGGCGCCGGAGCCGCTGAACCCTGCGGCGCCGGGCCCTGCGGCGCCGGGATAACGGGAACCTGCGGCGCCGGCCCAAAGGCGTCGGCGGCGTAGGGGCCGAAGCACCCGACGGCGTCGGGGCTGATCCCCCCGACCCGCTAGGGCCCGAAGGCGCCGCGGAGCCCGTCGGAGGAGAGAGTTTCCTCTTGGCCATGAGGAAGCGCTCGATCTCCTCCTGCGACGCGTGAAGCCCAGGGACCGTAGGGTATGGGGCTGGACGCGGCGCCTGCGACTCCGTCGGAGCCGCGTGGGTGGTGTCACCCGAACCCCCGGCCGCATCGCGCGAGCGTCCGGGGGAGTCCGAAGAGCGATGACGCCACTTGGACTTCTTGTGCCTCTTACCTGACGATGACTTCGACCCGGACGAGTGCGGCCTACTCTCGGAACTGAGGTGGCTCCGAGCCCGCGACTTGTCCCTCGACCTCACATGGGATCGGGACCTCTCGCGGCGCGGGACCGACTGCCGGAGTTCGAGTCGCCTGCGGGACCGCTCCCGCCTGGCTTTCGAAGAGGGCCCGGTAGTCGGAGCAGGCCTTGTCGTCGTGGTCGACGCCGAGACAAGATAAACACACGCTGTGAGGATCCGTGACCGACATCAGGCGGTCGCAATCATCGCAGTGCTTAAAGCCGGGCATCCCTACGGCACCGTTCGGAGTCAAAAGACTTCGATAAACAATCAAAAGTGATCAAAAAAGTTAGTCAAAAAATGACTAGGGTTACTGCTTTTTCCAGATCTGCGCTTGCTGGCGCAGTAAAAAGAAGAACTGACGTCAGCACGCGGAGGCGGCGTCCAAGTACTCCGACGACGTCATCACTGCGCCCACGACGCTGACGACGGACGCGGAGCCGCAGACGACGCCTACCGACGCGCAAGGGTACTGCTACGCAAAAATTTCCGGATCCAGTCTGACGCCTGGGGATATTCTAAGGTAAGGAATCTAATACTAACGTGTCGCTTTCAGATCTATGATATCGCCATACCATATACTCTTAAGTGCATTTTAATACTCGCGGTTGAATGCTAACTTTGGTTTGGCTTTATCTAAACATGTCGTGTAAGGTGTCATACGCTTTGGAATACTACCCCCTCACCAATTCTGGCTACGGGGGTAGCGTTCCACCCTTCTAGAGGAAGAAGACATGTTAGTGCTGACTATCCCGGTTAAAGTTAACCAGAGCCCAAGCGTCACAAAATGGACGCTGCTGCCACAGACACAAGTCTGACCTCCTCCTGCTGGGAGTCCTTCCAGTCACGGAGGTTTTGACAATAGGTTTCCTGCCTGGAGAGGTGCGAGCACCACCCCAGAGAGGACTTTGTGTATTGGGACAGGGAGGGCTGAATAGATTGATACACTGCCTGAGGCACAATAGGTGCTTCATGCATACCCCAGTTCAAACCGGTTGCTGGGGCACTCCAGCCCCAGCTCTGGCCCGAAACTGGACAAAGGAAAGAGGGTTCAACCACCCCTCTTCCTGGTCCCACCCATAGGAGGGACCTCGAAAGTAATCCAGCCCCTTTTAGTTGTATAAAGGTAGGAGCTGAGTCCCAGGACTTTAGATTTGATCCTGAACTGAAACTTGAATAGAAACTCTGGACCTTCGACGTTCTGCTGAAGACTGAAGAATCTCCCTTGTGGCCAAGGAGTGACCATCCTGGGCAACCAGGGGACCATCCTGGGCAACCAGGCACCATCCAGCAAATCAACGGCTTGCTTTGTCGACGCTCCCGCCGGGACCTGAGTACAGAGCCTGACAAGACCCAGACTTCCAGAACTCTCTGACCCTCTCTTCACATCTGCAGCATAGCTGAGATCCGTGGAGGCGATGAGACACGTGGGACCGGACATCTTGGAAAGTCCACGACTTGCTAACTGTGCAGCTGCTGAGGTATCCTCGCAGCTGTGCACTGGGGATTGAAGGTGAGACACCTCAGACCTTGCTGGTCTCCATCAGAAGCCTTCTTTGAATCCTGCGTGGGTTGCCTTTGCCAAGGCTTGTTGACTCCAATCCGGCAGTCGACCCCTCCATCTGCGAGAACCTTCGTGGGACAGCTCCTCTCCAGCATCTGGTCGTCCTCGACGCCTCCTGGTCCGCGTGGCTGAAGAGACAAGCTTCACGACAGCACCTGATTGCTCCTTGACGTTGTCTGGTTCCTTCCTGGTTCCACCCGGTCACTGGCTAGTGACCCAGACTCTGTCCCCTCTGCTTTCAGGTCCTCTTGATCCTCGATCCACCCTTGGATCCACCCGGACATCTTCCTCCTGGTCGCCTGCAGCATCTTTCCTCCAGGTCTCCATAGGCTTCAACGGCGAAACCCGACACACCTTCACACCTATGCACCCGCTTCCTGTGGATGAGGTAACGCGAGTACTTCGGTGCTCCCAAGGGTATTGACTATCCAAGTGTCTAGGTTTTTAGTTGTTTCCTCCTAGCTAAACCGGAAGTGTCCTAAATCCTTCTTTTTCTAACTTCTGAGTTCCCATTGACTTAACATTGACTCTCGCGTGTGCGTAAAGACACTACACGCGCCACCTGTGGGCCTCCTACTCCTAACCTAAGGTTCAGATAATATAGCCCCAGCGATTCTCTAGGCCCTAGGCCTTTCCTTTTCTCGTGACGTGGTACTTATACCACTTTCTTAGTATATGGTTAGCTTCGCCCCTAGGGCCTAACTGTAAATTGTGCAACTTAACGTATTCTGATTAAGTAACTTGTTATGTGCTTTTGCCTCTGATCTCATAAAGAGTTCAGAGGAGTGTGTTAGTGAATAAATACATATATATTTGATATATATCCTGTGTGGTGTCCTTTCATTTGATATTCAAGGGGTTACATATGCCCTCAACAGTCTTTTAGCCTAAGACTGTTGTGTCCACGCTACCATTAGGATAGCTGGTCTATAAGGTTGACTTACAACCATCACCATAAGGGTTGTTTGGACTGGTGCAAGGTGTTCACTAGAATAGTGAACATCATATACCAGGCCAACTTCTCACAGTAGTGTCTAGCGATCGTGTGCAGCGAGGCACACATAGCAGCCTGACAGATGTCCTGCAAGGGGACTCCCCAACCCGGGGCAGTAGAAGCCGCTGTGGCCCGAGGTGAGTGGGCAGGCAGCCCCACCAGAGGCTCCTTCTTAGCCAGAGAATGATAGGCCTTAATGCACAAAACGACCCATCGAGAAAAGGTGCGTTTGTGCACTGCCCGTCCCTTCTTAGCGCCTACGTAACCAACAAAGACCTGGTCGTCCACCCGGAACTGGCGTGTGCGGTCCAAATAAAATGAGAGCGCACGTTTTGGGTCCAGACGGTGGAGCCTCTCTTCCTCTTTTGAGGGATGCGGAGGCGGAAAGAAGGTGGGCAAGGTGATGGACTGCCCGATGTGGAAGGCTGTAACAACCTTGGGCAGGAAAGAGGGACGTGATTTTAAGACACCTTTGTCCGGATGGACAGAAAGGAAAGGAGGCTTAGAAGAAAGAGCCTGGAGCTCGCTCACCCTCCTGGCAGAAGTGATGGCAACCAGGAATGCAGTCTTAAGAGTAAGAAGACGGAGAGGACAATTGTGAAGTGGCTCAAAGGGAGCGCACATCAAATAAGTCAGAACAAGGTTCAAGTCCCACTGAGGCATCACGAAAGGAACAGGAGGAAACATGTGAGTTATGCCCTTCAAGAATCTATTGACAACAGGGGACTTGAAAAGAGAAGGCTGATCAGGAAGCCTTAAGAAGGCTGAAATGGCAGAGAGGTAGCCTTTGATAGTGCCCAGAGCAGAGCCCTGCTGGGCAAGTGAAAGAAGAAAGAGGAGAACCTCTGAAAGAAGGTCAGAAAGGGGATCCACAGCCTTTGCTGTGCACCATGCCACAAATGTCTTCCACCTGCAGGTGTATACCATTTTTGTGGAGGGACGCCTGGCTGCCAGAATGACATCACAGACTTCAGGAGGCAAGTCAAATGGCCTCAACTGCCGCCGCTCAATCTCCACACATGGAGGTGGAGGCTGGACAGGTTTGGGTGGAGGACCGACCCCTGCTGCTGTGACAGAAGGTCCTCCTGAAGAGGCAGACGAATCGGGGGATCGACTGACATGCTGAGTAGCTCAGGATACCAGTATCTTCGTGCCCAGTCCGGGGCCACAAGGATGACTTGGGCCCGGTCACGCCTGATCTTCTTCAGCACTCTGGGCAGAAGTGGTATAGGCGGAAAGGCGTACAACAGACCGCAACTCCACTCGCGACGAAAAGCGTCGCCGAGCGAGTGCCGCCTTGGAAATTCCAACGCGCAGAACTGATGACATTGCGCGTTCTCTTCAGTGGTAAGTAGATCTAACGAAGGCTCTCCCCACTACTGAAAAAGACATTGCGTGATTCATCATGCACCGACGGCTGAGTTCGTCAGCCCTGGCGTTCAGGGAACCTGCCAGGTGTTGAACCACCAGGGTGACGCCCTGGTGTTCCAGCCATTGCCAGAGGCGCAGAGCCTCCTGGCTAAGGGTCCACGACCTCACCCCGCCCTGTTTGTTGCAGTACCACATGGCAGTGGTGTTGTCCGTGAACACCTGCACCATCACCATAAGGGTTGTTTGGACTGGTGCAAGGTGTTCACTAGAATAGTGAACATCATGTAGCAGGCCAACTTCTCACAGTAGTGTCTAGCGATCGTGTGCAGCGAGGCACACATAGCAGCCTGACAGATGGAGCAGTCTTTAGGCTAAACTCTAGAGGGCGTGTTAAGCCAGCTGTTTTACCATCACATTTACCCCTTGAACACCAAGTGAAAGGACACCACACAAGTTGTTATGAAAATAAAGTATATTTATTTATAACAAGACTACCCTGAACTCTTTATGAGTCAGGGAGCTAAGCACAACACAAAACTCTTAAGAAAACACTTCAAGTTGCACAATTTACACAAATGCCGAGGGGCACGAAAAACCATATACTACCAAAGTGGAATGCGAATTACTAGCAGGTAAGTAACTATTCTCAGAGGCTTTAGAACCGCTAGGCCTACAATGCTGAACCCTTAGATTAGAAGCAGGAGGCCTAGGAACTTCGTGTGCAGAGTGGAAACTCTTACGCGCAATGCGGGACAAAGTCTATGGACACTAGTAAAATGCAAAGTTAATGTTATCAGGCGAATTTGACTAGGTAGAGCTGAAACGAAAAAGGATCCGGACAATTAGAGAGTGGACCTGTGCTAGAGCACCGTGGTACTCGGTTTACCTAGCCCAGGGGCTGCGGCTGCATAGGGTTCAAGTGACGTCGGGAATCCTCGTTGATACTCAGGAGTCTGAAGAAAGTAGTTGCTGGCAGGCGGCCAGTGAAGATGTTCCGGGCTGATCCAAGGATGGATCAGTGAAGAAGGATACCTGTAAGTAGAGGGGACCAAGTTCTGAATCACTAGCCAGTGATTAGGTGGGCACCAGGATGGCACCGGACGAGGTCACTCGGCCAGGTGAAGTAGTGACACTGGATTCTGCTGCTGCACGGACCAGGGCGCTGATGTCGACCAGGCTGGAGGTCTGCGAGCTGTCCCACGTCGGATGTCTGCTGCTGGCGATGCTGGATCCGTTGAAGGAGGCAACAAGCCTTGGCTAAGGCAAGCCCACGTGGCGACACAAAATGGCGTCTGGAGTGGACCAGGAGGGTCCGAGGAAGTTCCCCTTCAAGAGGCGACAAGGGCCAGTCTAGAGGAGCTAGACCAGCGGTGAAACAAACGTAGGACGTCGTCTGGAGGGTCACTAGCCAACGGGCAAGTGACCGGACAACGTGGCAAGCAACACAGAAGCAAAAGGGCCCCACGCAGATCTGGTGGATGCTGGGGGGCTGGACTTCGGTGCTCGTGCTGCTTGGGGTTGGGGCTTCTCTTACCCCAGTGCACCCACTCGAGGGTCCCTCGGCGGTCGTGCTGGATCAGTGTCGTGCAGGTTCTGATGATAGCCGGTCCCTCTGGTCTTGTCGCACCCACGGTTCTCAGCTGTGCTGTAGAGGCAGGTAGAGGTCAGAGATGGCAGGGAGTCCGGGTTTCGTCGTGCTGGTCGGTCTGGTTCCGGAGGAAGGACGTGCAGCAAACCGCAAGATACTTAGTTGGTGCCTGCTGATGCAGGGTGACTACTCCTTAGTCACAAGGGAGAAATCTTGAGAAGAAGTCGAGAGTTCCTTTCGTGGAAAGTAGTTTCAGGATTCAAAGATGATCTAATTTGGGAAGGGGGCCTGCTCCTACCTTTATCCTAAGAAAAAGGGGCTGGCACGCGACTAAGTCCTGCCCTATGGGTGGGACTAGGAGGGGGGTGGTTACACCCCTCTCCTTTGTCCGGTCTCCCCCCAGCTCAGGGGCTGGTGTGCCCCAGGAATTGGTTTGAGCCGGCATATGCACAGTGAGCACCGGGGTGCCACTTGCAGTCACCTTCCTGTGGAAAAGTAACTTTTGCCATGTTCTGTGTCCCTACGCCTCATCCATCATATGTTATGTGTGCATGACCAATATGCATATGTTATTCCCCATGTCCGATTAAAGACGCAATTCCAGTTGTGTCCACCTCTGGTATGTTAGTTTCCAGTCCTCGTGAATACTACGAATATCAGGCCTATGTAAAGTAATGTTGCCACGTTTCTCAGTGTGCACGTTATTCCATTATAAAGTCCCCGTTTCCAGGCCTCAACAGGGCCCGGACATCAGATTCAGCTTCTGTCTCCTGAAAGCCTCGCTGAGGAGCGATACAGCCCCCACCTGTATCCTCGACCCTTCACTTACTTCCTGCCTCGCAGTCCCCGGTGCAGCTTGGCTCTGCCTCTGAGTCTGCCAAAAGTATGTTATAGTTCCAGCTATCAGTTCAGTCCTCCTCTTCTGCATTCCTAAGCTACTGAACTGCATCAATAGTTTCCGTCATTGTCTAGCCTACTCGGCTCCACGTTAGAGAAATACTGTATTTAATGGTCATTTAGTATTCTTCATCACGCACTACATGTAGAATAATGCATGGTCCAGTCTTAGAATCAAGTTAGCTTTTCCTCTCATGACTTCTAGTTTATATCAACATGTTCCCTAAACACCAGATACCAGATAGGGTTTAGGTACATGTCGCTCCGACCCTCCAGACTCTAGTCTCTGCTCCTAGCACAGAGTTCATAGCCCCCAGCTTCTCCTAGTAACACGTCATTGCTAGTTTTCGCGCACCATTAGGTTAGAGGTCCCGGCTCCTTAGGTAGCCCCCTCCTATGTTTCCGCCCATTCATGACATATTCTGTTACGTTTGCACCACATGTCTATGTATACGCCCAGTTACACCTCTTTTTACTGTTATCTTTCGCGACTGCTACGCGTCATGCCTTCTGCTCCACCCACTGCTACGCCTACTGCAATCTAATGCTATGTGTTTGCACTATGTATATATGCCTGTGTTTTGTTATTGAATGTTAGCGCGCTCATCCCAGACCTAGCCCCAGCAGCTGCTGGGCCTCTTTTCCCCTGCTGGGCCCCAGTTGTCCTGCTGGGCCCTGTCATTCTGTTCCTATGCAGGTTGTCCTGATCCTGTCCTTATGCTGTAATAAACCTGCAGAAACTCCTACTACCTCGAATCTTGACTCTTATTTTATTGAGCTATCTGTTATGCTATAAGTCTAGTCAAAAATAGGGTATTATTTATTTATTTACCACATAATGGCGCCCGAACAGGGACTTGCCCTTTCCCCACGCGTCGGTGAAGCCACGCCGACCCCCTGACCCTCTGCAGTCGTGACGGAACTCTTCTGCGCAGTGGCAGATATTTCTGCTCAAGTATCCCTCAGGCCCACGGAGGAGACGGAGGAGGCGGTCCAGCATCCGAACGAGACGGTGGAGGAACGCGGCGAGTCCCGACCAGAGCCCAAGCCGAGAGTCCAAGGTCCGAGGTATCCGGAGGCCCACCTGTAACTAAAGTCCGAAGTCGGAAGTCCGTCGTCGTAGCAGTCCAGTCCCGTCCGAGGCCTTCCGTTCCGTGCTGCCCGGTGAGTACCATTGCTGGGGTAGTATCTAGACAGGACCAATTTAAATTGACTCCTGGTCCGTGGGTTGGTGGTGCCCAGACTCACAAACGAAGTGTTCACCTAGGTGGATACGGGTCCTGATGCGTCCCTTTATGGGACCGGTATGTTCCGTACTGTTACAGCAGTGCATCCAGTAATTCTAGTCTGTTCCGTTCTCGAGAAATTCTGTTCTGTTTCTGTTCTCAGTATTCCAGGTAATATTCTGTTCGAACTGTTATTTATAATGTTCTTCATGTAATTTACTGTTGTGGTATGAGTGCGATGTGATTTCGTGTTTTTATTGTGTATTGTATTGTGTCCAGATTACAGTTCAGTCATGCCGCTCTTTTCCAAGTTACGTCAGATAAAAACTAGAAAGGGTCTGTTAGAGGAAGCAGTTCCTGTCCCGCCTAGGGACAGTCCAGGTCATTTTATGTTTCAGAAACATGGCATAAGCGCCATAATGTATCTAGATTTATGGGTAGAGTATACCAAACAGTTAGAAGAAAAGTATAGATGGCCCGTATCGGGTACATGGGATGCTGAATGTATCATGCGAGTAGAAGAAGCATTATGGAAAAAGAAAGCCAGACAGTCACAGAAAGATGCCATCGAGTTATGGCGTAAAGAGGCGCATAGAAGAACGGAAAAAGAAGTCAGAAAGTCAGAGTTAAGTAGAGAATCCCAGGAACGAGCCCAAGAAAGAGAATTAATCGAGATAGGTGAACAAGTCAAAGCCGAACAGTCAGACAGACAGAGGCATGCCCTTATTAAGGGTATGTATCCTCTCCTTGCCGAAGGTTTGCCAAAAGCGACCCCAGAGGCATCCAGTAATTTCCCGCCACCATTAGTTCCGACCAAGCTACGTCACAAACCGACCGCAGCTGATATTTTTATTTCGTCCTATCTGGACGACACAGTCCCCGAATATACAAATCATGTTCGTGTTCCGCCAGTCCTTGCAAATCAGGCACTTCCCGCTCCTCCAGACACCGGAGTACCTGTTACGGTACCCCCGGTCCAGCCTACAGTTCCATTTCCCACTCTGCCAGGACGTAGAGCCTCAGTAGACGACTCCAGTTTAGGGGCCGCAGGAGGAGCTACTCCTCAAACCCCGCCGCCACACAAACGTTTATCAGCACTCGAATTACATGCTCAAGCATCACAGCGTACTCCTAAAAGTAATAAGTCTGTCACAGAAATCAGGCAAGCCCTTAACGAATGTGTCTATGATCCAGTTCCAGGCGAATATACTATGGTTTTATATTCCTTACGTGTAAGGAGAGTGACCGAGTATCTAGTCACCTTACCGAATATGAAAGAAGATCTAGACAGAATATATCGTTTCATCCGTACAGGGGAGGATCCAGAAAGTATTGGCGAGATTATGTCTCAAAGGAAAGCCGAGATTCAGCTCATGATATTAAAGTTCCTGATCAATTGTCTAATAAGAGAACAAGATTACCCGTCTAAAGATCCCGCCGAAATGAGAATCCTGACAAGGTGGAGTGATAATATAGCCGAGGGTAAGCACAAGACCGTCAGTGCCATGGAGAGTATGTACAAGAAAATTCGTAAAGAAATAATAAGGTTACACGACCAGCGTAAAGCAGCACAAGTAAGCGAGAAAGAAAGTATCTCTGATCCTGAAGAGGAAGAGAACGAGAATCCCGCCAGAATAGCGTATGTAGGAAAATCCAGATTTCCAGATCGCCATTTACGTCTAGAACCCAAGTCTATTTTTCATCTAGCACCAGAACAAGGTTCTCTAGAACAAGTATTTCAAGCTACCGATCACATTCTGAAATCACGAGTCGGTTACAGTGAGCTAAGTACCATGCATGAACAAGAACTAGCCCGATCAGCAGTCCGATGGATTACTGATTCTACCACTTTTCCAGACGAAATAGTGGCACAAATGTTTCTAAAACTGCCCCCAGCCGAGCAACGACTGGTGGGAATGTATATGATCCAGCACCTCATCACTCTGTATGAGGGTCAACATTCTGATCCAGGTCCGTTACACGATATCCTGAACGAGTTACTCCAGTATAGATGGAGAGGTTTAGGTACCGATTTAATAAGTGTCATTCTAGAACAGCGCCACAAATATAGAACGTTCCTGAACCCGCATTTTGTTCATGTCTCACCCCCAGAAAGTAAATCGTTTTACATAGACAGACAGAATCCGTTACGAGAAGTCCACCCAGTCCAAGGGGCGGGTGGCGTAATGCAACGAGTGTTCGTATACACTCCAATATCAAAGATGGAACTTCTTGAAATGAAGAAATTAATTCCCTGTCATGACAAAGATCCAGCAGGGTTCCATAGAGAATTAAAAGACATGCTCCGTATGGGAGAATACACTTACCCAGATATCATTAAAATGTTAAAGGTCCTGTTACCCGCAGGGGTGTATGAAAAGTTAAAGGAAAAGGAATGGGAGGTGGGAGAGAAAAAGATCGATTGGACAGCTCTAGAAGCTGAAGACAAGGCACGAGTACCAGGTACCGGTCTTGGAGATAAATGTAAAGAATTACCAGAATTATTGATTCAAGTTTTACCCAGATTATTGACAACTAGGAAAGAAGACTGGGATGCAATCTCAGCCTGTAAACAGAAACAAGATGAAGATATTAGTGATTTTTATTCTAGGTTTGAAAAATGTTTTAGTATTAATAGTGGTCTCAAGACAAGTAGTGAGTCATACCCTCATCTTTTCGTCACCAAATTAGTCGAGAATTCAAGTCCACAAATTAAAAACCGAGTTTTAAAAGTCGAAAGCACCTGGCAAGCAAATACTCCGTCCCAGATGCTCCAGATGCTCCAGTACCACCAGAATAGAATCAGAGAAGAGCAAGAACACGAGAGAAAACGTATGAAAGACACGAAAATGAAAGTGCTAGTTGCACAATCTGTTCCTCAAGACAGTCAGAAGAGGGGTCCAAATCAAGCCAATCAAGCCAGTCATCCTGCAGCTCCCGTTAAAGGGAACTGCAATTATTGTAAACAGCCAGGTCATTTTATAAACGAGTGTGCAGTTCTGAAACACAACATAGCTACCGGTAAGACTAAAGAAAGACCACGTCCGCCTAGACAAGAACAAGTTTCACAGATTCCTCAGCCACAGAATGCACAACAGACAGTTACAGTACCGCAGCCTATTGCTGCAACACAGCACGTTACATCACAGATGTACCAGTATGCACAGTCTGAGTATCCAGAGTACCAGTCATATTCATGAAACAGCCTAGAGAGGGAGGTAGGCTTGCCTCTCATCGAGATACCTGTAGATCAAGAAGGTCCCTATGTTCACAGTCAAGTATTAGGGAAAGACAGAAAGTTTTTGATCGATACAGGGGCAAGTAGGACCACAATTAGTCATGCCGAAGTTCCAGGGGCTCCGCTCTCAGGCTCAAGAAATGTTTCCCTTGGATTTTCAGGAAAACCCATCGTTAACGAGATATCAAAGCCAGTCACTCTAGAAGTAGGTCCATTGTCCCGTACTACTGATCTGTTACTTACTAAGTCATGTCCAGAAAATCTATTAGGCATTAAGACACTGAAAGAGTTAGGTGCAGTTATTTGCTGTTCCCCAGAGGGAATACGTCTGTTCCTACGTGACTTTAAGGGTCACTATGTATTACGAGATTTTGATTCAAGATTGTCTAATGTTCCACAGCATTTATGGGCGCAAGGTCCAACTGATGTAGGTTACATGCAAATCACACCCCATCGTGTGACTCTCAAGCCAGGTGTAGTGTTACCCCGAATCAGACAGTACAGATTGCCACCCGAGGCTGTAGCAGCCTTATCCAAAATTATTGACGAGCTCATGGCTCAAGGAGTAGTTGTAGAAACTGACTCCAATGTATGTAATTCTCCGATCATTCCAGTCATGAAACGTACTGATCCAAATGCACCCCCAGTATATCGATTAGTGATTGATTTACGAGAGCTTAATAAATGTATTATTCCTCAGTACCCAGTTGTTCCAGATATTTCTTCCCTGTTAACAGCCATTGATTCCGAAGCCATGTTTTTCACTGTTATCGACCTCAAGAATGCATTTTTCAGTGTTCCAATTCATCCAGACAGCCAGTTTCTTTTCGGATTTTGTTTAAATGGAAGGAGCTATATGTTTACACGCGCTCCTCAAGGTTTCACAGAAAGTCCTAGTATTTATAGTCAAGCACTTAAGAGACAACTAGACAACATTCACATGCCAACTGACACTGCCCTGCTCCAGTATGTCGATGATCTACTGATCACTGCCCGTTCTGAATGTGCCTGTGAGCGAGCATCACTTACAGTTCTGTATTTTCTAGCCGAGATGGGGCACAAAGTGTCACCTTCGAAGCTTCAATTCTGTGTCCAGCAAGTGGTATACTTAGGACACTTGCTGTCCAAGAGGGGTAGGCAGTTGACACCCGACCGTATCCAGTTAATAGCGAGTCTTCCCCAGCCCAGAACCCAGAAGGAGGTACGTGCCTTTATCGGCCTTACTTCTTATTGTAGACAATGGATTCCCCAGTATGCATTTCTAGCCAAGCCACTGATACAGTTAACGACACAGGAGGCAGCCGTATCGACTGTCCTCCCTTGGACATCTGAACATACACTTAGTTTCAACGAGTTAAAGAAAGCCCTATGTCAAGCTCCAGTTCTAGCTACACCGAACTACAGTAAGCCTTTTACACTTTTCGTTACTGAACGGGAAGGTACAGCATTATCTGTTCTCACACAAGATCAAGCAGGACAATACAAGCCCTGTGCTTATTTTTCGAGCACACTAGATCCAGTCGCCCAGGCGTTGCCTGCGTGCCTCAAGTCAGTTGCAGCCACAGCACTAGCTATCAGACAAAGTGATTCCATAGTTTTAGGACATTCCCTGACAGTACAAGTCCCACATTCAGTAGAAGTTCTTTTAAACCGAACACAAACTCAGCACTTGACAATTGCACGTTTAACAGGTTATGAATTGACACTGTTCCAGCCACACATAGAAATTAGACGCTGCAACGTCCTGAATCCTGCTACACTGTTACCATCAGTTAATCCAAATCCAGACCCACATGACTGTGTGGAAGTAGTTAACATTACGACGAAGCCAAGACAAGACCTGACAGACATTCCGTTACCAGATCCTGACCTGACACTTTATGTGGATGGTTCATGTATGAGAACTAATACAGGAGAACTAGTCGCCGCGTATGCAGTGACTACTGACACTGAAGTTATTGAAACACACCGTATTGATACTTTGTCCGCTCAAGCAGCAGAGCTAGTCGCTCTGACACAAGCCTGTATACATGCCAAGAACCTGAAGGTTAATGTTTACACAGATTCACGTTACGCATTCGGAGTTGTACACGACTTCGGAGTGCTCTGGCAGGAGAGAGGTTTCATGACTTCTCATGGAACCAAGATTCAGCATGGTCTCCTTATTCAAGCCCTGTTAGATGCCATACATTTACCGACATCTATTGCTATCATGAAATGCAAAGCACATACGAAAGTTACTGACATTATTTCCCAAGGTAATGATCTAGCAGACCGCACAGCCAAGCTTACAGCACAGACTCCAGACATTCCAGTTAATCAGACACGTACTCCAGATCCGATTACATGCATGACAGTTAAGGACCCTACACAAGATGTCATAGATATCCAGTTACATGCTACTCCCGATGAAATCAAGAAATGGTCTGAACAAGGAGGGGTCCAGACAGGTCAAGGATGGTTAACGAAGGGTAGAGCCACATGGTTTCTCCCCGATTCTATGGTTCAAGTCATTATCAATACCGCACATAGTCCAGCACATTTAGGAGAAAAAGCTATGTTAGACAGTATCCAGAACATTTGGTTCAACAAGCATTTACGAGCTGCAGCCAAGCAGAAAGTCCGCACCTGTATGATATGTTGTCAGTTTAACCCAGGTAAAAGTGTCCCGGTGGAACAAGGTGGTTTCCAGCCCCCTGACCACCCTTTTGAGGTCCTCCAGATGGATTATATTCAGATGGAGCGATGTCGAGGTTTCAAGTATGTCCTTGTAGTTGTATGCGCTTTGTCCAGGTGGACAGAAGCATATCCAGACCCAGATTACACAGCCGCGACCACTGCCAAGCAGTTGGTTCGTGAATTTTTCCCTAGATATGGACTCCCTAGAGTCGTATATTCTGATAACGGTCAGCCATTCTCATCCGAACTAATGAAACACGTTTCCCTTTTGTTAGGGTACCAGTGGAAGTTCCATTGTGTACGCCATCCTGAAGCAGCCGGTCTCGTAGAGAGACATAATCAGACTCTGAAAATCCGTATTGCAAAAGTCTGTAAAGACAAAGGTGTGGACTGGTTAATAGCTCTGCCAGTCGCTTTGTTTTATATGCGCATGGTCGCACATTCCAGATCAGGTCTGTCCCCGTACGAGGTCGTATTCGGCCGCCCCCCTAACATGTGGGGTACTCCTAGACCCCGAAGTATTACCGATGTTTCATGTAATATGCTGACAGATTACCTAGCTTCCTTGATGTCTGCCCTCAACTCATGTCGTTCACAGGTTGCCGCCGCATTTCCAGACAATACCGAGGTGGCACCGCACGAGATCGTTCCAGGCTCCCTTGTGATGGTCCGGAATTTCGACAGATCAAGTCCGCTGGAACCACGTTGGAAGGAGCCACGTCAGGTCCTCTTGACCACCCGAACTGCCGTCAAGTTGGAAGGCAGGAAGGGGTGGGTCCACCTTTCTCATGTAAAACTTTTCAATCCATTGAAATCAGTCTCCAAAAACATTTCCAAGGATTTCCAGGATTCGAAGGATTGCCAAAACATTGTTTTAAAGGACTGTCCCGCACAAGACATTATTACAACCCCTCCCTTGTTAGAGAAAACTCCGCAACAGGAGTATAAGTTAAAGCTCAGGTCTAGTAAAATAAGTCAGTCAGTTTGATTGTATAAGTCCTCCCCTAGGTGAAACGGTTAGACTGTTTCTGACATGTATAAAATAGACCCCCATAGTGAGAGAGTCAGTCGAAGTTCACTTCAATGTATCGTTTTTCTGAGTTTCATATTATTTCTCAGCATAATGATTTCCTGCACTAGTTACGCACTTTTCCTGTGTTTTCCAGTTCCTCATGTAAATATGTCTACTAATGCTACAGTAGAGCACACGTTTAGTGATCTGCCTCCTCACGAATATTCTTACCGCCTTGCTATGCGTAACAACACATTTATCCGTATGTTACATTATTCACACCAGACCAGCAATGCCACTAATTGTTGGGTGTGTGGTCGGCTCCCCCCTTTCCAGACACCGAAGGGAGTTCTGCCACTGTTTCCTTATCCATTCTCACACAATGGTTCGTGTGGAGCATGGTCCACGTTAACGTCATCCTCAACAGATATGTCTTTTCTTAACAGTACATGTTTTCCAGACAAGCAAGGTTTCCCCCACAGAACAGGTTTAGATCTAGAAAATGAAGTATATAATTTAGGTAATTATTCGTCGAATTTCATGGTCCTGAATGTTCAGTCTGATACTACTCCAGACTTACCTGCTATTTCAGTACTACCTGTCAAAGGCGAATTATGTGTCCGTAGTTATGGTTCTGTACATATAGGTCATAGTGAATGTACTACTGTTATCAAGTATAGTGACAGTGGGAAATCTATTTTCAAAGCTTCACGTCATTCTTATTTTATTTGTGGTCAAACTGCATATGTCCGTCTGCCCCTCGATTGGGAGGGAACCTGTTACATTGCTTTCCTACTGCCACCTGTTTTCCTAGCCCCATCTGATTATCACAGAAACACACATCTAGTACACATTAGACATAGAAGGGAGTCCCCAATTGTCGATTATACTGAAACTACTCTAGAACAGTATACAGATTTCAATAAAGGTTTCTTCTTCTTTGTAGGACCTGTCCAGAATAGTAAACTGATCCGTAGGTTAACAAGAACCCTTGAAGCTGTAGTTAATGAGACTGCCTCTGCTCTAGGTAACCTAACCGAAGAACAATCTGCTATGAGATTTGTCGTTTTGCAAAATCGTCTCGTCCTTGACGTCATACTGGCCGATAGGGGCGGGGCCTGTAGAGTCATCGGATCTAGTTGCTGCATTTTCATTCCAAATAACGCGCCGTCTGTTTATTCAGCTATAACCAGACTCCATAAAATTGCCCATCTGTTACATCAAGATCCAGGCACCTGGACATGGTCCGGTTGGTTCTGGAATATAATTTCCGCATGGGGATGGAAAGTCCTGTCCTTTCTAAGTATAGCAGTAGCGATCATATTTAGCTGCTGCTTCTGTATACAATGTGGCCCTGCGATTTGCAGCATGTGTGCTACCTCTTGTATTCCTAGTCCCAAGCCCCGTTCCAAATCCCGTTCCAAGACAATTCGAGACGAGCAAATGGTACTGTATGAAATGATAGATGGTATCATGAAAATTGATGTTTCCTGATGGAAACGTAGTGACAAGGAGGGAATGTGGAAAAGTAACTTTTGCCATGTTCTGTGTCCCTACGCCTCATCCATCATATGTTATGTGTGCATGACCAATATGCATATGTTATTCCCCATGTCCGATTAAAGACGCAATTCCAGTTGTGTCCACCTCTGGTATGTTAGTTTCCAGTCCTCGTGAATACTACGAATATCAGGCCTATGTAAAGTAATGTTGCCACGTTTCTCAGTGTGCACGTTATTCCATTATAAAGTCCCCGTTTCCAGGCCTCAACAGGGCCCGGACATCAGATTCAGCTTCTGTCTCCTGAAAGCCTCGCTGAGGAGCGATACAGCCCCCACCTGTATCCTCGACCCTTCACTTACTTCCTGCCTCGCAGTGCCCGGTGCAGCTTGGCTCTGCCTCTGAGTCTGCCAAAAGTATGTTATAGTTCCAGCTATCAGTTCAGTCCTCCTCTTCTGCATTCCTAAGCTACTGAACTGCATCAATAGTTTCCGTCATTGTCTAGCCTACTCGGCTCCACGTTAGAGAAATACTGTATTTAATGGTCATTTAGTATTCTTCATCACGCACTACATGTAGAATAATGCATGGTCCAGTCTTAGAATCAAGTTAGCTTTTCCTCTCATGACTTCTAGTTTATATCAACATGTTCCCTAAACACCAGATACCAGATAGGGTTTAGGTACATGTCGCTCCGACCCTCCAGACTCTAGTCTCTGCTCCTAGCACAGAGTTCATAGCCCCCAGCTTCTCCTAGTAACACGTCATTGCTAGTTTTCGCGCACCATTAGGTTAGAGGTCCCGGCTCCTTAGGTAGCCCCCTCCTATGTTTCCGCCCATTCATGACATATTCTGTTACGTTTGCACCACATGTCTATGTATACGCCCAGTTACACCTCTTTTTACTGTTATCTTTCGCGACTGCTACGCGTCATGCCTTCTGCTCCACCCACTGCTACGCCTACTGCAATGTAATGCTATGTGTTTGCACTATGTATATATGCCTGTGTTTTGTTATTGAATGTTAGCGCGCTCATCCCAGACCTAGCCCCAGCAGCTGCTGGGCCTCTTTTCCCCTGCTGGGCCCCAGTTGTCCTGCTGGGCCCTGTCATTCTGTTCCTATGCAGGTTGTCCTGATCCTGTCCTTATGCTGTAATAAACCTGCAGAAACTCCTACTACCTCGAATCTTGACTCTTATTTTATTGAGCTATCTGTTATGCTATAAGTCTAGTCAAAAATAGGGTATTATTTATTTATTTACCACATTCCTTTCAGCCCTGCCTACCTGGGATACACAAAATCCTGTCTGGGATGGTGCTAGCACCGCCCCTGACAGGAAACCCTTTGTCCATGCCTCCGTTGCTGGAAGGACTCTCAGCAGCAGGAGGGCAGACTGGTGTCTCGGTGGCAGCATCCATTTTGTGGAGCTGAAGCTGTGTTCAACTTTAACCGGGGTTACAGCTACCAACATGTCTTCTCCCTCTAGAGGGGTGGAATGCTACCCCCGTCGCCAGAACTGGCGAGGGGGTAGTATTCCAAAGCGTATGACACCTTACACGACATGTTTAGATAATGTCAGACCGAAGTTATCATAACCGCGAGGATTATAAGGCACTTAAGAGTATATGGTCTGACGCTATCATGGAAACGGCTAAGGGATAGATCCCGAAGGCCGCAGACAGGCTCAGCTCATGCCAGGGCACTATCTCACACGATTCCAAGCACTCTGCCTCCAGGATTGTTAAGGCCTGCCATAGGAGTGACTGATAGGAGATCTGGGTGCCCATTCTAGGTTTAGATATAGGTATACTATATGTAAAGCAAAGGGTGATTACACCACTTTGCTCCCAGCTGTCAAGCAGCCAGTTGTGTCTGTTTAGTTAGTCAGCCCAGGGGTGGCATAATACATGCTGCAGCCCCTGGGAGACCTCTGGATGCACCTCTGCCCTGGGTACAGGGACTCAAGAGAGGGCCCAGTGCCAATTCAGTACCTGGGTACAATTTGGAATAGAGAGAACAGCTAGGCTGTGGGTCTGATTAGCAGGCCCACAGCCAGGGAAAGTCGTAAACCAGTGAAGCAAAAAGCAAAAATCTGGGTGATCATAGGATTGCAGACCCTACTCTCCTACACACTGGCTTCCACTAGCTCGTCTATCCATTCCTGAAACTACTGACAAGCATGTGTCAGAGGGTCCTCAGACCCCTCCCAGTCACCCTTGCCCTCCATCTCCTGAAAATCAGGTGCAAAGGATGGAGCCGGATCATAGAAGAATTGCTCTTCTGCCGGCGTCGAGCAACGCCGGTCTGACGCCGGATCCGGACCGAGGGAAGAACCAGGGACGGCGCCGTCCGGGGACGACACCCTAGGGGTCGACAGCGGCGGGGTCGTAAGGTCGACCAGCAGCGACCTGGATCCGGAACCGGATCTCGCGGGGCCCTGAGGCGCCAGGACCAAAGTCACCGACGGCGCCGGGGCCGAAGCACCCGGCCGGCTTGAGCTCCTAGCTGGGACCGTGGGGCCCAAAGGCACCGCGGAACCCGACGGAGAAGAGAGCGACCTCATGGCCATGAGGAACGCATCGATCTCCTCTGGCGTCTCGTTCGGCCCAGGGACCGGCGGGTGTGGAGAAGGCTGCTACGCCTGCGGCTCCGGCGGAGCCGCGTGGGTTGTGTCGCCCGAACCCCTGGCCGCATCACGCGAGTGTCGGGGGGAGTCGGAAGAGCGATGTCGCCTCTGCGACTTCTTGTGCCTCTTACCTGAGGACTTGGAGCCCGACAAATGGGGCCGACTGCCGGATCTCGAGGCGCTTACGGGACCGCTCCCGCCTAGCCTTCACGATTCAAAAGGGGGTGGTGATGGACTGAGTATCTGAATTAAGCAGAACACTCCTACCCAGTCAAAAGATCAGGGCTTGATCCATCACCGTTTAGCCTTCAACGTCAGAGCCCGGCAGTCGGGGCACGACTTGTCGTCGTGGTCGGCCCCAAGGCAATAGAGGCACTGGCGGTAGGGATCGGTAACCGACATTAGTCGGTGGCAATCGGTACAGGGCTTGAACCCGGGAATCCCTACCAGCACCGAGAGTCGTAAAGACTCGAAGAGAGACCAAAAAGGATCGAAAAAAGTTTAGTCAAAAAGTGACTAAAGTACTGCTTTTTCTGGATCTGCGCTTGCCGGCGCGGAAAAAAGAAGAACTGACGTCAGTGCACGAGGGCGGCGTCTAAGTACTCCGACGACATCATCACGGCGCCAACGACGCCGACGACGGACGCGGAGCCACATACGACGCCTACCGACGCACAAGGTACTGCTACGCAAAACTTTCCGGATCCAGTTTGACACCTGGGGATATTCTAAGGTAAGGAATCTAACACTAACCTGTTTCTTTCAGATCTAGGATTACAGGTGAGTAAATAATCCTTCTGATCCACGGGATACTCATCAATAGTTATAATCTATGAATAGAGTAGCAAGCCCATGTGAGAAGTTGGCCTGGTATATGATGTTCACTATTCTAGTGAACACCTTGCACCAGTCCAAACAACCCTTATGGTGATGGTTGTAAGTCAACCTTATAGACCAGCTATCCTAGTGGTAGCGTGGACAGAACCGTCTTAGGCTAAAAGACTCTTGGGGGCGTGTAAAGCCAGCTGTTTTACCATATGTAACCCCTTGAATATCAAATGAAAGGACACCACACAGGATATATATAAAATATATATGTATTTATTTACTAACACACTCCTCTGAACTCTTTATGAGATCAGAGGCAAAAGCACATAACAAGTTACTTAATCAGAATACGTTAAGTTGCACAATTTACAGTTAGGCCCTAGGGGCGAAGCTAACCATATACTAAGAAAGTGGTATAAGTACCACGTCACGAGAAAAGGAAAGGCCTAGGGCCTAGAGAATCGCTGGGGCTATACTATCTGAACCTTAGGTTAGGAGTAGGAGGCCCACAGGCGGCGCGTGTAGTGTCTTTACGCACACGCGAGAGTCAATGTTAAGTCAATGGGAACTCAGAAGTTAGAAAAAGAAGGATTTAGGACACTTCCGGTTTAGCTAGGAGGAAACAACTAAAAACCTAGACACTTGGATAGTCAATACCCTTGGGAGCACCGAAGTACTCGCGTTACCTCATCCACAGGAAGCGGGTGCATAGGTGTGAAGGTGTGTCGGGTTTCGCCGTTGAAGCCTATGGAGACCTGGAGGAAAGATGCTGCAGGCGACCAGGAGGTAGATGTCCGGGTGGATCCAAGGGTGGATCGAGGATGAAGAGGACCTGAAAGCAGAGGGGACAGAGTCTGGGTCACTAGCCAGTGACCGGGTGGAACCAGGAAGGAACCAGACGACGTCAAGGAGCAATCAGGTGCTGTCGTGAAGCTTGTCTCTTCAGCCACGCGGACCAGGAGGCGTCGAGGACGACCAGATGCTGGAGAGGAGCTGTCCCACGAAGGTTCTCGCAGATGGAGGGGTCGACTGCCAGATTGGAGTCAACAAGCCTTGGCAAAGGCAACCCACGCAGGATTCAAAGAAGGCTTCTGATGGAGACCAGCAAGGTCTGAGGTGCCTCACCTTTGCAGGGAGGCAAGGGCCAGTCTGGAGCAACCAGACCAACGAGTGGATTTAAAAGGATGGTCGTCACAGAGGCTACTAGCCAACGGGCCAGCAACCGGACAACGCGTCGAGCAGAACACAAGCAGAAGGGCCCCACGCAGAACTCGTGGAGTGTGGAGGGCTGATCTTCGGTGCAGGTGGAGCTCGGGGGTTTCTCAATCCCCAGTGCACAGCTGCGAGGATACCTCAGGAGCTGCACAGTTAGCAAGTCGAGGACTTTTCAAGATGTCAGGTCCAACGTGTCTCGTCACCTCCACAGATCTCAGCTATGCTGCAGACGTGAAGAGAAGGTCAGAGAGGTCTGGAAGTCTGGGTCTTGTCAGGCTCTGTACTCGGGTCCCGGCGGGAGCCGCGACAAAGCAAGCCGTTGATTTGCTGGATGGTGCCTGGTTGCCCAGGGTGGTCACTCCTTGGCCACAAGGGAGATTCTTCAGTCTTCAGCTTCAGCAGAACATAGAAGGTCCAGAGTTTTGTTTCAAGTTTCAGATCAGGATCAAATCTAAAGTCCTGGGACTCAGCTCGTACCTTTATACAACTAAAAGGGGCTGGATTACATTCTAGGTCCCTCCTATGGGTGGGACCAGGAAGGGGGACGGTTACACCCCCTTTCTTTTGTCCAGTTTCGCGCCAGAGCTGGGGCTGGAGTGCCCCAGCAACCGGTTTGAACTGGGGTATGCATGAAGCACCTAGTGTGCCTCATGCAGTGTCTCAATCTATTCAGCCCTCCGTGTCCCAATACACAAAGTCCTGTCTGGGGTGGTGCTCGCACCTCTGCAGGCAGGAAACCTACTGTCTAAACCTCCGTGACTGGAAGGACTCCCAGCAGCAGGAGGTCAGACTTGTGTCTGTGGCAGCAGCGTCCATTTTGTGACGCTGGGGCTCTGGTTAACTTTAACCGGGATAGTCAGCAACAACATGTCTTCTCCCTCTAGAAGGGTGGAATGCTACCCCCGTCGCCAGGATTGGCGAGGGGGTAGTATTCCAAAGCGTATGACACCTTACACGACATGCTTAGATAAAGCCAAACCAAAGTTAGCATTAAACTGCGAGGATTATAATGCACTTAAGAGTATATGGTATGGCAATATCATAGAACAGCTATAAGGACATGGTTCCGAAAGCCGCAGACAGGCTCAGCTCATGCTAGAGCACCATCTCACACATAACCAAGCACTCTGCCTCCAGGATTGTTAAGGCCTGCCATAGGAGTGACTTATAGGTTACTGTGTGTTTATATAGAAGGGTAGATATGGGAATACTATAACTAAGCAAGGGGTGATTGCACGACCTTGCCCCAGCTGGGTGATCAGCCAGTTGTGTCAGTTTGAGTGGCCAGCCAGGGGTGGCATAATACATGCTGCAGCCCCTGGTAGGCCTTGGTTACACCTATGCCCTGGGCACCTAGGGTGCACTTGTACAGGGGCTGATAAGGTGAACCAATTCCTAATTGCGGTTGTACCTAGAGTACATGGTGTATATTTAGAGAGAGTGCATCTGGGATGTGGGTCTGATTAGCAGGCCCACAGCCACATCTAAGTCGAAAATCAGTAAAGCAAATCAAAAAGTGGGGGTTACCATAGGAAGTAGACCCTACTCTCCTACACAACCTCCTCCCAAACTTAGGGACATTAAACTAACCTTGACCAGTTGGGTGCCGCTGCGCAGAGCTGACTGTGGCATGTACGTGAGGCCATTGAAACCTGTGGAGTACTTTCCTTTTTACGGCGTTCCCGTTAGTTTTCCTTCCAGAGGACTTACCGGGTGGAACACTAGCCGCATAGCGCCCTGATCGTGAGTGGCGTTTCCTGGAACTTTGACCGCCTACCTGTGGGGGACTGCAAGTCCCAAGACTCCCTCTGGCCAAGCACACCTGGCCCGGACTATCGCCACGCCCGCAGTCTCAGGCACATTCAAAACAGCTTGCCGCACCCGCTATCCTGGGTGCCGCTGCGCAGAGCTGACTGTGGCGTGTACGTGAGGCCACTGAAACCTGTCGAGTACTTTCCTTTTTATGGCGTTCCTTTTCGTTTTCCTTCCAGAGGACTTACCGGGTGGAACACTAGCCGCATAGCACCCTTATCGTGAGTTGCGTTTCCTGGAACTGTGACCGCCTACCTGTGGGAGACTGCAAGTCCCAAGACTCCCTCTGGCCAAGCACACCTGGCACGGACTATCGCCACGCCCGCAGTCTCAGGCGCGATATAATCGCCACCACATCCCCGCGCCGCGGGAGCGCCGGGTTAAGCCCGGGCAAAGGGCGGGCCCTTTGTGGCCCTCGGAGGCCAGAGAAGGCTGGGCTGGGCCGTCCCCCTAAAATCCTCGGACTTTGCAACCTACATTTATCAGGTGATATTGATCCGGTTTTGCAACAAACTGTATAAACTATCACTGACTGTCGGACATTGTTATTACTGTCTTCCCCTGGTTTATAAATTTCCCCAGGATAGATCATCGCCCTTAATAATGAAAATGCGGGATCATTACCATCCAAACCCAGTGGGGGAAGTCTCACTGGCGCGCTAAATGGTTATTTCACCAGGGCAGTAGCCGTCCTGAAACGAGAAATAGCACTCACCGAGGAAAGGTTATCATCTGAATTTCTTAGCGCCAAAAGATCATCTTTGGGCAGTATCCTGTATATCGTAACCCCTGAGAGGCGAGTCAGTCATCGCCTCATTGACTTAGGGCTACCAGAAACTAGCACTGTCTCGGAAGAGCAAAGCATCATTACACTGGGGAATAGTACAAAGGAGAGCTTAACCTGCAAAGCTGACAAAAAACAGGGTAACACCCCCCCTACAGACCAAAGCATGCCCCATAGTAGAGACATTGTCAACCTATAGCAAACAACCAGTGAAAAGAAAACGGTGTGGGGGCGGCCAAACATGCAAACGGGCAAAAATCCCTAAGCTCGCGGCTAAAAATATCAATTCCTTAGGAACCAATAGTCAAATCCAAGCATATTAGCGCTCCAGTTCCGTTTAACACTAGGCCCCATCGCCTGCCAAATAGACCATCACAGATCACTCAGGGAGAAGATAGCCTGATCGGACAGGTAGAACACCTGGTAAGGACATTTACACTCCCCCGCCAAGAGAGACTTAGAGTGGTTAGCGCAAATTTAGAAAAGCTACAGCAAATCACCACAGATAACAATCACCTGCTTCAAGAGTTAGTGGGTAGCAAGAGGTTGCTAGGAGATAAACAACACCTAAGTTTAGGGAAGTTTAGGGAATAGCACCAACAACTTAACTAAACTAACTACCACCCAACCCCTCATAGTACCACCCACCAGAAACCTGGATACGAGGGACATAAGTCGAGCCGACAGAAAGAGTAGTCCTGAAAACCCCGGAGGCTGCCGTGAAGTACCGGGGGGCATCAAACTAGCCCCAGTAGAGGTCTCCCAATTAGCCACGCAGCCTTACGGTCTTACCCGGCGCAACAGCATGACCCAAGGTGTGGGTAACCGATCCATTCTCGACCTGCCCCCTCAGAGTACCCCACTAGTAATAGTATTGGGGAATGTTCCACCTTTGCCACAGGGGGGAAGGGAGGATTTTATACAGATCAAAAATAAAGTCACCCACTGGCTAGCAAATAACACCTACAGTGGCCAAAACATAGGGCACAATATAATTATGGCACGCCGAGTATCGTGGCTGGGACGTACTAGGAAAAGCAGAGATGGTGACTGCATAGTAGTAAATTTTAATAGCAGACTACCTGTAGAAAGGATCTTGAAGGAGGCAGAGACACGGACTGCACTGAGGGGACAAGGCATAGAAATTCTACCCCTGGGGTTCTTTTATAGACCTGGGGAAGCCCGAGCCATTAATAACAGGAATAGGATGTACCCTACTATGTCTAGAAAAGGAATAGATGATTGGAATACAATTCCGGTCAGGCCATTTAGGGGAGAAATGAGGGGTGGATTGGAAGGTCACAAACAGATTCAACATTCTTTCAGGTCTAAATGACTGTGACTGGCTGAGTAGCTCCGTTGCCTACCCCTCCCTCCTTTACGGCCCTGGTTCTCAGTTCAACTGTCCAGCATTACCCAGGGGCAGCGCGGCGTTAACCGCTGATACTGCTTCGGATAATGCGGGCTCAATGGGTTTACCAACAATAGTCGGGGACCAAACTACTGGAACAACGCGGCCTAGTAGATTCAGTGCAAGCACCGGGGTGGCCATAGAGGGTAACTTAGAATACAATATCCTCTCCTGGAACATAGCGGGGATTGCAAGTAAGGTCTCAGACCCCGTATGGGTGCAGTCTGTAAAACATTACTCCATCATCTGTCTCCAGGAGACTTGGGCAACTGATTGTAACATCGCACTTGAGGGCTATAAATCATTCTGTGTTCCGGCAACAAGCCCCAGAAGTGGGCGGGCCTCTGGGGGGCTAGTTATCTTTTTCTCCCTGGCATTAAGATGCAGTATTAAGGTCCTCCCCTCAGGCATCAAACATTTTCAGGCCATCTTGGGGAAAGAAGAGAACAGTATGTGTGTGATTAACTTTTACAATGCAAACAGTCAGGGTGAGGGCTGTAGGATCACCGAATTGTATAACTTCATCATCCAATGTCGGGGACCTGCTAGAAGGAACCTGATGCTTGCTGGGGATTTTAATGTCCACCTATGTGGTGATCCCATGCTATACACTCTATCGGACTTGGGCTGTCCCCTGTCATCGGGACTCCATTTTGAACACACAACCCAGGGTAATGCCCTGAATCCCTTATTAGATGAGCAAGACCTTTTGTTCTCTATGAACGTCGCCCCACCGATGTCCACACAAAAAGAACCCACTTTTAAAGGAGGAAGCCACAGCACCTTCATTGATTTCATCCTAGTTGATAGAAACCTATTGACACTTTTGTCAGGTTTTCAAGTAGCCCCCAGTGTCTATAGTGATCACAACCCAGTTTGTGTCTTGCTAGGAGGGAATCTCATGAAAAAAACAAAAAAGGTTAATATAACACGAGATAACGCGTTGCAACCCACTAACGGCGGGCGACGTATAAAATGGAACAAGGTGATACCGACCGAATTCCATGAAAATCTAATAAAGGTTTGTGAAAAGGATTTCACAACTTGTCTTAGACCCAATCCCGAGAGCAAAGGAGTCCTTACATCCTTTGAGAATATTGCCCGAAATGTAGGAAAGATGTTGGAGGCACTTGGGGGTAAAACCACTTTGGACAATCCCAGGTGGTTTTGCAATAACTGTTCCAAAGCAGTAAGAGACCTGAAAGAGGCCCTCAAAATACTTCCCCGAGACAAAGCCTTGATCAGCTTGTTGCGACTAACTTATAAAAAGGTGTTGACAAAAAGAAAGTCCGAGTTGAAAACCGCGTTATGGGAGGAACTCCTAAATCCCCTGACCCTATCCAATAGCTCTAGGTTCTGGAGTACAATCAATCAATCACCCCTAGTATCGGCAGGGGCTAGTGTAGTGGGGTCAAACATCACGGAGGGTGAATGGGTGAGTCACCTTGTCGCCATCTTCCATGATAACAACGTACAACCAGCTCCCTCACAGTTGAGGCAAGGGCAGGAGGTGACGGTATTCTCAGTAGGTGAACTACTGGAGGGAATAAGTAACCTCTCCAACAAAAAGGCCCCAGGTCCAGACGGTATCCACCCAGACCTTTATAAATAAGATCCTACATTTTGGGCCCCAATCCTTACAGCTGTGGGTAACGCTGCAGCAGACGAGGCCAGCTTCATGGGGTCTCTCAACAATAGTCCCCGTATTTAAAAAGGGAGACCGAAATAGCACACTAAATTATAGGCCTATCTCCCTGATAGACTCCATTGTAAAAGTCCTAGGGGGTGTTATCCTGAAGAAGCTGTCCACCTGGGCAGAAGAGAATAAGATAATTTCCGACATACAGTACGGGTTCCGCGTAGGGCATTCCACCATGGCTCAGTGCCTCAAGCTCTACCTACTCCTGGGTAAATACACCATCGCACGAGCAGGACCAGTTTACATGGCCTTCATGGACCTTTCCTCGGCCTTTGACTGTGTCAACCGGGGAAAGTTGTGGCAGTCCATGGAGGCCATGGGGGAAGAGCAACATCAGGTGAATATTTTAATGGATCTACATAGCGACACAAAGGTTAATGTCATATACACCAGGGATCTCAAGGTCACACAAACTTTTAGTACCAGACGGGGGGGTAAGGCAAGGGTGCATCTTGGTCCCCTTTCTTTCTAACTTATACATTAATGACCAAGAAGATCACTTGGTTAAGACAGGGGCGGATTATCCGTATGTGGGACGCCGAGGTCTGCCAGTCCTACTGTATGCGGATGACGCTGTCCTTCAAGCCCGCACCCCCAAAGGGCTTGAAGGACGCCTTTTACGGATTTATGTTAACACGAGATCTGCACATAAACAACACTAAATCCTATGTGCTGCAGGTAGGGAAGGCAGCCAGAAAACAGCACTTATTCAGGGTCAATGGAATTAGGGTGCCCATATGTACTTCCTTTTCTTACCTAGGGGTACTCCTAGACCAACAGTTGAACTGGGTCGCACGTATGAATAGGAAAAGGGGAGAAGAATCCAGGGCTAATGCGGCGCTCTTTGATTTTGCAGCTAGAATGGGCAATAGACCGGTGGCGGCCATGCTGAAAGTCTACCGCTCTAAGAGTATTGCGATAGCTACATATGGGAGTGAACTCTGGGGTTACAGTAACCACGAGTGTTTACAGATTGCTGAAAACATTTTTAAAAACAACTCTTGTGTGTCCCACAGGGAACCCCGAATACATCAGTGCATGAAGAAACTGGCATGCCCTTTATCTGCGATACCCTGTCACTGCGCCCCCTAATGTTCTGGATGCAATGTTGGCTCAACAAATACCTGGTGCTAACACATAGCTTGTTAAAAGAAATCTTGTGCCTAGACAATATGTCCAAAATACCTTGGCTGAGATATCTTAAAGACACTTTTCGCAAAGAGGGGCGACCAGATTTATTCTTAAACCCGGAAGGAATAACGAGTAATGTTCTTACATTTATAAAACAGTCATTTATCACTCGCAAAAAATTGGACAGAGAGGATAGGGATTTATTGAAGCCTAATGTGCGCATCCACTTATTGTTAAAAACTTCACCCGCCGAGGAGCAATACTTACTCTGGCCCTTACCAGCATATGAGCGTTTTCTTTTAATCAGGTTCAGGTTTAACTTGTTTCATCTTTTATTGGCAGTCCCTAGAGGGTGCCACAAGGGGATGGTGTTAGCACCCTGTGGCTGCGACAACCAGTCTCTACAGGATCTGCTTCACTTTATGTTTTTTTGTAAATATTATGAATTCCCCAGGATTTTTTTATCTAAAACCCATTTTAAAAAGGATGAACTTTGTACAAGCCGGGCCTGCGTTATTTTATTTACAAATGCTGATCCCTCAAAGTAGTACCATATGTGGCGGGTTTTTTAAAATGTACCATGAAGTATAGGAAATGTCTGGATATGTAAGAACCGTCAAGTGTAAAACTTTTTACATTCTGTCTCCCCATAACTGTGCAATAGCTGAACAATTAATGTCACGAATAGCCGTTTTTTTATAAACTGTATCTTGTTTTGTATATCTTTTTACTGACAGCTTGGAATGCTATTTTTATCGTAATATGAACTTTTATGGTTTTGTATAAAAGAAAAACGAATAAAGTACCTTTGAAATTGAAATTGAGTCTTCATGTTCTAAGTGGAAATATCGGAAGAGTCCATCTGCATTTGCATGGTCAGTCCCAGGTCTATGTTCCACTGTAAAGTCCATCCCCTGTAGGGAAATGGACCACCTAAGAAGTTTAGGATTTTCACCCTTCATCTGATTTAACCATATAAGGGGCTTGTGGTCTGTCTGAATCTTGAAGTGAGTGCCAAACAAGTATGGCCTCAGCTTCTTCAGGGCCCAAACCACAGCAAAGGCCTCCCTCTCTATAGCTGACCAATGTTTCTCTCTAGGGGTCAGCCTTCTGCTTATGAAAGCAATGGGCTGGTCTTGACCATCTATATTCAGTTGTGAAAGTACAGCTCCCACACCCAACTCAGAAGCATCTGTTTGGACTATGAACTCTTTGGAGTAATCTGGACTTTTCAGAATAGGTGCAGTACACATGGCCTGCTTCAGGTCATCAAATGCCTTTTGACAGCTAACTGTCCACAGAACTTTCTTTGGCATCTTTTTGGAAGTTAAATCATTCAGTGGTGTCACAATGGACCCATAGTTTTTAACAAACTTCCTGTAGTACCCAGACAGGCCCAAGAAAGCTCTGACCTGTGTCTGGGTGATTGGAGGAGTCCAGTCTCTGATGGTCTGGATCTTGCTCTCCAGTGGTTGAACCTGACCTCCACCTACCAGCTGGCCCAGGTACACAACCTTGTTCTGCCCTATCTGGCACTTAGTGGCCTTGATAGTGAGGCCTGCCTTTTGCAAGGCCTCTAAAACATTCCTCAGGTGGACCAGGTGATCCTCCCAGGTGGAGCTAAAGACAGCAATATCATCTAGATAAGCTGCACAATAGTCATCCAGTCCTGTGAGAACTTGATTCACCAGCCTTTGGAAAGTGGCAGGTGCATTCTTCAAACCAAAGGGCATTACCACAAATTGATAATGTCCTCCTGGGGTCGAAAATGCTGTCTTGGCTTTTGCATCATCAGCTAATCTGATTTGCCAGTAGCCTGCTGTCAGGTCAAAGGTGCTCAAGAACTTGGCAGAAGCCAATCTATCAATGAGCTCATCTGCCCTGGGGATGGGGTGGGCATCTGTCCTAGTGACAGCACTGAGACCTCTGTAGTCCACACAAAACCTCATCTCTCTATTACCATCTTGGGTGTGAGGCTTTGGCACCAGGACAACTGGACTCGCCCAAGGGCTCTCTGAGGGCTCAATAACTCCCAGCTCCAACATCTTTTGGACCTCTGTCCTAATGCAGTCCCTGACATGGTCAGGTTGCCTGTAGATTTTACTCTTGACAGGCAGACTGTCACCAGGGTCCACCTCATGGGTGCACCAGTTTGTCTGACTTGGGGTCAGGGAAAACAGATGTCTAAAGGACTGAAGAACTTGTCTGCAGTCCTGTTGCTGATGTTCAGAGAGGCTGTCAGCAAAGACTACACCATCTACTGAACCATCATCAGGGTTCTGAGTAAGAAGGTCTGGGTGAGGGTCACTCTCTTCCTCCTGCCCCTCATCTGTAGCCATGAGCAAGCCCATGTCTGCCCTGTCGACAAATGCTTTGAGTCTGTTGAGATGAAGAACCCTGTGGGGGCTTCTGGGACTCTCAATGTCCACCAAGTAGGTGACATCTCCCTTCTGTTCAACTATTGTATGGGGTCCAGACCATTTGTCCTGGAGTGCTGCTGGGGCCACTGGCTCCAACACCCACACTTTCTGTCCTGACTGGTACACAGTCAGTGCAGCCTTTTGGTCATGCCAAGCTTTCTGAAGCTCTTGGCTGGCCTCAAGGTTTTTGGAAGCCTTCTCCATATACTCAGCCATCCTGGAGTGGGGACCAAGTACATAGTCCACTATGTCATGCTTAGGCTTTTTGAGAGGTAACTCCCATCCTTCCTTCACAAGACATAGGGGTCCCCTTACAGGATGCCCAAACAAAAGCTCAAATGGGCTGTAGCCAACCCCCTTTTGTGGGACCTCTCTGTAAGCAAACAGAAAGCAGGGTAAAAGGATGTCCCATCTTCGCCTCAGCTTTTCAGGTAAACCTTTTATCATCCCTTTGAGGGTCTTGTTGAATCTCTCCACAAGCCCATTGCACTGTGGGTGATAGGGGGTGGTGAACTTATAGTTGACACCACACTCCTTCCACATTGCAGTCAAAAATCCTGACATGAAGTTTGCACCTCTGTCAGAGACAACCTCCTTTGGAAACCCCACTCTGGAGAAAACTCCAAGTAGGGCTCTTGCCACAACAGGAGCTGTTGTGGTCCCCAGGGGAATAGCTTCTGGATACCTGGTGGCATGATCCACTACCACCAGTATAAATCTGTGCCCAGATGCTGTTTGGGGGCCCATTGGTCCTACAATGTCTATCCCCACTCTCTCAAAGGGTACCCCCACCACAGGTAGTGGTATGAGGGGGGCCTTTGTTGTGCCTCCTGACTTGCCACTGGCTTGGCAGGTAACACAGGAGCAACAAAACTCCTTGGTATCTTCTGACATATGGGGCCAGTGAAAGTGAGGGACACGCCTGTCCCAAGTCTTGTTCTGGCCCAGGTGTCCTGCTAAGGGAATATCATTGGCCAAGGTAAGAAGGAAGCCCCTAAATTGCAGAGGTATAACCAATCTCCTGGAAGCACCAGGCTTGAGGTCTCTAGCCTCTGAATAAAGGATCCCATCATACCAATACACTTTATGGGTACCTTGAGCATTCCCAGCAGCCTCAGCAGCAGCCTGCTGTCTGAGGGGTTCAAGAGAGGAACAATCTAATTGTGCCTGCCACAGATCGGTCCTTGAGGGTCCCCCTGTCCCAAGAAACTCAACCTGATCAGGCTCAAGCTCTTCTAGGACAGTTCCCTCTTGGATCTCAGAATCATCCTCCTGGGAGGGCTGATCCTCAACCTGAGGAAGGGGGGAAGGCACTGCCTTAACACTCTTGCTCTTTCTCTTGGGTAGTGTCTGGTCTACTGTTCCAAGATTCAGCACTTGTTCAGGAAAGTACTTTTTGGCCTGTGACCTGGTCACAGCAAGGACATGTGCTGAAATTCCCAGCATTTCTGCATGGGTCCTATACTCCACTTTAGACCAAACTGAGGTTTCAAGATTATTACCTAACAGACACTCTACTGGAAGGTTTGAACTCACAACAACTCTTTTGAGGCCAGTTACCCCTCCCCAGGAGAAATTAACAACTGCCATACTATGGGAGGTAGTGGCATTGCTAGCGTTGGTCACTAGGTAGGTTTCACCTAGTATGATCTAGTCAGGGTTCACAAAGTTAGGTGTCACCATGGTGACACTGGCACATGTGTCCCTGTAGGTCTGAGCCATCTTGTCATTAATAAAAAGGTGTCTGTCTGTACTTGCTCAGATTATTGGGACTTACAGTAGAGGACATTGCTATGTCCCCATCACAGACAGGAACAGCCTGAGTTGGTATTCTGACTAGGCCAGAGTCCACCTCAGTTCCCAGGGTCAACCCTAATACACCCTTTTGCTGGGAACCACCACTAACAGCTGGACTAGGGGGAACAGTTGCCTTAGGGGCAATGGTGGTTGGTGCTGTGCCCTTCTTGGTGCACTCACTAAACCAGTGAGAGACTGATTTACAGTATCCACACCAGGGCTTCTTTGAAACTTCTTGTTTCTGTTTGTTCTTTTTGGAGCCACCCTCCCCCTGAGCCTTTTGGGGGCCTGGTGAAGACTTCTGGTCTTTTTGTTTCTGCTCATTGCCCTTCTGGTGTGCCTTTTTCTGATCACCCCCTGGTTCTGGTTTTTCTGCTTAATCCTGGTTCTGACCCATTTGTCTGCCTTCTTTCCCAATTCTTGGGGAGAGGTCAGATCCGAGTCAATCAGATATTGATGCAATAACTGTTTTTGACAATTGTTAAGTATTTGCTCTCTCATGATCAAATGATACAATCCTGTATAGTCCTTAACTTGACTTCCCAATAACCAGCCTTCCAGAGCCTTAGTGGCACAATCAACAAAATCAGTCCAGCCCTGAGTCTGTGTCTTCTGGGTATCTCTGAACAACAACCTATATTGTTCAGTGGTTAGGCCAAACCCATCAATCAGAGCACTCTTCAGGACAGGGTAGTTGTTAGCATCCCCATCACTAACTGTGAGGAGCTTATCTCTGCCTTTTTCTGAAAAGGAGAGCCATAAGATTGCTGCCCACTGACTTTGGGGTACCTGCTGTACTTTGCAGGCCCTCTCCAAAGCAGTTATCCATTTATGGATGTAATCCCCTTATTTGTAGGGGACACAATCTTGCTTAGGTGTCTATTCTCATAGGACCTATCTGTATCCTTAGGGATATTGCTGCGACCAGTGGGTTGTAACCCACTCTCTCTATGCTCTCTGGCACGAGCAAGCTTCTCTTTGGCCAAGGCAACCTCAAGTTCTTGCCTCTCAATCCTTAGAGCAGCCTCTTTCATTTTTGCCTCATGTTCCCTTCTCTGAGGGGAAGTCATCCCTCTCTGAGCAAGGCCATGAGAGCTATTTGAAGCATGAGATTGGAGAGATTCCCTGGAGTGGGATCTTCCTCTTCTCTGCCTCTGGTTAAGCCCACTTGGGGGTCTGTATAGGGGCTGCCCATACTGATTCCCATGTATGCTTAGGTTAGCCTGGCTAAATCTTCTGACTGGGACCTGGCTGTTTACCTCAAGATCAGAATCATCCTCTTCCACCCCCTCTTCTTCCTCATCTGGTACTGGAGTATCAGCATTATCATCTGAAGAGGGAAGGACTTCATCTGCACTACCTGTGTCACCTGTCTTAGGTGGCTGATGAGCATCATACTCTTCTAAGAGCTCAACCAGGAATTTGATGGTAGGGTTTGAACCCTGTGTTAGCCTTCTAGAAGTACACAATTGTCTCAAATCTTGGCAGGCTAAGGCTTCATATCTCGAAGCCGTCCTCAAGGGATCTATCTCTGCAGACAGAGAAACACTGGGGTTCACTGTCTGAGACATGGTTTCTAGTGAGGTGTGGTGTTGCACCTACCTACACTATTTGTTTTCCTACAGAACCTGTCTAGGAGTTGTAGTCAGGGTGTGCTAGGCCCAGGCTCTACAACAGCTAAGTTCAGTAGAACGTAAGGATTAGTTACTTACCTGTAATCCTAATTCTCTTCCAGGGGTATACTCATCAAAGTCGTAAGCGTGCGGGACCCCGGAGCAATAGCCAATAATATGCATATATCTACATACATATATAAATACATATAAATACGCATAAAATAACTATATATATATAGATAATATGCATATACATATACATATGCAGCCCAATATAACCATACTAGGCTCAAAAACTGCCACAATTGCCTGTAAAATCTTTACATTTGCTAAATAAAGACATATAAATTACATTATATGACAATGCAAAGAAGAAAACACTGCCTTGGTTTTCTTTGAAACACACAACCTTTATTTTCAAAGGTAAAAACAGGCAGGATCATAGAGGCAGCTTTAGCCTAGATAGGCTGCATTGTAACAACAGAAAAATCTGGCGCCGTGCCTTTAAGACCTCCGTGAGCCTCCAGGCTCCCATCATGCACCACAGGTGACAGTTAGGTCAGTTCTTTTGGACGGCGTCTAACAGTGTGATAACTGCATGGGTAACATGTAAAATAGACAGCTCTGGTATTCGCCCGGGGAGGCGGGTGGGTCTGCTTATGACTTTGATGAGTATACCCCTGGAAGAGAACTAGGATTACAGGTAAGTAACTAATCCTTCTCTTCCAGGGGATACTCATCAACAGTCATAAGCACTGAATAGAGTAGCAAGCCCATCCCATACCCTGCGGACGAATACCAGACTCTCTAAACAGTATACTAATATATATATATTACCCAAACAAATTCAAAAGGATTCTCGTCACAGAGGCTACTAGCCAACGGGCCAGCAACCGGACAACGCTTCGAGCAGAACACAAGCAGAAGGGCCCCACGCAGAACTCGTGGAGTGTGGAGGGCTGATCTTCGGTGCAGGTGGAGCTCGGATTCGGGGTTTCTCAATCCCCAGTGCACAGCTGCGAGGATACCTCAGGAGCTGCACAGTTAGCAAGTCGTGGACTTTACAAGATGTCAGGTCCAACGTGTCTCGTCACCTCCACGGATCTCAGCTATGCTGCAGACGTGAAGAGAAGGTCAGAGAGGTCTGGAAGTCTGGGTCTTGTCAGGCTCTGTACTCGGGTCCCGGCGGGAGCCGCGACAAAGCAAGACGTTGATTTGCTGGATGGTGCCTGGTTGCCCAGGGTGGTCACTCCTTGGCCACAAGGGAGATTCTTCAGTCTTCAGCTTCAGCAGAACGTCGAAGGTCCAGAGTTTCTATTCAAGTTTCAGTTCAGGATCAAATCTAAAGTCCTGGGACTCAGCTCCTACCTTTATACAACTAAAAGGGGCTGGATTACTTTTGAGGTCCCTCCTATGGGTGGGACCAGGAAGGGGGGTGGTTAAACCCTCTTTCCTTTGTCCAGTTTCGGGCCAGAGCTGGGGCTGGAGTGCCCCAGCAACCGGTTTGAACTGGGGTATGCATGAAGCACCTAGTGTGCCTCAGGCAGTGTCTCAATCTATTCAGCCCTCCCTGTCCCAATACACAAAGTCCTCTCTGGGGTGGTGCTCGCACCTCTCCAGGCAGGAAACCTATTGTCCAAACCTCCGTGACTGGAAGGACTCCCAGCAGCAGGAGGTCAGACTTGTGTCTGTGGCAGCAGTGTCCATTTTGTGACGCTGGGGCTCTGGTTAACTTTAACCGGGATAGTCAGCAACAACATGTCTTCTCCCTCTAGAAAGGTGGAATGCTATCCCCGTCGGCAGAATTGGCGAGGGGGTAGTATTCCAAAGCGTATGACACCTTACACGACATGTTTAGATAAAGCCAAACCAAAGTTAGCATTCAAGCGCGAGGATTATAATGCACTTAAGAGTATATGGTATGGCGATATAATAGAACAGCTATAAGGACATGGTTTCGAAAGCTGCAGACAGGCTCAGCTCATGCTAGAGCACCATCTTACACATAACCAAGCACTCTGCCTCCAGGATTGTTAAGGCCGGCCATAGGAATGACTTATAGGTTACTGTGTGTCTATATATAAGGGTAGATATAGCAATACTATATCTAAGCAAGGGGTGATTACACGACCTTACCCCAGATGAGTGATCAGCCAGTTGTGTCAGTTTGAGTGGCCAGCCAGGGGTAGGCCTTGGTTACACCTATGCCCTGGGCATCTAGGGTGCACTTGTACAGGGGCTGATAAGGTGAACCAATTCCCAATTTTGGTTGTACCTAGAGTACATGGTGTAAATTTAGAGAGAGTGCATCTGGGGTGTGGGTCTGATTAGCAGGCCCACAGCCACATCTAAGTTGAAAACCAGTAAAGCAAAGCAAAAATTGGGGGTGACCATAGGAAGCAGACCCTACTCTCCTACAGCCCACACCCAAAGTCTCGCGAACGAGCAACAGAGTAAACAGAACATGAAATAACATCACATTCAAAATGCAATTATGCAAACAAATTCCTTAAAGAAGCCTGCCCAACCTAGGCAACAGCCTGAGCATCCGAATCTAGACAGTAATGACGTGTAAAGGTATGTACTGAGCGCCATGTAGCCACCTTGCAGATTTCAGATATAGGAATGTTGCGAAGGAGAGCTGTGGTAGAAGCTTTCCCTCTGGTAGAGTGTGCTTTTGGTCTGCCTTGTAAGGTTTTGTTAGCTAGCTGGTAGGATAAAGCTATACAAGAGACGATCCATCTAGAAAAAGATCGTTTGGAAGCAGCTAGACCGGTATTTGTGGAACCGTAGTTGACAAAGAGCCGGTCAGACTTCCTAAGTGGAAGGGGTTTTGCAAGGTAAAACTTCAATACCCTCTAGAGATCTAGAGAATGTAAAGATCTCTCCGGGGGAGTGGTTGGTTGAGGAAAGAAAGTGGGCAGTATAATAATCTGATTGATGTGAAAATGGGCCTATTGCTGACGGAACTAGAATATAGGTTCTATAGGAAGGCACGATTTAAGACTCTACTGGGGGCATGGCAAGTATGGAAATCAATCTTAAAATTCTTTCATGTCCCTAAAATTAACCCTTCTCTTCTTTTAGAAAATTCGAGTCTTTTTACTCAGCTGAGTAATGATGGGAACCTACAAATTTGGAAGGGTTTAGGGGTTAAGACTATAGGAGACCTAGATTAGTGGGTTTGAGGACTTGCAAAGAAGATATGGCCTCCCTGAAAATCAGTGGCTTATATATGGCCAAATTTCGGGCATCATACAGGCTTGCAGGCCCAAACTTAAACCCCTGGTAGACTTCCCTGTGGTAGAGGGCATAGAAAGAGGATCTAGGAAGATAAAAGAGGTTTATAATATGCTGGCGTCCAGATTACAGGATGATGTAGGAAAAGTAGAAAGTGACTGGGCAAACAAACTGGGAAATCCGGATGTAGATTTGGACCTAGCATTATGGCTAAATAAAAAGATCTTTCGGGCGTCCAACCTACGGGCACAACATTTTAAAACAGTTTTTAATCTGTATCACACACCTGCCAAACTATGTGCCTGGGATGTTAGAAATGATGATTGCTGCCCGAGATGCAATAAGGGGCAAGCAGACTTATTACATATGTTTGCTACTTGTGAGCGATTGGCCCCTGTCCTGGATGGAATAACAACATTTTGGGAGGGGCTGCTAGGTCATAAGATCGATCTATCCCCAACACTGATGTTATTTGGCTCAGATTCTAAATTGTTTTTAACAGAGGATGAGGCTGCTCTGGTTTTTATGTCGGTCGCTGTGCTTAGAATCTTAATCTCGGCCAGATGGAAGGATGTTACAGCCTCCTCTTTTCAAATGTGGATTTCCAGATTTTTGGGTATTTATAATATTGAGTCCTGTCTCTATGAATTTAAAGGCGTTAAAAAACGAGAGATGGGAAGACGATTATGGGCCCCGGTTAAGAAATGGCTGGAGGACAGAATAAGAACTTGAAATGTACTATATTGTTATATTCATTGATAGATCCTCTGTAGTTTTTTTTTTTTTATCCCCACGTCAAAGAATGTGTTTTAGCTGTTTATATCTGAGTGATTATGTAATTGTATTAGATGTTCTCATACCTTGCTTGTGGTTAATTATGTATTTTCTCATTGCACCATGAACTCCAATAAAATTAAAAAAAATAAAAAAAGAAAATCTGAGACCACCTTATGGAGGAAGGTCGGATGTGTACGTAGGACCACTCTATTGGCATGGAACACAGTGTAAGGCTCCTTGCAGCATAGTGCCTGAATCTCACTCACCCTGTGGGCTGAAGTGATGGCTACTAAGAACGCATCCTTCCAGGTCAAATGCTGCAAAGACGCCTTATGAATAGGCTCGAAAGGAGCACCCATCAGCTTGGTGAGGACAATATTAAGTTCCCAAGGAGGAGAGGGGGACCTCACTGGTGGATAAACTTTCCTGAGCCCCTCTAGAAAATCTTTTATCAATGGCATTTGGAAGAATGAGGTCTGAGTAGGAGACTTTATATAAGCCGTAGTAGCAGCTCGATGGACCCTGATGGAGGGGTACTTCAGGCCTGACCTCGCCAAGTGCAGTAAGTATGGGAGGATCACTTGCTTCTGACCTTGGATAGGATCAAGAGCATTGTCCTTACACCACAGGTAGAACCTCTTCCACTTGAAAGCATAAGACGTTCTGGTGGAGGGTCTCTTTGCTTCTCTGAGGATGTGCATACTGTCAGCAGAGAGGTCTAGATGTCCATACTGGATGACTTCAGGAGCCATGCAGTCAATCGTAGAGATGGGAGGTTGGGATGAAATACTCTCCACTCGTTCTTGATCAGCAAGTCCGGGCGGCAGGGTAGCCTCCGGTGTGGAACCTCTGACAGTTGTAGGAGATCCGTGTACCACCACTGCGGAGGCCACTCTGGTGCTATCAGGATCATTCTGGTGTTGGTCCTGTAAAACTTCTGTATGACCACCGGGATCAGAGGGAGTGGAGGAAAAGCGTACAGCAATTTCTGCGACCAGCTGATCAAAAGTGCATTCCCCCGTGATCCTTGCTGGGGGAATCTGGACGCGAAGACGGGGCATTTTGTGTTTGCTGCGTCTGAATAGATTGCTGTCTGGCACTCCTCATTACCGAAAGAGGCCCTGAGCGAATACGTCATTGAGCACCCAGTCGTGCGCTGCTACGAAGTCTCTGCTGAGACCATCTGCCTGCACGTTCAAGGTCCACGGAAGATGAAGGGCTACGATTGTGAGACCCCTCGCCAGTAGCCACTTCCATAAGGTCTGGGCTTCCAGAGCCAGAACTCGTGAGCTGGTGCCTCCTTGTTTGTTCAGATAGAACATTATTGTTGTGTTGTCTGTCTAAATCTGAATGTGGCTGGACTGAAGGGACGGGTACAGGGACTAGAGAACAAGATGGACCGCCCTCAGCTCCAAGAAGTTGATGTGATAAATTCTCTCTGTCTCGGTCCAGAGACCTTGTACCTGAAGCTGGCCCATATGAGCTCCCCAACCCTGCAGTGAGGCATCTGTAACTACTGTCTGGGTCGGTGGTATCTGATGAAAAGGGACCCCTTGCAGGAGGTGAGAGCGTTTCATCCACCATTTGATGGAGTCCCTGGCAGCTTGTGGGAGAGAGACACAATCTTCCCATCGGCCTGACCTCTCTGCCCATTGAGCTTCGAGGGACTGTTGTAGAGGCCGCATGTGAAGTCTTGCATTGGGCACAAAGTATATGCATGAGGCCATCGATCCCAGCAGTGAAGACACTTGCCTGGCTGTGGGACGTGTAGAGTCGAAAAGAGTGTGGCACTTGAGCAGCATTGATGACAACCTCTCCTCCGAAGGACACACGCTTGCCTTTGCGAAGTCCAGGGAGGTGCCCAGATAATGTATCTGTTGCGTGGGATTGAGGACCGACTTTTTGTAGTTGACTTGCAACCCCAAGGAATGCAGCAGATTGATGCAGTAAGAGAGATGGCTCTAGAGTAGTGCAGGTCTGGAACTTTTCAGGAGCCAGTCATCTAGGTAGAGATAGACGAAGATCTTCCGCCTGCGGAAGAAGGCAGCCACCACCTTGGAGAATGTCAGTGGGGCGGATTTGAGCCCGAACAGAATCACTCGGTACTGATAGTCTGGCGAGAAACCTGAAATCTGAGAAATTTGCGATGTTTCACTGAAACAGGAATGTGAAAGTAGGCGTCCTGCAGGTCAACGGCACACATCCAGTCTCCCTGGTGAAGATGCGGAAAGATTTGGTGCAGGGCTAGCATTCGAAATTTCTCTTTTCTTATAAACCTGTTCAGCAGGTGCAGATCAAGGATAAGTCTGTACTCTTTGGCTACTCCTCATTTTTGGACTAGGAAGTATCGTGAGTATATCGCCTGGTTTCTTTGGAGAGGTGGGACCTCTTCTATGGCCCTCTTTGAGAGGAGGATAGATACTTCGTCCTGTAACAGCCGACTTTGTTGGTGAGGAAGGAGCTTCAATTGCGGGGGCAATTGCGGAGGGGGGGACTTGAACCTCAGCAAGTAACCATGCTGCACAATATTCAGCACCCATCTGTCTTTTGTTATAGATTCCCAGTCTTCCAGGTGAAAAATGATACTCCCTCCTACCTGAGTGGCGAACGGGTGCGGAGGAAGCAATGCCTCACTGCTTGGGAGGTTGCTTAGAGGTTGGCTGTTGCTGCTTGTTGTTCCCCCTTCCTCTTCCAGGGCGCTTTTGCCGGAATTGGGACCTCTGCAGGCTCTGGGAGGACCATTGAGGGGTCATTTGTCGCCCTGTCGAAAACGTTTGGGGAACTCCTTCTGTTTCTCCAGACCAACAGCCTTGACTGTATCCAGCTCGGCCTTCATCTTATTCATCTCCTCAATGGCATGAGCCCCGAATAAAGAGGAGCCGTTAAAAGGAAGGTTCAGGATCTTCTTCTGTGCATCGGGGTTGAGGCCCGTGAGGCGCAGCCAGGCTGAGCGCCGCGAACAGATGCAATGTGAGTAGCCATGAGCGGCGAGATCTGAGGTGTCCGCTGCCGCGGTTATGACTTGATTGGCTACTAGCCCACCCTCGTTGAAGTCCTGCCGATCTTCTTTGGGGAGCTTTTCGGTAAACCTCCCCAGGGAGTCCCAAAGAGATCTGTCACACCGCCCGAGGAGGGCTGAGGCACTCGCAATCTTCATGGATGACGCAGAAGTATTGCACATTTTTCTTCCATAGGAATCCATCTGTTTACTGTCCTTTTCTGGAGGAACAGAAGAGGACGAGGATGCTGAGTGTGTCCTCATGGCTGCTGCCACAATGACGGAGTCCGCTGGGGGGGGATCAGCTCTAAGAAACAAGGGATCCTCGCTGGAGCCTTATACTTCTTAGCAATTCTGGATGGGATAAACCCCACCGTAGAAGGAGTAAGGAACGTGGCCATAGCTGGTTCCAAGAAATCTGGCACCAAAGAAAGCAGCGGTTTAGGAGCTGTGCGATGGTGTAAAGTGTCAAATATGATTGACGTGGGAATTACAGGAGTATGCAAAGTGATGTTCAACTTCTTAGCTCCCCGACCCAGAACGTCTGAGAAAGTTGCGATGTCATCGACGGGAGACACCCGTGATGGAGGAGTCGATGAGAACATGGGAAAATAGTCCCGGACAGAGGACCTCGTGGACGAAGACCAGGAGGATGATCATCTGCGTCTTTTCTTATGGGGACGTTCGGGATGAGAGCTGTGTCGACCCCTGGATCGTGATCGGTGTGTGGAAGGCGATCTTGGTCTTCTGGGGGGAGACTTGGAGGGTCTAGCAGGAGCACTTCTATCAGGAGAGGTCCTGGATGGAGAGTATGTTCGAGAGTAGTCCGAGCCCAGGCTTCTGCGGTCAGCTGTCCCGACACCAGGCAAGCCATCGAGGTGACAGACCGAAGGCTCTCTTCTCCCCAGCTCTAGGAGATTTGTCTGGTGAAATCTGTACAATATGCAGCCCTCGGGATGATGACTGGGCTCCAGAAGACGATCTGGATCTTGACATCGGCTCACACCGGATCTCCTCCGTGGCCACTGCAATTTTCTCACTCGACGTCGAATGCCTCAAAGTCGATGAAGTCTGCATTACCATCGGCGTCAATGTGCGTGCTCTTGATGGTGGTCTCGACGTCGACAGCCTACGGCGATGCAGAGACCTTGACGTCAACCTTCGACGGCGACGTGGGGACCTCGAGGTCGATCTCCCATAACTTCGTGTTGGCGTCGAACTTCTCGGCGTCGAATGATGGGACCTCGACAACGCTCTCGGCGTCGACAAGCCCACTTGCGGCGTGATGTCTGCCGTCGTCACTCTCAATGCCGGCCCCCTCAAGGGCGGCGGAGAGTGTCTCGACGTCGACGGAAGCCTCGACGTCGACATAGTTTTTTCAGGTCTCTCTAGATCCACAGCCTTCAAGCCCGAAGTGCTGTGCCTCGACGCCGACTTACTGGCATGCGGCGGAGAATCTCGACATCGAGATGACGATCTGTCCCGCGACACTGAAGAGTGTCCCGGCCTTTTTGACGGCGATCTCGACTTCGACGGCGAATCTCCCGTCAGCTTCTTCTTTCTGGACTCAGGAGAGGTGGAATATCGCCGTTTTCGGTGTTGCTTACTTGAAGAAGGTGCTCTGAAGTCTCCATGGTCACGTCCATGATGGCTTCTGCCCTTCTCCAGCTGGGCAAGAGGCTTAATGCATTGCCTGTCACGCAGAGTCCGCCTGGAAAACTTCTGGCAATGGTAAAACTGGTCAGGATTGTGTGAAGATGGAAGACACACAATACACACAGAGTGTGGGTCTGCCAGTGCCATCTTCTTGCCACAGGTAGGACATTTCCTAAATAAAGTAGGCATTCTGACTGGAATAAACTTTGGTAAAACAAAAAAAACTGTAGAATAAGCCTTTAGGAGTCAGAAAAAGTAGAGTTTTGTGAGAAAAATTTAAAATAAATCACTTGCAGTCAAAAAACTGAAGAGCTCAAACTCCAGGATCCTCACAGAAGGAGATGGAAAAAAGAACTGACCTAACTGCCACCTGTAGTGCATCATGGGAGCAAGGGGTCTCCTGCAGGTCTTAACACCTTGGCTGCTGAGGCTTTTCCCATCCTGTGCTGACTGATTGATAATCCCATTATACATGACGAGCTCACCTTGTCATGAGCACAGCTCCAGTGTGCCTCATGACGAGCTGACCTTGTCATTAGCATAGAAGGGGTTAAAGGGACAGTACCCTAACTCTAATGCCTTAAAGGCAAGGTGTCAGTTTTTCTTATTACTCTACTGTAGCCTACAGGCAACTGCCTGCAATTACAAGCTTTCTTTATGGCAATAACGCATTGTTGTATGACAACTGTTTAGTGCTTCCTCTTTCCCTTATGGGTGAGGAGGTTATGGGTACTACAATGAAACCTATGTCATTTTCTGCATTTTTGCCATGGTGGAAGCATTTTAGGCTGCATGTATATGTTTTCACATGCATATATATGTGTGCATATGTATTTTCTATATGCTCCGGGATCCCGCACATGGGCGTGAATTATTAATAGATTATGATTATTGATGAGCATCCCCTGGATGAGAAATAGCGCACTGTGCAATGGAGAGAAAAATAGAGGGAAGAGGGTGAAGAGGAAAGATGACAAAGAGTGTCATAGAAGTGTGGGGCATAGAGGGTGAAAAGGACACCCAAAAGAAAAAGGAGACAGACAGAAGGAGTTAGAAAGAAGAGGACTAGGGAGTAATGAAGAGAACACGTGAGAAGAGAGAAAGAGTTGAGGAAGGGGAGTGGAGGAAGACAGCATGATGGGGGAAGAAAGAGGTTAGAGTAACAGAAAGAGGAGAGGCGGAGAGGGATAGAAAGTGAGAGGAATGGAGAGAGAAAAGGAGAACAATATCAAGCAATGAAAGTAGCAGAGAGAGAAAGAATAGGAGACAGGGAGGGGGTTAAAGTGCGCAGATGCCTCTCCTGCCCACGCAGGGCAGGCAGCTTCTGGGGCATTGTTAAGAGGCTGCGCTCCAGGCTGTGAAGGCAGGCAAGAGGTGGCCTGAGTCAGGAATGTAACAAAGCGAGCCGTTAGTTCGGTAATCTGCAGGGACTCGATCACAACTCTTTTACACATTTGGATCCCTTTTTGTTAAAATAATTGTCTTGAGTCAGTCTTTCCATCTGTAGAGCGGGGTAGGTGCATGTTATGTGCGTGAACTGCTTTTTCTGACACGTTCTGCTGGTGGAGATCTTTAAGGCAACCATATGCTATTCTGTGCATGCATTGGCCTTAAGAAAGCACTAATGACCCAACAATGGCTGGTTTTATATGACGGGGCTTGCAGAACCAATTAATTTTGATGGCAGGCTGTTTAATGTTAACCTCACTTTCCCTTGTAGGTGCTGCTTTGATATTTTTTTCAAGAAACAATGGGTTTGGGACTTCAAAATGCTGGCCATTGTCCATCGGGCTTTATATGGTTTGGGCCCACTCTACCTGCAGAACAAGTTACTTACCTTCGGTAACGATATATCTGTAAGAAACAGTAGTTAGTATTAGATTCCTTACCTTAGAATATCCCCAGGCGTCAGTCTGGATCCGGAAACTTTTGCGTAGCAGTACCCCTGCGCGTCGGTAGGCGTCGTCTGCAGGCGTCCCCTGCGGCTCCGCGTCGTCGGCGTCGTGCGCCGTGATGACGTCGCTGGAGTATATAGACGCCGCCTCCGCGCGCTGACGTCAGTTCTTCTTTTTTCCGCGCCAGTTAGCGCAGATCCGAAGAGCAGTACTCCGGTCTTTTGACCAAGTGTTTGTTAACTTAAATCTTTCTACGGTGGAATGAGCTTCTTCTCGCCCTCAGGAGGATTTCTGATCCGGGTCCAAGGTGGGTTTCCTTAAGTAATGGAAGTAGGAGAGCCTGCTTCCAAGCGAGCGGAACGTATGCCTCACGAAGCGACTGGTTGATCAGAATATTGACTTCCGAATTAACCGTGTCGGCTAGATCAGCCAGCAGCCGAGCTGCGCAAGGATCGTTGGGGGAACCAGATTTCAACGCCCCAAGGATTTTGCGAGAGGCCAAGAGGTCTATGGGGCAGAAGGCCGAGAAGGAGTGATCTGGGACCTTCTCCACACTAAGCCCCCGCTGGGGCCGGGGAGGCGTCAGGTTTTTTGGAAAGGAGTCTTGGATTTCCCTGATTTTCTCCCTAAAATGATTGGACAGAGTATTTGCCTAGATGACTGAGGGCGTAGCCTCTATCTCCTGTGCTCGGGGCGTCACAAAACTCTGCACAATGGCAAAGATTTCCTTCGCATTATTGTTAGCCCTATCAATGCGCACGGCAAAATGGGTGCTTTTTGCCAAGGAGATGGCTGAATAGTACAATTTCTGTTTGTCCCTAAGAGCCTGTTTGTCCGTAGGACAATAGCCGCTGGCCCTCCAAGTTCTCTCCAAGACCTTACAGGAGTATTTGAGATCCCTCAACTCTGCGGTGAACCAAGGCTTGGAGGGGGTTTCTCTCCCCAGCTTACGGGGGCCAGAGGCCGAAAGGCCCATGACAGCATCACTAATCCAATTCGAAAATGTAGAAACATTCTCCGATAGTGTGCAGATGACCGTGCAACAACATTAGTAAAATCTAATAAAGGCCCCAATGATACATTACTTACTCAACCAGCACAAATATTGGGACAGTTTGTTTCATATTATGAAAAACTATACACCCCCGAGGGTAGCTGCACCGAGACTCAGATACAAACTTATATTAATAAAAATCTACCCGTAGGTGAATACCTAGATCAGGAATGCATTGATCAGTTGGAGGAAGAGGTCACACTAACAGAGCTACGTCTTGCTGTCGCCTCTCTTCCCTCTAATAAGGCGGCCGGAGAGGATACACTTCCTATAGAGCTGTATAAAATCTGTACGGACGAAATTTTACCACTGCTCTGCTTAGTTATTATCTTAATTGGTGCTACAGGGAAGGCACCGGATTCTTGGAAGACAGCTAAAATAATGTGTTTTCTAAAGAAAAATAAATCACCTACGGAATGCGGGTCCTATCGACCTATATCCTTGATCAATGCTGATGCTAAAGCTTATGCTAAACTAATAGCAACGCGGATGGCCCCACTTATGCCACGGCTTGTAAATGACCAACAACATGGTTTTGTAGTTGGGAGGGATACTACCACTCATGTTAATATGGCGATAACCGCCTTTGACGTGGCAGCAACTAATCTCACCCCACTCGGTAGGATACTCTTAGACGCAGAGAAGGCGTTCGACCGAGTGGGGTGGGATTACCTATGGGGGGTGATGAAACAATTTGGCTTCAGCGGACGCTTCCTGAGAAGTATACAGGCACTGTATAAGGATCCTAATGCTAATATTAGCTATGCGGGGGCACTTTTACCCAATTTTTCAATCCTAAGGGGGACCCGGCAGGGATGCCCTCTGTCACCCCTGCTCTTTGCTCTTTCTATGGAGCCATTTATCAATGCCCTCCAAACTCAAGCTAAGATGGTACCTATGCAGCAGGAAGATAAAGTCCTGAAAATTACAGCATATGCTGACGACTTAGCTATTTATACTACCAATGTAGTCAATGCATTGGCAGGGATTTGGGAAGAAGCCAACAACTTTGGTGCTATTTCGGGCTATAAACTTAATATGTACAAAACACAAGTTATAATGAACTATCAGTCTAATTCTCCAGTGCAAGGACTATGTCAGGCCGCGGTTTATCTAGGGGTAAAGATATCTTCTAATATCACTGAAATAAATGCATTAAATTATGAACCCTTATTAAAAGAGGTGGCAGTTCTTTTGAAAAAGTGGCATAAGATTCCACTTAATCTTCTTGGGCGAATGAACTTGATCAGGATGAATATTTTGCCTAAATTTTTATACTTTTTTCGTTCTATTCCTTTCCGTGTCAATAATTTGTTTTTTTAAAAATTGGACGGCATTCTCAGTAGCTTCATCTGGGGCTATAAGAAGTCTCGAAGATCGATGTCAATACTGAAATTATCACTAGAAAAGGGGGGTCTTAATTTCCCTGATTTTAGAGCTTATTTTTTTGCTTCTTTTCTGAGTCGGCTTCGTAGTCTGTTCACCATTAACAATCAATTTTTTTTCTCACCAATTTATGCTTGGCAGAGATTCAAAACAATTTCTGGCAAAAGTGCAAGACCCGAATTATTTCAAACGTGTAAAATTTAAGACCGCGAGGGATGCAGTACGTATTTGGAATTTGATAATGATTAATTGCAATACTTCTTTTTTCCACACTGATCTGCCACTTTGGGATAATCCAGGGCTCCCAGGTATCTTTAGTGATAAAACCGGGCACGACTGGGCTAAACATGGTATTCAGAAATTGGGAGACCTATACGGCTCAGGCGGCTTTTTACAATTTGAAAATCTGAAACTTTTGTTTAAATTGCCGGAAATGATGCGATTTAAATATATTCAAATAAGGGACTTTTTAATACGTAAGATGAACCTGATGGCAGTAAGCAGTTCAGATCTATGGACTTGCTTCTACTCTGCAAACAGGAAATCATTAATTAGCGTGGGATACAAGTGTATAAGCCAAAATAGATCGGATGAAGCCCCTAGATTAGCGTTAAAATGGTCTTCTAGACTAGGACTTAATGTGACTGCCCAGAATGTTACAGCCGCCCTAGTAAATATCAACAAAGTGACTCACTCATCTAGCTTAATGCTCCAATCGTATAAGACTATCTGTCACTTATATTATACACCATTAAGAATTTCCAAATGGTCACAAAATAATTTGAGCAGTGACCGTACCAAATGTCCTAAACGTGGTCTGGTGGCAGCAGACCTCATACATATGATTTATTCTTGTCCGTCATTACCTGGGTACTGGTCGGCAATAGAAAATATCTAACTTAAAAAAAAAGTGACTACTTTTGCACTGTCTGCAGCTTCAGTTTTACTGGCAATACACCCCACTAGTAATATTAATACAGATTTGTTAAATATTCTTTTGACCTGTGCCAGATTGGTTATAGCGAGAGCTTGGATCTCTCCGAAACCTCCTTATACGATTGAATGGTGGGCTCTTGTTAATGAAATTTATACTATGGAAGGCTCACTTGCTAGGAATCGGGAAACAAAAGCAACTGGGAAGTTTGTTAAAATTTGGGGTAATTTTTTGTAAAGCTTGTACTGTTTAGGACCATCTACTATGTTTGGAGTAGATGATGTTCTTGACGACTCAGCTGTGTCAGGAATTTTTGTGTCCTTCCTCCCCTAACTTCGTTTTATTTCTCTTAGGCCTCTGTTTTACTTTATGTTTTCAGGTCCTCTCCAGGGTAAACACAGACTAGTGGCAATGTTAGGAGCTTGTTGTTATTTTATTTGCATTTTGATCTGTATCTGCATTATATTTTTGTAAAGTGAAACTGCTAATCACCTTGACTTGCTTGTCAATAAAAAAAGAAAAAAGAAAAAACCAAACAGTCCCTAATTGCTTCAGCAACCTCCAGCAGTGCTGACTCTGTGCTATGGGCGGCCCGAAACCCCGATTACACAGGATGTAGCGCGCCCGACTTCGTCACATAGTTGGTTAACTGCAAAGTGACTACCTTTTCGCAAACCTTAGCCAAACAAGGCAACAGAGAAATAGGTCTATAATTACCGGGAAGCGAGGAGTCCAAGGTGGGTTTCTTAAGTAATGGAAGTAGGAGAGCCTGCTTCCAAGCGAGTGGAACGTATGCCTCACGAAGTGACTGGTTGATCAGAATATTGACTTCCGAATTAACCGTGTCGGCTAGATCAGCCAGCAGCCGAGCTGCGCAAGGATCGTTGGGGGAACCAGATTTCAACGCCCCAACGATTTTGCGAGAGGCCAAGAGGTCTATGGGGCAGAAGGCCGAGAAGGACTGATCTGGGACCTCCACACTAAGCCCCCGCTGGGGCCTGGGAGGCTTCGTATGGGGCAGCACAGGTCAAGAATAAAAAAGAAAATACTTACTGCCCCCATGGTTGAACATTATGTGGAGATGTCCCATAACGAGAACGATTTCAAATGGTCAGTCCTTTTCACAATGAATAACGCACAGCGCCCTGTAGATATTGACAAGACGCTTCTTGAAAAAGAAGCATATTTGATTTTGAAATTTAATTGTATAATGACTGGGTTGAATAGTATGTCAGAACTGTCAAGAATTTGAGGTTTGGGGTCGTACTGCTGGATTGTATATGCTGTGGTTGCAGTAAGATGCTGCAATGAATAGGCATGGTCTCATATAATATAATGAGACCCATTGGAAGCATTTATGTATATAATCTACCACCTGCGATCAGAATGAAGAGTGATCGATTCAATTTCAATTTGGTCATGCAGTAAGCCACGTTTCAAATAACCCTCTTTAAAATAAACGTGATGCTAATCTTGACCCCGGACTATATGAACACCATCGGGTGGTTCACGGCCACGTACACAGTTTAAAGTCGTTTTAAACTACAGCTCCCATAATGCATTCAACATGACACTGGATTTCTTAAGTATCCCAAAATGGCCGCCGGTTTCAGATGCGGTGAGTGAGGGACGCAGTAGCACTGATTCTATCAAGCGGAGCAGACGGCACTTTCAGGTATTGTTTAAGTACAAACGTAGCGTTTGTTCCTGCGTGTTCACTAAGTCAGAGAAAATGCGATTGATATAATACCGCGCTTCTCTCCGTACGGAGTGATTGATTTCTTCTGGAACAAATAGAAGCGTGCGAGCAGAAGCAGAGGCGAGTTTAAGACACGCTGAGCCCCGGACGGGGTAGCAGACGGGGGCGAGAGGAGTCACCGTGTTTTGCTAATGAAAACAGGTAGGGTAGTGGCTTACTACGTGACATAAAGGTTTAAGAATAGTCATGTGAAAAGTGGGGGCCCTAACGGAACGTTAATATTCTAATAGGTGAAAGAGACAGCTGCTGGTGAAAAGGCGGCGCAGCCCAGCTGCAATATAACAGTGGAATACATGCAAGGTATGGTAGTATACATAAAGATAACTAAAATGCCAATTGACATTAACAATGCTGCTAAAAGCATCATATGTGTTTTTGTTTAAATAGGACAAAAGTAACCGGAGACAGAAATTCCTCCGCTCCTCCCGCAGCGCCAGTCCGCGCAGACGGAGGTATGGATTTCTTAGCTAGTTCTATTAGTTTTTCCACCAATTTAAAGGTACATACTTCATAAATAGAGGCAATATGCTGTTGATTTTTAGATAAAAGGGTACCCCATCTGAGACCCGAAGAAAAGAGTGCCTCTATCGACAGAAGTGACCAATGGTCACCTGGAGAACAAGTTACTTACCTTCGGTAACGCTTTTTCTGGTAGATACAATATCTGCCTGTGGATTCCTCACTTTGTGAATATCCCCTTGCGTCAGCAACATTCGGAAATTCTTTCGTAGCCTCGCGCCGACGTGGACTCGGACGTCATAGAGACACGACATTGCTCGCGACTCCGCTGACGTCACCGACGCCTACAATAGGCCCACGCCGGCGTGATGACATCAGTTCCGCCCTTTTTTCCGTGCCATCGAGGCACACGGACGGACCAATGACAATAGATATATACAAAGTATACACAGTACACAATAGTCAAGGCAAAACACACAGTGTAAAGCAAATGCAGGAAAGCAATTGAAACATTTCCCTGACAACAAAATATACATTATACAGTAACTCTGGAATAGAAGAGTGGACAACGGGGAGGCGGGTGGGTCAGTGAGGAATCCACAGGCAGATATTGTATCTACCAGAAAAAGCGTTACCGAAGGTAAGTAACTTGTTCTTCTGATAGATACATCTGCCGTGTGGATTCCTCACCTTGTGAATAGAGTCCCACAGCAGTCCTCACTCCCGGAGGAGGGCGTCCACTCTTCTAAACCAGGAAATCCTGAAGGACAGAGCGTGCAAAGTGACCGTCCCTCCTCACTTCGGAATCCAAGCAGTAATGCTTCGCGAAAGTGTGGAGGGAAGACCAAGTTGCCGCTCTACAAATATCCTCAACAGGTACACCTCTAGCCAATGCTGAGGTCGAAGACTTAGCCCTTGTAGAATGAGCCCTTATACCCTCTGGTGGTTCCTTACCGGCCAAAGAGTAGCAGATCTTTATGCAGAGAACGATCCATCTTGACAGGGTTCTTTTATGGACCGCCCTTCCTTTCTTGCAGCCAGCAAACCCAACGAAGAGCTGGTCTTCCAAACGAAAATCCTTGGATCTGTCCAAGTAAAAGGACACCGCCCTCTTAGGGTCCAGACGGTGCAGTCTCTCTTCCTCCTTAGAAGGGTGAGGGGGAGGATAAAAGGAAGGTAGGGTAATGGACTGTCCTAAATGGAAGGGAGTTACCACCTTAGGCAGAAAAGCAGCCCTGGTCCTGAGAACCATTCAATCAGCATGAATGGTCAAGAAAGGGGGCTTGAAACTAAGAGCCTGAAGCTCACTTACCCTCCTTGCCGAGGTAATTGCAACGAGGAAAACTGTTTTAAGGGTAAGAAGCCTCATGGGACATTTGTGGAGAGGCTCAAAAGGAGCACCCATCAAAAAAGTCAAAACAAGATTTAAGTCCCACTGAGGCACAATAAAAGGAGAAGGAGGGAACTTATTTGTGAGGCCCTTCAAAAATCTTAAAACCACAGGAGATTTAAAAAGAGAAGGCTGATCAGGCAAGCAGAGAAATGCCGACAGCGCTGAAAGGTAACCCTTCACTGTGGCAACCGCAAGTCCCTGTTGCGCCAGAGAAAGGGCAAACTGGAGAACGTCAGACAAATGGGCTCTCAAAGGGTCAATAGACTTTCCCCCACACCACGAGACAAATTTCGACCATCTATAAGAATAGACAGACTTAGTGGAGTCACGCCTGGCTGACAAGATGACATCCACAACGTCAGGTGAGAGGGAAAAGGAAATCAGGTTGCCCCGTTCAATCTCCAGGCATGAAGGTGCAATGTCTGGAGGTGGGGGTGTAGAACCTGCCCCTCCATCTGAGAGAGGAGGTCTGCCCTGAGAGGGAGACGGAGCGGCCGGCGAGAGGAGAGGTGGAGAAGATCTGTGTACCACACCCTTCTTGGCCAATCCGGGGCGACCAATATGACTTGGGCCCGGTCTTGGCGAATCTTCCTCAGAACCCGAGGAATCAAGGGTATGGGAGGAAACGCGTAAAGGAGTTGATTTCCCCAACTCAACTGAAACGCGTCCCCCAAAGCTCCTTGCATCGGAAAATGGAGACTGCAGAATGACAGGCAGTGAGCATTCTCGCGAGTGGCGAACAGGTCCACCCGAGGAGTTCCCCACATCTGAAAGATGTCGTGAACCACCTCCGGGTGAAGCCTCCACTCGTGATCGGCAGAGAACTGCCGACTGAGACTGTCTGCACGAACGTTCAGAACTCCGGCCAGATGATTTGCCATCAGACAAATCTGATGGTCCCGAACCCAGGACCAGAGACGCAGAGCCTCTCTGCAGAGACACTGCGACCCCACTCCTCCCTGTTTGTTGATGTACCACATCGCGGTCGTGTTGTCTGTCAGGACTTGAACCGACTGACCGCGAAGGGAGGGGAGGAAGGCCTTGAGCGCTAAACGAATCGCCCGCAATTCTAGAAGGTTGATGTGAAGCAACCTTTCATCTGGAGACCAAAGGCCCTTGACCTCCAGATCCCCCAGATGAGCACCCCACCCGAGAGTGGATGCATCCGTTATCACCGTGGCCACCGATGGAGGCAGCTGAAAAGGCTTTCCTTGAGACAGGTTGCCTTCCACGCCCCACCAAGACAGATCCACCGCAGCTTCTCTGGAGATCCTCACAGACTCCCTGAGATCTCCGTTGTGCTGATACCACTGCCTGCGGAGGCACCACTGGAGCGCCCTCATGTGCCAGCGTGCATGGTTGACCAACAGAATGCAAGAAGCCATCAGACCGAGCAGACGAAGGACCTTCAGGACTGGAACAACCGCTCCATTGTAAAATAAAGGAATCATTTCCTGTATGTCGCGAATCCTTTGAGGGGGAGGGAATGCACGACATACTGTTGTGTCCAGTACAGCACATATGAACAGGTTGCGCTGGGAGGGCACCAGGTGAGATTTGGGTACATTTATCGAAAAACCCAACCTGTACAACAACTGGGTTGTCTCCTGCAGATGATGAAGCACACTCTCCGACGACTCCGCTTTGATCAGCCAGTCGTCCAGATACGGGAATACAGGAATCCCTGACCTTCTGAGATGCGCCGCCACCACTGCCATCACCTTGGTGAAGACTCGAGGCGCAGTAGTAAGTCCAAACGGAAGGACCGCAAACTGATAGTGCTGCGATCCCACCGTAAAACGGAGATACTTCTTGTGCGACTTCAGGATTGGGATATGAAAATACGCATCCTGCAAGTCGAGCGACACCATCCAGTCTTCTTCCAGCAGAGCCTGAAGAACCTGAGCAAGGGTGAGCATCTTGAATTTCTCCTGCTTCAGATAAAAATTCAAGATCCTGAGATCGAGGATTGGACGAAGTCTGCCATCCTTCTTGGGAATCAGGAAATACCGGGAGTAGCATCCCTGACCCCTTTCCCGCTCTGGGACCACCTCTATCGCACCTTTTCTCAATAGAGTTTGGACTTCCTCCTGAAGGAGTAACAGATGTTCCTCTGAGCAATACCCCTGGCAAGGAGGGTAATTGGGAGGGAATTCCCGAAAAGGAAGGGCATACCCATTTTCTACGAGATTGAGAACCCAAAGATCTGATGTAACCGATTACCAATCCCGTAGAAAGTGGGTAAGCCGACCCCCCACTGGGCCTACATGAACCTGAATGGCGGATCTAGGGCTGCTTTTCTGTGGCTGGGGGGTTGGAGGAGGTGGAGGAGGCTTGACGCCCTCGAGGACGTGCTCTCTGCTTTCCCCTGTATGACCTATACAAGGTATTCTGCTGCTGCTGCTGTTGTTGCTGCTGCTGACCTTGTCTATATGAGCGAAAGGAAGAGCGGCCAAACCCTCTAAATTTCCTGGTCGTAGAACCTCTGACCTGAAGGCCAAGAGATCTAGCAGTTGCCCTGCTATCCTTGAATCTCTCCAAGGCCGTGTCTGCTTTCCTTCCAAAGAGCCCCTCACCATCGAAAGGCAAATCCAATAAAGCAGACTGCACATCAGCTGAAAAATCAGACGACTTCAACCAGGCTGAACGCCTTGTGGCAACCGCTGTGCCCATGATCCTTGCCACAGAATCCGTAGTATCGAGCCCGCTTTGGATGACTTGACGGGCTGCCGCTTGAGAGTCAGACAAGGCTTCCTCAAAGTCTTTTCTGTTATCCTCAGGAACCTTAGGGATTAATGAACGCATAGAGTCCATAAGAGCATGAATATATCTACCCATAAGGCAAGTGGCATTAGAAGACTTCAATGCCATACTAGCCGAAGAAAAAGTCTTTTTTGCAATTTGATCCTGTTTCTTGGCCTCTTTGTCGCCAGGCACCTGCGGAAAAGCACCAACTGACTTTTTAGAACATGCGGCCTGAATCACCAAACTCTCAGGAGAAGGGTGAGAAGACAAGAAAGCAGGATCCTCAGGAGCCACTCTATACCTCCTAGCCACACTTTTCGAAACTGCAGGAGCAGAAAAAGGTTTCTTCCATACCTCCATAATGGGATCCTTTAAAGCATCATTAAATGGTAGTAAAGGTTCCACTGCTGAGTTTGGAGAATGAAGGACCTCAGTCAGTAAATTTGACTTAAATTTGACAGTAGGCAAAGTCAAACCCAAAAGTCCTGCTGCCTTCTTCATGACAACATGATATGGTTGAACATCCCTGGAGGGTGCATCAGGTCCTGAAGGTAAAGCCCATTCTGGGGAAAATTCGAGACCACTTGCCTCTGCCAGGTCATCAAAACAACTCCCATCCAGCTCACCTTCCTCCACTTCAGAAGAAGACTCATTAATTCTCTGTTCATCAAGCAGACGTTGAGCCTCTCTTCGAGACCTCATTTTAACTCGAAGTGCAGCTGAATCCAACGCCGAATCCGACAACGCCGGAGCCGACTTCGGAATCGAATCCGAGGGATTGGAAGGTCGTTCCATAGACTTGCTAGGAGCCGGTGACGTCGGAGCCGGAGTCGTCGACTTCGGCCGGGTCGGCGTCGATACCGGTGTCGACCTCGGTGGAGCTTGGTACTGCCACAGCGGAGTCGGGGCTGGCATATACGGCATGAAAGGTGCCGGAGCATATGAGTGAGGAACACCCAAATTAAAGGCCATAGGACCCATGGGACCCGAAGGTGCACCAGAGGGGTACCATGATCTTGTGAAAACACCATACATCGCGTTTAAAAACGCAGAAGGGTCCTGACCTGGAGTCGGGAATGTTGGATGCTCAGGTTGACCTCGAGGCAGGTTTGAATCTGTTTCCACAACAGGATTCAAAGTCTCCTCCTCAACAGGAGCGTCATCCGGAGCCAGAGATGGAGCCGGAGACGGAGCCGGGGTCGGATCCGGAACCGGAGTCGGAGAATGGACCATTGACTCCGAAGGCGAAGCCTCACCTTCTTGATCCGACACTTGCGGAGGAATCACTTTCGACTTCATCCTCTTGGGAGATTTCGATCTTGAACCAGATTTATCACCTGAATGATGACGGGATTCATGCCTCCTTTTCTTATGTTTCTTACGAGAACCAGAAGCGTGATCAGACGAAGACTTCGAGGCCGACGCCTCTCGAGATCTCGACCTGGATCTCGACTTCGATCTCTTCGAGTGTTTTGATGATCTTCTAACTTTACTCGCCTTTAGCTTAGTCACAAGAAGTTTTGATTCTCTTTCTCGAAGAGCCTTCGGATTCATCTTCTGACATGATGAACACCCATCAACGTCGTGATCCGAACTCAAACACCATATGCAGTCTTGGTGAGGGTCCGTAACGGACATCATCTTCCCACATTCTCTACAAGGTTTAAACCCTGTTTACTTTGTCGACATGACAACCGAGCAAAAAGGTCAGAGAATGGAGAATCGAGGAAATAAAGTATCAAAGATACTAGAAGCTACAGAGTATCCCGAAACCGTTAGCGTCGACGACGCGGAAAAAAGGGAACTGATGTCATCACGCCGGCGTGGGCCTATTGTAGGCGTCGGTGACGTCAGCGGAGTCGCCAGCGATGTCGTGTCTCTATGACGTCCGAGTCCACGTCGGCGCGAGGCTACGAAAGAATTTCCGAATGTTGCTGACGCAAGGGGATATTCACAAGGTGAGGAATCCACACGGCAGATGTATCTATCAGAATAGTAAGATACAGGTACAAATATATCTTGTCTAAACGCTATGATAGCTAGGGAAGAGGTCAACAGGTTGTCATTAAAACTTTATGTTTTTTGCATCCTAAACAGAAGATTCACAGAGCCTTGATGAGGGTTTGGGGATCAATGACCCGAACCTGAAACGCGTCGGCAAATCCATCAAGAGCTAATTATTACATCTAGTGTTTTTGATTAATTGACACAAGCTTTGTTGCTCTTGTTATGAATTATGTTTTTTTAAGATTGTGATTAAGGAAATGATCTAGTGTATTGCAGATTGATGAATTGGATTTTGTAATGTTTGTTGGATGTTTTTTGATGTTATCTTCTTGGATGTTTTTGTAATGTTTCATGTTAGTTTGAAATGCACTTTGCTGATTGAATAATACTGTAAGTGTTTTTTTGATATGTGTATTCTCTCTCTGCCAGAAAAAATTTCGTCTAGAGGATACTAGTTTCCATATAGAATATACGAATAATAGGTATAAATAAATGTACCAGACCAGATCTAATGAAATTGTTTATTTGGTCTTTGTTAAAGTCATATTGTAAGTAGTGTGAGAAGGGGGCATTTTTGTGTGTGTTTAGGTGTTAAAAGTTAAAGCACACGTGTTTATCAAGATGGTGGCGGGCTGTCCACTGTCCTTACATGCACGCGCATGCTGTTAGGTTTGGACAAAAGGCGAGAGCAGCCATCTTTGTCCATCCCTGCGCGTGCATGTAAGGCTTTGGCAAAATCGATTGCAAAAGGTCCTCTCCATGGCGAGAGCAACGCATGCGCTGCTTTCGCCAGCCAAGACCAAAAAAGGGAAAATAAGTTACACATTTGTGTCACTGGTATTAGAGCGCGTTAGTAAAACGCAGAATCATTATACATTGGACACACCCAGGGGGCCCCGCTATATCGCGGTGATATGCGGACGCACGTGAATGCTTGGTGGTCGAGGAACGTCATCTTGCAATGGTTGGTACGGATGGTAGTGCCCAAGAGGATATCCAAACCTAGCGGATGATGACAGACACAGTGGAGTAGGAAGGGGGATGCGGGCTGCCCCGGGTTTCACCACTGAGGGGGGTAACAAAAGGGAAAAAATATGTGTTTTAATTACATATTTATGCCATTTTGTCAAGCCCGGGGTGACGTGTCATCACTGAGGGGGGTGACAAAATGCCAAAAATATGTGTTTCAAACACATATTTTTGCCATTTTGTCAAGCCGGTGGGAACAATAAATTTGCCGCACTAGGTAACACCTGACCTTGCTACGCCACTGGACACACATGATATACCTGGATTCAGATCTAGGGGCATATACCACTTTGGGTGTGCAGTCCTATGGAACTGATCAATCCGCGTGAGATGGTGGCAATAATGGGGTGGATATGGATACATGGACGAGAAATAGGATATTGTTAGGAGAGCAATGTGATGGACTAAACACTGTTAATGAAAGGTGATAATGTCTGTGAACACTGCACTTGTGGTATTTATTGTTACACAAAAAGAATAAAAATATCACATTTGAAAAAGGAAGAAAACTGAAGAAAGAACAATATTAGAAACTAAAAGTTGGAAAAAAATATGAAAGGGAGCCAATTTCCTCGACTAGTACTACATAGTAACACAAACCTCCACTTCTTCCGTCGTTTGCCACGTAAAACTGTCCTCTGCATCTACTTTCTCATCACTGGAAAGCTCTAGGAACTCTTGGACAGAACCTCCCCTGAAACCTGCTTTGTTGATATGGTCCCTGCCGCACTCAGACAGTGCAGTTTCAGAACTCAAGCAGCTTTCGCTGACGTTTTCTTTCTCAGACTGATTTGCATTGGTAATTCCATTCTTGGTCTGCGTCTCAGAACTCCAGGCATTACATGCTTCCTTTTTCGGTTCAAATTTACTCAATGTTGTTTGGCTATTCCACTCTGAGCATCCAAATAAAGGCAACTCCTGCTGGGGAAAAAACACATATTTTAATGTTTTCCTTCTTTCTGTTTTCCCAAGAAACAACAGTACATAATAAAATTAATTTTGCCTACAACCTATCATGTTAGAGAACAAAATGATATTACTTCCAGTTGGATGGGCATTTTATACAGTTCAATACTTGTTCGAATATCCCTTGCTTTGGAGCAAGGACTTTTAAAACAAGCGTCTGCAATGCAATAGGTCTCGCATTTACGAGAGTTTGACCAATTGGCATTGTAAATTACAATGTCTTTTATTTATGTTTTGGTTTTTGGAACATAAATAAAAGGCATTGTCAATTACAATAACAAACTCTTGCACATGTGAGACCTATTACATTCCAAATGCTTGAATGCATGGATGAGTTGCCCCCTTCTTTCTCCCATGGCCCCTGAAGAGCTCCCTGTTTACTACGAGTTAAATCAACAAGCCAATGGTCAAAAATGCGCACGAGAGACCCTCCTGCAGTAAGAGGAATTCATTAAATAAAATAGCGCTTATAGACTAAAGAAGAGGTACCATGTAACAACTTGTAAAAGGGCCAGTCCTCATGGAAGGTTACAAATGAAGATAAGGTGGTACTAAGGAGGGAGTAACAAGCCTAATAACAAATCAGAAGCCAGCATTTAAGAAGGAAAATGAAACAAGTCAATGACAAATATGGGTGGAGAGAGGCCGGGGCTTCAAGTACATACTCCAATACAGCATGGCTAGCAGAGCAGTGCATGTGCTGCCCAGGCTCAACCTAAAAACTTCAGGAAGGGACTGGCAGAAGATACATTGATATGGTTCATATTCCGATAACGACTGAAATGAAAGATTAGAAAATATGCAAAGTGAAGAAGAAAAAAAGTTATAATTTTTTTCTCTGTCAATAGTTCTTGTAAATACTCCAGCAGATTCACCAACTCTAAATTTATAACCTACTGTCACACAGTGCCAGAACATATAATTAAGCAGTGCAGCTTTACCAGCAAAAACATGGCCCTGCATAACTGAACTACTATCGGTGGACACTGGAAAATAGGAGTGATCTTGCCACTATAGTTGCCTAGATGCTTAGCAGGCCTCCTCACTGTGAAAATTTGGCCTGGTATATGATGTTCACTATTCTAGTGAGCACCTTGCACCAGTATAAACAACCCTTATGGTGATGGTTGTAAAGTCAACCTTATAGACCAGCTATCCTAGAGGTAGCATGGACAAAGCAGTCTTAGGCTAAAACTTCAGAGAGCATGTGAAGCAAGCTGTTTTACCATATGTAACCCCTTTAATACCAAATGAAAGGACACCACACAGGTTATATATAAAATATATATGTATTTATTACTAACACAACCCCTCTGAACTATTTATGAGGTCAGAGGCACAAGCACATAACAAGATACTTAATTATCATACAATAAGTTGCACAATATACAGTACAGCCCTAGGGGCACGTATAACCATATACTAAAATAGGGGTATAAGAAACGCGTCACAAACAGGGAGGAGGCCTAGGGCCTCGGGAATCGCTGGGGCTACGCTGTACTACCAAGAGTTAGGAAGCAGGAGGCCCACGGGGAGCGTGTGCAGTGTCTACACACACACGCAAGTTACCATAGGGATACAATGGTAACGAAAGAATTGGAAACTAGTTCTTTTAGGACACTTCCGGATGGACTACGAGAAAGCTACTGAAAACTAGGACACTAGGATAGTCAATACCCACAGGAGCACCGGAGTACTCGCGTTAACTCACCCACAGGAGCCGGGTGCATAGGTGTCAAAGTATGTCGGGTTTCGTCGCTGAATCCTATGGAGACCTGTAAAAAGATGCGGCAGGCGACAAGGAGAGAAGTGTCTGGTTGGATCCAAGGGCGGATCGAGGATGAAGAATACCTGAAAGCAGAGGGGACAGAGTCTGGGTCACTAGCCAGTGACCAGGAAGGAACCAGGCGATGTCGCAAAGCAATCAGGTGATGTCGTGAAGCTTGACTCTGCAGCCACGTGGACCAGGAGGCGTCGACGACGATCAGGAGCTGGATACGGACTTTCCCATGAAGGATCTCGCTGTTGGTGGCGTCGGCTTCCGGATTGGAGTCAACAGGCCTTGGCAAATGCAACCCATGCAGGAATCGAATATTCGCTTCGGGTTAGACCAGCAAGGTCTATGGGGCTTCTCCTTTGCAGGGAAGCAGGAGCAACCAGGTAGGCGGTTCAGGTTCAAAGGTTCGTCGTCACAGAGGCCACTAGCCAACAGGCAAGAAACCGGACAGACGCGTCGAGCACAAAAACACCAGCAGGCCCCACATGGCACTCGTGGAATGTGGAGGGCTGTGCATCGGTGCAGAAGGTGCTCGGGGCTGGGGCTGGGGCTGCTCAATCCCCAATGCACAACTTTGAGGGAGCCTCAGAAGCTGCACAAGATGGCCGGTCCCACGACTCTCGTCGCCTCCACGGGTCTCAGCTTTGATGTGGCTGTGGATCGGGGTCAAAGAAGTCTGGAACTCTGACTCTTATCGGACTCTGTGCTCGGGCTCCGGCGGGAGCGTCGACAAAGTAAACCGCAGATCGCTGGATGGTGCCTGTTTGCACAGGGTGGTCACTCCTTGACCACAAGGGAGATTCTTCAGTCTTCTAGTTGCAATAGAATGTCGAAGGTCCAGGGTTTCGTTTCAAGTTTCAGTTCAGGATAAATCTAAAGTCTCTTGACTCAGCTCCTACCTATATACCAATCTGAGGGGCTGGATTACCTGCTAGGTCCCTCCTATGGGTGGGACCAGGGAAGGGGGTGGTTACACCCCTTTCCCTTTGTCCAGTTTTGCGCCAGACCTGGGGCTGGAGTGCCCTAGCAACTGGTTTGAACCGGACTATGCATGGGACACCTTGTGTGCCCCAGGCAGTGTCTCATTTCATTCAGCCCTCCCTGCCCCAATAGACTATGGCCTGTCTGGGGTGGTGGTAGCACCTCCCAAAACAGGAATCCTATTGTCCAAGCCTCCCTCGCTGGAAGGACTCCCAGCAGCAGGAGGTCAGACTTGTGTCTGTGGCAGCAGCATCCATTTTGTAATGCTGAGGCACTGGTTAACTTTAACCGGGATTAACAGGAACAACATGTCTTCTCTCTCTAGAAGGGTGGAATGCTACCCCCGTCGCCAGAACTGGCGAGGGGGTAGTACTCCAAAGCGTATGACACCTTACACGACATGTTTTGATAAAGCCAAACCAGAGTTAGCATTTAACCGCGAGGATTATGATGCACTTAAGAGTATATGGTATGGCTATATCATAGAACAGCTATAAGGACATGGTTCCGAAAGCTGCAGACAGGCTCAGCCCATGCTAGAGCACCATCTCACATAAAACCAAGCACTCTGCCTCCAGGATTGTTAAGGCCTGCCATAGGAGTGACTTATAGGTGCATATGTGTCTATATATAATGTTAGATATAAGAATACTATATCTAAGCAAGAGGTGATTACCCGACCTTGCCCCAGCTGAGTGATCAGCCAGTTGTGTCAGTTTGGATGGCCAGCCAGAGGTGGCATAATATATGCTGCAGACCCTGGTAGGCATTGGATGCACCTATGCCTTGGGTACCTATGGTACACTATACAGGGGCTCACAAAGGTGACCCAATTCCCAATTGGTAATGTACCTAAAGTACATGGCATGAATTTAAAGAGAGAACAGCTGGGCTGTGGGTCTGTCTACCAGGCCCACAGCCACATTAAGTCGAAAACCAGTAAAGCAAAAAGCAAAAAGTGGGGTGACCATAGGAAAGCAGACCAAACTCTCCTACACTCACAAAGAAAAGATTGCTCTTATTTTCAATCGAATCGAAAAGGTATGTTGGAATATGCCACCTACCCTACCACATCATTTACTTGAGACAAACAGGACGTATATTGGATTGATAGCCCCTTCCAGAAGTTTTATTTGTTGGAGGAAAAATATTGACAGAGGCCTGCACATTAGGAGACTACACGTATATAATAATAAAACATCAATTTGTATAGATGAAGGAAAGTAGGATCTGCTTTCATGGTTACCGCCACTGGTGTCATTCTATTTCTGACTAGTCTGACTGGGATCCTGCTAATTAGGACCCCAGTCACTGTGCCCTCTTCTTAAATTGGACTATGGTAAGCACTTTGGTACCTTCCAAATTGGCTCCCTTCTAAGTATCTAGTATATATGGTACTGAGGTACCGAGGGCATAGGTACACCAAGGGTCTCCCATGGGCTGCAGCATCAATTACGCCACCCATGAGAGACCACTCAAACTGTGACTACAGGTCTGACATTGCATCCTGAGTAGTGCACCAGGGCCAAATGGCCTCCCTCAAGCACTGTTTTATGGAAGGAAGAATCCCAGACAAATGGAGGTGTTCAATTATGGCTCCGATTTACAACGTTGGTCAAGTCTCAGATCCTACTAACTATAGACTTATAGCTTTAATGGAAGTAAAGTTTTTTGCTAAGTGTCTGCTAACAGAACTCACGGCTTGGGTTGATGCCAGTGATTTACTCCCAAAAAATCAAACAGGATTAATTAAAGGCATGGGGACGTTTATTAATATTCAAATGCTAGTTCTTATAATGGAAATGGACAGAAGCCGCAAGATGAACCTTCACTTATGTTTTATTGATTTTAGCTCAGCTTTTAACACAGTGCACAGAAATATTCTTTGGAACAAATGCACAAGTTACTTACCTTCGGTAACGATATATCTGTAACAGTAGTTAGTATTAATTCCTTACCTTAGAATATCCCCAGGCGTTAGTCTGGATCCGGAAAGTTTTGCGTAGCAGAACCTCTGCGCGTCGGTAGGAGTCGTCTGCGGCTCCGCGTCCGTCGTCGGCGTCGGGATGACGTCGCCGGAGTACTTAGATGCCGCCCTCGCGCGCAGACGTCAGTTCTTATACACAGCTTTTCCGCGCCAGAAACGCAGAGCCATGATAAAAACCAACACTGGTGCCATAAAACTAGGGCCCTCAAAGGGAAGAACCTAAACCCTAGATATCGGTTCGCAGAACGGGAAGGATGGGTGGGGCGGTAAGGAATCTAATACTAACTATTGTTTCTTACAGATATATCGTTACCGAAGGCAAGTAACTTGTGCATCTGAAAGAAACAGGTTAGTATTAGATTCCTTACCTTAGAATAGATACCCCAGCAATACCAACCCCGGTGGTGGGTCTGCGAACCAATGATCACACCAGAAAGTCCTTGAGAACGGAACGGCCGAAAAAGACATCTCTCCAGACTTGGCTGTCCAGGCAGTAGTGTCTAGCAAACGTGTGCAGCGAGGCCCACGTAGCTGCCTGACAGATGTCCTGCAAGGGGACTCCCCGACCCAGGGCAGTAGAAGCCGCCGTGGCCCGAGTGCAATGGGCACGCATCCCCACAGGAGGCTCCTTTTTAGGCAGAGAATAACAAGCCTTGATGCACAAGACGACCCATCGGGAAATGGTCCGTTTGTGCACTGTCCGTCCCTTCTTAGCACCCACGTAACCAACAAAGAGTTGGTCATCCACCTGGAACTGGCGTGTGCGATCCAGATAGTATGAGAGCGCACGTTTTGGGTCCAGACGGTGGAGCGTCTCTTCCTCTCTCGAGGGATGTGGAGGCGGAAAGAGGGTGGGTAAGGTGATGGACTGCCCGATGTGGAAGGCTGTGACTACCTTGGGCAGAAAGGAGGGACGTGTCCTCAAAACAACTTTGTCCGGATGGACAGAAAGGAAAGGAGGTTGTGAAGAAAGAGCCTGGAGCTCACTCAACCTCCTGGCAGTGGTGATGGCAACCAGGAATGCAGTCTTAAGAGTGAGAAGACGAAGAGGACAGTTATGAAGCGCCTCGAAGGGAGCGCACATCAGATAAGTTAGAACAAGGTTCAAGTCCCACTGAGGCATCACGAAAGAACAGGGGGAAACATATGAGTGATGCCCTTCAAGAACCTATTTACAACCGGGGACTTGAACAGAGAGGGCTGATCAGGTACACTTAAGAAGGCGGAAAAGTTAGAGAGGTAGCCCTTAATAGTGCCCAGAGCAGAGCCCTGCCTGGAAAGAGAAAGAGAAGAACCTTAGAAAGGGGGGCTGAGAGTGGATCGAAAGCCTTTGCTGTGCACCATGCCACAAATTTGTTCCACCTGCAGGCGTATACCGATTTTGTGGAGGGACGCATGGCTGCCAGAATTACATCGCAGACTTCAGGAGGCAAGTCAAAAGGCCTCAACTGTCGCCGCTCAATCTCCACGCATGGAGGTGGAGACTGGACAGGTTCGGGTGGAGAACCGTCCACTGTTGCTGCGACAGAAGGTCCTCCTGAAGAGGCAAACGAATCGGGGGATCGACTGACATTGTGAGTAGCTCGGGATACCAGTATCTTCGTGCCCAGCCCGGAGCCACAAGGATGACTTGGGCCCGGTCGCGCCTGATCTTCTTGAGCACTCTGGGCAGAAGTAGTATAGGCAGAAAGGCGTACAACATACTGCAGCTCCATTCGCGACAAAAAGCCTCGCCAAGCGAGTGCCGCTTTGGAAATTGCAACGTGCAGATCTGATGACATTGTGCGTTCTCGTCTGTGGCGAATAGATCTAACCAAGGCTCTCCCCACTGCTGAAAGAGGCATTGCGCCACGTCTAAGTTCAGACGCCATTCGTGATCCATCATGCACCGACGGCTGAGTTCGTCCGCCCTGGCATTCAGGGAACCTGCCAGGTGTTGAACCGCCAGGGTCACGCTCTGATGTTCCAGCCATTGCCAGAGGTGCAGAGCCTCCTGACACTGGGTCCACGATCCCACCCCTCCCTGTTTGTTGGAGTACCATATGGCGGTGGTGTTGTCCGTGAACACCTGCACTACACTCCCTCGGACAGAGGGGTGGAATGCCTTAAGTGCAAGCCGGATCACCCGCAGCTGCAAAAGATTGATGTGGAGCCGGGACTCCGCAGGAGACCGGAGACCTCTGATCTCCGCCTCCCCCATGTGGCCCCCCCAGCCCAGGAGGGACGCATCGTTCACAACTACGTGCTTCGGTTGGGGTAGGGAGAGGGATCTGCCGTTGACCCAATCGCGGTCCGTGAGCCACATCTGCAACTGTCTTGCAGTGCCCTCCGAGATCAAGACGTGGTCGGACAAGTTGCCCTGATGCTGGGTCCACTGAAACTTCAGGTCCCACTGCAGAGCCCACATCTGCCACCTGGCGTGGGGCCGGTTCGTGGAAATAGAAATCCCCAAACGATGTCGAGAGCGGCGCCCAGCGGCGCCGCTCCGGTGCCGGAACCGGACCGAGAGTAGGATCGGGGACGGCGTCCATAGTGGGCGCCGGGGGCGACACCCGCAGGGCCGGCGCCGGTGAGGTCGACCGGCGACGACCCGGATCCGGAAGCGGATCCAGGGAGGGCCTGCGGCGCCGGGACCGAAGTCGCCGGCGGCGCCGAAGCACTCGACGGCGTCGGAGCCGAAGCACCCGACCCACTAGGCCCTCCAGCCGGGGTCGTTGGGCCCGGAGGCACCACGGAACCCGGCTGAGGAGGGAGGGACCTCATGGCCATTATGTACCGCTCGACCTCATCAGGCGTCGCGTCATGCCCAGGGACCCGAAGGTGTGGAGCAGGCGGCGACGTCCGTGACTCCGTCGGAGCCGCGTGGGTGGTGTCACCCGAACCCCCGTCCGCATCGCGCAAGCGTCGGGGTGGGTCGGAGGAACGATGACGTCTCTCCGACCTCTCATGCCTCTTACCTGAGGACTTGGATCCTGACGACCGATGTCCACTCCCGGAGCTGCGAGGGCTCCGACCCCGCGACCGGTCCCTCGACCTCCTGTGGGACCGGGACCTGGAGCAGCGCGGGGCCGACAGCTGGAGCTCAAGTCGCTTGCGGGACCGCTCCCGCCTAGCTTTAGACGTCAGGGCCCGGCAGTCGGAGCAGGTGCGGTCTACCTGGTCGAGGCCTAAACACTTGAGGCACCGGCAATGGGGGTCGGTAACCGACATCAGTCGGTCGCACTTGGAACAGGGTTTTAACCCGGGCATCCCTACCGACACCGTCGGAGTCGAAGACTTGAGTGAAGAAATGATCAAAAATCCCCCCCAAAAAAAAGTTTCGGCAAAAAATGACTAAGGGGTAGAGCTTCTCCGGATCTGCGCTAGCTGGCGCTGAAAAAAGAAGAACTGACGTCAGCGCGTGAGGGCGGCGTCTAAGTACTCCGACGACGTGATTCCGGCTCTAACGGCGCCGACGAAGGACGCGGAGCCGCGGACGACACCTGCCGGCGCGCAGGGGTATTGCTACGCAAAATTTTCCGGATCCAGTCTGACGCCTGGGGATATTCTAAGGTAAGGAATCTATCACTAACGTGTCTCTTTCAGATTTCCTGGTACCAGCCTTTTAGGGTGTAACAGCAAGCTACTGCTGACCAGACACAATTCTGTCCTTCTGCTACTAAGCCAGGGTCGAGCAGGGGAAGGTAGAACAATAGGTTTCCTGTCACAGGGAGGTGACGACTTAGTGTATTGGGCTGGGGAGGGGGCACTTGCAAGTGCCACCAGACTGCTTTGAAGGGAACATTTGGTGCCCTCCTTGCATACTCCAGTTGGAACCAGTTCAGGGAACTGTTGGCTCACACTCTGGCGCAAAACTGTGCAAAGGACATGGGAGTAGCCTCCCCTCTGTCCAGCTGCTCCTCTGGGAGGAACCCCTGAATCATCCCAACCCTTTCCTTTGGGTACTTAGGGGCTTACCTGTGGGTTGCTCTTCCGATTCGTTGTGGAACGAGATTCAGATCTGAAACCACCTCATATTCAACCGTCTGGGCACTTTGTACTTCATTGGACTTCGCTTTGGGAACCGTGACTGTATCAGAAAGACTCCTGCTGCTCCTGATCTCGTCATCCTGCCAGTCTTCTGCATCGTCTGTGCCTGTACGTGCTTATTTATTTATTTATTTATTAATAACATTTATAGAGCTCGAACAAATGCCCTTGGGCGTCTCGGCGCTAAGAATATCTGCTTGTACTTACTCCTGATGGAAGAGAGGATCTAGGTTTACTGATTAAACAGCCAGGTCTTCTCCAGGTCTGTGAACATTCAAGACACTCAAAGGAATTGCCCTTGTAGTGAAGGAGTCACTCCCCTGCATCTGCAGGCACAACATCCGAGCTGACCGGTCTGCTGCTCCGGACGTCCTCTGGACTTCAAAAGGACCAGCAACACAGCTGGTGATTCTGCAACTCCCATGAGGCCTGCACTGTCTTCTCACCAAGTTTGAGGACAATATCCCTCGTCGGAACCGCAGGAACAGTACCCCTGTACACAGCGTTGACTTGCCATTGCCAATGCTTGTTGCCACTCTTCTCCAGAGATCTTTGGGCTCCAAGAAGTTCCAGCCTCCAGCATTGCTTTCTGCCAAGATCTTTGTCCTCATCGCATCCTCTGCACCGTTGCCCTGCATCTTTGGTAAACTGCTCAAGGTCCTCTTGCCACTCCAGTGCCTTCAGCCTGTGGGTCCTCTTGAAGGTCTGCTTTGACTCCAGTGGGCTCCCCTGCTTGCTCGGGCCTGCTCTGACTCTCCTGCTTTTAGCAAGTCCCTTGGACCTTGTTGGTCCTGAAACTGCATCTTCTTCGTTTTCCATGTCTGTTGCTGCTGCCAACGCTTGTTAGTGCTCCCGCCGGACACCGAATCCCTGGTTCTCGACTTCTGACGTGGGACAGCTCGTGAACGGCTCCTAGTCTTCCACATCGTCGTCTGGTCTTCTCAGCTGTAGCAAAAAGGTCACCATCAACTCTTGTGCATCTTCTGTCATATGTGATAATTTGTCTTCCATGCTTCCTGGGAACTCCCGAGTGGCATAGACTCTGTCCCCTCTGCTTGCAGGTACTCCTCTTTATGAATTCACCCTAGGATTTCACCGGACTCTTTTAACTTCTTTGCCAGTGGCATATTCACTGTAGTCCTCCATTGTGGTCTACGGCTGTTTCCGACGCCACATCGCACATATGCACCCAGCTTCTCTGGTGTAGGTATCCTGGTTCCAGGGGTGACTCTCCAACCTTCTATCTTCCACTGGGTTTCTTCAGGGTCCTCTGGAAAGGGTCCTTTTTCTTGAAAACTACAACCGTGACTTCCCCATTGACTTGCATTGAGTACGAGGCTGTGTTTCCACACTGCACACGGCCTCCGTAGGGTTCCTGGGTACTTACCTTGGTTGGATCATTGGGTCCCCAGCTTTTCTAAGTCATCTGGGTCGAGTCTCGACTTTGGTTGTAGTTCGCATTCCACTTTATCAGTATATGGTTTGGTCTGCCCCTGGAGACCACTGGGTATTTGTGCTACTTACCTGTTCTCCTTTTGAAATATTGTGTGTATTGTGTTTATATCTTCAGGTAGGCGATATATCAATGTGTTAGTGAGTGTGTATAATAAATATTACTATTTATATAACTACAAAGTATGGTTCTTTTTCTTTTAACCTACACTATATTATTAGTACTGGTAAACAGGCAGCTTAATACTCCTTCTGGACTAAGCCTGAAGGCTGCTCTCCACAGCTATAACTTAGAGAGCTTTCTAGGGTTGTTTAAGACCACTAAAGTCACCATAAGGGTTGTCTGTATTATTGCAGGGTGCTTCACTTAAATACGTGTACACCATATACTAAGCAAGCCTCCTACATTGGTGTGCAGCAGTTGGGATTTAAGCCTGCACTGTTTTACCAGTTAATTTAGATGTGGATTAAAGAAAAAAACACCACTATCATTAGGCCTATAGCAGATATTTTTAGACATTAAGTTCTACTGAACCTTTAGATTGGTTGTTAAGGGTCTAGCACAACACTTTCTCCAATCTTAGGAAGTTTCGTTTTTAACTAGGGTAGGTAGGTGCAACACCACACTACATCTGGACCCCATGTCTTTACTTATGTAACCCAGTGGGTCCCAACCCTCTTGATACAGTGGTCTCAAGTTCCAGGAACTAATGACCCTGTGTACCTTTAGAAAAGTGAAGACAGGTAGTAACCCCACCAGTAAGCACCTCTTAGAGCTGCTTATCCTAGATGACCTACAGAATCCTGATAAGTCAGATGAACAGGACAAAGACGGTGGGGATTTTCCAGGAGATGGGATAGGAGGGGTTGCCCCTAGTGAACTTAATTATAAGCATGACCAGGAGGAGTCTGATGACTGCACTCTGGTAGTACAGATTTTTTTTTTGCAGAGTTTTATATAGCGCAAACTTGACCCTAATCGGGTATCAGAGTGCTTTACATAGCACCAGTTACGTTACATGAGGACACACATACATTTTTGTTAGGCACAGGGAGATTAAATGATTTTCCCAGAATCACAGGATGCTCAACGTCATTGCTGAGACTCGAACCCAGTTCCCCAGATTTGAGGTCGACCGCCATAGCCGTTAAGCCAACTCCTCTCCCGATTATACAGAGGGTGTCTCT